>NC_079214.1:21211949-21811949 GCF_029633865.1 Lampris incognitus | reverse complement strand
TAAAGTATAACTTTACTTATTTCCTTTGAGGATTTGTTTTATTCAATAAAAATAAAGAGAAAAATAAAGATTTGTTTTACCCGTTTAATATTCATCTCAGCACTCGTTGCTCTCTTCACTTCTTTGCACTATTTGTATCCTGTTTACAGTTTACAGAAATGGTTCCACCTGTATATAGTCATTCCTTATATATATATATTCCTGAAGCTATCATACTATGTTATACTATGTTATATTATATTCTCCATCCATTATATTATATTATATTATATTATATCAAGATTATGTCTGAGGATACAAGTATATTCCTGAAGATTGTTGTGTTGTTATTCTTTGTAAGTACATTGAGAGCCAATAAACCGGAGACAAATTCCTTGTATGTGTAAGCATACTTGACCAAATAAAGCTGATTCTGATGCCTCTGGCTATTGTAAAAATGTTGTAAAAAAAAATTCATGAGCAGGAAAAGCAAAGCTCATATTAATACGAATACCAACGATCTTAATATAGCACTGCCCCCCCACCCAAGAAAAAAAAAAAAACAAGCTGAACAAACAGAAAAAAAAACTGATATTTGGTATAAAGCAGCTGCAAACATCTGGGTTAAACCATACCAGCTGTAGGGAATTTGTCATACTTTATAACCATTGGGGCTCATTCATCAGTCATTCGTACGTACAAATTTGTTCTTACACACCCATGGAAATTTTTTTTTTTTTAGTTCTCAAGATTGTCTGACAGTCGGTTGCAAAGCCTGATAGATAGTTGTAACTCCTTCCCACTAACATCTATTGTCTACCTCAGCAACAAGCAATCAACCAGGCTTCCAAAGACATCAGTGTTAGCCAACTGGTGTCTAAATTCAGGGGTTACCCAGGTTGTAAGCTGGCCTCTGAGACAAACTTCAGGGCTAAAAAATCCCATGGGCGTGTAAGAACACATTTGTACGTATGAATGAATGACTGATGAAAAAGGTCCAAATGCAACTACATTAAGTGTCAAATCAACTGGTACTAATTTGCAACACTAAACTTGAAACTCAAGTCCATTTTTTTTCTGTCAAATTGGTGTTAAACACTTTACACACGGAGTAATAACCTTTTGATAGATCGTTTGTTTTGTGTTATCTGAGTTAACAATAAGCCTGGAATGAGTAGCCCAAATTATCATTGAACACCCATTTGAAAGCTTTTCATTCATTGTGAGTGTATTAAATAGAAAAGTAAAAGGCAGCCAGCATTAAAAAAAACCATAGCATAACATATTGACACAACAAACCCTAACCTTAACCCAACCCTCTCCAAAGAAATCATGACATAGTTTACACCAGCCCCCAAAATCCAAACATGTAGAAATTTGAGAGAAAAAAAATGTAATTGGGAATTCATACCCACATTTAGTCAACAATTAGCGTGTGCTTGTTTATAAATCTCCCAGAGTAAAACAAACCACTGTAGCACTGTGTTCCCACCAGCCTCCAAAACGTTCAACAAAAATACCTTTTATTTACCAAACAGACCCGAATGACACAGAGACCAACCACTACCTTCCTGGTTTATAAAAGACAGAGTGAACAGTGTTCTCACTTGGACACCCTAACAGGCCTCTAGACCCAATTCCAACCTCAACACTGCAAACTGCAGACTCCACTGGGCTTTCTGGAGATTAGTCAGATTGTGTCTATTTGCCAATTTATACTCAACCCTTCCAATTCTACTGGAAGTAGCAGAGAGCAGCCCTATTAGCTGGGGAAATGAGAAATTTCATCACAATCATGACTTAGTTTTCTAAACAGATGGATGAAACGAACAGAAAATGTGCCCTAGAGTAGGCAAAGTGGGTGGGAGGGTAGCAAATTTGTTTATAAAATGCAACAAATTAATTTATAAAGATACAGCTGATGTGGTGCTAGTTTGTCTGTTGAGATGTGAAAGAACAATTCTTTTTGACAGTTATTCTCTACTGATTAATCTGCAACTGTCCTCAAGGGCCCAATTATTTCTACACTTCGGGTGTGAAAAAGTGAAGTTACTGCATTGATGTGAAATTACTGCAGTCACAGCTTTCTTTCTAAATTCCTCAAACTGCTCGATGACACAGCTGATAAAGCAGGGGGGAAAGTATAGGCATGCACATGTATGTGAGCACGTGAGTGGAAAGTTCATTCCGCTGCTGGCAATCGATGTGGCCGCTGATGGGGAGGCAGTTCGGAGAAGAGATACTTATATTTCCATTGATGTAGGGCTCCAGTCATGTTTCCAGTGTCTTTTTTTTTCTGCTAAAAGGGAGGAGTGATGACATAGTGCCACAGGAGCACATAGATCCAGGAGAGGAAAAGGAGGTTCAATTCAGACCAGATGGGGAAGGGAAAACACTACCCAGACAGGGAATCAACAAATCAGCTGCTACTTGGTTCAGCTTGAGCCAATTAGGACCTGCATAAGAAAATACTTTGACCAGTCATTTTGGTTTAAAGGTCAGGCAGATTATCATAACAGTCTTAATCAAATGAACAGCAAAATGAGAATCAGGTATTCAAGATTAGATTCAAGTGGACGCAATGTGAAAATGGCGATAATACACAGGGTGTCTGATAATGTACCACACACTACGCCCGCAAACCTCTATACGGTTCCTCGAAAATATGAAATGCCACTGAGGGTCCCAAAGGACCACATAGTCTACATAAAAGACCATATAGTAAATCCCAAACCATCTCAAAGTTCCCAAAGATAAACAACAAAGTACCAAAAAGTGTGCTACCCACCAACTGAACTACAATCGGCACCAAAATGAGTGTCAAAAGCACCTGAGGTTACCCAAAGTATGACCAAGTGCACTACAAACTACATGGTGTGCCACACGGTACTGTAAAGCACCTTGAATAGATACTCTGGTGCACAGTAGGGGTTGACTGATGGTGTTTTTTTTCTGGGCCGATACAGATACAGATTAGTAACCAAGGAGATCGATAACTGATATACCGTTGCAGTAAAAATGAAAATCTCGGTGCCAAAATTTAGAACAACACAAACTCCGACACAAAACTTTGTTGAAATACCTTTAAGCATATGTTTAATTAACAGAACTTTTCATTATCTTAAAACAAAAAGTGCAGGGAGCTTCCAGCAGCAAGAAATAACAATGTAGCCTATCCATTTTTTTTTTTTTGCTAGGCAGCTGGCTAAACTATGGATCAACAAATGAACGTGTTGATGTTTGCATTAAACTTAGCTCTACGAGACTCAACACTAACCTACATTATTATGACCATTGGCTACCTATCTAACTAAAATAGGAGTCTGTCTGTCCGTCCGTCCGTCCGTCCGTCTGTCTGTCTTAGGGTTGCCCCTCTATGTGGAGAAATAAGGGACATGCCCCAAACTCCCCACCCCCTGATGTGAGTCCTACATTCACCCCCTGATGATGCCATGATTTTTTGGGAATCCAATAGGCCTATACACACGGTTTGAAGTGCTTTATTTGAAGACAAAATAACAAAAGCACTTCAATTACAAGTTCAACAAAAATATTTGTATTATACTCTGGAATACTGATTGGTTTGACACAAACAAGACTAAAACATCACAAACATACCATTGAGTCCATTCCAAACCGGGGGGGGCTAAGAGTACATCTGTCACCATCTTACAATGATTTGACTGCAACTATTCCTTAATCCTCTGTGAATAGTAGTACACATGGCCATTGTTACTCTAGTTAATGGTCATGGCAATTTGCATATGAAACCAATCGTTTCCAGTCGCTATGCCACTGTGCTGTTTATAAGGGTGGGGATACCTGCATTCAGTTGAGACTGAAGAGGTCACTTAGATGAGTGATGAAAAGTTTCTCCCAATAAACGTTGTGTCCAGATGAACTGATTCAACTTTCTCTGACAGCATGTTTGGTTTCCCCGATGTACAAGTCATGGGAATCCTTCCGGCTCTTAACAGTGTATACTATATTGCTCTGTTTGTGCCAGCGGACCTGATTCTTGGGGTAGACCAATTTCTGGTGCAGTGTTTTGGGGTTTGAAGAAAGTGCGACGTGGTGTTTGGAAAATACCCACTCAACTGTTCTGACACTCCTGTCACAGACGGAATCACCACTAGTTTACACTAGGCAGCTGTTTTCCTTCTCCTCTCTTCAGTTGGCTGGTGCACTGTTTGGGCGTCTTCCTGTCTTTGACAAATGCCCAGTTAAGATAATCACAGTTCCCATGGAGTCAACAAGTGGAAACATGAGCGAAGCCACTCTGCCACTGCAACCCACATTGTGGTCAGAGGAAGAATTACACCCGTATTCCTTCGCGTGTCGAGTGTGAAGTTTGGATGAACGGGCACTGCACTATGTACTACTACTTTTGGCTGCTCCTGTTAGAGGTTGCCACAGGGGATCATCCATTTCCATCTCTTCCTGTCTTCTGCATCTTATTCTGTCACACCAGCCACCTGCATGTCCTCACTCACCACATCCATAAACCTCCTCTTTGACCTTCTGACCTTCTCTATACTTCTCCATCAACATTCTCATAGCAAACATCACATCTGTAGTGCTCGTTTGTGGCATGAAACCATACTGCTGCTCACTAATCGTCACCTCTCTCTTAACCTAGCTTCTATTACTCTTTCCTTTATCTTCATGCTGTGGCTGATCAACATTATACCTCTGTAGCTGCTACAATTCTGCACATCGCCCTTATTCTTGAAAATCGGTATCAGTATGCTTCTTCTCCACTCCTCATGCATCCTCTCACTTTCCAAGATTGTGTTAAACAATCTAGTTAAAAACTCCACTGTCATCTCTCCTAAACATCTCCATGCCTCCACAGGTATGTCATCTGGACCAACTGCCTTTCCACTCTTCATCCTCTTCATAGTTGCCCTCATTTCCTCCTTGCTAATCCACTGCACCTCCTGATTCACTATCCCCACATCATTCAACCTTCTCTCTCTCTCCTTTTCTTCATTTATCAGCCCCTCAAAGTACTCCTTCCACCTTCCCAACACACTCTCCTCACTTGTCAGCACATTTCCATCTCTATCCTTGATCGCTCTAACCTGCTGCACATCCTTCCCAGCACAGTCCTTCTGTCTAGCTAATCAGCACAAGTCCTTTTCTCCTTCCTTAGTGTCTAACCTCTCATACAACTCACCATACGCCTTTTACTTTCTTTGCCACCTCACTCTTCGCTTTACGCTGGATCTCCTTGTACACCCGTCTACTTTCTTCATCTCTCAGACTATCCCACTTCTTTGCCAACCTCTTCCTCTGTACACTTTGCTGTACTTCCTCATTCCACCACCAAGTCTCATGTCTTCCTTCCTCTGTCCAGATGACACACCAATACCTTTCCTAGCTGTCTCCCTCACTATTTCTGCAGTGCTTGCCCAGCCATTCAGCAAATCTTCACTACCACCCAGTGCCTGTCTTAACTCTCAACTCCCTGACCTCCTCCCCCTACCGTTATTACTATTGTTGCTGCAGTGTTGAGGAGCCGAAACACAATAATTTTACTCTCTTGTACTTGTATCATAAGATGTAACAAATAATCTTGAATCTTGATATGCCACACAACAGTCTTCTTTCTTCAATTTTCACCTTCATTCTCTTCTTTTTCTTGGTCTCCAACGTCATCCTACAGACCACCATCCGATACGGCCTAGCTATGTTCTCCCCTGTCACTATCTTGCAGTCTCCAATACCTTTCAGATCATGCCTGCTACATAAGATATAGTCCGCCTGTGTACACTTTCCTCCATTTTTATGTCACCCTGTGTTCCTCCTTCTTCTTGAAATACACTATATGGACAAAAGTATTGGGACACCTGGCCATTATACCTACAGGAGCTTTTATGACATCCCATTCTAAATCCATATGCATTAATATAGAGTTGGTCCCCCCGTTTGCAGCTATAACAGCTTCCACTCTTCTGGGAAGGCTTTCCACAAGATTTTGGGGTGTGTCTGTGGGAATTTTTGCCCATTCACCCAGAAGAGCATTTGTGAGGTCAGGCACTGATGTTGGATGAGAAGACCTGGCTCGCAATCTCCTTTCTAGTTTATCCCAAAGGTGTTCGATGGGGTTGAGGTCAGGGCTCTGTGCGGGCCAGTCAAGTTCTTCCACACCAAACTCACCCAACCATGTCTTAATGGACCTTGCTTTGTGCACTGGGGCACAGTCATGACGGAACAGAAAAGGGCCCTCCCCAAACTGTTCCCACAAAGTTGGAAGCATAGAATTGTCCAAAATGTCTTGGTATGCTGAAGCATTAAGATTTCCCTTCACTGGAACTAAAGGGCCTAGCCCAGCCCTGGGAAAACAACCCCATACCATTATCCCTCCTCCATCAAACTTTACAGTTGGCACAATGCAGTCAGGCAGGTAACGTTCTCCTGGCATCTGCCAAACCCAGACTCATCCATCAGACTGCCAGACAGAGAAGCGTGATTCGTCACTCCACAGAACACGTTTCCACTGCTCCAGAGTCCAGTGGCAGCGTGCTTTACAGCACTCCATCCGACGCTTGGCATTGTGCTTGGTGATGTAAGGCTTGCATGCAGCTGCTCGGCCATGGAAACCCATTCCATGAAGCTCCCGGTGCAGTTTTTGGGCTAATGTTAATGCCAGAGGAAGTTTGGAATTCTGGTTACTGAGTCAACAGAGCGTTGATGACTTTTACGCGCTATGCGCCTTAGCACTCGTTGACCCCGCTGTGTGACTTCACGTGGTGTGCCACTTCATGGCTGAGTTTCTGTTGTTCCTAAATGCTTCCACTTTTCAATAATACCACTTACAGTTGACCGTGGAATATCTAGCAGGGAAGAAATTTCACAAACTGACTTATTGCAAAGGTGGAATCCTATGACAGTACCACGCTTGAATTCACTGAGCTTTTCAGAACAACCCATTCTTTCAGTGTTTGTAAATGCAGACTGCATGGCTAGCTGCTTGATTTTATACACCTGTGGCAATGGGTCTGAATGAAACACCTGAATTCAATGATTAAGAGGTGTGTCCCAATACTTTTGTCCATATAGTGTATGTATTCACCACAGCCATTTCCATCCTTTCTGCAAAATCACCATCATCTGTCCATTTACATTCCTCTCCTTGACACCACACCTACCCATCACCTCTGTTCCCTTCACCAACATACCCATTGAAGTCCGCTCCAATCACCACTCTCTCCTCTTTGGGTACACTCTCCACCACTACATCCAACTCACTCCAGAATTCTTCTTTCTCTTCCATCTCACACCCAACTTGTGGGGCATATGTGCTGATAACATTCATCAACACACCTTCGATTTCCAGCTTCATACTCATCACTCTGTCCAACACTCTCATCACCTCCAACACACCCTTGATATACTCTTCCTTCAGAATTACCCCTACCCCATTTCTCCTCTCATTCACACCATGGTAGAAGGGTCTGAACCCTCCTCCAATGCTCCTGGCCTTACTCCCCTTCCACTTGGTCTCTTGCACACACAGTATATCTACCTTCCTTCTCTCCATCATATCAGCCAGCTCTCTCCCTTTACCAGTCATAATGCCAACATTCAAAATTACGACTTTCACCTCTACACTCTTACCCTTCCTCCTCTTCTACTGCCTCCGCACATGCCTTCCCCCTCTTCTTCTCCTTCGCCCAACAGTAGCATAGTTTCCATTGGCACACTGCTGGTTAACAGTACCTGTGGTGGTCGTTGGTAACCCGGGCCTTGACCGATCCGGTGTGGAAATCTGATTTATGATCCGCATATTTGATTTGGCAAAGATTTTATGCCAGACGCCCTTCCTGATGCAACCCTCCCCATTTATCCGGGCTTGGGACCAGTATACTAGTGCGTAATGATCATCCAAAAAAAAAAAAAAAACGAAAAAAAAAAAAAACGAAAAAAAAACCCAACCCGTGCTGTATTAAAAACAAAGTCTATTTTCCCCGTTATACTCCTTCCTATTGGCTAATTAAATATACTGCTCTTGGTTTATACAGCACTGAATGGTTTAGGGCTGAAATACATTTCTGATGTTCTGCTATGCTATGAACCATCCAGATCTCTCAGATCATCTGGGACAGGTCTGCTTTCTGTCCTCAATGTCAAAACTAAACATGGAGGCAGCTTCCAGTTTTTATGCACCACATATCTAGAACAAACTCCCAGAAAACTGCAGGTCTGCTGCAACTCTCAGTTCTTCTAAATCAAGGCTGAACACTTTCCTGTTTGTGCTGCCTTTTATTAAATCAAATTTGAAGCTTTTGATTATCATCTTAGACTTCACTGTAAATGTTATCTATCTTTTTTTATGTCTTTTATTGCCTCATGTTGCTTTTTCATTTTGTCTTGATGCCTTTTGTTTTATATATTGCCTTGTTGCTGGAATGGGCTACACAAATTAATTTGCCCTTCCTTGCCTATACTGAACTGTGCAGCGACACACATGGACCTTGATATACTTGATGTACTTAGTGTGCTTGGAGTACAGGGATAGCATCTGCTAGCAAAATATATGATAGCTGGAATGCCATGAACATGATGGAGACATGTAGCAACTCTCACATTATTCTTGCACATTTTCAGATGTGTCTGATATGGGCTACTCATGTTTGTCGTCTTTATTTTGTGCAAATCTCAGTTTTCACTTTACCGTACTGTCTTTGTTTTGTCATTTTCAAAGAAGTCAGTTAAAAATATGAGCAGTGAAATGAGCCAAATTACCCATTCCTATTAAATATACGTATATGTCAAGAGTGTAAGATGGGGTATCTGAGATGACGACACAGATTGAACACCAAAAGCACTTGGTAAAGCACTGGAGAAAGGCACCAACAGTTCTATTAGTCACTGACAAGCCAATCCAGATAAGATGCGTCCATGAGCCAACAAACCATCGTCAGTCTCCATGGTGTGAGGTGAAAGGTTCAGTCTGCACATACCAGCAAAAAAGGACATGTCATTAGTCGTGGCAATTCCAAAATTCCCACAATCAGTTTACTCCCCTATAGTGATAACTAAAAGCAGTAACAATTTAAGTGAAGCTTGTAAGAGTGAAAGTAAGTTAGATGTTTGATACAAATGTATCAGGGAATGTACAATATAAGTTGACCATTACTGTACATTATCCTCATTTACCTTAAATATGACCATTACAGGAAGGTTATCGTTGATATCAGCGAGTGACTGTTATGCATTACATAAACCTGGTAGTAGATTCAACAGTCAAACTCACTGTAACACAAAACCACTTCTATCAGATGAACCCAAATACACAGCTTTTTAATTTTTTAAAATTTTATATCTCTCTACCCCCCCCCCCACACACACACAGGGTGTTATGCTACAGTGTTATGCTACTGTTAGCCTGGGGCACAAGAGCCATTAGGACCATTTACTGGGCAAATGGCTCTATTGATAGGCCACACACTTGCAAAATTAATGGAAGAAAATTATATTAAACCTATTTTTCCGCTCTGCTGTGATCATTTTGCTTTTCATACGGAAAGACACTGCGATGAAAGCCAAAAGCTAATAAAGGCAAAGCCGATAACAAGAAAAAGCCAGTTGAATGAAGCGGTTATACAACAGACAGCGAGCCTCTAGGGCAGAATGAATTCAACTTCCTGACTACACACAAACATGTACCCCAGGGCGACAGGGTTTGTTTGGTTTCATGGAACCAAGCGCAGGCAGCAGTGAGCTTATGTTTGGTAGGAACATGAAGATCTTTTCCTGACCCTAGACCTAAATCGTTATTCCATATGGCAGAGACAGGAGGAGGTCTGAATAAAATGCTCCAGTATTTCAAACTCAGCATTGCTGGGAAGGTCTCCTGCTGTAAGTAATTTAACATGAGGATGGTCCATGCTTTATCTGTGGATTTCGGTTTATACATTTGAGAGCAACATATTTGAGAGCAGGCAGTTACATGCTACTTGTGCGCTACTTATATATATATATATATATATATATATATATATATATATATATATATATACACTACCGTTCAAAAGTTTGGGATCACCCAAACAATTTTGTGTTTTCCATGAAAAGTCACACTTATTCACCACCATATGTAGTGAAATGAATAGAAAATAGAGTCAAGACATTGACAAGGTTAGAAATAATGATTTGTATTTGAAATAAGATTTTTTTTACATCAAACTTTGCTTTCGTCAAAGAATCCTCCATTTGCAGCAATTACAGCATTGCAGACCTTTGGCATTCTAGCTGTTAATTTGTTGAGGTAATCTGGAGAAATTGCACCCCACGCTTCCAGAAGCAGCTCCCACAAGTTGGATTGGTTGGATGGGCACTTCTTTGAGCAGATTGAGTTTCTGGAGCATCACATTTGTGGGGTCAATTAAACGCTCAAAATGGCCAGAAAAAGAGAACTTTCATCTGAAACTCGACAGTCTATTCTTGTTCTTAGAAATGAAGGCTATTCCATGCGAGAAATTGCTAAGAAATTGAAGATTTCCTACACCGGTGTGTACTACTCCCTTCAGAGGACAGCACAAACAGGCTCTAACCAGAGTAGAAAAAGAAGTGGGAGGCCGCGTTGCACAACTGAGCAAGAAGATAAGTACATTAGAGTCTCTAGTTTGAGAAACAGACGCCTCACAGGTCCCCAACTGGCATCTTCATTAAATAGTACCTGTTAGAGCCTGTTTGTGCTGTCCTCTGAAGGGAGTAGTACACACCGGTGTAGGAAATCTTCAATTTCTTAGCAATTTCTCGCATGGAATAGCCTTCATTTCTAAGAACAAGAATAGACTGTCGAGTTTCAGATGAAAGTTCTCTTTTTCTGGCCATTTTGAGCGTTTAATTGACCCCACAAATGTGATGCTCCAGAAACTCAATCTGCTCAAAGAAGTGCCCATCCAACCAATCCAACTTGTGGGAGCTGCTTCTGGAAGAGTGGGGTGCAATTTCTCCAGATTACCTCAACAAATTAACAGCTAGAATGCCAAAGGTCTGCAATGCTGTAATTGCTGCAAATGGAGGATTCTTTGACGAAAGCAAAGTTTGATGTAAAAAAAATCTTATTTCAAATACAAATCATTATTTCTAACCTTGTCAATGTCTTGACTCTATTTTCTATTCATTTCACAACATATGGTGGTGAATAAGTGTGACTTTTCATGGAAAACACAAAATTGTTTGGGTGATCCCAAACTTTTGAACGGTAGTGTATATATATATATATATATGGAAAATCCTTGCAAAGCGCAATGCATATTCAATTAGTGACAAAAGACGTAACCTGTGCTTGGCAGAAAAGTATTTTATTATCTGCAGACCTGATACCTGATATGTCTACCTTGAATAGTAGAAACGAATTAGCCACCAGCTGTAGACACCGAAAAAAATATCTCCTTTGTTACTACAAGTAAAATGTCTTTATTATTCTCTCACCCCCCCCCATTAGATGATACACATGGCATTTATTAGATTTTTTTTTCATATTTTAACTGCCTGCCCTTCCAGCTGTGCCCCAACACCACCCCCACTATATGATAGACATAAATTACCCCATTTGACGTTACTTTGTTATATTTTAAATGTAGGCTATTTCAGCAGTGCCCTGGTCATTTAAATGCTTTTTCAATACAAGCCCTAGCCCCTTACCCCATTGGTTGTAATGTTTTCTACCCCACCATTGGTTGCGGGCCATCGTAACTACCTACCCCATTGGTTGTAATCGTTCAAATGTTTTCTCCTCTCATTGGTTGCTGTCCACCGAAATTAGGAGCGTGACGCGGGGCAACGTAAACTGTGTGTTTTTCTTTGTTGATTCACATTAGCAGCTGATGAGTGCGTGACGCATGAAACAAGCTTATACTGCTATGTATTAAACGTTTTTTTCCTACACATATATATATATTCAACCACAGCTAACTGAATATCAACACGAAGTACTTTCTCATTGGGGAAGAAATGTAGTGAGTCATTTAGGGTAAACCATATTTACTGAGAATGAGGTGAAATGGAATTCATCAGCTAATTGATTTATTCACTAAACTGACCTGAACCCACATCTGGCACAACAGTTAATCTACTGGGGCAAAGCTGATGGATGGCATGAGAGCTGGATTCCTCTACACCCTAAAAACACATCTTGAAAACTAGTATGCTTTTGACAGCACATATGGCATTCACTATTTTGTTGTTGTTGGCTTGTTAAACTAAATTCAGTGCCCCGCACATTTTGCACAGTTTTACACACAGACTCTAGGTTCTCTGGGAAATAAAAAAAGAACATGAGAAAGTACTTGTTCCACAAATTATACTGACACCACCACTGCTTAAGTGGTCCATCTATGGTTGAAACAGCAGAAGTAAATAAAAAAAAATCTCTCCCAGACGTGAGACAAAAAAGAAGTATAAAGAGGACTCATGCATTCGGAGAAGCATCCCCAGAGCTCTTATTATCATATTGACCTCGCTGTGCCCTGCATGTGCAACACTTTCACTGCTGAGAAAGCTTTACAGGCGGGCCTGGACCTGTAAACTATAGGCATACGCTGCATGAAAAAGGAAACAGATCCTAACTGCGGACTAGCTCTCAGTGAGTTGACGTCATGGTGAGAGAGAGGGTGAGGATATGAACAAAACCCTCAGAAATGAACATTATCCATCATCCGTCCGAGTCCTCTGCAGTATTTTTCGAAATTTCAGGCTGGCACTCAGGAGGACATAATTAAATCCAGAGATATCTGTGTCCATGTGTGTGCGTGTGTGTGTGTGTGTGTGTGTGTGTGTGTGTGTGTGTGTGTGTGTGTGTGTGAGTGCAATAGGAACAGACGGACTATTAACTTAGCTCTGTCTTCTGGGAGCACTCAATCCTGGCTCTGAGTTAGCAGTGGTTGGAAAACAAAATAACTGAACTACAAAGTGTGTGTGTGTGTGTGTGTGTGTGTGTGTGTGTGTGTGTGTGTGTGTGTGTGTCTCTCTCTCTCTGTCTGCGTAATGCTGTGAGGAGATCTCTTTACACTTCAAATACAGGGAAAAAAAGATTTTTGCAGCGCACACACACCCTTTAATCACTCTGGAACAGAGACAAAGCGGGAGCCACTCAGCCCTGTGGGTCCTTCAGGACCACATGTGGACACAAACCTTCGGCAGTCCATCCCCCGCTCCACTGAAATACCTCTACCTTGCACCACTTTCTCCTCTCCAGTCTGACAGATTCTTAAGTGTGCTGGGCTGTTGTAAATGCACTATTCAACACGGTCATATTAAAGGTTACAGGCAAAAAAAAAAACAAAAAAAAAACACAACACAACACAACAAAAAGCAAAAGAGGAATTACCGCTTAGATCAAAATGGGAGTGTCTTTTTTCTCCAACAAAAGGTTTGCCGAACATGCTCACAAATGTTCAATTACGTCACGCTACATAGCCGTGAATGCATTTACATGTGAGCTGTGCCCAGTGCATCCACGGCCTTCTGTTGTGGGCCGCTCAACAATGCAGCTGCAGCAGCTGGTAACAACACACCGTTACTTGCTCAAGAGCCCCTAAACAGCAAATGTTGAAGATGTCAAAAATTATATTATCTTTCTTCAAAGGAGCAGTGATTTTTTTTAAATAAGATACTACGCTGTTATTGTGATTTTCCTTCTCTGAGTTTACTGCTATTTGCTTTTGTTGTATTCAGTCACGTTCTCTGTTGTTCCATAAGACTCCTTGTGAATGCTTCGAAACATTCTATTAGAAAAAAGTATTAATATTATCATTATTATCATCAGTATTGTTGTTGTTGCTATCATTATCGAATAAAAAGACAAAAATCAGTTGCTCTATAAGATGGCAGTCGATGTTACAACATGGCGGGACTGATGAATATGCAGCAAATTGTTGTTGTTGTGTGTGTGTGTGTGTGTGTGTTCATCTGTGTGTGCATGCACACACTACATTTCATTCATGAGTACAGGCACTGTAAAAGCACTAGTAAGAGAAGCAGCCAGGGTCAAAAGGTAATCACTCTGGCAATAAAAAGTAAAATAACAGAAAAACATCCTCAGCATTATTTCTTTTAAATCAAGACGACATGAACAGGATAAAACCCAACCAGGCATTTGTTAAATGCTTTGAATGTACTACCCACTGGCCGAGAACCAAATTTGTCCAAATTGTGCAACATGCACCTCAAAGGGTATTAATCTGCTTAGAGCACAGCCTCTTGCCAAAAAATAATGAAGGGGTTGGCTCTTTTATGTTTGGCATACAAAATGAAAACTTTTTTTTCCACTAGCAATAGTTCTTTGTCCCTGGTAAAACATAAGAAACTAATACTTGAGTCATGGCCCTTCTTCCTTCACAAAGTCAACATGCTATTCATGCCAAGAAATTAGGATCATCCCTAATAATGACCAGGCAAAAGAAAGGCTTTTGCAAATTCAGATACACTTACTGCACAATGATGGACCCACCCACCGACACTTGGTTTTGTCAGGCCATAGTTACTGCCCCAAACAACCTCAAACTATCCCAACACATACCCCAAAACAACCTCAAATTATCCACACATACCCCAATACAACCCCAAACTATTCAAACACAAACCGCAAACAACCCCGGAAACATACCCAGGTCAACTCCCCACAACCTCAAACCATCTAAACATTTACAACGACCTCTAAACTACCCCAGTCATTTCTTATCAAACTGTAGAGTACCAATTTAGCCCAGATGGGGGTGCCATGTATGAAAAACTGGCACGTCTCACATCTCTGCCAAACATAAGTTTCAGATAATTTCTTTGCTTGATGAGATACATCTGTAACACAGGAATGAGGTCTCTCCTTTGTTCTATGAGTTGTAATTTTTGTCTTGCACCTTAATATTTTTTCTGGATGTGCGCACACTTGGTTCCCCTTCTGAAGGATACATTTGTACACATGTTGCTTGGTTTTAAACACGCAAAACCCCACAGCCACTATGAACATCCTCGGCTGGGCCTTTATGAGGATGGCGTTGATGTTGGTCTCCCACTTCAGGTCTTTGGGATTGGTAGTTCCCAGAAACTTGAGGGTCTCCACGGTGAACACTGTGGAAATTACTTCTGTGAAACCCCCCAAAACTAATTCTTGGTTAAAGTGTCTAAAGTACAGCAATTATTCTAAACAGAAACCCAATAATATTGTGCTTTGTATAATGTGCAAAGCCATATTGACATACTAGAGCAGTAACTGTCTTTAACAAAACATAAAAAATAAAAAAAATAAAAAAATCAAGGAACTTGACCGGCATGATTCCAAAGCAGTCTGGCAAGCGTCAATCATCCTAAATTAATTAGCTACAGAAGTTTGTTGTTACTATCTAATTTGATTACGACAAATTGCTATTCTAAGATGCATCAGTCAAAAAGCTGCCTTAGGGCTAGATTTAGCTGGAATACAAATTTCTTCGAGAGGATTTTTTTCAGGTTTAAATCACGTTACAATAAATGCTTTCCCATATTGGAGGTTCTTCGGCCTTTGCATTGATTTTACTGCAGTGATTGCCGCATTGGAGTTTTCGTTGGTGAAGCTTCGCCACTCATCAGAGCGTTTGCTCCAGTAACAGTGAAGAAGATGTTAGGTCAGCAGGTCCTGACAGCTGAATAATAATAATTATTTTTTTTAATCCTCAATGTATTTCACTTGTTTTGTGACCGTGACTCAAACTGTGCTTTCAGGATTTGATAAGCGGCTTCATGTTCCTTACCAAATAGTTTTTGGAAATTTTGAATCTGTTCCATGTCAAAACTGGTTCTTGATACTCGACCCTATACTAGACTGACCATGCAAGACACAGCATATTCTGTCATTGTGTACTATATGATAGCATCACATTCCATGACGGCTGACAACGCCCCCCCCCCCATTTTCCCCTTAATTGTATCTGGCCAATTACCCCACTCTTCCGAGCTGTCCCGGTCACTGCTCCACCCCCTCTGCCAATCCTTCGAGGGCTGCATACTACCACATGCCTCCTCCGACACAGGTGGAGTCACCAGCCGCTTCTTTTCACCTGACAGTGAGGAGTTTTGGCAGGGGGATGTAGTGTGTGGGAGGATCGCACTATTCCCCTCTCCCCCAGTTCCCCCTCCCCCCTGAATAGGCGCCCCAACCGACCAGAGGAGGCGTTAGTGCAGCGACCAGGCCCCTTCCCCCATCCGGCTTTCCACCCGCAGACACGGCCAACTGTGTCTGTAGGGATGCCCGACCAAGCCGGAGGTAATACAAGGATTCAAACATTAATCCCTGTGTTTGTAGGCAATGGAATAGACCGCCACACCACCTGGACGCCAAGACAAACTGGTTTTGAGTTTAATTTGTTTTCGTTTCACATCTGTACCAGCTCACACATTTGTCACCATTGCCTGTACAGCACTCACTACTTTACTGGCCATTTACTAACCTATATCACTGAACTTTCCAAGACTTCCAACTAACATACATGATAAATGAATGTACACAGCTTTCATTTGGGATGGTAAGGTGACAAAAACCACAGTGTGAAAGTGGACTTGGGCAGCTGGCTTGAATTTCCAAGTACACCTAATGGTTTGTTGGCCATTACAGGTTTGTTAAGGTAAGTGGATGGGGCTTAGACTTAAATGTAATGTAAATGCATAGCAAACAGTATTACCCATATTTCAGGATCTCATTGGCACTCCAGATATAGCTACTTTTATGCTAATATATAATTTTGCTTTGAAGCCTTAAATCATATGGAAATCTAATAAAAGCCTTTAAACTTTGAAATGTTTACAATTACAAATTACTTTAGATGAATAAAATACTGATTACAAGAATAAATAGATTAACTACAAAATAGTCAGAATGTATATTCTATAGTATATAATGTATAGTATGATTATTTATGGAGAATGGGATGTTATTGGGATATAGCGCTATATAAGTTTAATTTATTATTATTATTATTGTTATCATATAGAGAATCTAATCTATGGTCTTGTACCAGCCTCATTGTAATTGACAAAGGTTTGGCACATTGTGGCCCTTCTTTTATTTAATATTGTAGCATATCTGCAGTTACATATTAGCTGTGTTTCCTTTAATTGTCAAGCAAATTTCAAGCAAACTTTTGAAATATCGCAAAAAAAGCAACAGTGATGAGAGGGCCTATAGGAGGGAAGTGGAAGATTTAACCGTATGGTGCCATGATAACAACCTCTCTCTACATGTCAATAGGACAAAAAAAAAAATTGTTGACTTTAGAGAGATCAAAGAAAATCCCATTCCTATTTTTATCAATTGGTCATCTGTTGAAATTGCGGACAGTTTTACACATCACAGATACCCTCACATGGTCTCTCAACACCAACTTCATCCTGAAGAAGGCACAGAAGAGACTGCAGTTTCTGAGGCGTTTCTAGAGTTTTGGTATGAGTACCAAAACTCAAACTCTTAGGGAACTTTTATCATAGTATCATTGGGAGTGTCTTGACAGGCTGTATCATAGTGTGGTTTGGCAACCGATTGCTCAGGACTGCAGACTGCTTCAAACGACTGTACAGACAGCAGCAAAAATCACTGGCATGGAACTACCACAACTTCATAATATTTACACCACTTGCTGCAAAAGGAAAGCCCAAAACATCATTAAGGACAGCGGCCACCCCGCTCATGTTCCATTCATGCTCTTTCCAGCTAGAAAACATTACCTGAGCATCAAATCACACTCCGCCCATCTCAGTAATAGTTTCTTTCCACAGGAAGTCAGGTTGCTGAACAGCTGACACACCCATATGCACCTTACACTGTTGTGTTATCGTGTACTGTACATTGTGTATACAAAGTATGAATTAATGTGTACATAGTCTATGTAAGGCTGTAGTTTTTTTTGGGGGGGGTTGTCCTTTGTCCTTGTGCCCCTTGTGTTAAGGAAGAGAGAGAGAGCCAGAGCACAAGAATTTCATTGTATTTTACATAGGACAATAAAGTTGAACTTGAGAAGAAAAAAAAAGCAAATTAGGCGCGTTTCCATAAACTGGTTTGCAAATCGTAGTTTCATCAGAAGGTGGCGGTATAGTCTGTGTTATGCATCACGGTAATAAACAAGAGTAGAAGAAGTAGATGTCGCGAAATTCGCCTTGGCCATTTACGAGCGAAAATGGAGAGAGGTCTTCAGGGATTTGTTGCAACTGGGAAAGCTGTAATCGTTCTTTCATGTCAGCTATTATTGGCCATGTTTCATGCTGTCCGGAGACGAAGACAAAGAAATGTTGGCCACGGGAATATCCGGGAAGATGCCGGCAGCTGTTTCCGCTGTCGGCATCTTCCCGGATATACACAGCGAACATTTAACTCGTTCGTTTTGTCGGAACTTATTCGGAAAGGGGGTTTCATCTCCCAGTTAGCGCATAGAATCTTTCGAAAAAGGCAAAAAAAACTACCTCAAGCGAGCTGCAAAGACTTGTTTTGCGAAATTGAAGAAGTCTTCGAATTTTGCCGTTTCCGTCAACCTTTTCAACTGCAATACTTCAAAATGCGTATAAAAATACGCTACGGAGACACGGCTACTGACACATTTCTGTTGGACAAACTCAGAGCATTTCAGTGCACTTTAACATGCATTCTTACAATAAATGCCTGTCTTAAACAACTTATTACATACAAAAGTGCATGTCATTTATATGAAAATATAATTGTAAAAATGAGATGTTTGTCTCACCATTGATGAAAAGCTCTTCTTGCATTGCCTGTCGGGCAGCCGTGGAGAAACAGCGTTTCTTCAGCCATTCTGGATCAAACTCACTGGTGTGCTGGTCAGGCCATACAATGCATACCTGTGGGGAGACGAGTCAGCTGTCAGCATGTCTGACGTAATCCACGTCTTCACATTGGTCATTTTTTTCCTCCTTCAAGACAAATGGTACACAAAAATCAGAATAATTTCAAGGTGCTCTATACAACATTCAGCACCAGCATCTCAGATCAAAACAAAACAAACTTCTTGCTTCCCTTTGCGTTCTTGGCTATTATTTCACTGGTTGGAACATGGATTTTTACAGTATAGAGTTATTTTAGCAGTGTGTTCAGCTTGGTAAGGAGCTATTACTGTGATCTGCCGAGTGACCTAAATCCAGGTCCTTGACAGATGACGTCACACACGAGCGCGCTCTGAGTCAGCCGCCATGTTTCTGGTATTTCTGTGGTAAACGCTGTACTCGGAGCATTTTCCTTTCATTTGCTTTATTTTTTATCGCTAAAATTGTAATAAAAGAAGACACACAACAGACACGCACATCTGAGAATCCACGTTGAAAGGATCATCAGAAATGTTTGTCAGAAGTATAAAACCTTAACAGGAACCATACCCATCAACATGATACTTCCATGTGAAGGTGAGGCAGTCACATTTTTAGATAAGATTGTCACCGTCTGTTGGGCGCTGACAAACCAATGTCCAGCTATAGTTTAAAAATGTGATGTGTGCTGATGTTAAGCTCAGCCTTTAACTGCACCGTTTAAATGAACGCAGCTGTAATATCAATCACACATGTACATATTCAAGTAAAGATCTGAATACTTGCACCATTGTCACCAACAATAAAGTTGAATACGTTGACTTTTCATAAATGTGTTCTTGACTCTTTCCTTGTTATCAACATTTTCACAGCCAAATGACATAAGGCCACCAAATGTTATCCAAAGTGCATGTATTGAAGTTCACTTAATTTTGTATTTACAAGTATCTGAAGTTCATCTGCACAATACAGACAAATAAGTATGGTGCATGCTTCTGTAACATAAGCAACATAAACAAGTTTTTCTAAACATCTAAGCATCTTTTGTCCTGTATGTATCAGCAGATGTGTGTGTAAGAGAGAAATAAGTAAAAGAAAGAGCGTGTCTTCTTTGGTCAGTCAACTTGCAACAGAAGGCTAGTCCATATCTAAATAACACAAAATAATACAGCAATTCAGATAAAAGAAGACACATAACTAACCCTAAACCTATGTGTCGGATGTTTGGTGTGTTCTTTTCCGATTCCCTGCACGAATAGAAATCCCTTAAAGTGGCATCTGTCTTGCACCCTGAGTGAAGTAACAGCCTACAAGTTCAGGGAGACACATATGCTCAAAGAAGTGCTGTGCCTTTTTCAAAAGAGCACTCCAGAGCTGTGTGTCAGGTGCAACATGCAATACAGCGCATCTTTCAAAGTCCACAAAACAAAGTCACAGTACTCTAGATCAGCCACAAACATTTGTGTCTGGACCTGCTTGTCGTATGGACTACCCTTCATAAGCTGTAGCTCTCCATCCACTACTTCCAAACAGAAGTGTCTGTCACTGCATGCTTCCTTGACAGTGCTCTCATGGTGCTTGTATGGGCACTTTATCTCAATGCAGCCTCTCCACAACAGGTGCACTGCACCATCCCGTCTGGCGATGTCCCAACCTCAGGAAACTCTGGGTTTATGATGAAGCCACACTCAGTCATCTCTACATCACAGTGATGTTTCTCAGCCTGCACTCTATACTGTGTTCTTGCATTCTCCTCATTTTGTCTTCCCCATGCAGTAGCAGCACATTTGTTCAGAGGACCGCTGTTGGGATAACAAACGCATATTTGATGCAGTTATCCTTCCAGTCCGTAAGTGATGCAAGATTAGAATTGGTGCTGCTTTCTGGTCTGTCTTTCAATGAAGTGTGCCTGCTCAGGTGAAACATCCACCTTACTTGCCAAGGTTTTGTAGTGCAGGCTCAAGACAGAGAGTTCACTGCCATCCATTTTATCATCATGGAGACAGCACAGCAAATCTGGTGCTGAGAATGGCTGTACAGGGTCTGCAAATGCGTCACAATAACTGGGCAAATTTGACAAAATTGCAGCTTTCGGGGATACATTCTGCAGTTGTGCAAGATATGACACCCACTGCTCCTGTGTAGCAATGCCAAACTTGCAGGTGTTTGATGAAGTCCTTAGAGCAAGTGTGCTCTCTACCTCACCATCCAGGAGTCTATTCAGAGACTTTCTTTTTGCTTTGGCAGAGGTGAAGTCAATTCCTTTTCCTGCCTCTGCTCCCACCTTTGTGATGTTGCTCAGCATCATCCAGTATGCTGGTTAGCCAGTCACTGTTTTGGTCTCCCTGCATCTGACTACCGCCTCCAACTTGAACAGCATAGCTGCCACATGTGTGCATGTCTCGGCTAGGCAGCCATACATGTGCAGTGACCTGATGTCATGGCCCCGAATGAGTTGATGATGGCCCATGGCTTGAGTGGTGTGTCACTCAGGCATTGCGAATGCAAAACCTGTAGACAAGACAGGTAGACAGAGGACAACAGGATTAGCTTATTTTTACTTCCTGTTTGACATTTGTCCATGGTCAAAATAAACAAAACAATCAAAACATAATCAGGCCCCGAAGATAATATAACATGACTATATCATCATTATTACAGCCATGGGCATAATTTCCTGTGCGTCCCCCATCTCCTCCCACTTTTTAGTCTGAAAATCCTAACTTAGTCAGTGGTTGTGCTAGCTATTTTGCACAAATAACATGACTATATCATCATTATTACAGCCATGGGCATAATTTCCTGTGCGTCCCCCATCTCCTCCCACTTTTTACAGTCTGAAAATCCTAACTTAGTCAGTGGTTAGCTAGCTAGCTAATGTTACCTCAATCATCAATGTGGTCCTCGACAACCCCGAACAAACCCAAAAATGTTCTCAAAAAGTAAGATAATGACCCTCCCTCCCTAAAGTTTCGCCCTTGATAACACTCCAAATGTGTATTACGTTTGTAAAATCTTACTTTTAATGGGAAGAAAATGCAAGTTAAGGCTTCTTTGCTAAGCACAAGTTTCCTTGATTTACAGCTAACGTTAGCTTACCTTTGCTGTCAGGTCTGTGTTGTCGCAGTGATTCCTGCACCCAGCCATTGGTGAAATGTCCGTGGGCCTCAAGGGATTTGTAATTTCGGAACTGTTCACAGGTATAAGCACTTATACCATAAACAAGATAATTGGCGATATCAAGGTACATGGTTTGAGGCAGCAATGCGGGGTCAGCACTCGACCGTTCTGCGGGCAGGCCATATGGATCAATGTTGTTAAATGACGACAATTTCTCCAAATAACGGTCCCTGGCACCCTTGCTAAGTTTGTCGCGGTATGGTATCCTCTCTGCTTTTTTATGCTTCTCCGTGGCTACTTTAAAATTGGTTTTATTTGCTGCTCTCTGTCTCCGTGTAAGCTATTTCTATGCCACTGGTAAGACCAGGAAAATGGCGGCTGGGAGAAGTCACAATCAACAAACATACGTAACTGTCAAAGACCGATTACTAGCTTGTTAGCTATCCTGCTAATGCTAGCTACCTCACATACGTTGCCGCGAAATCCCACGATGCGATCTTTTTAAACCGGCAGAATATTAGCTACCTAAAAATTCTACAAGGGGGCCTTAGCCGGGAAAATCGTCAGGAGGGGAGGTGGGAGGGAACTCCGCGGCACGTCAACAAATGCTCACAGCGAAATCGACCAATATCGGCTCGGGGTCCTTTGACTACATATGACGTCACGGATTATGTCGCTAGCTAGCGTTGCTAGCTTTATAGTTATTTAGCTGTGTGTTTTACAATCCATGTTGACACAGAATTGTAACGCTATCCCTAACAACAGGGAAGAAATACCCACTCCTGAAGCCGCACTACACCACCGCCATCTGAGGTCAATAGCTGCTGAGATACTGCCCCTCGACCTAGATGCAGACATCCTCCTGCTCATTGGACGGAACCTTCTGAGAGCTCACAAGGTGATAAAGCAGCTCAATGGCAGAGACAACGACCCATACGCACAGAAGCTCGACCTGGGCTGGGTTATCATAGGCGATGTGTGCCTTGGCGGTGCTCACAAGTCAGCTAAAGTGAGTGCTCTAAAAACGCATGTGTTAGATAATGGACGCCCAAGCCTTCTCACTCCCTGTGACAGCCGCATCAATGTGAAGGAGAACGTCAGTCTGAGTTACTCGAAAACCACTCCCCATCAACTTCAAGATTCAAGCCCATACTCAAGACCCACTGAAGAGAGTTTGGGAGAGACTGTCTTTCGCTGCACTGATACCGACAACCAGCTTGCGCCATCTGTCGAAGACATGCTCTTTCTGAAGAAGATGGAAGGAGTCTTCAAAGATGAAACTAACAGCTGGGTTGCCCCATTACCGTTTCGCAGCCCCAGACGTCTACTCCCAGATAACAGACCCTATGCCAACAAGCGGCTTATGTCTCTTTGACGCCAGCTGGACAAGAAGGAAGACATGAGAGCACACTTCGTTGAGTTCATGCAGAAAATGCTCAATAACAATAATGCAGAGCTAGCATCACCTTGTGAAAAAGATAAAGAAAGATGGTATCTTCCCACTTTTCGGTGTCTACCACCCACAGAAGCCTGGTAAAATTTGTGTGGTGTTTGACTCGAGTGCACAGTTTAATGGAGTGTCTCTTAACGGCGTGCTGCTTTTGGGGTCAGACCGCAACAAAACCCTTTTGGGTGTGCTTCTCCGCTTCCAAAACGAACCTGTTGTTGTCACAGCAGACATAGAGCAGATGTTCTACTGTTTTGTTGTTCAGGAAGATCACATAGATTTTCTTCGCTTTCTCTGGTATCAGGACAGTGACCTCAACAAAGATGTGGTAGACTACCGCATGAGGGTCCATGTCTTCGGCAATAGTCCCTCCCCAGCAGGGGCGAACTTTGGGCTGAGAATGGCAGCAAGGGAGGTGGAAGATGAATACGGTAGTGAGGCACGACAATTCATAGAATGGGACTTCTATGTCGACGACGCACTAAAGTCCTTTCCTACTGAAGCTAAGGCCATCAATGTCCTAACAGAGAGCTCAAAACATGATTGCACTCTCCAATCCGTGTCTCCATAAGATCACCTCCAAAGAGTGGAACTGGTGAATGCTTTCCCCCCAGAAGACAGGCCCAAGGAAATCCAAGACCTGGATCTCTGCAGACGAGCTTCCTGTCCAGTGCAGCTTGGGACTGAGTTGGAACATGATGTCTGCTACGTTCACTTTCCACGTTCCTCAGAGCCAGAAGCCATTCACTCGCCGTGGGGTGCTATCAACAGTCAACAGTCTGTTCGATCCTCTAGGTTTCCTTGCCCCTGTCACTATCAAAGGAAGACTCCTTCTCAGAGCTTTCCAACAGTGACCTTGACTGGGATAGCCCCCTGCCCCAGGACATGTATGATGACTGGAGAAGATGGCAAGATTTGCTACAGGATCTTCAGGCGCTGCATGTTCCTCGCACTTATGTATCCTTCTCCATCTCACAAGCCAAGGCTACTGAGCTTTGTGTATTTTCAGATACCTAAATCAAGGCTATAGCTGCAGTGGCTTACCTGAAAGTCACACATCAAGATGGCCACAGTGAAGTCAGCTTCATTCTGGGTAAGACCAAGCTGGCTCCAGTACCAGAGCTCACCATTCCCAGACTGGAGCTCTGCGCCGCTGTGCTTGCTGTGAAATTGTCAGAGCTCCTCAGAGAAGAACTCGACATGAAGGTAGACAGAACTACAATCTACACTGACAGCAAAGTGGTGTTAGGATACATCAACAATCAGAATAGGAGATTCTATGTATATGTTAATAATCGTTTATAGAGAATTAAGCAATCTTCTTTACCAGACCAGTGGAGGTACGTTTCAATGGAGCACAACCCCACTAATCATGGCTCTTGGTCTGTGGCAGCTGGGAACCTTGCCAGTACCACACGCCCCTGAAGAAAGCCCATTTGAACTCATTGACCCAGTAAGATGTTGAAATTCACTCTAAGGTGACAGTGCTTGCCACTACAGTGTCTACAAGTCATTTGGTTTCAGCACACTTTGAGCGCTTCTCACAGTGGACCACCCTCATCAAAGCTGTAGCCCACCTTCATCACATTTCTCACAGCTTCATCAAGTCCAAAGATGACATCAGTTGTGCAGGCTGGCACCTCTGTAAGACAAGTCTCACAGATGAAGACTTGACCCAAGCAGAACACAAAGTCATCAGATGTGTCCAAAGTGAAGCATATGCAAAAGAAATCAAATGCATCATGGCAAAACGAGACTTACCATCAAACAGTTCCCTCCACAAGCTTCACCCAATCATTGATGACAATGGCCTACTACGGGCAGGAGGACGCCTTACAGAGTCGAAGTTTCTGATAAATGAAGTCAACCCTCTTCTAATCCCAGGGAAGCATCACATTGCTACACTGCTCATCCGTCACCATCCTGCAGCTGTAAAGCATAAGGGAAGACACCTAACTGAGGGAGCTGTAAGAGCAAGTGGTTTATGGGTAGTAGGAGCAAAGAGAGCTATCAGCAGCATCATCCACAGATGCGTGACTTGCAGGAAGCTACAAGGCAGAACAGAGCAGCAAATCATGGCAAACTTACATGCTGGGCGCTTACAGATTGATCCTCCATTTTCTTATGTTGGGCTTGATGTATTCGGACCATGGGAGGTCATTGCACGCCGTACGAAAGGTGGACAAGCCAACAGTAAGAGATGGGCGGTTCTGTTTACGTGCATGTCCACTACAGTTGTTCATATGGAGGTGATTGAAACTATGAGCTCCTCTAGCTTCATCAATGCACTTCGCAGATTCTTCACGATCAGAGGTCCTGCGAAGCAGCTGCAGTCTGACTGTGGGACCAACTTTGTCAGCGTGTCCAGGGAACTGAAGCTGGATCCTGCGAGTCCTGGTGAGATGAGTGTGGAAGACTACCTACTCGACCATAGATGTTCTTGGGTGTTCAACCCACCCCATTCATCTCACATGGGTGGCACATGGGAGCGCATGATAGGTATTGCGCGGCGCATCCTCAACTCAATGCTACTACAAGCTGGACACTCTAGGCTGACTCATGAGGTTCTGACAATGTTAATGGCTGAAGTCACAGCTATTATTAATGCAAGACCTCTAGTGTCTGTCTCCTCTGACCCAGAAGCACCTCTGATCCTGACCCCTGCAGCTTCCCTCACCCAGAAGTTCGGTGTAGCCTTACCTCCCCCTGGAGACTTCACCAAGTGTGACATGTTTAAGCATCAATGGAAGAGGGTTCAAGTTCTTGCTGACACCTTCTGGGCTCGATGGCAGAAAGAGTATCTCAACACACTTCAGAGACATCAAAAGTGGCAGATAAACAGGCCAAACCTGAAGGAAGGGGACATTGTTCTTCTGAAGAATATGTTAAGAAGAAATGAATGGCCAACGGACGTCATTGTGAAGGCTTTCCCAAGCAAGGATGGAGTAGTCAGGAAAGTGGAGGTCAAGCTTACCCGTCATAAGACTACTAAGACTTTCTCCAGACCCATCTCAGAGTGTATTTTTCTCCTGTCTCCAGAAGATTAGATTATGTAAATGTTTATTGTGGCATTTTAAATAATGCCAGACGGGGAGTGTAATGGAACGATTTCCTTTCTTTTTAGAGCCTCCCTGCCACTAGGGGCATAGTTCCATTATCTTGAGTCTTTTGCCTTCTTGTGGCATAGTTAAATACTGCTGTTTCAGCTACTTCCTTTTCCTGTGACAACAAAGAAAATTATGGCGTGTCTTCAGTGCAGCAATATTCGTGCTCCATCATTACCCATCACCTAGTTTCTACCTCTTTGAGTGGCAATATCTGTAAGTAAAACTATTAACCATCATTGCTAGAATCTTTATTTTGAAGTACTTTTTACATATTTGCTACAGTTTGTATAAATTTGGTAACATGTATGACAGCACGTTTTAATGATGGCATTCAGGCTATACTTTTGATGCTAGCGTAAATACAGTGTTCAATGCAATACCTAGTTAGTTACAACTTACATTTTATTCCTGCACTTAAAATTTTAGTTTTATACTTACCTTTGTTTCCTGAAAAATAGAGGATTAGTTATCCTAACTGTAACTCAAGATTGAGTAAGCTATTTTGTATTGTATACTGATGTATGTTTTTCTGTATGTTTATTTTCAGTTTCACACTTCCTTGTTATCAAATCCCGTCCATATACAACACTGATCTGTTCCTTTGAGGATGTGATGCGAGGGAGAGTTTAGCTGGCTGTAAAAACCTAATACAGGACAAGAGTCACATTGGGTGTAGCAGTACAATCTGGAATGCGTTGGTCAGGATTTATGTTGGGGAAAATTTGGTCTCTTCCCAATAGATATCTATTGGTTAACAAAGTCAAAGAAATTTCTTTTAAGATAATTCATCGATGTTATCCTAAGATCTAAAAAAGATATTGATGTTTCTTGTACTTTCTGTAACATGCACCCAGAAACAGTCTTCCATCTGTTTGGACTTGTGAACACACTCGAAGACTGTGGCAAGGAATTTGTCATTTTATTTTGGACTGTGTCTATGATGCTTTTGTACTTTGCTTTAAGGAGGTATTGTTTGGTTTTACGAATTATAGGAGTGAATTGGAGAGTAAATTCTATTTATGTAATCTCATCATATTGCTGGCCAAATTTTATATTCATAAATATAAGGTATTAAAAATTAAACCTTATTTTTATACTTTTAAAATTGAGGCAGAATCCTACCTTAGAACATTGTCTACCTCATGCAGTAAGAAAGCTGTGAAAACTGTTAATTTATGCTCCAAATTTAACATATTTTTATAATTGTAGCCTACATTTGATCTTCTTTTACATTACACTTTTTTATTTTGATTGTGTCATACATTGCTTGTAACCCCTGGCGTTTTGTTTTTGTTTTGTTTTCTGTCTTTATTTGCAATTGTTATTGTAGTAATCAGCCGGTACTACTGTTATCTATATTGCATTTCTGATGTTGAATTTGAATTAAAAGGGGGAAAAAAGTACACGAAAAAAAAAAAACTGAATTAGACCCTCTCCAATCATAAGATTGGTCGATTCCGCTGTGAGCATTTGATGACGTGCAGCGGAGTTCCCTCCCACGTCCTGCCGGACGATGCATTCTAGCACCAACCAAAAATATTTACCCCGAGAAGATCATGCCGTGACACCTGCTTTGAAAACAAAGACCAGAGAAATCGGATTACAACACACACAGAGGGAATGTGACTTCATTCTCTGCTCAGGACGCCATAACCCAACGATCTCTTTACATAGCAAATAGTTGTTTGCTGCTATATTAATGTTCTAAAACTCATAAATAGCACCTTTAACTGTTTACTTCATGTTGTTGACAAAACAAGTTCCTTTTTCTAATTTGTTGTGTATTTTAGAAACCGAGAAAAGACAGACAGAATTGGTCACTAATTAAAGATTGAATGTAGACCTTCACAAGCTACAGCACAGTCAGACGTTTCTTGAAAAGAAGACGGCGTAGCGTCAAATGGTTTTGAATTAAACTGCAAAACGTAACGTAACTGCAGGATCTGACGAGGAGGCCCTGTGAAAATAAGTGTTGTGTTAAAGTATTAAGTTAATTATTAAAATTAAAAGGAATGACAAGTGGGGTGCACATCTCAAGATACTGTTTTAATTGACCTGGGGATTATCTTGTCTTTTAAAATATTTAGCTACACGACTAGTGAGCATTCAGGGAGCACTCAGCCAATTTGCTCCAAAGATCACCTTCCTTCTCATCAATTACACCTCAATACAGCTGTTCTTGTGCCACCTTCTCCATTCCACTTTCTGATCTTTTGATAGGGAATGCAATACCATACAGGTAAGTTGATATTAAAGGGAAACTGGTATCTTTGAACCTAAACTACGTTTTCCTATTGTTAGGAGTTAAACTGAGCAATGGGTAACAGATTCTTTTAAATCGATTCAGCATTGAGCAAGTTTACACCAGTTGACTGCTGCGCACCAAGCTGCAATGTAATCCTTTGGAGCAATAACACTCATCAAATAATGTCCAATAAAAGAGCTCTTTCTGGCACTAACAGGCTTACACTGTTTAGAGTTTAGCATAGCCAGATCTATCTCCACATTATGTTTGAATGCTGTGCCAGCAGCGGAAAGGTGTGGCAGAACAGATTATTATTCTGGGATAGGTTAAAAAAAAAAGGTTCTGGGTTGCTTGCATTTCTTAAATATAAGAATTGTTGAGGGTGAGCCTAAATTGCACTACACTCACTGGTGCCCTTTCAAAATAGCACCAGAGGATATGTTATTGTGAAAAATTTTGCACATAGTGGGAGGTAACCCCTTGCATATAGATCAATTACCTCAAAAGACAGTCCCATCCAAAATAACTGATGATGTGTTGATTATGTGATGAGAGTTTTACAAATAATGACCATGAACATAATTTGATAACTGTTAAAGTCAGGGGCGTCCGGGTAGCGTAGCAGTCTATTCCGTTGCCTACCAACACGGGGATCGCTGGTTCGAATCCCCATGTTACCTCCGACTCGGTTGGGCTGTGTCTGCAGCTTGGAAGCCGGATGTGGGTATGTGTCCTGGTCACTGCACTAGCGCCTCCTCTGGTCGGTCGGGGCGCCTGTTCAGGGGGAGGGGGAACTGGGGAGAATAGTGTGATCCTCCCACGCACTACGTCCCCCTGGCGAAACTCCTCACTGTCAGGTGAAAAGAAGCGGCTGGCTTCTTTTCACCACATGTATTGGAGGAAGCATGTGGTAGTCTGCAGCCTTCCCCGGCTCAGCAGAGGGGGTGGAGCAGCGACCGGAACAGCTTGGAAGAGTGGGGTAATCGACTAGGTGCAATTGGGGAGAAAAAGGGGTGAACCCCCCCCCCCCAAAAAAAAGATAATTGTTAAAGTCAAACGATAAGGCCTAGCTGAACATCAGCTTTGTCGAAACTCACCAAAACTCACTGAACAGAGGATTTATAAGTTGTTATCCATCAGTAAACAATTGGGAACATCCTTTTTAGATAATATCTTCTTAAACACATTCTTTGCATATTTTTAAGAGTCTATTGAATGAACCAAGAAGACCTGCGATATTGCACTATCCAAATCCTCACTAAAGTTTTCCATAATGACAATTGTAGCTTGCTAGCTGGAGAGTTTGTCATTGTTGTTCACAGAGACAGGGAATTTGAAAACAGCAACACACGGAGAGCGGAAGGAAATGAAATACCGAATGAAATAGTTAGCACCAATGGGAAGCTTATTCCAGTGGCCTATATCCAGTGAGTCAGATGAAAGAAGTTATTGCAGCCTGTTTCCATCAGAATGGCTTCAGGAAAAAAACACCTTGCTGGACACTTGGTATTGATTTAAGAACACATAAATAATATGATTTATATACACATGGGAATTAAATAAAATTATATAAATCTGGGAAAATATAGAACCTTTAAGGTATTAATTGATATACTTAAAGAGCCATTCTCTCTCTATTATGCTGTTTATTTGATATCCCTTCTATTGGCAGGTCCAACTTTTTAGATTTTTTTTTATAATCTCTTTGGGCATGAATACACAAACTTCAGATATGGAAAAAGCCTACCTTATTATCTGTGACCTGGATGTGGTCAACTCCTGTGTGAATGTCAAGCTGGGAGAGCAACAGACTGCGTGCCTGTGCCGACTGCAGGGTGCACAGCGGACACTGGCAATTGTCTCTCAGCCAAGTGAAAGGGTAAAGGCTTTGGCCCCCGTCCTCCCATTCCACCTCCACCAGCCTCTCCTTCTCCAGGGTCCGGACCTGCCTCACTCCATTGCGAGCCATAGGCATGGGGTCTGCCACCATTGTCTGAAGTCCACGCAATTCCACTGGGTTCAAACACGAGGGTGCTGGGGCTGCAGCCCACCATGGTCTTACACAAGCCCTCAGAGGCAGACAGGCCATGGAAGAGCTACCTCTCTGCGTTATGGCCGGCAGGGCAAATCGGGAAACTGCTCTCATCCACATGCTTGACCAGCTTCTTGTAGTCGAACCAAGTCTTCGTATCAGATAGGTTGACCAGCTCTGCAAGGAATGATAAATGTGGCATTGATCAATGTAAAACATGGGGTTTTATAATGAAGTGGTCATATCAATTTAGTGGGGACTACTTTTCAGTGTGAAGGGTGAAAAGTTAACGAATATGTCTGACAAGTTGGCGATATTTATTGTTATAAACCATTAATGTGCATGCACCTCTCAGCAGGTGGTTAATAAATCACAGCTTGTAAAGCCATCCTCAAGCGCACAGTGCAAATTGTCTTTACCGGCTTTTGCATAATAAAAAGAGAAAAGACAGCATCGCTTGGGAGTGGGTTGTCACTTGCAGATGAGAAACGAGGCGTGTTACCCATCATGCGTACCGCGGACACAACCAACTTTCCCCTGTAGGTACACGAAAGTTGACGTTCCCTGTCAGTAGGGTGATACTAGACGCTAGTTAGCATTAATATCGCGGGTTATTAGTTGTGTGAGCTAGAGTGTCTGTATATAGCGCATGCTTACGGGATGTAGTTACACCAGGCTTGTTTTTAATCCTTCGACGTCGGCGCACCTTTAGTTGCTAACGACCGCTCCTAACCAGTTAGCAGCTACCTGACAACCCAGCAAGACTGCGAACCCCCTCGCTTCTTCACTGCACCTTCAATGACACGTTAGCCAACCCACGTAGTTCCACGACAGGCTATTGCAGTTGACCTATTTTTCCAAGCTATGCGGCGACGTCAGCTTCTGTGTGTTTAGAAGTGTGCTGTGCGGCTAATACAGAAGATTAAACGGTATATAGCTACCTGTGATGGGGTGCGCTGTGCCGGCCACCGTGACGGTTGCCGAGTGCGTCGCGTTTGTCAACAGAGGAGGTAACAACGCGGCGTAGCCGATATCATAACACGGGGAGTGGGTGAAAGGTCGGCGGCGGCCATTCAGGATTACGTAACGGCGTCGAGTGCATGAACTTTGCTCCACTTTTTCATTTCTTGTGACGAGGCGCCAAGCGTTCAGAGTCGCGGTCGTCTCTCAGCCAGGTGAAAAGCTAAAAGCGTGCCCCCCATCCCCTATAGAGATAGCGGCGATAAAGGAGTCAGCCCGTCGCACGGGCAGTCAGGTCGGCTTAGTGTGTTTATTTGTTGTTTCTCGAAGTCTTTTCTCAACATGTGCCTTTCAGTACTCCGAGACCCCCTGAAGAACAAGAATCCTACTCATTCGCCAGCACTGTAGTTGTGACACAGCTCAGATCAACAGACTGTCGCACTGAGATAACTGAGAATATACACTACCGTTCAAAAGTTTGGGATCACCCAAACAATTTCGTGTTTTCCATGAAAAGTCACACTTATTCACCACCATATGTTGTGAAATGAATAGAAAATAGAGTCAAGACATTGACAAGGTTAGAAATAATGATTATTATTTGAAATAAGATTTTTTTTACATCAAACTTTGCTTTCGTTAAAGAATCCTCCATTTGCAGCAATTACAGCATTGCAGACCTTTGGCATTCTAGCTGTTAATTTGTTGAGGTAATCTGGAGAAATTGCACCCCACGCTTCCAGAAGCAGCTCCCACAAGTTGGATTGGTTGGATGGGCACTTCTTTGAGCAGATTGAGTTTCTGGAGCATCACATTTGTGGGGTCAATTAAACGCTCAAAATGGCCAGAAAAAGAGAACTTTCATCTGAAACTCGACAGTCTATTCTTGTTCTTAGAAATGAAGGCTATTCCATGCGAGAAATTGCTAAGAAATTGAAGATTTCCTACACCGGTGTGTACTACTCCCTTCAGAGGACAGCACAAACAGGCTCTAACAGGTACTATTTAATGAAGATGCCAGTTGGGGACCTGTGAGGCGTCTGTTTCTCAAACTAGAGACTCTAATGTACTCATCTTCTTGCTCAGTTGTGCAACGCGGCCTCCCACTTCTTTTTCTACTCTGGTTAGAGCCTGTTTGTGCTGTCCTCTGAAGGGAGTAGTACACACCGGTGTAGGAAATCTTCAATTTCTTAGCAATTTCTCGCATGGAATAGCCTTCATTTCTAAGAACAAGAATAGACTGTCGAGTTTCAGATGAAAGTTCTCTTTTTCTGGCCATTTTGAGCGTTTAATTGACCCCACAAATGTGATGCTCCAGAAACTCAATCTGCTCAAAGAAGTGCCCATCCAACCAATCCAACTTGTGGGAGCTGCTTCTGGAAGCGTGGGGTGCAATTTCTCCAGATTACCTCAACAAATTAACAGCTAGAATGCCAAAGGTCTGCAATGCTGTAATTGCTGCAAATGGAGGATTCTTTGACGAAAGCAAAGTTTGATGTAAAAAAAATCTTATTTCAAATACAAATCATTATTTCTAACCTTGTCAATGTCTTGACTCTATTTTCTATTCATTTCACAACATATGGTGGTGAATAAGTGTGACTTTTCATGGAAAACACAAAATTGTTTGGGTGATCCCAAACTTTTGAACGGTAGTGTATATATTTTTTAAAAATCGGTTCTGTACACAGCTCTATCTCGGTGACACGTGTGTTGTCTTGTAAACCCACACAGATTAACAGCACAGTAAAACAAGGTGCATATCTGCCATTAGGGCGAAGGCTGTGGTCTTTGCCTCTCAAGAGAGCCCTTAACAGTTTTGTGCCTGACGTGTCAGGTTGTTAAATGTCAAAGAGCAGATGACGTTTTATATAGTATTCATACATTAGTATAATTCAATTGCGTAACAGTATAGCATAGTATAGTTTAATGGTATGTATAGTAAGGTATATTAGGATAGTGTATTAGTATTAGTATGTCAGTAGTACATTATTATTGGTATATTAATAGTGTAATAGAAAATATAATATTTTAGTATAAGATTATACTACTATTAGTACTTTAGTATGATTTATTAGTGTAATTATACCTGCTTCAAAGTAGCTACTTCATATGAAGTTCCCTTTGGAATAACAATTGATTGTCTTTGATTCTGTTCTGTTCTGTTCTATGCTACTCTACTGATACTGTCCTGTTTAAAAGAGGACTCTAGACTTATAGAACAGTAGTAAAGCCCACAAACGGGCCATACCTTTACATAACACATCGTTTGTAAGTGACAAATGCTCCCTTTGCGGGTTCTAATTACAGTTTTAAGCAAATATTGCAATATCTTTTTGAAATGACTGTAAGTAAATTATCTAGAATTGCATTTTGCAATCATTTTGTAAAACAATGAAATGTGAAAAAGTTACAGTTGCAAACACATTTGAGTACCACAGTAAAATAAAGGAAAATTGCATAAGTACGTAAAATTATTCACAGATGACCCAACATCTGTCTTTGTATGGGACTAATTGTATACATGCATGTATGGTATGTCCGCTTTTGCCAGGAAATGTCATTATAATTTCATGAATGGGCCTATTACATAAAACAAATGCACCTGGTGTACTGGAAAAACTACAGAAATGAGAGAGAAAAACACTACCATAGCTTGTTGATGAGGGTCTCAACATACGCCTCTATATGGTATCTTTCATTATGGCGAAAAGGTGCAAGAAAATTCTGCCTACCTAAACCAAAAAAGATACAGTGAGTGGGATGGTTCTCATGTAAATGCAACTATGGAGTAAACATAAAAATGAAATATACACGTTCCTTTAAACTGTGTATACCTGAAGATGGAAGACATGCTCTTCCAAACGGGATCCTGTAAGCATAAGATTTGCTGTAAATACTTGACAACACAATAGAAAATGTCTAGGCTTTATGTTTTAGTCATCTCTTGCGTCATGGCTGACACATCAGTTGGGGTTTTGGCTAACTTTGTGTCATTTCTTCCAACTTCTAGTCAGAAAGTTTGACTAACCTATAAGTTGACACATTGTTTGGGATGCACCTAGGGTTGCTGGCACTTGATCGGTTAAGAAAACGGATTTGCATTCACCACTTTAACCCTAAAACCTCAGCCCTTTTATGACTTTGTAAGCAGTCTAATGATAAACATGAATGTTTGTTGTACCATTTGGTCCAGAGAGCATGCCAACCAAATTACTTATTTACTTGCAAAGGGCACCGCAACCCTAAACACTTAACTAAAAGAGCATCTTTATATCTTCCTGCAACTCATAAATACCCACATGCAGCTTCCGCCTTGAAAGCACCCGTCATTAGGCAGACGCTACATGTGCATGTGCTTGTTTGTGTGTGTGTGCGCGCGCATGTGCATGTGTGTGCATGTGCACAAACCCAGTAATTCTCAGAAGAGCTGAAAAGCCTTGTAAAACAAACATGGAGAGACTCTTTGATTTTTTTTTAAACACATGGTGTCATGAAGTGCCCGGTTGTAAGGCCATTGTGGCTGGTGCTGCCTCAGCCCGCAAAGAACATACCGTTGCATGACAGCATCGAACTTCAAACACAAACTCTTTATTTCAGAAGACAGACAACCTGTTCGGTATGTTGACACACAAATTAGTGTTCGACTTAGAAGTCCACGAGTGCTGCCTGCAGTCTTATTTGTCAAAGTATTATTTCTTTAAGATAGAGAACAATAGATATGCTGCTCCACGTTAAAACACTATATAAACAGTGAATACAAATTAAGGTGTTCTGTAATAAAGATATTGACACTCACAGTATTTATTTACTAAATTACACACTGTACATTTACCGAGATTACATTGCCTATGTGGATCGGCGTGTGAGGCCTATCATCAAACCATGTCACAATCTTTAACAAGAGAAACAGTAAAGACTTGTGCAAAGTCAGCTAGTCTAAAGAAACCAATATTATAAGTGAGGAAATACACATGTAAACATTCTTTTGATATTCTAGACATTCATCTTGAGAGACGTGTCAGAAAAGACACGGTTTATATGTCTGACTCATGAAGAGGCTATCAAGAACACCTGTCCCAACTAGCTTACTAGACTAGTACAGTAGGCCTACGTCACCATGTTAGTGGGCCCAGCCCCCACATTGTCATCGGGCATGGTCATTTTGAACTAGACGGCATCCGGACAACACGGGGGAATTTTTTTTATTTATATATATATATATATATATAATTTATTTATTTATTTATTTATTTATTTATCATAGATTTTGATGAGATTTAGGCAACAGTCTACATACAGTTTTTTTTTTTTTTATCCCTGATATGAAACCCCACTTTTCAACTCTGCCTGGTGGCCATATATAAAACCACTGTAATATAATGTCACTACGCACACTAGGCTGCAGGCTATACATATTTCTTCTCTTCTTCTTTTGTTCTTTTAAAGCCCGTTAAGCCTAGTATACCTGTTTAAAACTTCATGTATTCGTTCTTCAGTCGGCTCAGTCGCGTCCCGTGGCTGCGGACTATGAGCGACAGGAGCTCGTGCTTGTCCTTCAGACCCAACGAGACGTCCAGCGTGTCCTTCAGCGCGTCTCTGGTGTGGACGATCATGCTGAGAAAGTCGTCGCTCAGCCGGTGCTCCTCCCTCAACTCGCCCTCCTGGCTCTGCTTGAATTTCACCTCCAGCTCCAGCAGGGACTTCTCCGAGTTTGTGAAAGCCTCGCTTATCTGAGCGGTCTCCCTCCTCAGGTATTTCCCGTAGCTGTCCTCCCCGTCCAAATCGTAGGAGATGCTCTTGCCGATCCCTTCGAGCACCCGGGCCGAGTCCTCGATCTGCCGTTTGATGATGGTGAAGTCGTCGCGTATGGCGGACTCCTGATCCTCTTCGACGCTGCACTTTCGCTCGTCGTTCATCTTGAACAGCATCTGGCATTTCTCCGGGTCGTCGTTATCCTCGTAGTCGCCGTCGGGGACGAAGTAGTGATGGAAAGTACCGTTGGACATCTCTGGGAACAGGGGTCCGCGGTAGGCTCCACCGAGTGGCACTGAAAACATTCCGGCACAAAGAAGCAAGTGAAGGAAAGCCATGGTGCCCACTTGGCCCCTGAACACACAAAAGGGGGCTTAAGTATCAGAGTTGTCAAAACTTTTTTTATGTATATATTTATATATATATCTATATATATATAGATATATATATCTATATATATATTTATATAAGAGGACGTGTGTTCGACTAGTTAAATCCAATCAAAGGTGCTGCAGCAAAACATTTCAAAACGTCCAAAAGTAAGCAATTAAGATTTGTTGTATTTTGTTCACTTCAGGATTCCCCCCTCGTCCAAATTCTTCTGCAAATAACAGTCACGTGAAAGGCTAAGAAAAAAAAACGAAAGAAAAAAGAAAAAAAAGAAAAGAAATCCCCGGTACTCTTCTCCTCAGCCGATCCGTTCGCGCTCCATTCATTAATGGTCGTGAAAAACGCAGGCAATTGTGTCCGACGTGGAAACAAGTCGTGCTGTCGACTCAACTTGGTGCCTTAAAATTCAACATCTGGGTTTCTCAAGTGCCGCGCTCGCTCTTGGCTAATAGCACCCCTCTCCTTCTCTCAAATTACAGCCCCTCCGTCACTTAAAAGGCAGCATTAGGTCCTCCACCGGGCTATTGGCAGAGCCTATAGTTACAGACATGCCGAGGGTACTATAGGAGAACCAAGGAAGCGTGCATATTCTGTTTTGTTTTGTTTTTGTTTTTTTTGACAGGTATTGTTTAAATAGAAAGCCCTACGATAGACCTAGTTATGGGTTGTATACTTATGTCCTATGGTCACATTGATAACTTTGCCGAATGTTCACTGGATGTCCAAAGTTGTGTGAAAATGCCTAATAATGGACAACTGATTGTTTAAGTGAATGTAGATTAAACTGAAGTGGGAGGGGTCATAATCACATATGTCTGTCATGCCCATTGTCTGTTATGGTAGTTGGTGATTGATATACGTAGGCTGACATGCAGAGGACACAGGGAGAGCCCCCACTGCATCATAAAGAGGGACCAGCTGTTGTTTCTGTCACCTGCTGCTAGGATCAAAATGATCCCCGCAAAACCTCAGATATTGTCTAGATGTTGGCACGCTTTAAGCAAGATTTAACAAGTTTCCCTCATAGCATAATTTCATTTTGATACGCCTATTCAGAGTATTATTCTGTTTTACGAGAAGTCACTTTTGATTTTGTCAAGCCTAGAAACCCCATTCAAATGAATCATGCTGTATTCAGCAGTTGATTTTTTTTAAACATAGCAAGCATTAATTAGATGCTCACATATGATTAGAGAGACCAGTTTTAGGTTCACCATGTGTCAAGAGCTATCTTCCTTGACCTGCCAAAAATTCTCTGGAAAAATGAATGCATCTCTCAAGTGGAAAAAACAGCCTCATTATTTTGGAGGGGTTATGCTTTTTAAATACAACTGGTGTCCTATTTAAGTGCTCTAGTTGATGATGTTCCAAACAGGCCAGATGAGTGATTATTTGTGGTTGTTGTTTGCATAGATGAAGCCTGAATAGCACTACGTAGGTCACAAGTTCATTCGCTTCTTCCTTAAGCCCCGTGAATAGGTGGCAAATGACACAACAAAGAGAAATGTCATCAACGAGAAGACAAACTGTGAGGTTGAGTGTTGTCTCATAACCAACCTGTCCATTTTGAGTTGGAGAGGTGGTAGAAGCATGTCTATTTACATTTGCAGTGAGGTTATGTGGCAAGTATGCAGCTCTAAGTTTTCTAGAAAGAATTGATACATAAATATAACATGATCATGTAATAATTGAAGTGGAAAGAGTCACTTAATACACTTTCAAGCACAGTCACGCTCTTGTTTAGGTTTTGGAGACTTTTTTTTTTACAATAGGATCTGCAAAATCTTACGTAATACTTCTGGTTTTAAAACGTCAAATCACCACAGAATGTGTACATCCTGTTGGGGTGAGATACATGAACCCATATGTAACTCTACTTTTATTAGGAGCCAGTTATGTAAGTCCAACAAAATGGCATAACAGCCCCAAAGCAGTGGCTTGGAGAGGAGTAACACCCCCATCACATTATTTTGGAAAAAGGAATTTCTGTACGTCAGAAAGCCGATGGAAAAAAAAGGGAAAATGAAATCATATTATAGGTTTAGGGACTATCACTCTGAATTCATTATAAACTCTTCTGTGGCTCACGTATATTTACTTGGAACCATTTTCAAAAGGAAATCTACCCCCATGCGCAGGAGTGTCCCATAAACACTTGCAAGAGGTTCTTGGTGAGCTCACTTTCTTTGCACTACACAGTTGTAACTCAGAACAGAAACTTCCAAAACCCTTTTGACATATGTCTCCTCTGATGTAGTCTCTGGAAAGTCATTTTGAACTTTAATTACCAAGAGCTGAGGACATTTCAGCTTTAATGTCCAAGAGCTGAGGACAAGACATGCTATTCCCCCCATCCGTCACCCCAACACACAATAGACCTTTTTCACAGTAGCCATTTTGACATGAGATAGTAGGGTAAACACAGGTGTTAACACAGGCCCAAAGGTTAGAGAAGCAGGCTTGTGACTGGAAAGTTGCCGGTTTGATCCCCAGACCAGCATGAAAATGTGGGTGGGGGGAGTGAATGAACAGCACTCTCCCCTTCCTCAATATCCATGGCTGATTTCCCCTTAGAAAGTTACTTAATCCCCAACCAACCAACTGCTCCAGTGGAGCTGCTCAGTGGCCACCAGTGAAGACTGTGGCTGTACAGTGGGCAGCTCCCAGGTGTGATTGTGTGGAACAATGTGAATGTGCAGGGCATTGCTGAAAAAGAGCACATGTGCTCAGTGTACTTCTCTGGGCAAATAAAGGTTTATAATAATAATAATAATAGTAGTAGTAGTAATAATAATAATAATTAATAATAAACTTTATTAGTAGAGCACTTTTCGTACAAGAAATGTAGCTCAAAGTGCCTTTCAATAAAATAGAAAATAAAAATGCAACACATTAAAACTGGCAAATAGGAAGACAATAAATTAGACAATAAAGACAGTAGATGATAAAATATATAAGTGAAAGTAAAAACAGAAACCAGTAAAAATAATACAATATGAGATATTTAATAAAAATAAAAAAACAGTAAAAAAAAATAAGTATGAAATTACATTAATTAAAAGCCAAATTAAATAAATAGGTTTTCAGCTGTCGTTTGAAAATATTCCTAGAGCCCACATCGCTTATACTAGCTCTTCATAGGATATTCCATAATTTTGGAGCATAGCTGAAAAAAGCTGCACTGCCTATTTCATTGTGTGTGTAATTCTGTGTATTTAAAGACCCAGTAGCAGAAGGTCTAAGAGCTCAGGGAGGATTATAAAATGACAAAGAGTCTGCAATGCTAGCTGGTCCCAAAGCATTTAGACATTTGAAAACAAGTAGAAGAACATAAAAGATGCTGGGAGCCAATGGAGTGTAGCTAAAACCTGGGTAATATGCTTTCTCTTCTAGCAGCACAGTCTGAATAAGTTGAAGTTTTTCAATTGACTTCTTCGGAAGACAAATAAAAAGAGCATTACAATAATCTAATCTGTTTGAAATAAAAGCATGAATAAGTTTTTCAGAATCTTTATAGGATAGGAATGGCTGTACTTTGGCAATGTTTTGTAAGTGGTAGGAAATTGCTTTGGTCACCTTCTTTTTTGTGTGAAGTAAAATTTAACTCTGAATCTAGAACAATGTCCAGGCATGTTACTTCTGATTTAATCTCAGGAGTCAGGTGCCCAAGTTTGCAAGTGAGTAGATCTCTTTTAGCTTTGGGGGCCAACTATGAGTATTTCAGTTTTATCATCATTTAGTTACAAGAAGTTATTTTAGCTGCTGCCATCCCAGTAGTCAGGCAACACAGGGCATCGTCAGACTCAAGCGAAATATATAGCTGTGTCATCAACATAACTATGAAAATTAAGTTTATATTCCCTGATGATATTACCTAAGGGGAACATAGGTAGCGAAAAAAGGAGTGGACCAAGACAGCTTCCCTGAGCAACACTAAAGGGCAAATCATATTTTCCCGATACATGATTTCCCAATACATGATACATGATCTCAATTGTAACAAAAAAAAATCCTCCCTGAGGTGTAAGATCAGAACCAGTTTAAAACAGTTCCAGAGGGCCCAACCCAGTTCTCAAGGCAATCCATAAGAATATTATGGTCAACTATGTCAAACGCAGCACTTAGATTCAAAAGAATCAGAACAGCAAGCATGCAAGCAAACTTTTATTTATATAGCACTTTTAAAAACACGCAGTTACAAAGTGCTTTACACTCAATACACAAACAGAGACCTTATTGGCATGTGTTAATTCTGAGGTCACTGACAACTTTAACAAGGGCCGTCTCTGTGCTGTGATTAGCCCTGAAATCTGATTGAAACATTTCAGCGACATTGTTTTCATTCAGAAAATTATTAATTTGGTTAAAAACAAATTTTCAAGTTCCTTGCTTAAAAAAGATAGATTTGATATAGGTCTATAATTACTTAAAACATCACCATCAAGGTTTGATTTTTTCAGTAGGGGTTTTACAACTCCAGTTTTGAAGGCATCAAGAAAAATTCCAGTTTCAAGGGATGTGTCAATAATATTTTTGTCAGAGTTAAAAACACAAAACAATTCTTAGAAAGTGTAGCATTTGTAACAATCTCTGCTCAAATGAAGACACAAAATTGGTAAAGAATGTTGCAAATTGCTTGACAGAGAAGGTCACAGATTGGGCCAGGATTCAACAGTTGATTTACAGTTGTGAACAGTGTTCTGGAATTGCTACCACTATTATCACCCTGGAGAAACAGGCTCCTCTTTTGGAGCATATAGTAGTTTAAAGAAGCTATTTTACCCTTGTATATGTTGTAGTTGACTACTAGTCCAGATTTCACTATTTTCGCTCAGCTGTTCTATACATGATCTCTTGAGTTTACAAACAGAGCATGTTATCCAAGGTGCTGATTTACAATGAGATCTCTCTTTCACCTTTAATGGGGCCACAATATTTTAGGATGTTAACCAAGTTGGTATTAAATGAAGTTGTTATTAAATTGCTTTCGACCCATAACTTTTTTGTGCTTTTCATTACTGGCAAACATGCATCAAAATATACACAGAAGTGATCAGATACAGTGATATCAGTCACCAAGACATTAACAATACCACAGCCTTTTGACATTACCTTGGCCCTGTGTGGACTCATTGATATACCGAGCGAGATCTAAATTTTCTAGAAGGGCTTTGAATTCAACAGTCATGGAATTAGAGAGACCATTAGAGAGCTCACCGCACGGCTTATCCATAGGGGTACCTCAAGGGTCAGTGCTCAGTCCCTTTCTCTTCTCAATATACACCACCTCACTTGGTGCAATCATCCACTCCCATGGTTTCTCATAACATTGCTGATGATACCCAGCTTTTCCTATCATTCCTGCCAGGTGACCTCACAGTCTCGGTACAGATATCGTCATGCCTTGTTCATATCTCTGCATGGATGAAAGAACGCCACCTTCAGCTTAAACTATGTAAGACTGAGCTCCTTTTCATCCCAGCCAGTCCATCCTTACAACAACAGATCAATATCCAGCTCAGATCAACCCAACTTATGCCCTATGCCCATAAAGTCTGCCCCAAACCCGGGTGTCATGATTGATGACCCACTATCCTTTAAGGTTCACGTGACCTCGATTGCCCTGTACAACATCAGGAAAATTAGACCCTACCTGTCAGAGCGTGCAGCACAACTCCTGGTACAGGCTCTTGTAATATCACACATTGACTACTGCAGCTCCTTACTGGCTGGTCTCCCTGCATGCACTTTCAAACCTCTGCAGAACGCAGTGGTGTGGCTGGTCTTCAACCAACCCAAAACAGCACATGTCACTCTGTTGTTCATATCCCTCCACTGGCTCCCAGTTGCTGCCCGCATCAAATTCAAAACCTTAATGTTCGCTTACAAAACAGCAACTAAGAAGGCTCCTGCCTACCTGAACTCCCTCATTCAGGTCTACACTCAGTCCTGCTCACTATGCTCTGCCAATGATAGGCGCCTGGCACTTCCGCCACAACGGGGCCCTAAGTCACTAGCCAGACTCTTGTCTTCTGTAGTTCCCCGGTGGTGGAACGAGTTACCAAACTCCATTCAATCTGCTGAGTCCCTCTCCATCTTTAAGAAGCTAAAGACCCAGCTGTTTCATGAACACCTCCACACCTGATGGTATTAATAATAATAATACAAAAAAAACTGCCTGTTGACACCTATGGCCTATCAGACTTGAACCTATTTTTTGCCACTTACTTGCATTGTCACCTCCTGACTAGATCCTTGCTTGTGTTGTATTAACTCTCAGATGTACGTCACTTTGGATAAAAGTGACTGCTAAATGAAATTGCAACATTTTAATTGTAACATCCATTTACGTGGATGTTAAAATTAACAGCAATGACAATCCAAAAATAACAGCTAGGATGACGGTACCAAAAATGTTGAACATAAGTACCTCAAACCTTGAGAAATTGTTAACAGATAGTAGAGTACATTTAAAGTGCTTTTTATTAATACCAGCAAGACTACCACATCAGCCACATGGTCTTGGCAAACTAAAACTGTCATTCAGGAGGGCATAATTCAGCCATCTGGCTGTATTCAGTTGGCTTTAACAAGGTGTCAGTAAAGAGCATGAAATCAAAGTTTCTAGACATAATGAAATTGTTAAGAATTCATGTCTTATTAGAAACAGACTTTACATTAAAAAGAGACACCTTAAAACAAAGAAGGATGGGGGGGTACACAGGGGAGGTGGATTAAGGGTAAAAGGTTATTCCAGTTAACACCCTTGTTAGTGAAGCATAAGCTTGGGGTCCTGTCTGTTATAATGGTCTGAATGGGGTGTTGAACATTTACAGCCTGAGGACCAGGTATGGAAGGTGAAAAGTGTTATAAAGTATGTGGCCAGCAAAAAAAAAAAAGGGGGGGGGGTAGTACCAGAGGCAATACCTTTAGATGGCTGCATAGAACAAGAACTGATGACCAATGAGGAGTGAGTATCCAGAGCCGGGGCACACGTGCCGGTGATTGTAAACAGTCATGCAAGTGGGCTATACAAGTGGGCTAGACAAGAGTACAGTGAAATATATTTGCTGACAACATACGTGAGCCCATTCGATTCGGGTGAAGACCATCTCTTCTAAAGAATGCACAGCACTCTCAGAATTGATTAAAATTGTCAATAAAACCAAAGTTTTGAGCCCTACATTGAGTCTGAAGCCACTCATGTAGACTGAAGAGCCTGCTGAAATTAAGGTTCTGTTCCATTTAGTGTAGCAAAGCCTTTCCAGTGTGCCAACATGCATGATAGCAGCACCCACCCTGACTCTGTTTGACCTGAATGGAATGGAACCTTAATTAATTTCATAAAATAAACCTGTGTTTATCTGCTATTTCATGTCAATATGGCTGTCATAGAAAAGGTCCATTGTTTAAGGTCCAGGCGCAGTGGTTAGCGCGGTCACCTCACAGTGAGAAGGACTGGGGTTCAAACCCCGGGGTTTTCCAACCTTTGGGGTCATCCCAGGTCATCCTCTGTGTGGAGTTTGCATGGTCTACCCATGTCTGCATGGGTTTCCTCTACATGCTCCGGTTTCCTCCCACAGTCCAGAGACATGTAGGTCAGGTGAATCGGCCATACTAAATTGTCCATAGGTGTGAATGTGTCGGCTCTGTGATGGCCTGGCAGCCTGTCCAGGGTGTCGCCCCACCTGCCGCCCAATGACAGCTGGGATAGGCTCCAGCATCCTGCGACCCCAATTGGGATAAGTGGCTTGGATAATGGATGGGTGGATGTTTAAGGTTCATTTGTCCTGTTGGTTAGGCGAACAGGACAAATTGCCAAACAGAACAGGGACAGACTACAACAGACAGATCTGAAGAGAAAATCATCGGTACCAACCTGCCATCCACTCAGAAGTGATACACCTCCAGACTCAGGAAACGGGCAGGAAACATCACCGCAGACCCATCACACCCTGGTCACAACCTGTTCCAACTCCTCCCCTCTGGTTGGCACTTCAGAGCACTGTACCCCAAAACAACCAGATATAAAAACAGTTTCTTTCTGTGGGCTGTCATTCAAATGAACGCTTAACACTGTCAATAAATCCAACCATTTTGTATATACTGTACTGTACATTGTACATACGCTCTGACATGTCGATCTACCTCAGGCATGTAAGTAACCTGCAAACATCTATTTCAGCATCTCTGATAAATTCTCTGCAACACTGCACTTTAGGACTTTGCTTTATTAGGAGAAATGTGCTCAGAGGAAACTCAGGAATGGATTGAATTGTTGCAGTTGAACGGGGAAGAGACCGTCTTCAAACTGGACACTGGGGCAGCAGTCACAGCAATTCCGAGCAGCACATTCTCCATCAAAAAGCATGGTACACTGCAACCGCCACGTAAAGTGCTGTATGGACCAGGAAATCACAGACTGGAAGTAAAAGGACACTGTAAAGGTAAACTGGGCATTAACAAGGAGAACAAAAAGAGAACATCTGAACAATATGTTTATGTTGTTGTTGGATTGTCTAAGCCCCTACTAGGTCTCCTGCAATATAAGCTGTCATATTAATACGGCATCTCCACACAGTCCAAGCCCAGCAGGAGGATATTAAAGCCCAGTACCCCACAGTATTTTCTGGCTTAGGGAAATTGAAGGAGCCCTACACAATCGAGTTGGAGCCAGACACCGTCCCATATGCTCTGTCAACTCCACGCCGCGTCCCCCTGCCGCTGAGTGACAAGGTGTGAGCAGAGCTGAACCGTATGGAGGACATGGGGGTGATTTCTAAAGTGACACAACCCACACCATGGTGTGCTGGCATGGTCGTGGTCCCCAAGGCTCAGGGGAAGATACGACTCTGCGTAGACCTAACACACTTGAACAAGTGGGTGCGGAGAGAGAGACACATCCTCCCAGCGGTAGACCATACACTAGTCATGCTGGCAGGGGTGAAGGTGTTCACAAAACTGGATACCAACTCTGGCTTCTGGCAAATCCCAATGACAGAGGAGAGCTCAATCCTGACGACATTCATCACCCTATTTGGGTGAAATGCATTCAATCGCCTACCGTTTGGGATCTCATCAGCCCCCGAGCATTTCCAGCATTGCATGTCACAGATGCTGGAGGGGTGTGCAGGAGTAGTGTGTTATGCTGACGACATATTAGTGTATGGAGAAAACATGCAGTGACATAACAAGAGACTGCATTAGGTGCCGAAGAGGCTGAAAGAAGAAGGACTGACACTGAACAACAAAAAATGTGAGTTCGCCAAGGACAGCATCATGTTTGTGGGTCACCGGATCACCGCAGACGGTGTGACACTGGATCCAGGCAAGGTCAGAGCTATCATGGAGATGCCTGAACCTACCGGGGTGGAAGGTGTGAGGAGAGTGATGGGGATGGCCAACTATCTGGACAAGTTTTTACCCCACCTTGCATCATACACATACCTGATGAAATACCTGCTCAGTGAGGAAAATTAATGGTGCTGGGGGACACCACAGAAAGAAGCATTTCAGAGACTGAAAACTGAACTGACTTCCCCACGCGTGTTGGCTCCATACTCACCAACAGCAGAGATGTGTGTATCTGCTGATGCCTCATCCTTTGGCCTTGGGGGTGTCCTGAGCCAACAACAGACAGATGGAACATGGAAGCTGATTGTGTTCATTTCAAAAGGCCTGTTTGAGGCTGAAAAGCACTATGCACAGATCGAGAAGGAGGCTTTGGCAGCTACGTGGGCTTGTGAATGCCTGTTGCCCTATCTCCTGGGACTTAAATTCAAATTAGAGACTGATCACAATCCACTAGTGCCACTGCTGAGTACCAAGGCACTAGATGAGCTCCCCCTGAGGGTATTGAAATTCCAGCTGCGGCTGATGAGATTCACGTTTGACATTGTGCATGCACCTGGTAAACACTTGATAACAGCAGATGCATTATCAAGGGCCCCTGTGAAACTCACGTTCACACAAGCAGAAAAAGACAACGAGACAGATGTCGAAGTGTTCATGGATGCAGTCATTCAAAGCCTTCCTGCTACAGGAGCAAGACTGAAAGTAATTCAAGAGAATCAGAAAGCTGACCCCGTCTGTGCAAAGCTAATCAAATACTGTGAGACTCAGTGGCCCGAGAAACATGCCCTCCCACCAGAGCTGGGGCCATACTGCCCTGAAAGAGAAAACCTCACCATGGATGGAGAGTTGCTTCTCAGAGGACAGAGAATCGTGATTCCCCACTGCATGAGACAAAATTCTCCACAACGGTCACCAAGGTATTGTAAAGTGCAGGGAAAGGGCCCGCCAGTCTGTCTGGTGGCCAGGACTGTCTGTACACATCAGTCAGATGGTGGAGAACTGCAGCACGTGTTCACAGCACAGGGCAGAGCATTTAGAGCCCTTGATGACCACTTCAGTGCAAGAGAGACCCTGGCAACGAGTGGGTACAGACTTATTCCTCAGGGAGGAAAATACTTACCTTCTCGCAGTGGATTTATTTTTCATGCTACATTGAGGTAGCCCACCTCAAGGTAGCTTCTGCCAGCACTGTCATTGCTGCTCTGAAGGAAGCGTTCAGCCGCCATGGAATACCAGAAACAGTCATGTCTGATAACGGGCCGCAATACAGCTGTGCACTCTTCAAAGACTTCGCCACGAAGTATGGTTTTACACATGTTATCAGCAGCCCGAGGTATCCACAGGTGAACGGGGAGGCGGAGCGTGCAGTGGCTACTGTAAAAAGACGGTGGAAAGGAGGAGGTGAGAAAACAAAGGCTTTGATCTCATACCACGCCACACCTCTGGAAAGTGGTTATTCCCCTGCACAGCTCCTCATGGGGAGACAGATACACACCACCATAGCATAGCTCCCAACATCCTTACGCCCACGTTGGCCAAACATCCGAGGATTCAGGAAGTCTGAGAAGCAGGCAAAAGATAACCAACAACGCCACTGCAACCTGCGTCACAGAGCTCGTCCTTTACCACCACTGCAGTCGAGCCAAAATGTGTGGCTCCCGAGAGAGAAGAAACAGGACTGTCAACATGCGAAAACACCCAGGTCCTACATTATACACACAGATGAAGGACAGGTCAGGAGAAATCACACACATATGCACACAGTACACCATCCACAACCTCAGACACCAGCTGATACACCTGACACAACTCCAGAGCCAGGTCACACTGACACAAACACTCATATCACCAGAGACACAAACAATCACAAACATACTGATGCAACCAACACACCAACACTATATGTGACAAGTTCAGGCCGAGTGTCATGCCCTCCAGTGCCTCTGGATTTGTAAATATATATTGTATAAATGTTCTGTAAGATTTGGCATGTCAGACGGGTTCTTACTAAAAGGGGGCGGTGTCCTGTAAAGAGGATTCTAGTTGAGCTGTGTTGTTGCCACACAGACCCTTTTGTGTGTTACACGGGAGTCTTAATAAAACGTTCATGCATTGTACACTCCGCTCTCTGGCTCAACATCGTTAACCCTGGCTGGCACAGCCTTGGTGTTAATGTAACAGCTCCCTCACGCCTCTGGGTGCACGTGCTTCCGATAGCCTCACGGTCTCACCATCCCACTTCTGACACCAATGTAGCGAATTAAGGGGCAGCTGGGGAGCGAACCCGGGTTGCCCGCACCACAGGCGACTGCTTTAACCAGCCAACTAAAGGGTCCGACCCGCTAGCCAAGGGCTAGCGAGTTTAGTCATTTGTGGTCGTTACATATGTGCAAACCTACATGGCCAATAAACATGATACTGCTGTCAAAAAAGTAAATGGTTTTGTTATGCATGATACTTTAATGTGACATATAATTTCAAATAAAAAGAAAATATCCTAAACTAAATAAGTAAAAATGTATTCCTGAATAAGGAAAATATGCAAGTATCACTGAATTGTTAATAGAAAGCTCACAGGTCCTTCAGTGTAAAAACATTCACTAGTTTGAAAACATTTGTTGAACAGTTTGACAGATAATCCAAGTCACACTAAGGACCCGTTTGCGTTTGTATCTTTTGGCTCAACAACCGAAGTTATGAACTGGGGTCACTCATGTTCTGTGTCCGTACACAGACTGAAAAGCTAGCTTGTATGAATGACCAACAGGACTTGTACATGGTATTTGCGCTGAACATTAATCACAAATATCATGCATATATGTAAATGTGATCTTCAATGTCAACAATTATGTAGGCGGCCTTTCAAGTTTTGTTTATTCCAGCAAAGAGAAGCTTCAGTAGAAGTGTGGTTTTGCATCTTCTCCAACAGCAACTGCTCCATCTGTAAACTTGAAAAAAGAACTGAGTCTCAGCGTCTGTTAAGTTGAACCACAATCTGCCACCCCCGGCATTATTTAGAAAGGAATGAAAGGTTCAGGGAGCATTGCACAATTTAATTACTGCACATCATCTACCAGCTGTCAACTCTTGTTCCCGTCCATACATGCATTTGCATAGGAACTGGAAAAACTTTGTCGCTACCTGTTTCGAGTCGGGCTTGTCGCTACCTGAGCCGTATTGGAAACCAGATTTTTTTTCTAACCTCAGCCTAACCCTAACCTTAACCTCACTTATCTCGTGCCTGCACGAGCCAACATGAACAACATGGCACATGTGTAGAACAACATGGCACATGCGTAAAACAAATCGGGTTTCCCTTACGAATCGGGCAGTTACAAAGCTCTTAACTATCAGTTGTCGCGCCCCTTAAAATCAGATTGAGTGTGGACTTGACCAGATTGAGCTCCAGACTGGGGAGGGATGACCATAGCCGGCTCTAGTGCAAATGGGGCCAAACAAAAATAACAGTTTAAAGAAGTGGCTATAATCAAAAACAGTCAACTATAAACATTTTTCTCTTCTTCAAACACTGACTTATTTAGGCCTCTAGGCCATGGCGTTTTCTGATATAGTCTATTTCAAGTTAGCTCTAGATACCATACTTTGTAAAACTGGTTTACTTTAAAAGCTGGTGGTTATTGTGTCCAACCGCAAAGTTTGGCATTGGCCCCTACCGCGCAGTACGGCTGTCATGTGGTTATTGTTACAGCCCTTGTGTGCAGCAAAGTGCAAGTGATTTGCCTGCTTATGAACTTTACTGATATCTCCAAAGCCACTTAATGCACTTTGGTTAATCTTTGGCACACAAAAAAGTGCCCGCTCATTTATTAAAAAGACATTGTTTACGTATAGCTTCAGTTATATGAGCCTCATGTGCACTTTGTCCTAAACTGTGAATAAAAGTCTATACATTCGAACCTTTTCACCATGATGTGCAGCAACCCTTTTCACACATTAGGTATATGCAGAAACATTTGATCCATTTCTACAGCAAAGGTAACACAGTGGGTGAGATTTCTTCATATAAGCCAATGATTTACTCCCCAGACACACTGGATGAACTGAAAAACAGCATTTGTTGTCTTTTTTTTGTGTGTGGCGTTTATTCATTTTTAATTTTTCTATCCAAGTAGAGGGGTTCCCATCAGCTAATTATCTGGGATTTTGCCTACTTATCCCCAATGCAATAATGAAGTACTCGTAATTGCATCTTTATCTGTCCCTCAGTAGCTGCCAACAAATTTCTTTTCAAGCTTGGATCCAGAAGAGCTCCCTTATCTGAGTGCCATCTAAATTAAAGACATTTATGCCAATAAATGAGAAGAGCCCGCTATAAGAGAAGTGTTGTCCCTTCTGCCATAGCAGCGCTAAACAAACTGCCTCGCTGACCTTGCACAGAGCCAGACATATCTGTGAGTCTGAGTGAACGTGTTTATGAATGCTGTGTGTTTTATGTATCTGTATGTATAATCAGTATGTTGCGGTGTGGTTTCTGTGCATGTACTGGCGGTGAAAACAAATTTGCTGCAGGACAATAAAGACTATATCTATCAATTAATACAACATGCTAATGCAAACTGTGTGTATGTGTTTTATCTTTTGTTGTAATTACTTTTTTTTTTTTTGCTCCGCAAATTTTGATTTGGAATTCATAAGATGTCTCCTGATTTGTGACATGGAAAAGTGTCAGGTTTAAATGCAAGAAGTGACGCACTTGTATTTGTGGTAGGTAAGTGTGTGAGCTATGGAGTTTTTCAGATATTTGGTCGGTCATGCCACTGAGACATTTAAACCAAACTACGAGATATTTGTGGGGTTTCAGATAGACTTTATATAATCTTAATTAGGTGCAGTATTATTTCTGGAACAATGTGCCAAAACTGTTTTTAAAGTCATGTCCCCTCGGTTCCTCTATGCATCATATTAAACTCCAAGTCTTTTTTCCATACTTTTATTTGCAGTCATTTTCAAGACTTTTTATATTTTTACACTTGGCAAAATTTCTATTATTCATAGGAATAGGGCCGTCCTGACGGACGACCTAGATGAAGTGAGGTAATCATAGGAACTGAAGACGTTTTCAATTTATTTCGTGATTTCTCCTTCATTATTGTAATTGGCTGTCTTTGCACGGCTGTTGGTTATTTTCCTAGTTGCTATAGAGGCCAGTAAAGAAGAGAAAAACACATAGTGGAGAATTTAAAAGCGCTGACTTGATCCGTGTAAATGCCTGGCTTGATTGATCTCAGAAAAACAGGGAAGCATATGTTGGACTTCATGGGCTTGTGCCTATTTAAGGCACTGTATATTTCCTTATTAGAAATTATCATTAAAACACCATTGCTCTGTGATCGTAATATTTTCAGAGTAAATAACCTTCTCAGCAAGTGGAAATGTCTTTGCAAACACTGTAATACCAGATCGCAAATCCACTGATGCCAAAAATGTCTCTGCTCCAAATAAAAGATATAATGAAATGCTGCATCACGTCTTTGGATTTTGTTTACGCAGATTTTATGAGATGTGACCTCAGTCTGGACAAACAAATGTGCATATTTATATCTTTGGTCACGCAAAGCACAAACTCTGGAAAGGCACGAAGCAAGACGCAAGAGTCTGCCACATAGGCCTTTAGTTGTACTCTCATATGCAAAGAACGTGTTCCCAGTCATCATATCAGGGGTCCTGTTAAGCTCAGTTAGCAGAGCGCCTGGTGCTAACTGGCATTTACCTTAAGTATTAAACTACCAAATGTCAAGAGGTTCAATCCCCATTGGGGCCACCCAGACTGTATTGTGGCGCAGTCATTTTATATAAACCATTTTGTGTCCTCAGACTAGAAAAGTGCTGTAGAAATGCAGTCATGACATCATCATGATTTCATCACTTTAACAAAAACATAACAATGAAGTAATGGAGAAATGTCATTCCAAGTACTTTGTCACTTGTCATCAACTTCAAATTTACCACAGATAGAGCTACTAGAGGTGCAGCTAGAGGGGACGGCACAATCCCACTCGGGAGAACTGCATTTAGCCAGGCCGTCGTCTCCTTTAGAGCATCACATCAATGCAGCTCAGTACCACACTGAATCAGAGTCCCCATCCTATCATTCATTTAAGTGTAATGTCAAGAAATGGCTTATTAAGAACCAACAATGTCAACACTGATGCTATTCGCACACACCTTTAACATGCTGTTTAACTGTATTGTACATTAGCTGTGTTGTATGTCTTTTTCAAAAAAATATTTTCTATATTATCTTTTTTCTACATTATTTGTATATTCTGTATACATTTTCTTGTTTGTTTGCTCTTGTTGTTCTTGTATTGTATATTAACTATGTTGTATGTTTATTTTATTTTTATTTTTGTACTATTTTATTATCCGAGGATGCCTAACAACATCAGGCAAAAGGACTGCCAATGGAAACTAGCCTATTAGCTAACTCGAGTACATTTACATTTGTTTTGAATGTTGATTAATGTACATTGACCCTTCCCAAACAAACGTTTAAACTAAACTTCAGAAAATCAGGTATTCATTATTAAGCTGTATATGATAACATGAAATAATGAATGTATACAGATACATTATTCCCTAGCCCCTCCCCCCATTCCATCAAGTCCTGCCCTCGATACCATCTCCTTTTACTTCTTACTGCAACCTTGAGTTTAGGGGTTACCAAAACGTAACCCCTTCACAGCTGTCCAAGTGACGGAGGAGATGGGCTTTGTCAGGAAACAGGTGGGGGGGGGGGCATATTCAGATAGATAAGAATTTAACATTTCCATGAATGCTTTGCTAATTTTCATACAGCTTCACAATGCTTTTCACCTTTTCCCAAATTATTACACATCATTACCACAAATGCATGATTAGGGCCATATAAAATCTTTAGATCTACTTGTTTAAGTTTTTTTGATATCACTCTCACCTATTCAGGGATGTTGACTCGAAAGGCAAAACCAGTTAAAAACCAATTAGTAACCATCCCACATAATTTACATCTTACCTCCAATAAAAATTAAGTGCAAGTATAACAACAAAATTAATTACGTTTGTATTCACCCAGGTCAAACCAAAACCCAACGGCAATGTTCCCTCACAGTGAAATGGGGATAGTGCTTCATGATATATAAAATGCATGGAATAACATCTATCACAGAAAACTGACTTGCGCAATTGAATGGAAATGAGAAGTTTGTTGATGGTTCTGGTGTTCAGTAACCCTATGAATTTAACGAGACAGCTGTTTCACAGTACCAGAACCCCTTTATGAAAGGAGACACAGTACAAAAGCCCCACATCCGTCTTTAATAGAGATTTTAGAAGCTTGGCTTTAGTTTTATTGGTCCTACATCGCTCTTCCTCTGAGGTACGAAATCTGCCTCAGAGAAAGTGATGTGATGTAATGCCTCCTGTAGTCTGGCCAGTTATTAACTGAAATGCTTTATTACATAATAACTACTATAAAAAATAACAACAGGACTCAAAGAGACTTTTACTAAGACAAGTTTTTGAAAGTGCACGGACTTGTGAAGTCAACACCAAAGATTCCTAAGCTTGATCCGTCATCGTTCCCGCATTCATTATTCCCTACATATAAAAGCCTCAGTAGGGTACTCTAGAGGGAGCAGTATGTGGAGATTTCGAACACTACTGAGTCGTCATTTTGCAGCTTCTTCTCATCCCATCACGTGATGTTGGACAGTAAAAAGAATGCACGAGCAGAGAGGGCAGGAGGTGAAGCGTTACAATGCGGTGTTTTTAGCATTAAAGTAGTATACATGTGCTGAACACTACATTTTCAGTTGCATTGTGGGAATTTCTGAAGGCACTATATATTGTATACCTTTTACTGTTAGTTTTCGGACACTCAAACAAAATGGGAAAGATGACTATATCGCACTATATAGCTAATAGGGAATTATTTTCGACACGGCTCAGGTTTTAAAAGAAATATCTGGGGCATTCAGGTAGCGCAGCGGTCTAATCCGTTGCCTACCAATATGGGGGTCGCAGGTTCGAATCCCTGTGTTACCTCCGGCTTGGTTGGGCGTCCCTACAGACACAATTGGCCGTGTCTGCGGGTGGGAAGCCGGATGTGGGTATGTGTCCTGGTCGCTGTACGAGCGCCTCCTCTGATCAGTCAGGTCACCTGGTCAGGAGGGAGGGGGAACTGGGGGGAATAGCATGATCCTCACCTCCTCTGGCAAAACTCCTCACTGTCAGGTGCAAAGGAGTGGCTGGCGTCTCCACATGTATCAGAGGAGGCATGTGGTAGTCTGCAACCCTCCCCGGATTGGCAGAGGGGGTGGAGAAGAGTGGGGTAATTGGCTGAATAAAATTGGGAGGAAAAGGGAAAAAGAAAAAAAAAGAATCCCTGGTAGCTGAGTTGATGTCTTAATTGAAACAAATGAGGAGGGCCGTCTGTGAGCTGGTTGAAGTGGGCTGCAGGGGCTTTGCAGGCCAGTCTCTACACAAGGTCCTGGGACTCTTGAGGATTTGTGGGCTGCAAAGAAGAAGAGCCATTAGGAACATCTTGGAAACCGCTGAAAAGGCTTCCCGTTGGATCTGGGGGAAGAGGGGTGAGGTGCGACGTAATGTGCTACCTGAACACAAGTTAGGACCCCCGGCTGGGTCGCTTGGGTGTGGGTGTCTGATGTGAAGACCCAAAACACCTGATGACCCCGGGTTCATTACTGACTATATGTCCAGGTTGCTCCACATGGTGTATCAAAGAACTAAGGAGGCCATTATAATAATGCTAATTTTTCACTGTTAGTAGGGACTGGTATAATATTAGTGTTACAATTTCATTTAGCAGACGCTCTCATCCAAAGCGACGTACATCTGAGAGTTAATACAACAAAAGCAAGGATCTAGTCAGGAGACGACAACGCAAGTAAGTGCCAAAAAAACTAGGTTCAAGTCCAATACGACATATAGGTGTCAACAGGCAGTGCACAGAGGCAATGCATAGGGTTCACAGAGCAATTTTTTTTATATTAATACCATCTAATCATTAATACCATATAAAATTGCATGTTTTTGGACACCTGTTGGGAATAAGACTCTAAAGGAACCTAGAAAAATGAAAAGGTAGTTTGTTCGTAAAGAAAAACAAAGACAATATCATGAGCAGCCACGATGATACTAAAGGGCATGGTATCATAACGATAATGAATCACGACCTCTGTTCTTGTAATGCTGTCTAAATGAAATCAAAAATGGGGAAGGAAGAGAAATCCTTTTTGTCCCTAAACTAAAAGTTCATAGTGATGCCTTTGGTGTGACCTCTTTACCTGTAATATGCACAGCATAATTTGAGGACTACCACATACAAGATGCTGTGCGTGTGCAGTCAGGGGCGGTGGCATCAATTCATACTCATCTAGGTCATAAGGAATTGACTTTGGGAACTCTGTGCTAATTTAATCAGGGGGGGGGGAAGTTAATTGCTTCATTCAGTGCATAATGAAATGGGAGGAGTAAACATGCAGCCTCAGCCGGTCGATTCTGCACAGGTCAAATTTCTGATGCAATTCTGATGAAAAAAGTTGACTTGGGAATCTCAGCGATTAATGTGTTTACTATATTTTAGAATGCAAATATTGAAGATAATCTTTGCAATCCGGGCGTGCTGCATCATCATCACCCGTAGCACTGAAGTAATGGCTTGCTTCACTCCAGAGATTACAGTTGTTTTATGCAAAGCGTCTTAGCAGTGTTTAACATAGACCAAAAGAAAGTTCGTGACATTTTGGATTTTAGTCTCTTATTTTCTTTACTACACTGTGTTCACATTTTTATATTTTATCTTCAACTGGGCGACACGGTGGCACAGTGGTTAGCATGGTCGCCTCACACCAAGAAGGTCTTGGGTCTGAACCCTGGGGTTGTCCAACCTTGGGGGTCGTCCCGGGTTGTCCTCTGTGTGGAGTTTGCATGTTCTCCCCGTGTCTGCGTGGGTTTCCTCCGGGTGCTCCAGTTTCCTCCCACAGTCCAAAGACATGTAGGTCAGGGGAATCGGCTGTACTAAATTATCATTAGGTGTGAATGTGTCAGCCCTGTATTGGACTGGCGGCCTGTCCAGGGTGTCTCCCCGCCTGCCGTCCAATGACTGCTGGGGTGGCTCCAGCAGCCCACGACCGCCAGTCGGGATAAGCAGCTTGGATAATGGATGGATCCTCAACTGCCTTTAGAAAGGCTTTGTAGTATCATTCACATTTCATGTTAAAGCCAGTGGGCACTGCTGGACACAAATTAATAAGCTTGGCTGTACTCATTGACATGAATGAGCAATGTTAACAACATTTGTTCAGCTAAGTGAAAGACCCCAAACACTGAAAAAATAACCCTTTTAGATTATCTTTATGCACGCTCAATAATCCAGGTAAGAAAATCAAAGAAAGTTGAATCAGTTCATCTGGATACAATGTTTAATGGCAGATGAACAATATCCATCAACATTGTATCCAGTTGAACTGATTCAACTTTCTTTGAAACCCTTTTAGTTTATTTAGCATATCGTAAAGTTCTCTGAGGGAAAGGACACCCGGGAAAAAAAGAATCAAAATTTACACAGGTTGGCCCTTGATTGTGAACAGGCCACATCATTTTAAGATAATTTGATGGCTGGAAGAAACTCAGAGGCTGAGCAAGTACTTCGCTGAGCACATATGGGTATTTAGGATTTAAGCAGTTATGCATGCGCTGAACAAAGAATAAATTAAGAAAAATCCCCATCAGTATTAAATGAAGCAAATTAAAATGTCACATTACAGAAAACTTCATTATTTTTTTACCTTGGTTACCATATAAAATCATACAATAACAATAACCACAGTAATAGAGCAAAGTCAAGTTTAGACATAAAGCACATTTAAAAATAATCATGGCTGACTGAAGTGCTATGCAAATGGCAAAGTGGTAGGAACAAAAAAATAAATAAATAGTAGACATAGTGCAATGCATAAAACATAACCAGTGCAGTAAAACACACAAAACCCAACAGTGCCTTAATCTAAGAATAGTTAGTGTGCGTGCGCGCGCGCACACGCACACGCGCACGCACGCACGCACGCACGCACGCACGCACGCACGCACGCACGCACACACACACACACACACACACACACACACACACACACACACACACATACACACATTAATAGCGAGTTGATACAGACCCAAAGGCAAAAAAGGTGTTTGGGGATCAGTTTGGAAAGTGTTTATGGAGGGGGAGGATCTGATGTGGACGGGGATGCTGTTACAGTGTAGGAACAGCCACCAGAACACGTCAGTCTCCATCGAGCTATCGCCCACTACCGTTACACTGCACAGCCAAGAGGTCCATATCAGAGGACAATTATAAAATGTCTCAAAGTTTAACTGACTGCATGTTTGTAGACAATTGCTGCTTAAATTAGGTAACGACAAGTGCACTCAGCCTGTTTTGTAACATAATCAGATTCCTGCAATGGTAAATAATTAGGAAATGCAATGTGGCAGATGCATCAAAAAATTAGCAAACACAGTGGGAGCATCATGAAGAAACTAAAACAAATCAAATTTAGAACTTATGTGGGGAGTTCATTCCCTGGTGTTTTTTCAAACAGATGCACAAAAAGACAAAAACAAAAAAAAACAAAAAAACAAAAAAACAAAAAAAACTTAGACCAGTAGGCAAGAACAAAATCACACTGCTGACTTGTTTGGGGTTTCTGCTATATTTGTTCTGGTGCGAGCAGGCATTACTCACTAGTTAACTTAAAAACAAATGGCTGTGGCTAAACAATATTTTGGGACATGAATTGTGTGAGCCCTTTGCAAATCTGTCATGGTACTGGGTACCAGTTACACTCATTCAAAAGGCTAATGGATTGTCAGCACCCTTCATTTCCCCCCCCAAAGGCACCGGTTGGCATAGACCTTTAGTTACTTTACATGACCATCTCATCCAGGTAGAGTTTTTGTCACATGGCCTGAGGTCAACTATCAGGACGTACAGTTCAGTGGTAAACAGACTGCATATCATTTAGTGTTTCTCTAGCTGCAACAGCCACTCAAAGCACTTTTCTAGTTAGTTGATGCCTCCCATTCATCCACACATGGTAAACCGCCATGCAAGGTAACAGCCACTTCAGTTGATTGGGCGCAGTTAGGGGTTAGCGGTCTTGTTCAGGGACACCTCAACATTTTTTCAAGGAGGAACCTTGGACCGAACCAGCAACCCCCCACAGTTACTAGACAAACTGCTCTACCTCCTGAGCTACTGCCGCCCCAGTGTGGTTCTGTTTTCTTCCTTCATGTCCTCTGTAAAGGTAATCTGGGACAAATATGGACAAAAGGCAGTGAGCTTTAACTTATGAGCCAAATGCATCTTTGAACAACGATGTCACAGTTGGCAAAGTTGCCTGGAGGTAGGAAGACCTCAAGTTAGCCCGATATGAGCATGTTTGCATGTAAGTTGATCAGGACTGAAAGTGCCAGCAGAGGTGAAGGCCCGAGGCTATCAATTCAGGTGTGCCTTTCAACTCAATCAGCTCTGTCTGCAGCATAGTGCCAGTGGCAATTTACTTTTACAGGAGAACATCAAGTACTGCCTTGACAGACCTAACCTCTCCTTCCTTGATATCTCCATAGTGAGAGGTTGAATTTTAACAGTTCTGTTTAGCAGTCAGCAGTATGTTGAAAACTGGCTCCATTATCAAAAGTGTTTTCTGCACTTCATCCCAATCAATGCCATAGCCTGCTGAGATCTAATTTGCTTTTCTTTCAGTTAGAGGTGATTCACTGATGTGCCGTCAAGGGCGAGATCTACAGTACAGAATCTGGTGGCCAAAAGGGAAACTTTCTATCTCATCCACTTTAGGTGCCCTCCATATCCCACTGTTTATACTTCTTACCTGTGGACAGAGAATACTCTCAAAAGTACCTTTGATGATAAGTTAAAACAAAGCTAATCGGTTTCCACGATGAAGAGGTGTGCCCGATAAAATGAATAATGAGGGTTTGATCAAATGAAATCCCCTCAGTCTTGATGATTTTGACTAAATGAGAGAGACTTAAGATACCGTGTGATCATGTGGCTAATATTTTGATTGAGAAAAACTCGACTCAGTACTTCAAGATCTGGGTCGGAGGTCGAAGGTACAGTTCCGGCATTTGCAATCCTTTTGTGGACTTATTGCCTCATTTCCAACCATTTTCAACCTGCAGCGAGCCTAGCTTGGCAAGGGGAATTTTTTGGCCTCTGAAATAATCTTCTTCTTTTCAGCTTGTTCCCTGTTTTTCAGGGGTCACCATAGCAGATTTTATAATTTCCATCGGTACCCTGAGGGGGCACAGCACCAATGGTGGCTGTTGTTAACCTGGGCCTCAGCTGATTCGGTATGGTCTTGTCAATCCGCATACTGATTTGGCAAAATGTTATATCGGATACCCTTCCTTACACAACCACTAACCCTATGGACAGGGGCACAGGTAAAGCACTGGATGCCATCCCAGTATTTATAGACTTGCACCCATGCCTGTTGTCTCTGATATAATCTAAGGAGGCTATTATCTACATTAAAACATTCTCAGCAGAATCCATGTCTTCCTTTTTTTGCTGCCTGGATCATCTCTTGTGATGTTTTGTACAGTGCAGATAGGGTAGCACCAACAGCAGTTCGTTCAGAAAGGCAGCATGTATGATCTTCAGAATATTCATAACTTTCAAACTCTTTCTCTCTCTCTCCATGGCTCTCAGGAAGAAACACAGCAAAGCTTGGTGTCATACAGTAGATGAATCATCATCATCGGCGGTCACTCAGGGTCGAGTATGACTATCCTTTAGGATGCCTGCATGTGACAGCTTTTTATGTGGAGTGGCTGATGTGCCTGCAGCCACCACATGGTCCTTGGCAGGGGGTGGACAGAGTCCAATGGCATGGAGAACTAAGATGATTGGGGACCATCCTCTGTTACAACTTTCATCCGCCTTAACTGGCATTGTGACCTGAAGACATCTTTCGCCAGTTCCGCCGTTGAGGCCTTTTTTTGATCGCACTTCGTCTGGAACCTCCCCCTTGACCTATCCACCTTGGGTGACCCTACTAAGAGCCAAGCTCCGGACAGCACAGCTCTTGGGATTATTGGTACATGCAAGCTTCTCCACCATGGCAAGGTGGCGATCCAGGAGAGGTTTGCACAGTATAGATAGGGTAGTGCCCTGTGATGGCCTGGCGGCCTGTCCAGGGTATCTCCCCGCCTGCTGTGACCCTGAGCAAGATAAGCGGTTTGGCTAATGGAAGATAGGGTAGCACCAACAGCAGTTTGTTCAGAAACAGAGCATGTATGATATTCAGAATATTTATAACTTTCAAGCTCTTTCTCTCTCTCCATGGCTCTCAGGAAGAAACACAGCAAAGCATGGTCTCATACAGTAGAAGAATATTTCCAAAACACTGTGGGGATTGTTGCAGAACTGATGGGAGCAGTACACCCATGAAAGCGAAACCAATGTTCTGGCTATTGCGCTACAAAAACTCCATCCTGCCCACTCAATTGTAGAATAATCCTTATCGTTTTCAGGCTTCATTTGCAACATGGTCAGTTTCCACCACATTGATCACACAGACATGAACATCGGCCGATTCAGCACTCCCTGGAAATGGGATGTGAGGAACACAAAGCAACAGTGAAACAGACCTTCCCAAGCAGTTCGTGTCAGGTCATAAATGCTTCTTTTATTCATTTATCTAGTCTTTGAAAGAAAATATATGACGGGCCAGCCGTCTTTGATCATTTGACCCATCATGACAAGCTTTTTACACTTTTGTTGTCCTGGTTGTTTACTGGTTAGACATGGAAAGGGATTAAGCTTTTTTGGGAACAGTGAAACTAAGCGGTTATAAGCGCAAGTACAGACACATGTTTGTTTCTTTATGTGTGCGCCCACAGAAAGTGTGTTTTACTGCTCATAAATGTCCTATGATATTGTGCGAGACAGAAGAACGAATGTGTTTGGCTTCTGGTGCCATTATGCAGAACTGGAGACCATATTGAAAGACAGTTTTAAGAGACATATTAGGGAATACCGAACCACAAAATAACCCAGACTATACCCAAATCTCAGACACGTGCATATACAGTGTAGTCTGGGGGGGGGGGGGGGGAATGGTGAGGAATTGGGCAAACATATCTCACCAGACCCAACCCCCCCAAGAAAAATTCAAACCAAAAACCGATTTTCCATCTCACAGTTTCGTGTATCATTATTTTAAAAAATGCTTGCCATTGATTAATAATTGCATTGATTAACATTGATTATTAATATAGCAGTTCAAGTGAAATAGTTGAAGCTGTTAGAGCTATATGGAAATAAACTGGAATAAGACGAGTCGGAAAAGGCAAAACATTGATTCAGAACAGAATGAAGCATGCTGTCTCGCTAGGCAATTTACCCACTCCGGTCTTGAGTATTGCGTAAATATAAATGAATATGAGAAAATCCTGTGATACACAATAATAAGATTTGCAGCAAACAGGTTAATTCAGAGGATCGGCCAGAGAGAGGGGTATTTTTTTCTCTCAAAACAATAAAGTGAAAACAATGAAGTTTGAGTCCAAGGATCAATTACAGACCCTCACCAGGGTCTAGAATAGAATCAGAGTTGATTTAGTGGGAAGATGTTTTATTCAACTGTAGTGAGTCAGTCTGACAATGAGCAGGGGGAATGGTATGAACCATAAAGCCTGTTGAACACAAACTGCAATGACTCATAACAGTATTTTGGGCTATGTACACATTGCTCACACAGAACTGACCATTTTCTTCACTTCCTACTATTCCCTCAACTTCCTTCATCTCCATTTACAAAGCGAATTTAAGAAAACTGAAAAGGAAACTGGAGAACTCTTTGGCCAGCTTGAATACAGCCAACCAACAGTAAATAGCCTTTGAATGTTTAGCTTAGGTTTCCTGCGTATTAGACGACAACACCATATATCAAAACTGTACGAAATTTCGCTCTTTCTACCCTCCTTATTGTTTTTCAAGACTCAGCGCGATTTGCGACAGCTGCAGTTGGAGATTAACAATAAACGGAGTCATGTCACGCAAGCCATAAAATTAAAATGCTGCGCTATAATCAAATCTGCTTTCAAAGACAAATTGTGGGTTGGGCTTTTTTTTTTTTTTTACATTACACATGGACCTTACATTACACCTTAATGTAGGATGCTTGCTGAGAATTTTCACACTGACATCTGAACAGCAGCTGTTGCGAGCAAGATGAGCAAGATGGTCAAGACATCTCGTTTCATGTCCAGAGTACAAACACCTCTGAACGATCTCAGCTGATGAGGAGCACTTGAAAAATAACAACTGCTAATGGCAGTTGTTATCGAGTGTTAATCTTGAAATTATCGAGAGTTACTCTCTTAGCATTAGAGGTTTCATGTGTACACGTGTGCTACAGTGCGTGATTAATAGATGGCATAAAACCCACACTGGATTTAATCAAGGAGTACATTGTAGCGCAGGCATGAGTGGAAGGAAGGCAGGAGACATATTAGTGCTGAAAGCCCCCTGAAAGAACCCATGACTGCCTTTTAATGAGGCTTATGTTTTTATTGCCGTGGTGCAGGAGTCTGCAACATGTAATCACCTAAAAAACACCCGGCCTCAGGGAAAGGTCACAGACAGCAAAAGTCTGTGTGAGGCAGAGAAAGGTGCAGCATTCCTCATGTTAAACTGCCGAATCTCCAGACAGGTAAATTCTGTATAAGGGGTAAAGGAGTGTGCTTCGATACTGTCACCAACAACATTGACTGGCTACATTACAATAAGCAAACATACAATAGATTGTGAAATTAGGGGAACCCCCCCCCCAAAAAAAAACCCCATCCCAAACAGATCCCAACAGAATGGGTTGTCTTTGGGTTGAGCGGACGCCTCTTCAGGCTCTTCAGAGGGTAACCCTGAGGGGATATAGTCGCCTCTCTTTTATGGCCACGTGTCATAGACTCGCCATCGAAATTAAAATACCTTAGAAAGCACAAGAATTGCTGTTACCGCTGTATAGATGTGTGCACATCCTGTATAGCACAGTCTTTAAAATTCCCATTCGTACAAACAATGGACTTGTTGAGAGCCTTTTGAAACCTTGCCACGCGGTCGCTTATTTTAGCTCGATGTGCGCACATGCTTTCCATATACTGTAAGCAATTTGTGTGGTGGCTGGCAAGACAGTTGAGCCACTGTGGTAATCGTTGGATTTCGCTGCTACATGAATGGCGGCTGAGGCGCTGTGAATATCCTCCCTCACAGCTTGGGTGCCAGCCCACAGGAATGAGGCCATCTCTACCACCGTCTGCCTGTGACCAACACTATTAATGCCTTCATTGTACCTGACGAAGACAGAAAACTCTGCAATGGGAATGTTTCAGTCCTCGCTCTACTATAGTGCTCTTCTCTGACTCTTTCTTGCATTTTTTTATCAACTGCACATTTATAGCCCAGGATGGCTATAGAGAGAAAGAGAGAAACCACTTTATTTTGTCATTGTATTCTTACAAAAAAATTGTATTCTTACAATGAAGTTTGTTCTCTGCATTTAACCCATCCTATTGTATAGGAGCAGTGGGCCGCTGCAGCACCCGGGGACCAACTCCACTTCTTCTTTCCATTGCCTTGGTCAGGGGCACAGACAGGAGTATTAACCCTAACATGGATGTCTTTTTGATGGTGGGAGGAAACTGGAGCAACCGGAGGAAACCCACACAGAACATGCAAACTCCACACAGAAAGGAGCTGGGATGGCCTGGGGCTCGAACCCAGGACCTTCTTGCTGTGAGGCAACAGTGCTAACGGCTGAGCCATCATGCCGCCGGCCACCATGCCTACTGTCTAACTCCTACAACAATCAGGCATCGTTTATCTACGTTGTCATCCAACTTAGAGAGGTGTGAGTACTTACTTAACATCTACTCTGACATGAACTTGTGCATTTTGTTGGATTTTTCCCAATCTAGGCTGCAATAAAATTGGCTTCCTCAGCACACACACACACGCACGCGCACACACACACACACACACACACAGCTGTCCATCATGTTCAGAGATTAAGAAGCATAATATGTTTCACTTTTGCTGCAGACAATCCAAGTTCATTTGTATAATCCCATCATGACTCAGTGGACTATGACTCTTAATGTAACCTACAACAGGAAAAAATAACCCCCCAAAAACACAGGAATTCACTCTCTTGCTCTATTGTGGTTTAGCCTCCTGTTATTCAAGCCTGATGACACAAAGCCTTTATAATCCAGATTGCCCACAATGAACTACAGGAAGTGCCAGTTAAACACCTCTTTCCATTTATCACTAAAGTGTTGAATGAGTCCCATGCATGATTACAAAGAACCAGATTGTTAGAGATAATGGAAAACTTGGGCATGAGACGTATCTTGGACACATTAGGACACAGTTGGGCATATCAGAGAGACGTTTATAGGGAATGATGTCATCAGTGGCCAAGTATTCACTGAAGAGCACAATGAGGTAACTCTGAGGGGGGGAGATCAGGATGTGTGCTAAGGTTAGCCAGTGGACATTTTGTTCTGCGGCAGTGATACATCGACTTATATCAGCCGCAGCTGTAATCTGCTCTGACTTGCCACTCCTATGAAGTGTTCGTGCCAGTTTAGCTCACCGTAAAATCACTGGCATGCTGCCGTACAAGGGGTGACGTTGCAGGGAGGTAAGACGCTTAAACAAGTGACTCTCTGGTGCCCCTGCAGCAGTGCGTTCGACCGAGAACCAGCAAGCAGTTTATATTGTATCTAATGATTATATGCGAAGTGAAACTGGGTCATTCCTCTGCTCCTCTGTTGAAGTAGTCATACAATTCCTCTAACTTACTGAAAATCAGTCTCTCTAAAGGTTCACATCAAAGGCTTATAGACTGACTGCTCAGTGATTTCTATCCAAAAATCCTTTTAAGAAGTTCTCCACTTACGCTAATCACATTAAATATGCATTAACAAATAGAATGAAAGAAATATGCTAGGTAAACTCTGATCATATGAAGACATTATATGATATTACATTATACGATATCATATTATATTGTGTTATTATATGTTTCATTTATTCACTTATTTCTACCTGCAGAATAGCTCCTGGAATGAAGTACTGCATAATCTGGAAGGGAACTTTTTTTCATGCTGGCTTAAAATGTTTTGTGGCAAGATACAATGAACTGTGAAATCCACGAAGCCTCTCTAAATCTCTAAATTAGCTGAGATCTAGGACTTCATCTCAGTGACCTATTTTCATGATAGATAAGTTAGGCTGAACTTCCACAAACTCTGCAAACAGGGCATGTGAAATAAAGTCACTGGGTCTGTCTTATGTTTATTTTTTAGCTAAGCATTAAGTTATTTCTTAATCATTCATTTATTTGCTCGCTTGAGAATGATTATCTCAATTTCCATCAAAACGTTCTCTCTTTCTCTTTCTGTTGCACCAAACTGAAGGGTGGTTGTTGATTCAGAGCCTGGCTAGCTGGTGATGTCATCACTGTGGAAGGCCAAGTTCTCTCTTTTTCTCCTTCTCTCCTTTACTGCGACTGGGCCTGCACACCAATAATTTGAGGTTCAACGCAAATAAACATGACACACCATCGTCTCTCTCTCCTTTGCATATCCCATATCTACATCACACAATGCCATGATTCAATAGGCAACAGTTGTATAGTGTGAAGAATGCCGCCTGGGAGCGTGCACATGATGAACTTTCTTAGAGATAAAGAATGCTGGAGAACCTCCAAAACTGGTCCACAAGAGCTTATCTAATGACAACAAAGACAAAAAACTACCTCCACCCCAGGGTGATGCTGATCCAGTCTATGCTTAGAAATCTATGAACGCCTACAAAAGCTAGGTGTGAAGTCATTTCTTGTTTTTCAGTGTGACCTTACATAACTGTCTGGTTCGAGGCAAAGCCTGTCCTACTTTCAGCGTCACTGTATCCACCTACTGTATAACACATAATATTTTAGGCCTGAGAGGTTCTGCATCATGACTTAGGCTGAGTCAAATTTTTGAACTGGAAATTATACTGAACTGCAGCAAGCAATTTGGGTATGAAGAAGTGAATCTGAGTGTGAAGAAAATGAGCTAGGAAAAGAGTAGGATGCACATTTAAGGTTATGTTTCTGCCATAAGGTGCACATGGAAGCGCTTCAGAGAGTAATAAATGAGGTCAGCCAACAACTTTTCATATCAAGAAGAAAAAAAATCAGAGGGGGGTCTGAAGACTGAGCATGCACAGAATAATGCAAAACAAAGCAGAGACAAAACACTGGAACCTACCAGGGATTAATCGGGTGAAAGGCGCTTTCCCACCTCCCCCCGCTCCATCTGTGTCTGCAGAGGGAGACTTGATACCCACTTAAGCAAATACATATGTCATTAATTGATGTAGCGGGGTATTTAATCATTAATCCCTTTTTAAAATAGTGAATCAAAACAGATGTGAGAGCTCATCCACTTTGATTTTGCCTACAAAGCAGACCAAACTAACCGATGCACGTTTGCAACCCGATGAATGGGGACGGCGGTGCAGAGGTTTGAAGGTATCACGTACCTCAGCTAGTGGGAATGGGTCTTCATTTTGCCCAAATGGCATCAAACTCTGGCAGCTATTCATTCGTTTCAACAGCATGTCATCCACACACAGACAATAAAAAACCCTGGTGAAAGTCTTTGATAGCATTACGTGTGGTAAAAAGCAGCCCATCACAGGCTAACATATGCCTCCTTTTTTTCCCAAGGATATAGAAAAACAATGCATATATTAAAGAAAAGTCTCTCAGCTCAGTTTTATGCCTAAAATTAAATAAGTAAGACCTGGGAAGTCTGCCGCCGGAGATTCACCAGGTAGTTTTTTGGTTTTTTTTGCATAGTGCATAACACCTGCAGTATACAGACGGCAAATGCAGGCCTTAGGAATCGAGCAGTCCATATTTGAGAGTTAGTATGTTAATCTTAAGGAAAAAAAAATCTTTCAAGTAACTTTCCTCAATTTAAAGAATTCTTGGATATCCCCACGGAGGACAGCCTGTTTCAGCCTGTTTGTGACTGGACGTATTTTTGCAAGAGGAAGGAAGGAAAACAGTGGCGGACTTCAAGGATGAAGAATGCTGGAAAAACTGCTGGATTTTAAATATAAGCTTGCAAAACTGAACTGACAATCCACTATTACAAACTGCAAAATACCATGAGGCAAAAGAAACTGAGATTCAACAGATAATATGTATACCAAAGCCTTTAAGATCTCCAAGGAATAACTGATGTCAAAAGCAGGCCCTCCTGGTCGTAAAACATTTTTGACATGCCTTGTCAGATCAGTGTAACATGCCAGAGACAAACTCACTATTTCCAAAATTTAAGGACGGCCTGAAATCAGGCTTTCAAGAAATACTGCCTGTAGGAGCAGTTATTCTAGCAATAGCTCCAGGCACACAATTTCATAGTTATCTTGGTAGAAAGCCCACCTTAACTCAACCTAGACTCAGAAGAAAAAAAAAAACTTCTGTGGCCTCGTTTTGATAGAGAAGAGTGCCTCCGAGCTCTGCAAGCATTACCTCACAAGTCAGGGCTTAAGCGGGGCTTCGTTTTGGTTCAGGGCATATTCTTGTGTACAGCCCCGACTGTTCTCCCCAACGGCTGCATCAAAACAGACACTAATGCTTCGGATGAACTGTTATTGGAGAGACAGATCAAAGCCTGTGCAAATGAGACAGGGAGGTGAAACAAGAGGAAACCTGGTGCCCCCCAACAGGCTGCTGCGGCTCATGGAGTGGAGTCACATGACACTCCTGCTGCTTATGAATGCCCTGTGAAGCAAGTCGTGCCAAAGGCATCCTCTGATGTTCTCTCATAATTTAAACCAATGAGAGCTGACGTACCCTCATTAAAGAATCTCAGCGGTAAGGAAGCATCTCAGCGGTGAAGATAGCCTGCTTTCAAGAACCAACGCCACACGTGCTCAGGTCTTGACCAGCAGCACAACAGGGCCAACCAGCCGATGCCCCTGTGAGCATCCTTGCAGTACTATTCTATTAGCACGGTTATATTCACGTAAAAAGGTGCTTCATCTTTCAACAATGAGGAGTACAGGAACCTTATTCCTTGCAATTGGTGTGTAAGCACGGCGAGCATTCCCCCGCAGGACAACGGGTTAAGGGAATGGAGTTGTTCGGACTCTCCTCCTGCTTGACCTTTGAACTGTGTGACTCTAGACTGATCTGTGACCTGGTGAGGGTGTGGAAGCACTACCAGGGAAACACTTTTGATATTTAAAGGCACAATCTCTGACATCTTTTACATCAATTTTTCAACAACTTTATTGTAAGAGAAGCTGGGCACATTACCGAATCTTCTCATTTCATTTACTTGATTATTGTCTGTCAAGCCCCTTTGAAACTATGCCAGTGAAAGTGTCACATAGGTCTTATTGCACTTTCATCATTATGCTTTTTAATGTTATCAGGAAGTAAAATCCTGGATAATGTACTTAGTGCTTCACTGGGCCATTTCATGAGCAGCTGGACAAAGGGAAATCGGAATTTGTTTTATTGCCGAGTATTTTTTGATATTACCAGCAAACCTGATCTGGTGCATCGCTCGCTGTTACCTTTATATGTCATGCAACATTTAAGAAAAATAAAGATAAAAGTTGCAGAAGTTAAAAAAAATACTAAAATAGTAATAATTATGAACAAAAAGATTGGTGTTGCATGAATATTGGCATAGAGAACACCTTCTATTTCTACAAGGGGAATATGACAAATTCACAACTGTAAAGAAACATGGAATAGAAGCCCTATTATCATGCAGTATTCACAATATTCAGGTTACACAGTACTCAAATAGGCAGAGGCTTCAGGTTCATGGAAATAATATCTATGCACATTCCTGCTCCAGACTTTCCTGCCAATTGCCAGTGTTGCTGCTGCACAAAGGGATGGGTTTTTTTTGTTGTTGTTTTGTTTGTTTTTTTCAAACACGCAGTGATGGGAGACGTTGACAGGCTCTGCACCTCATCTGCCTGCTGGTCTTTCCTAGGAGGCCACACTCAACTTCACAAGGATGAGCGTCCTCGCCGTGTGTGCAAAAGTGTCCTTGGCGTCGACTAAAACCAGATCAAACAGAATTTAACAGGAGGCGTCTGTCATCAGCGATCTGACTAAATGAACGGACCACACATGTAGGCTTGAGGATTGTGCTTGTTACTCACCATGTGCGTTTTACAGAAGAAGAACGCGTAATGGTGGGAAGGGTTGGATTGAAAGAATTTATTTATTGCCTCATAGTGTTTTTTCTCCCCTAGTGTTGTTTACTAAGTGCCAGGTTTCCAATAGGTTGATGCGTATGTATGTTTGATTCCTTGCCCAGAGCAACAAGGATGTCATGTCCTGCTCCACAACCATTATGCATCTACAGTCAGTCAAGGGCAGTATTTTGATCACATTTCATTGAAACGATAATTTTTTTTGTAAATAATTTGCTGTTGGAATGTCTAAAAAACATCATGTGAGTTATAACACTGTGCTTTCAAGGGTGAAATATTTCTATTTTGAAAGTACTACAAGAAATATTGCAAGTCAGTATTTTTTTTCTTTTCTGTTTTCAACAGAAAATAAGCAAGTCTCAGGTGCATTTCCAAAAGTACAATGGATGACCCAGTAAATATGCCAGGTCTGTTGATAAAGCCGATCTTGGATACTGTAAAATACAGCAAAATGGTCATATAGGGATATAACTTTATTGAACGTGTTGGTTCAACTGATTACCTGGAAAACTGATATGTCAGATCCATCCTCAGCAAGTGATTCTACAATCGTATGTTTGCCATGTCTCTCCAACAGGGGTAAGATGCTGGCTTATCCTGACATCTAGTGGTATGGACTATGATGAACACAGTAGAGTCAATAGAGAACGGCCAAGGGACACCCAGTGGGGTCCTTTAGGGTGTTTTTTTCTTAAAAAACTTTGGGGACATTGTGAATAGAGTTTATTTATGTTCACGCACCAGGTGTCTTAGTTCTCGAAAGCCCATTTAAGCCGTTGCACACACTGGCATATTTCAAAACCTAAACAGCAAGGACACCTCACACCAGGTCGCTTGCAACATATTAAAATACATTAACACTTATTTATCTACCCTTGATTTGAGACACGGAGATGCTGCATTAGACCTAAAAAAAGACACGGTGCAGTGGTTAGCACTGTCTCACAGCAAGAAGGTCCTGGGTTCGAACCCCGGGGTTGTCCAACCTTGGGGTCATCCCAGGTCCTTTCTGTGTGGAGTTTGCATGTTCTCCCCGTGTCTGCGGTAGGTTTTCTCCGGGTGCTCCGGTTTCCTCCCACCATCAAAAAGACATGCATGTTAGGGATAAGACTCCTGTCTGTGCCCCTGACCGAGGCATGGCACGACGAACTGGAGGTGGTCCCCGGCTGCTGTACGGCAGCTGCCCACTGCTCCTAGCTACACAGTTAGGATGGGTTAAATGCAGAGAGGAATTTCCCCACGGGGATTAATAAAAAAGGAGCAGCAGTAGTAGTAGTTATAGGTCACAAATACAGTAGCCTACATGATCAGTTACAGGGTCTATTTCTCCGTCATGGAAATGTACTAACATTTGTTTGACGGGGGTTGCATAGCGGTCTATTCCATTGCCTACCAATACGGGAATCGCCGGATCGAATCCCCGTGTTACCTCCGGCTTGGTTGGGCGTGTCCCTACAGACACTAATTGGCCGTGTCTGCGGGTGGGAAGCCAGATGTTGGTATGTGTCCTAGTCGCTGCACTGGCGCCTCCTCTGATTGGTCGGGGTGCCTGTTCAGGGGGGAGGGAGGGGGGACTGGGGGGAATAGTGTGATCCTCTCACGCGCTACATCGCCCTGGCAAAACTCCTCACCGTCAGGTGAAGAAGAAGTGGCTGGCGACTCCATATGTATCAGAGGAGGCATGTGGTAGTCTGCAGCCCACTCAGAGAGCAGGGTGATTGGCCAGGTACAACTGGGGAGGAAAGGAAAAGGGAAAAAAAAGGGAGGGGGCATTTGTTTGACAACTGCTCAAAAAGGTCATAATTACAAATGGAATTAAACTGTGTTATTACCAAATTAAGATTAATCATTTTAGGATTTATATGAAATTACTACACTTTTTCATATATAAATGTACGCACTGTTATGCTGAAAAAAAGAAAGCATGCATCATGAGTCATGAATTATATCATACAAGCCTTTATTGCGAAATAAAAATCTTCACATAAAAGACTGCCAATAAAACTAATTATACACACACGCGCGCGCGCACACAAACAAACAATCACACGCACACACACCATAAATAATCCTGAGGCAAACTGTTAAGGCAAACTATGTTTGACATTTAAATGTCAAAGTAGCATACCCTTCTCTGTGGCTTTCCATGCTACCCTTCACATCAGTAGATGATCCCCCCCCCCTTTTTGTTGTTTTGATCTCAGCGAGAGCGAAACTGACACTTTATAAACAGATTAAAACAAATCAAAACAAACCAATTAATTTGATTTGTGTATTTTCACGACTGTTACGTCTCTAACAATGTTACAGGCCAACTGGTGTTGCATAAACGTTGCACGCTATATTTGTGTTCAGACATCACAGCGGTGCTGCAGACCGACGCCTTTCACCGCCTTCAGCAAATCTCGCTGTACAGACACGCGCTGTATTTCAAACAGGATATTGGAAACGAGATAGATGTGGGTAATTCTGCGGAATGGTCTTAAAAGACCTCTCCAGGAAGCATTCGATACTGTTGATCACATGGTCCTTTTAATGAAATTGAAACCGGGTTTTAATGCAATTGGGGTTTAATGACTCGGCGGTTTATTGTGCCGGCTCACACCTTGAAACCCTAGCGAGTTAGAGACGAGGGGATAACACGGACATCTGTGTGGTCCTCAGACAGCATTCTTGGTCCCTTTCGATTGATGCTGAGGATTCAACACCTTTGTTGTCACATAGAGACTAAACTGTGTCAGAAAACACATACACCTTTGAAAGCCAGCAGGCGCTTTATGGATGCTGACGACTTTCTAATTCCAAGTCATTTTGATTAACCTTGCATTTGGCGATGTATCAGTGACCCAGAGGATTTTGAAAAAGTGGACACCAATATTCCAAAGTTGTTTATCTTCAGGCTTCATACCCACTTTCATTAAGATATCTCTCACTAGTTCCCAAGTCTCTGCGCTGGCTTCCAGTGTGTCACAGAATAGATTTAAAATACTGCTGCTCGTCTACAAATCTCTTAATGATTTAGGACCCCAATACAGTACATCTCTGACTTGCTTTTGCCATATGAACCCTCTTGACCTCTCAGTTCATTTGGTAATGGTCTGCCAGAGCCGGCCCAAGGCATAAGCGAACTAAGTGGTCGCTTAGGGCCCCCCCCCAAGAGCGCTTGAAATGTCAAACACGACAGGCTGATAAATATATATATATTTGTGTGCGTGATATATCATATCCGTAGTAATCACCAAAAAACAAAAACTAAATATTTCGATATCATGTTGTTAACAGACTGACAAATTAATACTACTGGTTTTATCATTTCCGCTGCCTATGTCAGAGCTGGGGTCAGGTTCATGCGCATTATAACTGTAAGCAAGTATATCGCGACAGTATGTCACCTAAAAGGGTTTATCCATCTGGCGCAGAGAAGCAAAAGAGGAGGAAAGCAGAGGAGGACAAAAAACAGCAGACTCTTCTCAGGTTCTCCTCAAAGGTGGACCATCTTGCAGAAGCATGTGACCATCACACTCAAGTCCTGGAGTGAAATGCGATGGGAAAGCTGCAGCAAAAGTGCTGAACCATTGCGCTACCAAGCAGACATGGTGGAAGTTGAGGCCCACTCCCTTGCTGAAGAAATTGGCTCATTTAGATTTCAGATTTGTTGTGTGGTCTGGTATGACATTCTGTCACAAATCAACACCACAAGCAAGCTCCTTCAGTCAGCCAACATGCAGCTTGATGTTGCAGTGGCTCTCATCCAAAAAACAAAACAAAACAAGAACAGTTTAATCAGTTACAGGTGAACTGGTTTTAATGATGCACAGGTCTCAGCAAAAGAGATCTGTGAGCAAATGAATGCTGAGGCAGTGCTGAAGGAGAAGAGATTGAGGACCACAAAAATTATGTTTGCCTATGAGGCACCTGATGAGTCACAAGCTGAGGCCATGAAGATACTTGAAGTGTCCTTTTTCAATGCTGTTGTAGACTGTAGCATTCAGTCTTTGGCGGACCGCTTTCAGTCTCTGCAGGTAGTCAGAGACAACTTTGGAGTGCTGCTGAATTTCAGCCAACTTGACTCACAGACACGGAGGGATCAATGTAGGCTTCTTGGGGAGAAACTTGCGTGTGGAGAAGAAGCGGACATTGATGGGAGTGAACTGGCAACAGAAATGGAGAGTCTTCCAGAACTCCCCCAAGCCAGTATGACAGCATTTGAGCTCCTGACTTACCTGTCTAAAAACCAGATTTGTGAGTTATATCCAAATCTTTGGGTAGCTCTAAGGATAGTCTGCATTCTCCCTGTGACTGTAGCTTCTGCAGAGCATAGCTTTTCCAAGCTAAAATTGATAAAAACATATTTAAGATCTTCCATGGCTCAAGAGAGATTGAGTGGACTGGCACTTATAAGCATTAACAATACAGTTGGCCGTGAGATCTCCTACAATGATGTCATAAATGACTTTGCCTCCAGAAAACCCAGGAAACAAAGATTTTAAGGAGAATGATAAATTAAAGCACTTTATTTTGGGATATTTTCTGAACCATTACCACACCTTTGAACACCATAGTTTTCCAAAAAGTTTTTATTCATCTACATATTCTTTAATCTTTATTGCTATATTGTTAGATGTTAGAAGTTCCTCTGTTCATTGTATGTCATTATTTAAGTTTCTATTTAATTTATTTAATATTGTCTGTTTTTGCATTTTATGTAAGAACATAATGTATTTCTTTGTTGCTGTTCTGTACTTTTACACAGTTCAAAAGCAATTAAAATAGTTAACTTGTTCAGTAAATGTATTGTCTGCTGGTTTATTTTAAGACTTTCCAGCACAGTACTAAGTCATGACAATGGTATGGTAACGATCAAGCATGGACATAATATTGTCGGTTGTGGAAGGTGGGTTTAGCGTGGGGGGGGGGCAACTCAAATTCTGCTTAGGTTCCCATAAAGCCTTGGGCCAGCTCTGTGTTCTAACAATTCCCAGTTAAAACAAAACATGGCGAAGCAGCATTTAGTTGTTATGCTACACATAGCTGGAACAAACTTGTAGAAGATATAAGACTTGCAGCAACTCTTACCACTTTTAAAACTAGGCTATAAACTACTACTGTGTTCTATGTTGCTTTTGATTCTGAGTTGCACGTTGACCCGAATACACTTGGCACTGTGACTCCTAAAGTACCCCTCCACTCAAAAATGTGTTTTTCTTAAGTTTGTGTCCCGTAAAATGTCTGACCTTGACTATACTGACATGTATCTGTGAAAAGTTTTTCACTAGAGCAGTGTTTTCATATTCCTCTAACTGGAGGAGGAGCTGTCTGTGCACTTCCCTAAAATCTAGGATTCGATTCGAGCATACCCTGGACAAGCTCGAACTGGTACGTCACAAATCCAAAAGCCAATCGCTGTCCAATATGCAAATGAGGGGCAGGCAAAGAAATCTGAAACCCCCGCAGAGCGGACTTGTCAGTACACAGAGAGCGTGTTTGCATTAGCATATAGAAAAGTTTTGACAGAAAACATGGTAGAAGGTGCAGGGTTTTTTTTATATATAAACCCATACCAGCCAACACTCCCGATTCTAGCGGGAGTCTCCCTATTCTTAACCATTTCTCCCGCGGTGCTCCCGATTGGCAATTTCTCCCGCTAATCTCCCGATTTCATAGTGATACAAATCAAATGGGAGTTTCTCAGTTTCTGTGGGGGATGTGTGTCGTGGTACCTGGCAACCCAAACCTGGGCAGAGGTGAGCATGCGCAAACGAGCTTGCCTGACGTTCAAGTCCTCGGTTCGCCGCTGAAAATGTCTGAAGCTAAAAAGAAGAAATACGCTCCTAAATTTCAGTCCACTTGCGCAGAGACCTTCCCCTTTCTAACAGCGAGCCGCATCAGCAAACCCCATGCCAACACTCCCGATTCTATTGATCTGTGGTGTAGGGTTATATGGGGGCCGGGGCGTTGAGGGTGGGCCATTTTTCGTTATCCCAAAGATCTCTTTTTTCCACAGCCTAATGCTGGCAGGTATGGCAAACCGGACCCTGGAGCTTCCTTCCACTATACTGCTGAAATGGGTGAAATGTATTTACAGACATCGAGCTGACATGCCTACAAACCTGGAGGGACTGCCTATCTGCAATGCTCATTTCAGTGAGGAGTGTTTCCATAACCTAGTGCAAAAGTCATTGGGTTTTCACAAGAAATTAGTTGTGAAGTCTGATGCTGAGCTGTGCCGACTATTTATCCTGGGACTGTGACAGCAAGCGGAGTCAAAATGTAAGTGACGTATTTCTTTTACTCAACCCAGTCAAATAAAATCTTTCTGCATGTAACATATTTCCTTTGTGACATTAAAAGCATTAATTACACTAGCTTTTCGCTAACTGCTGCTAGTTTTTTTGGTGATATAGTTGTAATGTCCGTAGACGCCTTGTCTTACTGACATAAGAATAATTCAAGAACAAGCCGACTTCGTAGGTTCTTAACTGTGTAGCTTTTACTAGCGTTCATCCGACATACAACCTTCATAACATGCGCTTCTAACTTCCTGTATACGTCACACGCACTGCACGTACACCCGTGAGTAGGTCAAGTTAAACACGTGACCTTTCATTCATTACATCTCCCCCTCTAAGATTATTTTCTAAACATTTCTCTGAACATTTACTGCCAACAATTTTAACCTGTATATCACCCCCCTTTTCACAAAGAAATAAAAAATCTCCCACAGTACACAAGTCCATACGCCTCACAAATCCAGCCGGATTGCAGGCTTGCTCACCCTGCCAGAGCGAGTAACATATGGTGTTGAATTTGGCATTTCTGCTGCTCGGGACTCATCCATGTTTCCACTCTCCCCTGGAGTGACATGGTCAGGATCCCTGCTGACAAAGGTGAGTGTTTTAGGTGTGGCCAACAGGTGGCGCCTGTTCCTTCTGTAATGTTCACCTTGAGCTGTCTCCACTATGTAGGATCTGGGAGTGGAGCTCTGACTGTGAACAACTGCTGGCATTGTCCATGTTTTCTGTCCATCAAGTTTGGTGAGTACTGCGTCACCCGAGTTCAGTGGGCGCAGTGTCCGCACGCCGTTCCTGCGGTTGTAGTAGAAAGCCTGCCTCGATTTGGCTGCGGCGTCAGCGGTTTTGATCAGTTCCTCTTTAGGCCAGGCCGGTTTCAGGTTATGCTGCAATGTGGGTAAGGTGGTTCTGAGTCTCCTACCCATGAGCAATTCCGCTGGACTGGCTCCAGTGGAAGAAGAGGGTGTAGCTCTTTATGTCAACAGGGCGAGGAGAGGGTCTTCCTGCCTTAATATGCTTTTGGCTATCTGAACAGCCCTCTCTGCCTGTCCATTACTCTGGGGGTAGTGTGGGCTTGAAGTCACATGGATGAAATCATAATCCTCACTGAACCTCCTCATCTCTTCTGAAACTAGCTGTGGCCCATTATCACTAACTACAATTTCAGGGATACCAAAACGTGCAAATGTAGCCTTCAGCCTAGCTACAACCTGACTGCTAGTAGTTATTGGTAGATTTAGAATCTCCAAAAACCTGGAATAATAGTCAGACACTATCAAGTAGTTTTGCTTTTTGTACTCACACAGGTCAATGCCAACTTTCTGCCATGGTCTGGATGGGAGCTCACTTGACATTAAAGGCTCTTTTCTCTGTGTGTTCTTGTGTTCTCTGCAGAATTGACATTGCTGTATCTTTGTTGTAATGTGCTCTGTCATTTTGGGCCACCACACTGACTGGCTAGCTCTCTCTCTGCACTTAACTATCCCCTGGTGCCCGTCGTGTATTCTGTCTAAGATCACCTCCCTCATCTCTGTGGGAATGACGATACGACTGCCTCTGATGACTAAACCATCTACCTCAGATAACTCCCCTCTCACCTGATAAAAGTCTCTGACTGTCTCCGGCACTTTATCGACATACTCAGGCCAGCCGTGTCTGATGAAGCCCAACACTGTCTGGAGCTGCAGATCCCCATCCGTGCTCTGTTTTATCTCCTGCATCCTTTGAGGTGTGGCAGGCACCTGGCACACGATGGCATCAATGTGCGCTGCAACATCATCATGAGAAGTACCATCTCCGTAGCGCTGCTCTGGGCCTCTGGAGAGTGCATCAGCCAAAGCTAAAGTTTTGCCTGGTGCGTATTCAGCCACTGCATTGAAACGCATCAGCCTCATTAACAGTCTCTGGCACCTAATGGGCACATTATCCAAGTCTTTGCTGTTCATGAGAGGCACTAGTGGTTTATGATCAGTGACAAGTCTGAAATTGTCAAGCCCAAACAAGTACTTCTCGAACCTTTCACATGCCGAGACGCTGGCTAAGCACTCTTTCTCGATCTGTGCGTACCTTGTCTCTGCGTCACTCAGCCGTCGGGAGCAGTAGGCCACGGGCTTCCAGTGTTCCCCGTGCTGCTGGAGCAGAACGCCTCCCAGCCCGTAGCTGCTGGCATCTGCTGACACCACCGTAGCCTTAGTGACGTCGTAAAAGGTGAGTACCGGGGCGGTGGCGAGTGCTGCTTTAAGGTCTTGGAATGCTGTGTTCTGTGCAGGTCCCCACAGCCACTCTGTCGTTGCTTTAAGCAGTCCATAAAGCGGCTGACCTACAGTGGACAGCTCTGGGACGTATTTTGCCAAATAGTTCACCATCCCGAGGAACCTCTTGAGTTCCGTCACGTTCTGGGGCTGAGGAAAGCTCTCTATTCCGGCCACTTTGTCCGGGTCAGGTCTGATGCCTGCCTCGTCGATGACGTGACCAAGGAAGCGGACTTGTTTCTGTTTGAACTTGCATTTCGCTTGGTTCAGTTTGAGACCTGCTGTTTCAATGACCCCCAGCGCCTCTGCTAGGCGCCGGTCATGGATTTCCTCAGTCTTTCCATGTATAAGGATGTCATCCATGTACACCTCTGTGCCCTCTAGCCCGGTCAGAGTTTCCGCCATCTTTCTCTGGAAAATCTCTGGAGCACTCGTTATACCAAATGGAAGGCGGCTGAAAGCATACCTTCCAAATGGGGTGATGAAAGTGGTGAGCCCCCTGCTGTCTTCATGCAAGGGGATCTGGTAAAACCCACTTGCTGCATCCAACGTTGTGAAGAACTTTGACCCTGCGAGCCTTGGCATTATTTCCTCCATAGTGGGCAGCACGTATTTCTCACGTTTCACCGCTCGATTCAGCCTCCTGAGATCAGCGCAGCAGCGAACCTCTTTCTTGTTCGGTTTCAGCACCGGCACCATAGCGGCGCACCATTCTGTGGGCTGAGCCACTTATTCAATAATGCCCTCATTTTCCATGCGCTGCAGTTCTTTCTTAACCAGTGGTACAAGTGGCAGTGGTATCCGTCTGGCTGTATGCACCGCGTATGGCTGGGCACCCTCCACCAGAGCTATTTTCACTGGGTCTGTTTTCAGCAGTCCACTTGAACCGAAAACTCCACTGACCTCATTCATCCGCTTCACTAGACCCATCTCCACTGCCTCTGGACGACTCAGCAGACAGCTGCCTCTCCCCTTGATCACATACACTGGAAAGGAGTATTGTTTCTCCTTGTAGTTGGTTGTGGCTTGAAACTGTCCTATGCAGCTGATGTTTCCACCTGGGCTTATGAAGCATGTGTCAGGAGGTCCCAGTTTTATGTTTGGCTTCAGCTTTTTAAATGTCCCTTGGTTGATAACAGTAGCGTCAGCCCCCGTGTCAATTTTAAAGGTTATTGGTACATCACTTATTGTTAAACTAACAGTCCAATCTTCCTGACTGCTCTCTTTGCCAACTTCTCCCAGAAAGTACAACTGTTTAACCTCTTCAGTGACTTCTCTCACCGCTTTAGAGTGACATACACGCTCCCAATGTCCCTTTTTATGACACTTGTTGCACTTACTGTTCGTTGCAGGACACTTCCGCTCATTGGTGTGCTGCGTCTTGCCGCACCTCCCGCATTCATCTACTTTGTTGGTTGCAGGTCTGCTGCCACCATGACGCTGTCCGCCCTTTTTGTTTTGGCGTTCGTCCCGCCATCGGACAACATAGACGTTAGCCAGCTGGGCCTCTGGTTGGTTAGCTTGGAGGCTGAGCTGCTTTGTTATTGCCTCCGCCTGGCGCACTTGTTCAATGACTTTCACCAGAGTAAGGTCCGCTGTGAGCTGGAACTGACGGGAGAGCACCTTATCTTTTATGCCCACTACCAGACGATCTCTGATATGTTCATCCCTCTTGTCCCCAAACTCACAGTGTTCAGACAGCTCATACAATGTCCGGATGTACATCTCCGCTGTCTCTCCTGGCTGCTGGCTACGTTGATAGAAGCACGCCCTCTCATGTATGATGTTACGGCGGGGAATAAAGTAGTCGTCGAACTTTTTCAGTACGATATCATAGTCCACTTTATCACCCTCCGCCGCGAAGTCAAACGAGCTGAATATCTTTTCAGCCTCGCTGCCCATTGCATAAATCAGCGAACTCACTTGAATCTCCCCGTCGTCTTTATCCAGCTTTGTCGCGAGCCTGAAGCGCGAAAACCGTTGTCTCCACTCCGGCCATTCAACGGGGCAGTCAAACTTGAATTCACTCGGCGGATTAAACTTCGGCATGACCGCTCGTGTTCCGATACACAGACTATTCTGACACCATGTAATGTCCGTAGACGCCTTGTCTTACTGACATAAGAATAATTCAAGAACAAGCCGACTTCGTAGGTTCTTAACTGTGTAGCTTTTACTAGCGTTCATCCGACATACAACCTTCATAACATGCGCTTCTAACTTCCTGTATACGTCACACGCAGTGCACGTACACCCGTGAGTAGGTCAAGTTAAACACGTGACCTTTCATTCATTACAATAGTAAAACTGTAAAGTGTATTTAGCTAACGTTTCAGCCGTATGAAACGATGACGGCGGTCCAAGGTGCGTCGTTTTTCACCCAAAACAATAGTGCGGTGTAAAATGTAAACCTCTTTTCTAGTCTGGACCTCGATCCAACCGGGCTTGCGCGGGTCTCTCCTGCTCTGGCGGCGCCACTAGAGGTGTCCGTCGTCGTGGACTCCGAGGGGCGATGGCAGCATCAGGAGTTGTCGACGGTCCGGTGCTTTCCAGGCTTGGTCCCAAACAAAACTCTCGGAACTGTAAACTCAAGTGCAGTGCGGGTCGCCTCGCCCTGACTTCCCGGTGATTTTGATGTCAGTGTGTTATGTATGCACACATCGACAGTGCTGCATTTGATTTGGTGCTGTTCTATTGTGCTGGGATCGATTGGTGATGCCTGCGGGCTCTGGGTTGTTTGATCGGGTCTGCCTTTGATGCTGTGTCAGTCTAAATAAAGAATGCCACGGAGAGGTTGTGTCGAGCGACAGCGAGGTGTCCTGACGTGATTTCTAAATACAATATTGGCGACGAGGATGGCTGATATCTCTCTCCCACCACCTGCCCCCTTCCTGGCATTACCTGGCGAGCCTCCGGTACCATGGACTCGCTGGCTACATAGTTTTGAAAATTACATCATCGCCTCAGGGCTCGACGACGTGAGCCAGGCTAGGAAGACGGCTCTGTTGCTTCACTGCTTGGGAGCAGAGGGTCATCGTGTGCTCGGGACTCTGGGGAACGTCACAAGCTTTGCCGAAGCTGTGGGACTTATGAGCACCCATTTCGCTGCTCCACAGAGTGCCCTCCTTCGGCGATTTATATTCTGTCAGCGACACCAACTGCCTGGTGAGTCTGTGCGGCAGTACGTAGCTAATTTGCGAGGGCTAGCTAGCTCATGCAAGTTTGGCCCGCTTCAGGACGAGATGGTTCGCGACCAGCTAATCGAACACACCAACAACGCAAAGGTGCGTGAGACTGTCCTGCTGGAAAAAGATGATCTGCTGCTGTCCAGAGCAATTACCATCGCACTACAGGTTGAGGGAGCAGCTGAGTGTGCTGCTATGCTAAATACACAGCAAGTGGCCACCTCCAGTCAAGCTGCCAACGACTCCTCCCTCTACTCACGGCTGCCCCTCGGGACGCAACCCAACCAGAGCGAGGCGGGCGCCGACTCCACTGGGGACGTCTTGCAACTGCAACGACGGCGTTCTCGGCCCCGCCCTCAACAGTCCTGTGGTAACTGTGGGTCTCGGTCTCATGTTTCAAGGGCTCAGAACTGCCCTGCCCGTGGCCAGACATGCCGTAGCTGCGGTAAGCACAATCACTTTGCCAACGTCTGTCGATCTTCCCCGGCTGGGTCAGAGGGCCACACCCCCCAGTCTTCAACCGCCGTCATTCACAAGGTGAGCTCTGCGCCAGTGTCATTCAAATCATGCACAGTTAACATTAATGATGTGTGCATTCCTCTGCTGTTGGACACCGGTGCAAGTGTGTCTCTCCTGAATGTTGATACCTACAGTCAATTTTTCGGTTCACTGCCACTGTCCGCACCCTCAGCTGTCCTCTGTGGGTATGGTGACTCCAAAATCGATCTGGTTGGCTCTCTCCAACTGACTGTCCGCTATGGAACCAAGCTGGTGCCTAATGCAGTTTTTCATGTGGCACGCCGTGGGGCCAACCTGATGGGCCTGGACCTGTTCTCCGCTCTGGGGTTCTCCCTCTTAGACACAAGGGGGGCAGCAATCCTGACTGTCGCCACACCTTGGCAGCAGAAGTGGCCATCGCTGTTTATGGGGCTGGGCTGCCTCTCCGCCTTCACCCATCAACCTCTCCTCAACCCTGCTGTGAAATCTGTCATCCAACCACTGCGCCGCATCCCGTTGGCTCTCCGTGATGGGGTCTCCGCCGAGCTGCAACAACTGCTGGAAGCTGGCATCATTGAACCGGTGGACGCGTCACCTTGGGTCTCAAACCTCGTGGTGGCTAAGAAGAAGTCGGGGGGCCTGCGTGTCTGCGTCGATCTACGTGCAGTAAATAAGGCAGTGGTCCCTGATAAGTATCCACTGCCCACCTCAGAAGAACTCACTGCTCAGTTCTATGGCTCTGAGGTGTTCTCCAAGCTCGACCTCAGACAGGGGTACTTACAGGTGCCCCTCCACCCCAGCAGCCGAAACCTCACAGCCTTTGTGACACATGCAGGAGTGTTTCGCTACACCAGGATGCCTTTCGGTCTCAGCTCCGCCCCTAGCTGCTTCCAGAAAATCATGGTCTCCGTGCTGGCTGGCATACTGGGCGTGGCCATTTATCTGGACGATATAGTGGTACACGGGCCCACCAGTGAAATCCACGACAAGCGCCTTAACATGGTCTTCGCAGCCCTGTCCAAGCACAAGCTAACTCTCAATGCTGAGAAATGTGTCCTCTCTGTGCCAGCCATCGACTTCGTGGGGTTCCGGCTGTCAGCGAGCGGTGTAACTCCACTACAATCCAACGTGGATGCCATTCAGGCCATCCCTGAGCCCAGCTCGGCCGCCCAGGTCGCCTCCTTCCTGGGTATGACAAGTTACTACCTGAGGTTTCTTCCCCAGTACTCTGCGACCACAGCCCCCCTGCACCAGCTGCTGCGTAAGGACGAGCCATGGGTGTGGTCAAAGGCATGCAGTGACGCTGTGCGTGATCTCAAGACTCAACTGACTTCACCACCAGTGTTGGCTCACTTCGACATCTCCAGCTCCACCTTTGTGACCTGTGACGCATCAGCCACAGCGATAGGGGCCGTGCTGTCTCAAACCCAGAACGGTGTGGAGAAGCCCATTGCCTTCGCCTCCCGTGCCCTCAACCTGACCGAGCAGCAGTACTCCGTGGGTGAGCGTGAGGCGTTAGCCTGTATCTGGGCTTGTGAAAGGTGGCACCTCTACCTCTATGGCCGCTCCTTCACCCTCAGGACAGATCACCAGGCCCTGACAGCGCTGCTGTCCACATCTGGGACAGGCCACAAACCCCTGAGGCTGCACCGCTGGTCTGACCGCCTCTGCCAGTACAACTTCAGCCTGCAGTTCACCCCAGGCAGAGACAATGTTGTCGCCGACCTGCTCTCTCGCTCTGTCTCCACCCCAGCTCCACAGACGGACACTGACTGTGTGGAAAAGGACATTGTCCAAATGCTACACACACCCCTCCAGGCCACTGTCTCTCTGCAGGAGCTGAGGGCAGCCTCCGAACAGGACCCTGTCCTCTCCCAGCTCCGCACCTACATCCAGAACGGCTGGCCTCACAAGGTCCCAGAGGAGCTGGCTGCGTTCGCCCGAGTCAGACAGGAGCTCTCCTGCTGGAACGACACCTGCGTGGCACGTGGGTTTTGCACAGTGGTCCCAGCTGCTCTCCGTGCACGTGTTTTGAATACGGCGCATGAAGGCCACCTGGGCATTGTGAAACTGAAACAGCGCTGCCGAGACCTGGTGTGGTGGCCGGGGATAGACAGAGATATTGAGGCTCTGGTGAAGGACTGTTCTGCCTGCCTTGTGAGTGGCAAGACTGGCCACCAGGCTCCCCCACCCCTGCAACCTCTCGCCTGGCCCTCTCAGCCCTGGGAACACCTGCAGTTGGACATTTGTGGTGAGATCCATGGAGTTCCCCACCACCAACGCTTCATGGTGGTCGCCTACGATCTACAGTCAGAATGGCCTGAACTCACCACTTCCAGCACTGTGACCTCACAGATCATCATCGACTTCCTGGACTCTCTTTTCTCTCGCTGGGGCCTCCCAAAGGCCATCACCACTGACAACGGCCCTCAGCTGGTCTCTGCTGAGTTCACTGCTTATCTCGAAAGCAAGGGCATCCGTCATATACGCACTGCGTACTACCACCCCCAGGCCAATGGCGGCGTTGAACGTTTTCACCAGTCACTGAAGAACGGCCTCAGAGCACACATGGCCCAAGGGTGCTCTTTCACGCAGGCCATCCGTCACACTCTGCTACACTATCGGGCCACACAGCACTCGACCACAGGCGTCTCCCCAGCCTCTCTCATGCTAGGCCGGGAACTGTGCATGCCCCTTGACAGGCTCCGCCCCTCCACACCTCAGGCACCTCCCTCTGGGGTCAGAGCCTCAGTCACTCGTCAGCAGACGCGGATGAAGCAACGGTTTGACCAGTCAAAACGAACCAGGGTGCCAGACATCAATGTGTCAGACTGGGTCAGGGTCCGCAGGCCCCACAGGGACAATAAAATGGCTTCATACTGGTCATCTCCTCTCCAAGTCACCCGTCAGCTGGGCCCAGCCACTTACCTCCTCAGCGATGGCACTCGGTGGCACTCCAGTCGTCTACGGAAGGTGTCAGCTCCGCCACGCACAGCTGGTGACACAACCATAGCCATTCCCTCAGCATGGCGAGACGCCCCGGGGCTTCATGCAGCTCCTACACGGGCCCCAGACATTTCTGGGCCTCAGCTCCCCCTGCCATCTCCCTCCCCACCTCGGCCTGCCCAGCCTCAGGCCGCCCCGCGACCTGTTCGCACACGTTTACGCCCTGGCCACCTAGAGGACTTTGTGTCAACCTTTCATGTTTGAAATCCTGCCGGGGGGGGGGGGGGGGAATGTTATGTATGCACACATCGACAGTGCTGCATTTGATTTGGTGCTGTTCTATTGTGCTGGGATCGATTGGTGATGCCTGCGGGCTCTGGGTTGTTTGATCGGGTCTGCCTTTGATGCTGTGTCAGTCTAAATAAAGAATGCCACGGAGAGGTTGTGTCGAGCGACAGCGCTGTGTCCTGACGTGATTTCTAAATACAATACAGTGAGCCAGTTCCCGGGCAAACTTGGTTCGTTTTCCAGATAAACAGTGCGGGATTCGATCCGCGGCGTGACCGCTCGGCTAAATAAAGGGGTCAATTCTGCAAGTCGACCGGCCAGTGAGTATTTTGTAGTTTGCAGTAATATAAAAATCTCAGCCAGACGGAATATATCTTTCTGCTAAATTTGACTAGACCGCTGGTATATAATTACGTAATAACGATGTGACAATGTGAACACTGTAACATCGTAGCAGATATGTTTCACAACCACTGCTGTGTTAGCCACTGACTGTTACAAGCTAACTAACGACACAAACAAATGAAAGACGCTAACAACACTTACCATTCTGATATGTCTGCTAGTCACTAATTTTAGCTGGGTCTGACTTGAAGCTCAAACATGTAGTTCGGCAGAACCTCTCCGATGTTTGCTGTAACGCTAGCCATCTTGACGCACACCGCTCTTCCAGCGGTCCACCTAGAGCGAAGAGCGGTGGTGGGCGGGGCGTGAGGGCTGTGGTATTTTTATATCCAGAGATCCTGAATTTCGCAATGAGGGAGAAAGAGCCCCGAAGTTCCTGAGTTCGAGCCCTGGGGTAGTCCAACCTTGGGGGTCGTCCCGGGTCGTCCTATGTGTGGAGTTTGCATGTTCTCCCCGTGTCTGCGTGGGTTTCCTCCCACAGTCCAAAGACATGTAGGTCGGGTGAATTGGCTGTACTAAATGGTCCCTAGGGGTGTGTGTGTGTGTGTGTGTGTGTGTGTGTGTGTGTGTGTGTGTGTGTGTGTGTGTGTGTGTGTGTGAGATGGCCTGACGGTCGGTCCGGGGTGTCTCCCCGCCAGCCGCCCAATGACTGCTGGGATAGGCTCCAGCATCCCCGCGACCCTGAGAGCAGGATAAGCGGTTGGGATATCTCAAACCGGATAGAAGGAATCTGTTAATCTGTAACAACACTTTTAAAAAAAAATCATATTCAGTCAGTGGCTCCCTTTATTTAGTTTGTAGGCCACATATAGGACATATTTTAACGAGTCTTATTCTCACAGGGGAACATGACTTACTATGTGATTTGCTTTGTGTCTGTTGCCATTTTAGAAATGGCCGAGGTTGTTTCGGTGTTAAATGAGACGAGTCGTATGTGCTGATATATTCTTTAGCCCGGTCGGAGAGCAACAACATCCGGGGTACAACACCCTCGCAGCGATGTATAGCCGGAAATGCAGTGCTACCTAGATTCCAACAGATGGCAGCGACGTGCCATCTAAGACCCGTAACAAAGGTTTATATAACCACATATTTCGTGGAGCGCCCTGTGATGGTCTGGCGGCCTGTCCTGGGTGTGTCCTCGCCTGCCGCCCAATGACTGCTGGAATAGGCTCCAGCATCCCCGCGACCCTGAGAGCAGGATAAGCGGTTAAGATAATGAATGGGTGGATGGATATTTCGTGGAGCCTCTGTTGACGTGGCACACGCCATATTTTGTAGCAGCTTGTAAATTTTGTTTTCATTTGTTTTATGCTTAATTTTCAATACTTACAAAGTTGGCTGCTTCGTTAAATATTTTTTTTCCTCATTTGAGAATAGAACTGACTGGTGCTATGAGGGTTTACATTTAAACTCAAGCTACTTTTGTCAATTGTTCAGTGGAGTTACAGTGCATCCGGAAAGTATTCACACCCCATCACTTTCCCCACATTTTGTTATGTTACAGCCTTATTCCAAAATGGATTAAATTCCTTTTTTTATCTCCTCATCAATCTACACACAATACCCCATAATGACAAGTGAAAAAGGTTTTGTAGAAATTTTTGCAAATTTATTTAAAATAAAAAACTGAAATATTGCATGTACATAAATATTCACACCCTTTGCTATGACACTCAAAATTGAGCTCAGGTTCATCCTGTTTCCACTGATCCTCCTTGAGATGTTTCTACATCTTGATTGGAGTCCACCTCCAGTAAATTCAATTGATTGGACATGATTTGGAAACGCACACACCTATCTATATAAGGTCCCACTGTTGACAGTGCATGTCAGAGCAGAAACCAAGCCATGAAGTCAAAGGAATTGTCTGTGGACCTCCGAGACAGGATTGTATCGAGGCACAGATCTGGGGAAGGGTACAAAAAATTTTTCTATAGCTTTGAAGGTCCCGAATAGAACAGTGGTCGCCATCATTTGTAAATGGAAGAAGTTTGGATCCACCAGGACTCTTCATAGAGCTGGCCGCCCAGCCAAACTGAGCAATCGGGGGAGAAGGGCCTTGGTCAGGGAGGTGACCAAGACCCTGATGGTTACTCTGACAGAGCTCCAGCGTTCCTCTGTGGAGATGGGAGAACCTTCCAGAAGGACACCCATCTCTGCAGCACTCCACCAATCAGGCCTTTATGGTAGAGTGGCCAGACGGAAGCCCCTGCTCAGTAAAAGGCACATGACAGCCCGCTTGGAGTTTGCCAGAAAGCACCTAAAAGACTCTCAGACCATGAGAAACAAGATTCTCTGGTCTGATGAAACCAAGATTGAACTCTTTGGCCTGAATGCCAAACGTCACGTCTGGAGGAAACCAGGCACCTCTCATCAGCTTGCTAATACCATCCCTACAGTGAAGCATGGTGGTGGCAGCATCAGGCTGTGGGGATGTTTTTCAGCGGCAGGAACTGGGAGACTAGTCAGGATCGAGGGAAAGATGAATGGAGCAAAGTACAGAGAGATCCTTGATGAAAACCTGCTCCATAGCGCTCAGGACCTCAGACTGGGGCGAAGGTTTACCTTTCAACACGACAACGACCCTAAGCACACAGCCAAGACAACAAAGGAGTGGCTTCGGGACAAGTCTGTGAATGTCCTTGAGTGGCCCAGCCAGAGCCCAGACTTGAACCCCATTGAACATCTCTGGAAAGACCTGAAAATAGCTGTGCAGCAATGCTCCCCATCTAACCTTACAGAGCTCGAGAGGATCTGCAGAGAAGAATGGGAGAAATACCCCAAATATAGGTGTGCCAAGCTTGTAGCTTCATACCCAAGAAGACTTGAGGCTGTAATCGCTGCCAAGGGTGCCTCAACCAAGTACTGAGTAAAGGGTGTGAATACTTATGTACATACAATATTTCATTTTTTTATTTTAAATAAATTTGCAAAAAACTCTACAAAACCTTTTTCGCATTGTCATTATTGTATTGTACGTAGATCGATGAGAGAGAAAAAAGGAATTTAATCCATTTTGGAATAAGGCTGTAATATAACAAAATGTGGGGAAAGTGAAGGGGTGTGAATACTTTCCGGATGCACTGTATGTTAGCTTCATGACAGAGAATAATTGTGTTACCTGCACAATGGTTTGTTGTGATGGAGTTTTGGGTTCAAGATGCCTTAATTGGGAAGGCACTTGGGGTGGGTGGGACTGGGGGCAGAGTATTTTTTATTTTTATTGTTATTTACTCTTGTTTTCGCTTCTTCCTCACATGTGTGTAGCTACTGTATGGCTTTGGTTGCAATGACAATATACTGAACATCCACATCCAAAATGGCCAATTTAAACATTACTCAGGGTAGTATTCGTTTTGTCTCTTGGAATGTCAAGGGTTTAAACAAGGTCACTAAATTAAACAGAATAATGTCCCACTTACAGCAATTGAAGGCCAACATAGCTTTTCTTCAAGAGACACACCTGTGAACCTCTGAGGTTCCATGGCTCAAAAGGGGAGGGTTGAGCATTTATTCCACTCCAAGTTTAATGGTAGAGCCAGGGGTGCTGCCATTTTAATTCAGGAAAACATTGCTTTTGAACTACTCAGCTCCACTGCTGACCCCAATGGCTGCTATGTTATTGTATCAGGTCTCATCCAAAACACTCCTGTCGTCCTTGCCTGCGTATATGCACCTAATTTGGACGACAGGCAATTTATTTCCAAATTCTTTTCTACATTACCAGTTTCTTAATTATGGGGGGGGGTTTAACATGGTCCAAGACACTACTCTTGATAGGTCATCTACTAAACACGCAGTCATTTCTGGCTCTGCTAAGGTTATGGCCTCCCATGCTGAGCAGCTGGGCTTATCTGACCCCTGAAGGTTCACCTTCCCATCAACCAAAGCATACTCATTCTTTTCCCACCCAAACTAGACATACTCGCGGAGAGAATTTTTCTTGTGGATGATAGACTTTTATCAGAGGTTAAGTCATGGGAGTACCACAGTATTGTTATGTCGGACCATGCCCCTACCTCTGTGGAGATAAACTTTTCTAGAAGCTATGCTCCTTCAAGGCAGTGGCGCTTTAATTCCCCAACGCTGTCCGATAATACTTTTAAGGAGTTTCTTACTTTTCAAATTGGATTCTTTTTTGAAATTAATAAAACCCCTGATGTTTCTCAGTCCACCGTGTGGGAAGCATTTAAAGCCTGCCTACAGGGTCAGATAATCGCTTATATTTCACATGCCAAAAAGTCAGAAGCAGTCAAATTGTCTGAGATCTCTGATTAAATTTTACAATTAATCATTATGCAACAGCTCCAACCTCTGCTCTGTATAATAGACGCCTTCACCTCCAGGCTGAGTTTGATATGTTATCAACTAGTAAGGCTGAATTACTTCTGCTTATATCTAGACAACGTATTTTTTGAGTCAGGGGACAAAGCATAGGGTGACCAGATGTCCCGGTTTCAAGCTGGGTGTCCTGAGTCCCGGCTACTCTAGCCTGTCTTTTTTTTGGTGGTGGTGGGGGGGGGATAAAAATCCTTCAATGTATCATGTCCGGCGAGACAGACAAGCTTGTGAGCGTGTGCATATGCGTGTGCACAAACGTACAATACACTTTTTAGGGTCCCGGTTTGGGATTTTGAAAATCTGGTTACCTAAACAAAGCGAGTAAATTTCTTGCATACCAAGCTCGTTCAGCTGCAGCTTCTAGGTGAATCACTAAAATAAAATCATACACTGGTGTTGTTCTTTCTGATACAAGAGACATAAACAAAACTTTGTTAAACTTCTATTCTGATCTTTACTCTTCTAAATGTCCCCCAGATATTTGGGACCACAACAGTCCCCTTGACAATATATGTTACCCTGTACTAGATAAAACACTTTCCGGCAGCCTTGGCGGACCAATTTCACTTCTTGAGATCCAAGAAGCCATAAAATCCATGCAAAATGGCAAGTCCCCTGGGCCTGATGGATATACAGTGGAATTGTATAAAGCATTTTCCCACCTTATCTGCCCTGAATTACAAAGCATGTATAATGAATCATTTTTGAATGGTCGGCTGCCAGAAACACTATATCAAACTTCTATTTCCTTGTTGCTTGTTGAAGGATAAGGACCCATTTCTTTGTAGCAGCAGGAGACCAAGCTCACTTCCGAATGTGGACCAAAAGATTTTAGCCAAAGTCCTTTATAACTGTCTCAGAAAAATGGTCCCAGGCTTGATATTGACTGACCAAACAGGCTTTATCTAGGGAAGGCATTCTTTCTTTAACACAAGACGATTGCTTGACATAATTCATACATCAAGCTCTGAATCCCCCGAATTTGTCCTTTCGCTGGACACAGAAAATGCCTTCGATAGGGCAGAGTGGACTCATCTTTTTTTGTTTTGTGAAAAATGGGGTTTAGTAAAGATTTTATTTTGGGGACTAAACTTTTATATTCAGCCCCTGTAGCTTCAGTTATCACCAATGACTTACACTCACTCACCTTTCTTTCCTCTCAAACATGGCACGAACCAAGGCTGCCCTCGATCCCCACTACTATTTGTGATTGCCATTGAATGCTTAGTTATTTGGCTTTGTAGTGAAGCAGGGTTTGAGGGTATCATGAGAGGTGGGATCACCCACAGTGTCCTTGTACATGGATGACTTACTCTTGTATATAGCTAATCCAACCTCTTCCATTCCTATTATGTCTATACTGGAACAGTTTGGCAGATTTACAGGGTATAAACTGAATTTTCAGAAAAGCAAACTTTTCCATATAAATCCAATTGCCACAAGAATGCCTCATTCACTCTTTCCTTTTAAATGGAGGGATAGTTGGTTTAAATAATTGGGCATTTTCATCATTAAATCATTCCCTCATATTTTTAAGGAAAATTTCCTACCTTTATTAGAACATTGTAGAGAAGATTTTAGCCGTTGGTCCACTCTGCTCCTATCGCTGGCTGGCTGTATTAACCTTATCAAAATGGTTGTCCTACCCAAATTCTTATACCTTTTCCAACGTATCCCAGTATTTATTAGAAAAAGCTTCTTCACAAAATTAGACCAGACTATATTCCCCTTTCTATGGGGAACAAACCACAGTGCATTAAGAAAGTGTATCTCCAATGGCCTAAGTTGAAAGGTGGGATGGCCCTTCCAAATTTTCTTAATTACTATTGGGCATGTAATATTCAGAAGCTTCTCTACTGGCCCAACATACAGAACACTCCTCTTTGGGCGCAACTGGAGATGTCCTCTTCCCAGCAGTCACTTTGTTCTTTAATATGTTCAGGCTTACCACTTGTCTCTGTCATCAGCTCTATGCCCACTGTTATGCACACTATAAAGATTTGGACGCAATTCAGGAGGCACTTTGGTCTTAACAGACCATCCTCTAATTCCCCAATATGTCGCAACCACTTGTTTAAACCATCGTGTATTGATCTCACCTTCCAAACCTGGTTTGACAAGGGAATCAAAACGGTCGAAGATCTGTGCAGCAAAGGGACTTTCTCATTATTTTCAGACCTGTCTGAAAGATTCAATTTGCCTAGATCTCATCTATTTCGCTATTTCCAGGTTGGACATTTCTTACAAAAGCAATTTCCAGAATTTCCAAACCATCCTACTCAATCTGAAATTGATTACATTCTCTCTTTGAACCCCAAGGTAAAGAGCTTAATTTCAATTATACAATAAATAATTTTGATGGTGTTCTATCAAAATAAGTTACAGCTACATGCCTAACATTCAACAAATAATATCGTCCCACAACACAAAAATCATGAACAAATCAACACCTTCATCACAATCAGACTCCCCCAGCTGCAACTGCCGTGTGAGCGACTCAAGCCACCTCGAAAGAAAATGCCAGACGAAAGGAGTTATCTACCAAGCTACGGTGACGAGAATTGACAACGGCAAAATAGGGACACGCGTCGGTCTAACAGAGGGAACATTCAAAAAGAGGTTTAATGCACACGTGTAGCTTTAGAAACAACCGTTTAAAGAATGTAACATCTTTACGCCGTTATATTTGGTCATTGGCAGAGAGAAACATTAATTATTCAACCACCTGGAAAATTCTCTCAAAGAACAAAGTATATTCAACCAGTAGTAAAATGTGCAATCTATGTCTAACTGAAAAATATTTTATCATTTGCAAACCAGAAATGTCCACATTGAATAACAGGAATGTTTTGGCAGCAATTGCAGATATAGATACAAGCGCCTATTTTGTATTACAAATAAACTATGCCAATAGACCCCCCCCCCCATTGGACCGTTAGCGATCACCAGTTTTTGAATTTTTGAATGTCGCACCTCTCCCTTCCCCATTGGACATTTTGCATGTGATGTGCATGACGAGGAGGTAAATGGTATGTTCTTTCCCGAGTAGGTTAGGTTTATTGACAGCTGATGATTGCTTATGGCATGAAACAGGCTGGTACTGTCTCATAAAGAATTTACTTGACTCACTGGATTTTATATATATATATCAACACGGATACAGGAAAAAAAAGTTGTAATGCATTGCAGTATAGGCCTGTTTCGTGTGTTTTGCACTCATCAGCTGCTAATGTGTTTAAACAAAGAATCATATTCCCCTCCTCATTAGTTGAGCACTTACAACACCATTGACGGTTTCGGAAAAAAACTATATATATATATATATATATATATATATATATATATATATATATAGTCGACTGGTTAACGTAGTCGCTTGTGGTGTGGAAGCCATGGGTTCGCGTCCCGAACTGCCCCCCGAATTCACTGCAGTATGAACCATTATATATACATATATACACTCACTGGCCACTTTATTAGGTACACCTTGCTAGTACCAGGTTGGACCCCCTTTTGCCTTCAGAACTGCCTTAATCCTTCGTGGCATAGATTCAACAAGGTACTGGAAACATTCCTCAGAGAGTTTGGTCCATATTGACATGATAGCATCACGCAGTTGCTGCAGATTTGTCGGCTGCACATCCATGATGCGAATCTCCCGGTCCACCACATCCCAAAGGTGCTCTATTGGATTGAGATCTGGTGACTGTGGAGGCCATTTGAGTACAGTGAACTCATTGTCATGTTCAAGAAATCAGTCTGAGATGATTCGAGCTTTATGACATGGCACGTTATCCTGCTGGAAGTAGCCATCAGAAGATGGGAACACTGTGGTCATAAAGGGATGGACATGGTCAGCAACAATACTCAGGTAGGCTGTGGTGTTGACACGATGCTCAATTGGTACTAAGGGGCCCAAAGTGTGCCAAGAAAATATCCCCCACACCATTACGCCACCACCACCAGCCTGAACCGTTGATACAAGGCAGGCTGGATCCATGCTTTCATGTTGTTGACGCCAAATTCTGACCCTACCATCCGAATGTCGCAGCAGAAATCGAGACTCATCAGACCAGGCAACGTTTTTCCAATCTTCTATTGTCCAATTTTGGTGAGCCTGTACGAATTGTAGCCTCAGTTTTCTGTTCTTAGCTGACAGGAGTGGCACCTGGTGTGGTCTTCTGCTGCTGTAGCCCATCTGCCTCAAGGTTTGACGTGTTGTGCGTTCAGAGATGCTCTTCTGCATACCTCGGTTGTAATGAGTGGTTATTTGAGTTACTGTTGCCTTTCTATCAGCTCGAACCAGTCTGGCCATTCTCCCCCGTCCTCTGGCATCAACAAGGCATTTTCGCCCACAGAACTGCCGCTCACTGGATATTTTCTCTTTTTCGGACCATTCTCTGTAAACCCTAGAGATGGTTGTGCGTGAAAATCCCAGTAGATCAGCAGTTTCTGAAATACTCAGACCAGCCCGTCTGGCACCAACAACCATGCCACGTTCAAAGTCACTTAAATCACCTTTCTTCCCCATTCTGATGCTCGGTTTGAACTGCTGCAGATCGTCTTGACCATGTCTACATGCCTAAATGCATTGAGTTGCTGCCATGTGATTGGCGGATTGGAAATTTGCGTTAACGAGCAGTTGGACAGGTGTGCCTAATAAAGTGGCCGGTGAGTGTATATGGGATGCCATATATGCTCTATTATTTAGAGACATGGTTGGCCCAAAAGGAGGACAGATGGTGGTGGAATTTGCAAAAAGGACGGAGGAAGGTGCACACAGGTGTACTATATCTTATGCAGGGGGTGCAATCTAAAAGAGATTGGAGACTGCAAGGTGGTGACAGGGGAGAATGTAGGTAGGCAGCACCAGATGGTGGTCTGTAGGATGACTTTGGAAACCAAGAATAGGAAGAGAGTAAAGGCAGAGCCAAGGATCAAATGGTGGAAAATGAAGAAGGAAGTCTCTTGTGTGGAGTTCAGGGAGGGGGTAAGACAAGCACTACCTTGTAGTAATGAGTTGCTGGATGGCTGGGCAAGTACTGCAGAAGTGGTGAGGGAGACAGCTAGGAAGGTACTTGGTATGTCCTCTGGACAGAGGAAGGAAGACAAGGAGACTTGGTGGCAGAATGAAGACGTACAGGAAAGTATACAGAGGGAGAGGTTGGCAAAGAAGAAGTGGGATAGTCAGAACGATAAAGAAAGTGGACAGGAGTACAAGGAGATGCAGTGTAAGGCGAAGAGAGAGGTGGCAAAGGAAAGGGAATATGGTGAGTTTTATGAGCGGTTAGACACTGAGGAAGGAGAAAAGGACTTGTACCGATTGGCCAGACAGAGGGAGCGAGCTCAGAAAGATGTGCGGTGGGGTAAAGGCGATGAAGGAGAGACAGAAATGTGCTGACAAGCAAGAGTGTGTTGAGAAAGAGGAAGGAGTACTTTGAGGGGCTAATGAATGAAGAAAATGAGAGAGAGAGAAGGTTGGATGATGTAGGGATAGTGAATCAAGACGTGCGGTGGATTAGCAAGGAGTAACTGAGGGCAGCTATGCATAGGATGAAGCATGGAAAGGCGGTTGGTTGGTCCAGATGACATACCTGTGGAGGCATGGATATGTTTAGGACAGATAGCAATGGAGTTTTAACTAGATTGTTTAACACAATCTTGGAAAGTGAGAGGATACCTGAGGAGTTGAGAAGAAGTGTACTGGTACCGATTTTCAAGAATAGGGGTGATGTGCAGAGCTGTAGTAACTACAGAGGTATAAAGTTAATCAGCCACAGCAAGAAGTTATGGGAAAGAGTAGTGGAAGCTAGGTTAAGAGGCGAGGTGATGATTAGCGAGCAGCAGTATGGTTTCATGCCAGGAAAGAGCACTACGGATGTGATGTTTGCTTTGAGAGTGTTGATGAAGAAGTATAGAGAAGGTTAGAAGGAGTTACATTGTGTCTGTGGATTTAGAGAAAGCATATGACAGTCTGCCAAGAGGAGGTATGGTATTGTATGAGGAAGTCGGGACTGGCAGAGAAATATATAAGAGTGGTGCAGGATATGTATGAGGGTAGCGTGACAGTGGTGAGGTGTGCAGTAGGAGTGACAGATGGGTTCAAGGTAGAGGTGGGATTACTTCAAGGATTTGCTCTGAGCCCTTTCTTGTTTGCAATAGTGATGGAGAAGTTGAAGGACGAGATCAGGCAGGTCTCTGTGGACTATGATGTTCATGGATGACAATGTGATCTGTAGTGAGAGTAGGGAGCAGGTTGAGAAGACCCATGAAGAGGTGGATGTATGCACTGGAGAAGAGGAATGAAAGTCAGTAGGAGCAAGACAGAATACATTTACATGAATGAGAGGGAGGACAGTGGAATGGTGAGAATGCAAGGAATAGAGATGGCGAAGGTGGTTGAGTTTAAATACTTGGGATCAAGAAACAGAATCAGAATCATATTTATTAATAATAATACATTTTATTTGTGGGCGCCTTTCAGAGCACTGAAGGACACCTTACAGAACACAGTTAAAAAATGCACTCAAGGACACCTTACAGAACACAGTAAAAAAAACAAGCAGCACTGTATGAGACAGCATCAAATCAAAACAAAGCAGGGTAGATAATAAAAAGTTAATACAACACTTAAGTATAAAATCATCATCTGCACAAAACTCAGTGAAGCATGGATCAGGCTGAATATGCCAGTTCGAAAGGTGCATTTTGAGACGGGATTTGAAGGTTGAAAGAGAGTCAATTTTGCAAATGTCTTGTGGGAGAGACTTCCATAGGCAGGGGGCAGAATGACTGAAAGCTCTAGACTCCATGGTAGTCAAGTGGGCTGATGGTGTAGTGAGTTGGAGCGCAGAAGAGGATCTGAGAGTGCGGAAGGGCGTTTTATTTATGTATGTTGTTGCCACATACAAGAACATACAAGGAATTTGTCTCAGTATGTTCGTATAAGAGGGAAAGATTAACAGTAATCAGTAAATATAAAAGTTAAAAAGAATAATAAATAAAATATATGTACAAGATAAAGTGAAATAAAAATAAATGTAAGGTGCAATCAACACCGGTTTAGACGAGAGACCATGTAGCAGCCCCTGATGCCCAGCACTGGGTGGCAAGAGCTGTATTTGCACAAAGTTAAATGAGAATTTTAAGAACTTTTTTACAGGATAAGTTATTTACAGGGTAGTGCAGGTTTTATGCAAGGTGTCCATGTACAGAGAGCAAAGTAGGGAAGATAGAAGAGGGGTGGGACGCCGGCAGTGTCAGGATCTGTGGGTGTCTGGGGGCTTGTTAGAAAGGCCTACTGCTGTAGGGAAGAAGCTGTTCTTGTGGCACAAGGTACTGGTTTTTACTGACCTTAGCTCTTGCCAGAGGGGAGTGTTTTGAAGAGACCATGGCCTGGGTGGGAAGGGTCGGCCATGATCTTTCCTGCTCACCTCGGTGTCCTGGAGGCATACAGGTCATAGAGGGACGGCAGGTTGCAGCCAATCACCCTCTCCACGTAGTGAATGATAGTACACTGCAGTCTGCCCTTGTCCTTGGCAGTCGCAGCAGCTTACCAGATAGTGATGGAGGAGGTGAGGATAGACTCAATGATGGCAGTGTGCAAAAGTGCCCATCACTGGCTTTGTCAGGTTGAACTTTTTCATCTGCTGCAGAAAGTAGAGTCAAGTCAATTTTATTTGTATAGCCCATTATCAAAAATTACAAATTTGAGCAACGAAGGAGGGCTCGCTCTCTGAAGATGGACAGACCTGTAAAGGATGTTGTGAGTACACAATAAAACACAATTTACAGAATACAACGTTGAAAGAGGATAACAGAATTATAATGTATAAGATATATGAGGAATATGATGAGGAGGATGCCAAGCGGTGTCCAGATGCCATCGGAACAGCCTAGGACCCGAGCCACATGACCCGAATCGCCACGTAGACCTGACAGGAGGACAGACTACACATGCACACAAGGGAGACTAACACCACACCATTGACATACACACAGGAGAAGAGACAAGAAAAATACTAGTCACACATCAGAGAGAGAGAGAAGGACATAACATTGAAACAGGATAACAAAATTATATGGATTTGTAAGATGCATATAAAAAAAGGTGATGAGGAGGATGCCAAGCAGTGTCTAGGCGGTGACCACCATCACCATGGAGACCTAGGAGGAGGACAGATTACACGTGCACATGGGGGAAACTCAAATCACACCATTTACATACACAGGAGAAGAGAAAGGAGAAGACATCATTCAGAGAGAAAGAAAAGACATGTGAGAGACGAGAACAGTTTGCAATAGCAAATAAACTATACTATATAATCTCGTCGGCAGAAGTGCTTGGTAAATTAATTGAGACAGAAACCAACCTACCATGCAGTACAGGTTGTAGAGTAAAGTCAACTAATTGGAGGTTATGGCAAAAAGATACGTTTTAAGTTTGAATTTAAAGGACTCAACAGTCTGATTCTCTGACGGCAGCAGGCGGGTTATTCCACAAGAACGGGGTCCGATAGGAAAAGGCCCTGCCACCAGCTGACTTCTTTTTCACTTTGGGTACACACAGGAGCCCTGTATTTTGAGAGCAGAGAGCTCAAGATGGAATGTACGGTTTAAGGAGATCAGACAGGTATGATGGGGTAAGCCCATTTAGAATTTCACAAGTCAGCAGAAGCACCTTGATTTCTGATCTAACATGGATAGGAAGCCAATAAAGAGAGGCAAGAATTGGTGTTATATAGTCAAATGTTCTAGTTTTAGTTAGGATTCTAGCTGCAGCATTTACATCCTCTGCTGTGCTTTCTTGGTGAGGGAGCTGATGTTCAGCTCTGACTTCTGGTCCTGGTTGAAGATGGTGCCCAGGAAGTGGAAAGATTCCACAGTGTCGACTGGGGAGCCACACAGGGTGATAGAGCGGGTGGGGCTGAGTACTTTCTGAAGTCCACGACCAGTCAACTGTTCAAAGTAACAGGGAGTGTGGAAGAGAGGTGAAGAAGAGTGTAGGCAGGGTGGAGTGGGTGGAGAAGAGTGTCAGGAGTGATTTGCGACACAAGGGTACCAGCAAGAGTGAAAGGGACGGTTTAGAACAGCGGTGGCTAAACATATGCCATGGTGAGCCATGTGTATGAAGGTTTTCATTCAAATCCGACTCCACACCAGGTGATTTCACTAATACATTCTTCCTCTTTGGTTGAAGGGTTGCTAATCAGTGAAATCACCTGGTGTGGAGTCCGGCTGGAATGAAAACCTGCATACACATGGCTCTCCATAGCACATGGTTAGCCACCCTTGGTTTAGAAGATGTCAGTGAGACCAGCTATGTTGTATGGTTTGGAGACGGTGGCACTGATGAAAAGACAGGAGGCTGAGCTGGAGGTGGCAGAGTTGAAGATGCTAAGATTTTCATTGGGAGTGACAAAGAAGGACAGAATTAGGAGCGAGTATATTAGAGGGACAGCTCAGGTTGGATGGTTTGGAGACAAAGCAAGAGAGGCAAGATTTTTTTTTTGTGCCCCCCCCCCCTTTTCTCCCCAATTTTATCTGGCCAATTTCCCCACTCTTCCGAGCTGTCCCGATTGCTACTCCACCCCCTCTGCCATTCCAGGGAGGGCTGCAGACTACCACGTGCCTCCTCCGATACATGTGGAGTCGCCAGCCGCTTCTTTTCACCTGACAGTGAGACATTTTGCGAGGGGGACGTAGCGCATGTGAGGATCACACTATTCCCCTCAGTCCCCCCTCCCCCACTGAAACAGGCACCCCGACTGACCAGAGGAGGCGCTAGTGCAGCGATCAGGATGCATACCCACATCTGGCTTCCCACCCGCAGACACAGCCAACTGTGTCTGTAGGACGCCTGACCAAGCCGGAGGTAACACGGGGATTCGATCTGGTGATACCCACGTTGGTAGGCAACGCAATAGACTGCTATGCTACCCAGATGCCCAAGAGGCAAGTTTGAGATGGTTTGGACATGTGTGGAGGGGAGATGTTGGGTATATTGGGAGAAGGATGCTAACGATGGAGCTGCCAGGCAAGAGGAAATGAGGAAGGCCAAAGAGGAGGTTTATGGATTTGGTGAGGGAGGGCATGGAGGTGATTGGTGTTACAGAGAAAGATGCAGATGACAGGAAGAGATGGAAAGGGGTGAGCTGCTGTGGTGACCCCTAACGGGAGCAGCCAAGAGAAGAATGAAAAAGTTGTCACAAAATAATCTTCACTGACAAGAGAAGATAAGTTTTTTTTCAAGCTTTTAGGACAATTTTGTAACAAGCTTGTCTCGTTAAATTACTTTTAATATTCCACTCCTTTTTCAGGGAAAGGAACGGTGTTGCTTTTAACCATGGATAATTGATATTATTCACATATTCAATCATTACTATTTCTTTACTATTGATATGTATTTCATATGATTAATATCAATATATTATGCAGTGCATGGTTGGAGCAAGAAATTTGGAACTATTCCCGAGAGGCTTAATTTTGTTTATCTTGCGTTTCTTTACATCTTAGAGCTCTCACAAAATTGGTCAATGAGAAGCAGAACAACTGGGATGTCTCCTTGGATGCTATGTTGTTTTCATTAAGATCAAAGGTCCACAGCACCACAAAACACTCCCCTTTTCTTTTGATGCATGGGAGGGGAGCAGTCCTCTCCTCTGAGGTTCCTGTTGACATGTCGGTCAGTTTGTTTCTGGAGTCCTTTAAAAAATGATAATAGCTTGTGGCAAGATGAGTACATTTTCTTCACCAGTCAGAGCTACAGCACAGTATATAGTAAAATTAATGTACAAATCTATTTTTTTGTTGCTTACTTACTGTATCCAACATAAATACATAAAAGTTGAAACAGTAATTTTGATAATTAACCATTAGACTGTTATGTTAGTGGCCACAACAATGTTTCAAAATAGTGTGTACATTTGTGGAAATATATTTCAGGGTTCTATATTTTAATCATTTTACAAATCAAGAGAGGCGAGGTTGAGGTGGTTTGGACATGTGTGGAGGAGAGATGCTGGGTATATTGGGAGAGGGATGCTGAAGATGGAGGCAAGAGTAAGGTCCAAAGAGGAGGTTTATGGATATGGTGAGGGAGGACATGCAGGTTGCTGGTGTGACAGACAAGATGCAGAGGATAGGAAGAGATGGAAACAGATGATCCACTGTGGCAACCCCTAACGGGAGGAGGAGGAGGAAGAAGAAGACGAATTACTATTCACTGAGGATTGGGGAATAGTTGCAATCACAGACAGCATTGTAAAATGTCGACAAATATACTCTTAGGCCCCAGTCAATCCTCCGTAAATAGTACACATTGCCATCGTAACTCTAGTAGTACACATTGTAACTCTAATTAATAGTCATGGCAATTTGCATATGAAACCGATCGTTGTTTTCAGTCATATTTATAAGGGTGGGGATAGCTGCAGTCAGTTGAGACTGAAGAGGTCACTTAGATGAGTGATGAGATGTGCCTCTTTCAATAAACGTTGTCCAGGTGAACTAATTCAACTTTCTGTGACGTTACAATATAGTATCAAAACATGCTCCCCGTATTCAGTACACAAGGAGTGGTGGTGTAATATAAAATGATTCTGTAATGGGAGCATCATGTGATAGGGGCTATTGGTCTATCGAAATACACTATCTCTGAAATCCTAAATAAAGATATTAGAAGAGTATATAAATATGCTCCCCATACTCTTACAGTACACTTACCCCTGTCAGTAATGACAAAAAAACAAAACAAAAAAAACACATAAAAATGGCATAATACTGTGAGAGTTATACCTTTATGGGATATACACAGCTAGAGATGGAAACACACAAGGTAGCATTTTTCGATAGCGTAACGCAAATCGATATAGACTTGTGTTCTGACGATTTATGCTGCCTTGTCAAAAAAAAAAAAATGCTACCGTAGCGCTAATTGATAGCAGTAACCTTAACCTCAGCCTCGTCTAACCATGCGCAGAACCGCTAAGTAGCACATCTCGATAGGTAGCGCATATCGACACAACACCGACAACAAGATGGGTACCAGAGGATGGCGCTGGAGAAGGCTGAGTTCATGACTGAAATCGTTTTGGACTGTGAGGCAGCAGTGTCAATAAAATCGGATATAAAAGAAAAAGAGTCCTTTTTTCTTAGTTCATCTGAGAGCCGTCGGATGTCAACGTAGAGGTTAGTAATGCCGTTTGTTGTTTCAAGGCAGTTGTTGCAAGGCATAGTAAGATTAAACCGTTAGAAAGATGATCGCAGAAAAGAAAGTTAACTCTGATAAACCGTTAGCTGCGTTAGCTGAAGGTTGATTCCTCGCGGTTCTCATCAGGAGTGCAGGGAGTGCGTGCAGTAATCGATCGGGTAAAAATCAATAAAACCAAAGGTTTCACGGAGTCGTTAAAAGTTAAAAAGTAGGCAGAGCCACAAATAAACAAACTGCAATTGCATTTAGTTCTCTTTCAAAGCAAACATCTCAAGATATGAGTGGAAAGTATTTTTCTTGAGACTGCATAACATTTTGCCAAATCATTATGCGGACTGACAAGACCGCCATCGGTGCTGTGCCCTCACAGGGTACCGATGGAAACGATCAAATCCGCTGCGGCGACCCCTGGGAAACGGAACAAGTCGAAAGAAGAAGAAAAAAAGTTATGCAAATGTGATAAATCAAAAAATGAATAAATAGCTGGGGAAAAAAAAAGAAATCATGTGAAAAATATTTTTCAACGTCATACAAATGTCACCAAACAATCGATCTCAGAAGCAGAAGAAACACTCCAATGTACACAGGGGACACTGTGACGTCCTGCGTTATCATTTGTGTCTTCATAATTTTCAACAATGTATTAACCTGAACCCATGCCTCCTTACAGCACTGTGATTATCTTGTAATCAATAAAGTGCTCCATTGATTTACAACAAAAAATATTGCCTCTCCAAATAAAAACACTGACCATGACTAATTTATGGAGAAAAAAAAGGGGGAGGGGGGCTTCTACAGGCTAGTTTTTGGTGAAAACAGGGTTAAATTCTTATTATTCTGAACTTATTTAGTTTCATGTTTTACCTTGAATTGACATTGGTTCTCTTGCATTAGAAACACTTCTAAGAGGCTGGATGAACTGAGCCTCAGTTCAGCTCAGGAAGATAATGAGATCTGAGGATAAGATACAGCATGCCGTCTTGGCAACTGGCAGCACAAAATTCAGGATATATATATATATATGTGTGTGTGTATGTGTGTGTGAAATGCATATATAGCCTCGCCCTTTCCTTACTTCATAATTAAAGCCTGAGTGCCATTTTTAGACCCAACATTCCTCTGAAACAAGTTTAGTGCCACATGACTCAGCTGCTGTATCTAAAGAGTTATACAAAAGCACCCATCTTATTACGCAGGTCCCCTTTGTTAAACACAGCCAGATTCACCACACGTCACCTGTGGCCTCACATACACCAGAGACAATACAATGCAGGAAATATGAGCTTGCCAACCCGTATTTTGTTGCCAAGACAACAGCAGCCACTCTAATAGCCAGAGGCTCCACCCACCCGGGGAATTCACAGGTGCAACTTGGTAACCCGCCAACTATCACTAAACTCTTTGTGTTGTAATAGTTAGTCTGTAACAAAATGACATAGTCAAATCTGCGTAAAAATTGCCCCGATTTATCGTCTTTGGCCTATACCACTGAGTCCTGGTTTGAAGTCAGGGTGTTTTGATATTGCTGTCAGGTGTTGAAGCAGGTTGAGCAGGTTCCTTGTTCTTCCCTTGGCCCACCCTCCCTCTCCCAGTGCTGATTCACCCTCCTATGTTATGCTCTGATTGACTCTCATACGCTGCCTACTGAAGAGGTAATAATTGCCTGTGCACCTGTTTTTAACCTGATTTTGCCAAAGCACAAGGTAAGTGTTTTCTGTGGTGGGATTGTATTCTTGTTATCTGTTTTAAGAAAAATACATATTAGGATGAACGAGTGAGCATTGATGAAACACTTGTTTGAATATAGTCAAATTATCATTGCTTGCTATTAAAATAAAGTTAAAGAGCAAAGCTTCAACTCATGAAAGCGGAAATATATAAGATGTTATTGGTTGTAAAGAGGGGAAAAAGGTGTCAAATTTAGATGTAACAGGATTGTGATGTTTGCCAAAAAGAATAACATAAAAAAGGTAAAGCTACACTGTGTAATTGTGTTTTGATTTTTTTCTAATTACAATAGACTTGTTTTTATGAGAGTACAGTAGATAACAATGTTTTTTTATTCATCATGTGAATATACAAGGAATTTTAAAGGGAATTTTTCATTTGGTGTCGATAAATCATGACAGCATATTTACATATTACTGACAAAAACACAACACTCATGGAAATGATGGGCTTTGCACTAAGCGTAGGTAGATAGTGCAAAACCTAATGTTATTTAATTCTACACACACCAGTACACTGACACCATTATATATATGTGACTATCAAATCAACCGCTAGCAGCACTGACATAATTTGGTAGTGTCATTAATGGAGTATAGTAAGGTTTTGGTAATGTAGCGGTCCTGCTTGCTTCAAACTAGCTCAAGATATCATTTAACCTAAATACTGATGGCTTAAGTGTGCAGCAAGTGTAGTGTGACAACATCAATACCTATCGTCATAGATAATATTCAGTTAATTCCTTTCCTCCTTCACCTACCCAACTCAGATTATCATACTGTAGATATTCTGTCATATAATTGCTATAGTCAGTGTTTATTATGTGCAAATGTGTGTGTGTATATATATATATATATATATATATACACATACATACATATATATATATAGCATTTAGAGTGTTTGTGCCGATAAATGGCACCATGTGAACCATGTACACCATGTAAATTAAAAAAAAGTAAGAAATAATAACACAAATGTAAGGTAATGGGGTGGCCATATCGGCTGATAAACCCCAGGCTGTGTTTAGTAATTGGGTATTCATGGGTAAAAGTGTTTACGGGTAAAAGTGTGTGTGTGTGTGGGAAAGTGTAGAAGGCTGAGAGAGAACAGACAACTGTCAAGCAGAGGCTGTTAAAGTGATGGGTGGTGTTGGCTCTGACACATCGGTGCTGTTATCCAGGCTAAGTTACTTTATTTTTTTATTTTTTATTTTTTTTGAGCAGGCAGGGTCAGAGACAATCTTCCTTGCCATTTTCTTCCCCCCTGGGATGGCGCAAAGCCCTCAGTGGGAAGCTGACATCCAACTAGGCTCTAAGCAGCACTGATATGTTTGCCTGCGATGGGAGGTGACATAGCAAGTGGAAGGGTGAGCTGGAGAATGTGTGAAGTGATGTTAGGATGCTTCCTCTTTGTATCTGCTGGGTTCTTATGATAGCTTGAGACATGTTGAGCTTCTGAAGTCACAAGAGAAGTCATCCTCTACTGGGCTTTCTTTATTAAGTTCGATATGTAGTCAACCTACCTGAGGGCTTTGGAGATGGTAAATGGACTGCATTTATATGGCACTTTTCTTGTCTAGCGGCCACTCAAAAGTGCTTTACAATATATGCCTCCCATTCAACCCATTCACACACACCTTCATACACTGATGGCCGAGGCTGCCATGCAAGGCGTCAACCTGCTCATCCGGAGCACTTAGGGGTTTGGTGTCTTGCTCAAGAACACTTTGACACGTTCTCTTGAGGAGCCGGGAATCAAGCTGGCGACCCTCCAATTACTGGACAACCTACTCTACCTCCTGAGTCGTGCTGCCCCTAGATGGTAGTTCGTAGGACGAAGCCATATTCGAAGTGGCATTGTTAACCCCTAGGAATCATAATACTTTTACTTGTATAGCACGTTTCTAGACATCATCACAAGTGATTTGTTTAAGTGCTCTTAAACGATAACACACGGATACAAAATATAAAAACAAATACAATGAAATAGAATAAAATAAAATGGAAAAAGTGTCAAAAAACAACAAAATAAAATTAAATGAGTAAAATTTGACAAAAAGGAAAGTCTATCAAAAACTAGTTTTAAAAAAGAAGCATTTTCACTGTTCTTTAAAACCCACTGAGCACTAGTCCTGATTTCAATGTGGCGGCTACACGTTAGCGCTCATCTGGCTCAAAATTATATCTGGATGTAGCCCACTTTCACACCAATCTGTTAAATTAACTATTACTTAATCATGTATCGGCCAAACAAACTTGAGCATCTAAGAATCACAATTCAAGTCCATATATTGTGGTAAAATACTATTAATTTCTTAAATTAATTAATGGAAATTTAACTTTTCAACCACTTTTCAGCCAGGGCTATAGCCTAACGTGCTGCCTAGGCTAAAACTAGACATCTACCAAAAAGTTTAGTAGAGGTCTAAATCTTAGCCTAAATAGACTAAAACAAAACCAATTAAAAGTATTTAAGCACAACATATGGATATATAGACTTGTGTTGTGTATCTTGGAAAAATGAGCTCCCAAGAGTTGAGCTTTTTCCTCTGACTTCAAAGTCTGGACACAAGGGGTTAAAGTTTCGTTTGAATTCCCATGTTCATTTTGAGTGGTCTCAGTGTACTGAGATCAAGTTTGCTCATACAGCACAATAACCAGGTGGGGAACTTTGAGTTGCTGTTGTTGAGGCCTCTTTAGAAAGATGTCGTCAGAAAAAGTAAGCAGCTTGACTGAGTGGTCACTTGAGCTGCAGCCATCTACACACAAGTGCTGAGAGGAGGGAAGAACTCAGACTCCTTTGGGGGCATCTGTTCATACGTAATGTTTCCTTCTAGTCAGAGTCAGCGGTCCAATCGGAAATAGTGTGGGGTTTTTGCTGAGCTGTTAAGGCTTGCTGTTTGACAGCGTGGGGATGACTGTAGTGACTGCTGAGCTCCGCAAACCAACATCTTGATTTAGGAGTGGAGGTCTATGTTGACCGTGACACCAACTGAGCATTTACGTCTCTGACAAACAGGAGGGTATCATGGAGTAGGTCAGTGAGAAAAATACTTGAGCAGGGATAAGACCACATTATTGAAGATCTTGATTATATGTCATGTCAGAGATGGAAAGATTATAATTCTCATTTCACCTAAAATAAGGATAAGAAATGTACTATATTTCCACACTTTTAATAATTTTAGCGACTGGGATGCACTTTATTGTTAGAAATATATATTCGGGGTGTCCGGGTAGCGTAGCTGTCTATTCCGTTTCCTACCAACACGGGGATCGCTGGTTCGAATCCCCGTGTTACCTATGACTTGGTCGGGCATCCCTACAGACACAATTGGCTGTGTCTGCGGGTGGGAAGTCGGATGTAGGTATGTGTCCTGGTCACTGCACTAGCGCCTCCTCTGGGCAGACTGGGGCGCCTGTTCAGGGGGGAGGGGGAAACCCCTGGCGAAACGCCTCACTGTCAGGGGAAAAGAAGCGGCTGGTGACTCTACATGTATCGGAAGAGCTATGTGGTAGTATGCAGCCCTCCCCGGATTGGCAGAGGGGGTGAAGCAACGACCAGGATGGCTCGGAAGAGTGGGGTAATTGGCCGGGTACAATGGGGGGGAAGAAGGGAAAAAAAAGCTGAAATATATATTCAAACATGATCAGTGAATAAAAAAATGAAATAAAATAAAATAGGGGCAGCACGGTTGCTCAGTGGTTAGTACTGTTGCCTCACAGCAAGAAGATCCTGGGTTTGAACCTCAGGCTGTCCCAGGTCCTTTCTGTGTGGAGTTTACATGTTCTCCCCATGTCTGCGTGGGTTTCCTCCGGGTGCTCTGGTTTCCTCCCACCATCAAAAAGACATGCATGTTAGGGTTAATACTCCTGCCTGTGCCCCTGAGCAAGGCAATGGAAAGAACAACTGGAGTTGGTCCCCAGGTGCTGCACCACAGCTGCCCACTGCTCCTATCCAATAGGATGGGTTAAATGCAGCAAACAAATTTCATTGTAACCAAACAACTGTACAACGATGAAAATACAGTGGCTTTTTCATTCAAAATACCAAATTCCTGTTTGTTTCAGAACTGCCCCAGGAAACAGTGTATGTCAGCATGAAAGACAGTTTTGAAAGTTAGTTTTTATCTCAGACTCAGGAGTTCAGCAGTGTTACATGGTGAGGGATTGTAGTTCTTATAGAAAAAAAATGCCTTTGATAAATTTCTTACCCATATCAGCTGTATAGGATTGCCCTTTTCTGATATAAACACTTCAATTTTGTTGCACAACACCTACTGTGCCTAATCCAGTTTTTGGCACAATGAAACAAGGCATTAGCTATAACTCATGAAATTAAAATTTTATGTTCTTTTATTTTTTTCACAGCAAGAAGAAAGGAGCACAATGAAATTACACCTGAAAATCACAATAGGGTTTCTCCTCCTCATCCAAGCTCTCCACATAGCTTTGCTCCAAGATTCAACCAATTCTCCAGGGCGTACAATAGAAAAAAGCTGGCTCCGTGAGCCACTCAAACCTTCACTTGTTACCCAAATGGCTGAAGCTGAAGAGCACATGAGTGAGGAGCAGGAACTAGACAGGGCTGATACAGAGTCAAGGGATGATAATACGAATGGCATTGCATCTGGTTCATTGTACAGCTCCAGTGGAGAGGATGAAGCAATGATAAGTCAGGAGCAGGATTCCAATGTGACCTCCCATGGTGAGACCTTTGTAAGTGCAAACACGTTTGCCATATTTCCAAACAATACAACCATGGAACCTGAATTAACAGACACAACTGATTCTCAAACTGCACCAACAAAAGAAACTACACTGTCCACACAAGACAATACAACAGGAGCAGAGGAGGAACGCCACAACACACCCACGGCTCTCCAAAACGCCACTGCTTATCCCGTCACGCAAACCTCTACCGAGGTTCCAGGCCTCTCTAATGGGACTGAGTACCACAACACAACCTTGACACCAAAAGCCAATGATACACAAGTCATTGAAAACTGGGCGACCAATAATACCGAAGCTACCCCCAATGTCACATCGACAGAGGTGCCTGATGTAAGCAAGGCATCAACCACAACTTCATATACCACAGGGTTCCCCTCTGAGACAACAGTGGATGAAACAACCCCTGTGACTATGACTACCGTTTCTCCCAGCAGACCTGGGGAAGCTAACCTGACAGACAAAGGAATTGCCTCAGGGAGCAACTCAGAAAGAGGTACGGCTGCAGTTTCAGGTTTCACAGAAGCTGGTGCATATTTTGTGTCGGTACAAATGTCACTGTGTGCGTTCCTACTACAAACCTGATGATGGTATTTGAGAGAGGCACTGAGAAAACACTAAATTTGTGTGAAATCTTAAGCTCTCTCAATGATGTTATGGCTGTTTGTTTGCAAAACATGAGTGAGTGAGTCAGGAATAACAAGTCAAAACTGTGGAACCGATATGTTCAATGTGTGTGTTATGAGGACAGCATCAAAAAGAAAAAAGAAAATTTTGGAAATCTTTTTTAACAGTAACCAGACATACATTGTGTGTGTGTGTGTGTGTGTGGGGGTATCACTATTGCTCATTTTACATATTATTTTTACTACCTCTCTCCCCGACTCACACTTGCCTATATCTTTTTTTCCCCATTTCTAAAACACAAAAAAGCTTTCATTGGGCTAGGGTGGGTTAAATTTCAAGTGCCTTCAATGTGCTTGCAATGAGTGAACGGTTCTGTTACAAACACCTTCTCAGCAGGACAATGGAACCCAGTGTTAGTCAAACAACAGGAAAAAGGGGGTCATGGACTCAGGTCAAAGCTAGTTATATTACCTCTGCTAAGGGACGTGAGACAATTCGTCTGTACTGCAGCAAATGGTCAAGGAGATGGGACTTGAAAGCGTTTTCATATAACATAAAGCATTCAGTATCTATTTACGCATGTACAGTATGTATGTATGTGTGTGTATGTATGTATGTACTTATCTGTCTGTCTGTCTTCCTGGCTGGCTGTCCAGCCTTGATTTGACTAGAACAATTCATTCATTCATTCATTATCCAAGCCGCGTATCCTTACTCAGGGCGGCGGGGATGCTGGAGCCTATCCCAGCAGTCATTGGGCGGCAGGCAAGGAGAAACCCTGGACATGCCGCCAGGCCATTACAGGCCTGACTGACTGACTGACACACACACACACACACACACACACACACACACACACACACACACACACACACACACACCTAAGGACAGTTTAGTACGGTCGATTCAGCTGACCTACATGTCTTTGGACTGTGGGAGGAAACCGGAGCACCCAGAGGAAACCTTAGAAACTAGAACAATCAATGAAGAAAAAAATTATGTCCTGGTCAAGACAAAAGGGCCCTTAAAATTTGGCAAATCATTTTGGGTTACAAGATAAAAAAGGGGGCAGCACGGTGGCGCAGTGCTTAGCGCGGTTGCCTCACAGCAAGAAGGTCCTGGGTTCGAGCCCTGGGGTACTCCAACCTTGGTGGGTCATCCCAGGTCATCCTCTGTGTGGAGTTTGCATGTTCTCCCCATGTCTGCGTGGGTTTCCTCCAGGGGCTCCAGTTTCCTCCCACAGTCCAAAGACATGTAGGTCAGGTGAATCAGCTGTACTAAATTGTCCCTAGGAACGTGTGTGTGTGTGTGTGTGTGTGTGTGTGTGTGTGTGTGTGTGTGTGTGTGTGTGTGTGTGTGTGTGTGTGTGTGTGTGTGTGTGTGTGTGTGTGTGTGTGTGAGCCTGGCAGCCAGTCTAGGGTGTCTCCCCACCTGCCGCCCAATGAGAGAAGGATAACCGGTTAAGATAATGGATGGATGGAAGATAAAAAAGGGGAGAGATTTGAAAACAGGACTCTAAACTTCACATCTACAGTTTTCGAGCAACAAGTGATTAAAAAGAATTGGGAAATATTACGTTAAGGTATTGGCCTAGCTGTCCCAGTTACCATGAAAGACACATCACGTGTCCAATATCATGCAAACATAGAAGACCGTACCAACCTTGCCACAATAGCATTGGTGCCAGTACCACTGCTACTGCTGTTAGCGGTATTACAAATTTCAAAGAGAATATTAGTCTGAGTCACTGAAAGTAATGAGATTACACTAGAATTAATGAAACACTGATGACTACACTAGCGAAAAATTGAGTTGCTACAGCAGCACAAGAAATGTGAACAGTTAACACAATCTAAGGCGAAAAATAAATTTAAGCAGAAAATATTAAGCATAGAAATAACGTGAAAAGAGATGTTGATCTAATTATATTAGACTGTAATGTACACCGTACGAATTTGATCATGGTTGTCCAAGGATACATACTGTCCAAATAGCTGCAATGATTTCTGATCTGTTCATCTATAAATTATTTAATTCAGACAAAATTCACACAAAGCTACAAAGCACTACTAACACATATCATACTGAAACCACAACCTGGGTCCTGGGTTTCCTTAAGCCATTCACATACGAATGCATTTCGATGTATGCATTTTTGCAGAATTTATATTCAAAAAGGGGCACCACCATAGCCGGATGGTTACAGTGCATACCACTTGGCCACGATTGCAATCGTCGCCGGTTCAATTTCAGCCAGTGACATTTGTTGCATGTCATACCCCTCTTTCTCCCTCCCTCCCTCTCTTTCTCTCTCTTCCATTTCCTGTCTGCCTATAACTATTGCTGTCTAATAAAGGTAAAAAGTCATCTTTAAAAAAACTTTCAAAAAGGCATTTCACTTTGAAGCAAATGCTTTGGAAAAGTTTAGTTGCTATGATGTGAAGTTTTCAAATTAATTTATTGAACATTTATTTGTTGAAAACATTAAATGCTAGATAAAAAAAACCCCACGTCTCTCAACCTTGTCACTTAAGACTTATCATGCCAGTATTTGGTTCATTCCTTTCACTGCAACATGCCTTAGGTCTTTTGTGATGAATTTTCCATTTATCAATCAACGATAGCACAAATGTTTATTTGGCACGAGTGCTAGATTTATTTGTAAGGTGTGGGAGTACGTCAGTGATCCATGGAGAAAAATGAAACATTCATGTCGCTCAAATGTTTTTGCACACTGAGATGAATAATATTATGAATAATATGAATACTGATGGGTGGCACGGTGGCGCAGTGGTTAGCGAGGTTGCCTAACAGCAAAAAGGTCCTGGGTTTGAGCCCCGGGGTAGTCCAACCTTGGGGGTCACCCCGGGTCTTCCTCTGTGTGGAGTTTGCATGTTCTCTGTGTGGGTTCCTCCCACAGTCCAAAGACATGGACGTCAGGTGAATTGGCCATACTAAAATTGTCCCTAGGTTTGTGTGTGTGTTGGCCCTGTTATGGACTGGTGGCCTGTCCAGGGTGTCCTCCTGCTTGCCGCCCAGTGACTGCTGGGATAGGCTCCAGCATCCCCGCAACGCTGAGAGCAGGATAAGCGGTTTGGATAATGGATGGATGATTATCATACTGATTAATACTGATTATCATAACATGCATGTTGTCTGAGTGCCACATTTAACCCCATTTAGTTGAGGAGCACTGTCGCCTCAAAATATCCAAGTGTTTTCACCAAACTGTCATAGTTGCTTTTTGGCATAGTAATTATGTTGTTATGTTAATTGCACTAATTAAGGTACTATAAATTGGATAGACAAAATTGTGCTGCTTCGTCATTAAGATGTGTGTAAACAGAAAGTTGTCATTGTAAACACAAAAAAGAAACCTCATTAACTTTTCAGACAGCAATTATTAATAGTAATGTTGTTGACAAACTGCCCATTTTTCTGTTTCTCCCCTGTTGAAGGTTTAGCGTCAGATCTCAACAAGAGTAAGAGGAGTTCAACATGGGGTGCCTTATTGGGAACTGCAGCAGCTGTGGCTTTTGTTGCACTTATCATCTACGTCATTCTGAAAAAGAGAAACCGGAGAGATTTCTCCCACAGGAAGCTGGTTGAGGAGTTCTCCCCAGACCCAGGTAAAGACTTCCTGCTCACACACTGTGTAACAAAGGAAGAGTGCAATGTGAAATAACCAGCTTGAGTCAAGAATAAAGTCCGTATTGCTTTTTTGTTTAAAATCCAATAAAAATATCTTTGAGGAAAAAAAAGTCAGTAATCTGAGCTCATGTTTGAAATGTCACTAACAGCAAAAGGCATCTTCAGAACCATTTTGTATATACTGTACTGTACATTGTACATATACTGGCACGCTCTGTCATGTCCATCTACCTCAGGCATGTATGTAAGTAACCTGCTAACATCTATTTCAGCATCTCTGATAGTATATTCTCTGCACTGTTGCACTTCACCTGTATATAGTGTATATATCTGAAGATTGTTGTGTTGTAGTGTTGTTACTCTATGTTAAGTACACTGAGCGAGCCATGAAAGCAGAGTCAAATTCCATGTGTGTGTGCAAACCTACATGGCCAATAAACATGATTCTGAGTCTGAGAAGGAAAATGAACAAGTGACACACACACATATACTTCTGTATATACATACAGAAGTATATTCCTATGTAACACTTGGGCATAACAATGCTTTTCATTTTAGAGTCAAGAAAAACAAATGTTGAGTTTTGACATGTCTGAATTCAAGTTCTCAGACTTGACAACAGCGAGCCTCTGGACTTGAATTATGGCGGTGCAGCCTATCACAACCCAGGACTTCAAATGGACGACATTCAAATGACCCGCTTCCCAGGGAGACAGAAGAACTGACGGAGCGCCACAGAACAAACCCGCGCACTTCCTTCACATAGATTCTGCCACTTCAATAAGTGTGACTTGGTAGACGACCTTAGATTCTTGAAGTTATAGAAAATAACTGTCACACGCAACAGAAATAAGACTGTCAAAATGACATTTGTGGATAGTATATTACAATGGCATTTGAGCTGATCTTTAGTCCTCTACCCAGGATGAATACCTAATGTCAGATATTACATTGTGGTGATGATATTTACTCGACTAAAAGGGTTACTATGAATATAATCTGTTGCCGGTGCATTATATTGACTGCCAAAAGTGAAAGTAAATAACTGTGAGCTATTGAAGTATGTTGCCAAAGGGAGGTTTTTCCACATGAAAATGCAGACTCAGTGAAGGACATTCTGATATATTTTGAAGGATATATGAAGGATATTTAATGTTACATTACAAATTATCACTTAAAATGTTTCAATGTTTGAGTTGATGCTCATTGTAACTATATTTGTATGAAACTTTTCTCTGCCAAATCAAAAGTTGCCACAAAAGAGGAGGCAAAAACTAGCATAAACAACCAAGTTATAATAAAGGGAAGACGGCTAGCAGTGAAGTTGCTTCTGCTAATGCCTGCTTAGCAAAAAAAGAGATAGCAAGAATACATAACCAACTTTTAAAAAAATATATATATTTAGGGATTTAAACTCTTTGTTCAACAGGATGGTAGAGATAGACAAGGAACACAGGGTGAAGAGCGTAGAGGAGGACATGCAGTAAAAGGTCCCGTGGTTGGATTTGAAACCGGGATGCTCAAACCCACCAGAGCTCACATGGTACACACCTTGACACCCCTACTAGCATTATTCCTATGGAACAAGTAAGATATCGAACTGTACGACAACTAAAACAGCTGGCGTCATCTTACTTTCCTATAACTTTCCTGCCGTGGATAATGACAATAACTATAACCCACAAAATAAAGTATAAAAAGAGATTTACAGTGTAAAGCTAGGGATAAAGTTATTTAACATAAAAATATTTAAATTACAATGTCACGCTTTTTATGATTAGTCACAAGCTACATGAAAGAAAGGCATAGAACTAAAATATCACCCATAACTTGAGTTTATGTGCACCACAAGTAGGGAGGCCAATGGCCATGGTACTATTCTTTTTTCTTTCTTTTTTTATAGATAGAGGTTTTGGTATTCAGGATGGGGGGGAGGATGTGTATTTGGGTTTAGGACTCTCTTAACAAGCATACAATCATAACAGACAGCTTAAATCCTCTGACCTCAAGATGTCAAAACAGATTTGGGGTTTTTTCTTGCTGTAGTATGTGCAGGACCCATCTAGCATTTACCTACTTCACACCCAGTGTAAAATATGGACTCTTGAAACAATGAGCTTGACTTGTCACCAACAAAAACCTTTTTTTAATTTTCCTACTCTTAAGTTTCCAAACTAGAGTTTCGCCTCAACTTTGTACATTAATCTCCGAAAGATTGTATTAGATACTGCACACCCAAGAAGAGAATAGTTTCGCCTGCTTGACTGATTTGATGTGATCATGGTTTGAAGATGCCACTGAGATAATCACACCACAACGAGGCAGGAAAAAACAAGCACATTTAATAGTCCTCTATTTAGTCCTCTTTACATCTGTAATATTGTATGAACAGACTGTAAGACGTGTGATAAAAATGAGCGAGCCCCAAACTTTTTTGAAAACATTTCATTACATGAAATTAGATGTTGGATCACCTTTTCAGTTGTTGGATCACCTTTCAGTTTCACTGGTCTTTTCATTCATGATGACCTCTGACCCTGTAATTCATAAATACTGGCCCTAGCTGTGATGGATATGATTGCTTCAATTAAAATGGTCAATAATAACTTGTAAGGAACTGACTGTTGTTATTATTAGAGTGTTGAATCTACAATAGATATGCAATTTACCATTTGCCACCCACCCCACACATGCCCCCCCCCACACACACGCACGCAAAAAATAGTCAGTTCTGAGAAGCAAAATGTATTTTGTATCAAAATATTTAAGCTTTCTTTCATCTATTAGAAGCAGCTGTATCTGTGCAGAGGATGTGCCTGTTTCAACTTAACAGAACCATTTAACATGGTGGTGTGGTGTGGTGAAATCAATTAAGTTATATCCAATTTTTGTACATATTTTGTTGGGGGTCAGGTTAATTTACACTTCGAGCTTCGACAAATTAATTTGTATGAGATTAAATGATTGCTATCTGGATTGAAAGCTATTTCATATTTATATCAGCAAAATTTGAATTAATTTTCTGCACGCTAACTGGATGGAAATGGATTTGACCTAAGCCTAGCCTGCTGTAATAACTCTCTTTATCAGATCAGCCTCTCAACAATAAAAAAAAAAAGACGTTGGTGCGGAATCCTACTGTGATCCCGTATGCCTTTTCAATTAAGAGTTTAAACCGAATTCAACTTTTCCTGTCTCCAAGGTTAAATGTAAAAGTAAGGAATTCAGAGGATTCAAAGAAGTGTGGAAAAACTGAAAAAGTCAATTCCACCCACAGGTTTCCCAGGCAAAGTGCTGAATGATAAGTCATACAACAGGGGAAAACAATGTTCTCACCGAAGTGAGATCTTATTTTATCCAAACACGTTCATCTTGATCTTTAAGACAAGGACTTCAATACTTGTGTAAGCCACATCAGTCCCCCCCCACCCTTTTTCTCCCCAATTGTATCTGGCCAATTACCCAACTCTTCCAAGCGTCCCAGTCGCTGCTCCACCCCCTCTGCCGATCCGGGGAGGGCTGCAGACTACCATATCTCCTTCGATATATGTGGAGTCGCCAGCCGCTTCTTTTCACCTGACAGTGAGGAGTTTTGCCAGGGGGACGTAGCACATGGGAGGATCACGCTATTCCCCCCCGTTCCCCCTCCCCTCCGAACATGGTGCTCCGGCCGACCAGAGGAGGCGCTAGTGCAGCAAGCAGGACACACACCCACATTTGGCCTTCCACCCGCAGACACAGCCAGTTGTGTCTGTAGGGACACCCAACCACACCGGAGGTGATACGGGGATTCGAACCAGCGATCCCGGTTGTTGGTAGGGAATGGAATAGACCACTACGCCACTTGGAGGCTCCGCCACATCAGTTTTAAACCTAAAATTTTATGATGTTAACCATTTCTTCCCCCCATTAATTGTTACAGTCACTTTGCCAGAAAAAATATATAATTACAATTGTTTTTGTGTAATTATAAGAACATAGCTTCAGAGTGCCTTTGTCCTCTGAAGGATCAGTTAGTTTTGCCAAAAATAATATAGGGTAAAAAGTGTGTCAACATTTAGAATAAAACTGGGCCCAGTTATAAAGGTATACGATGCACAATTTTCCCCTCAGTCAAACCTTTATTTGATGCAATGGGTAAAATGACATACGTTTGTGGAGTGACCTGTCTGATTTTCTCCTCATTTGGTTTGTTACCATAGCCTGTTTTCGACTCTCTGTTTTTGAATATCATACCATATATTAGCTTCTTCTCCGAAGCTTGCTCTCATGAAGTCCCAACATCCCCTTTATAAGCATTCAAGTTCGCCTGGGTCAACAGAGGAGAAGCACACGTTATGAGAATGGCTGAAGAGAAGTCCATCTGTCATAAAAAGCCCGGGCAGCCTCCTAAGTGCTATTATAAAGCCTTGGCTTAAATAGCATGAGGGAATGTGCTGACCAACTCTTTCAAGGGAGTTTTAGCACTGATGAGACCCACTTTTCAATATCAGCGCACCACTAAATGAACGACTAACTACTTAGCAAAACTGCCAAAGCAAAGCGCTACAGCTTGTTGGTATGGCCATGAGCTAACTAACTGTATATGTCAGACTGGTGGTCTTTTTGGTGGAGAACAAATATCACATGATGTAGATCCTAATGTAAAATAGCAGTGTAAAAATAGATTGTCGCCAAACTTGAATTAGTTTGCAAATGACCGAAAGACACTATGCTGCCACAAAATGTGAAAGATGCATCGAAAATATTAATTTTATGCCCCCTCAGTCATGATCCCTCAGTTTCTCAGCATTAAGTGGGACGAATCAGTTGAACTCCCTGGAAAATATCTCAAATCAATCCACGCTTTCAACAGCAAAGTCCTGCAGCGATAAGGTAACTTTGACAAAAAGATAAAGCTGACTTAATGTTGGTTTTGATGGATTACCTATCCGAAGCTTAGCTAGCTACCTCAAGCTAGAATCTTTCAAGTCTCTTCAAATTGATTTTCACATTGTACTGAAATGAATGAAAACCAAAGGATCCCTGGAAGGAAAGACTAATGCTTTCAAAAAACCCGTAACATGCTTTGAAAATGGTTTGCTATGGTTTTGGTATGCTTTGGAAAATTAAAGTATATACAATTTGTAGTAAATGGGAGAAAACATGCAAAACAACAATTATGGTCTTTTAAAGTAATGGCAAAGTAAAGCAAAACCTCTGACTACAATTTTTGTATGATAACTGTTGTTTTCTCAACAAATTGGCATCGGAGAAAATTTGTGGTGAGAAATTAAGAGAGTAGATTTAAATTATTTGCTCTTGGAAATGTTATGCCAAATCGAATATTTTCGTGGACTTTTTGAGAGATGGGGATCCCTGTTAGCTTGGGGTATTTCACAATACTGGTGCCTCTCATCTCATATGGTAAATTGAGTTTTCTACCTGCTTGTGATCTTACAAGGCTATATTCCCAAATTCAACTTGCCAAGCACGTACTCTTCAAGAATGAGAGTTAGTACTTGGTATACACGGTGTTGAGAACGGCCCAGGGTTTCATAGCATCCTGTTTTTGTCTTCCTGGTGTATTGCTTGGAGCAATAAAACCCTTCTTTCAGGATCTTTTGGGACATGGCAGAGGAACAAACCGGAGATCAGGGATTTTACATTTATTGTTGGTGCAACCAACTCACAGCAACTTCTTGGCATGTTAATTTAATCCACTTTGTAGACATTCACTTTAGTGTATTTCAATAACATGCCTGGTTCTATGCAAGGATGCCTGATAGTTTTCCTCCAAAAACGGGCATGGTGATGACAGTCTACTTTGGATGACTTATTGCCAGTTTAATGTATTGTTAGCCAATGTGTAGCCAAAGTAGCCATTAGTAGTCACAAACAGTCCAGTAGTCACTGGCCAGATAGCAGACCAATATTGAATCAACACTGAATCACGGTTAATGCACCAACGAAACAATCATTGAATCAATGTTGAAATTTAACCTTGATTATTCATCAGGTTTTCACCCTGAAATAATGTAATTTCAATGATGAAAAATAGATCAAGATAAGTAAATAAAAAAAATCCTTCAATAACACTAATTCATATGCAATTTTATTTATCTATGCCTCCGCATCCTGTTTGAACAGGAAATAACATCACATTCAGGAAAGCAAGAGGCTCTCAAAATGCCATTTCATTGTAACTTTAAAATATATATAGCTTAAAATACAACTTATGTAAAGATTTTATGATGACAAAGCGGCTTAAAACAATCAGATGAGAATGTTAATTCTGAATTTATTAACACAGAATTCGCACAATGCACTACATTTTGAATGTAATGAATTCATATGACAATGAAGTGCATATACACCTTTTTTTTTTACAGCTCTAATTGCCAGGAGAAGAGCCTTGAAAACCATTACAACATATACCAAATGCAACCTGCATCAGTAAAATGACAGGAAATGCAAATGGAAGCTCACCAACAAAGACAGAAACACCACAGTACTACAGACCCAAGTATTATCACAGTTCAACACTGTTCAGGACTTGATGGTTTCAAAGGACTGAAAGTACTCTCCTGAGGCCAAAGGGTGGCCTTCTCCTCATTAGATACTGGATACTCTGATGAACTGTCAGGAGTTTCCACCACGAGCAATGCCCTCAAGCTGTTCAGGGGCATAACGGAGCCATGTTTGCACTGTCACAGCAAAGACAAATTCTGAGACCTCTTTTTTCTCTGCTTTCACTTGTTGTTGTAAGGCATCTAAAGAATAACTAGAGGAGTGAACTCAGTAGTGTACAGATCTCCGCTAGGCATACGTATATGCCCTTCTCCATACACGCACACACGGACAGAAAAACCAGTGTTTTTCCTGCCATTATATGACTTTAGCGCAGTGCCCAAGTTGATTGAACGGGAAATATGTGGGGAAAAAAAAAGGTTTTAATATGCAGCGCTCAGGCTAAAAAAAAAAAAATCAACCTAATTAAAAACATTGGCCACAATGGAAGCTACACACCCACAGACATGGATGTGTAGTCTCCTTGACCGATCCCTGCACAAAAGTGACCAAGTCTGATATGAAATGACAGATACCAGGCAGTCATAATTCCCGAGCCCTTATTAAAAGACTTCAAATGTGTTTAACTGTCACTTTATTATGGTATAAAATGAATGAAGGTTGCCCTGCGATGGATTGGTGACCTGTCCAGGGTGTTTCCCCACCTTCTGCCGAATGACTGCTGGGATAGGCTCCAGCATTCCGCGACCCTAGCTAGGATGAGCGGCTTGGAAGATGAATGAATAAATGATGAATGAAGGCGAATGGCTGCTCTGCTGATTGACTTTCATTCATTCTAAAGCAATAAAACAACAGTAAGAAAAGACTTCAAATGTGTTTAACTGTCATGGTTTTCATGATATAAAATGAATCAAGGTGAATGGCTGCTCTGCTGATTGACTTTCATTCGTAAAACAACGGTAAGAAAACATAGCTCATCCATGGTAAATGTTTTATTCTAACTACTGAGATGATTTCCAGCTGTGACTGGAGACTATCTCACTTCTGCATGGCAGTGAGGAGAATAAAGTGAATTATTTTTGGTTCATTTAGTGTTCCTCCAGTTTTTCTGTGCTGAGATCAGCAGTGAATGATTTGCTGACTTGTGAAATGTGATTGACTTGTCGTTTACTTTCAAGACTCATACCATAATACATAATGTTTTGGTTTTGACACTATTGCTGCCTGATCTGACTCAACTGTAGATGTGAGTCATGTATGCGCACGGCTGACTCAGAGTGGGCAGCGACAGAAAACGGCCAGAGTGAATGAAGAAAGAGAGCGGTGATAGAGGTAACTAACGTTTTTCTAAGGTTTTGAATCACTGCAACCAGGAGAGGTTCTTCATCATACAGTCATAACTGTGCACAAAATATTTTAGGCGGATTCACACTGCAGGCAATGTTAATGTTGACATAAAATTTCATTGCAATCCACCAAATAGATTTTGAGATATACCACTCTGGACCTAACTGCTGACAGACTGACATGGTGACATATAGGATCCCGCTTCCCAGCAAACCAAAAATTGTTGCAAATAAAATTCATGGGATGGGAAATATTTTAAGAAATAGCCAAAACTGAAATCACACTGTAATTGTTTTTTTAACAGTTTTCTCCATTCTCTACTGACAAAAACTTACCAAACATGCACATCTTGAGCCTGGTGTCTCTGAACGCTGTTTTTCCTTTATGCATATCTTTCAGTTTCTTCTTTACCCAGTTCATCTGAGAGGCCAGTATCCTTCTAATATGCACCTCAACTGATGCTCCTCCCACAGTGGCGAAACGGCCAACCTAGATGGGGGTCGGGGACACATTTGCATAGAACACGGATAGGTTACAAAAAAATGCCATGTGGGTACATGGGAACATATTTTTTCTTGCTTGACAACATTTAAAACAAGATTTGCCGAGTAGAGATGTGTGGTACATGTGTAGTGCCATTGGTGCTGTGCCCTCACAGGGTACCGATGGAAACTAAAATCTGCTGTGGTGACCACTGACAAACAGGGAATAAGCGGAAAGAAGAAGAAGATGATGTGTGTGGCGCATGAAGAACTTGCTTTTCTTAAAAAAACTTGAGATTTTAATTATCATCACATGTCTGGTATCTTCACTCTGAAGAATCCGCTCAGCTTCTTCTAACTCGGTCAAGTCTTTTAGAGGAAGTGAGAGAGGTAATGAGGGAGCGATTAGTAGCTACCCGGAACTGATGACCTCTAGACGGAGTTCTTTCCCTTCGGACACTAGTTCAGCCAGGGTTTCGGTTAGTTTGGAAAAAGCAATGCCTTGAAAGGGAAAGCAGTGTGAAAAAAGAACACTATGTCAACAACTGGTATGAAGCACTGCCTTAAAACTTCTCATAACCCTCGGTGCATTATACTTTTTACTGTTGCAGCCTGATTTCAAAATGAATTCAGTTGACGTCCCTTTACAAAATGACAGATGGTATTAAATTTCAGATGATATCATATATATTTTCTAAATTACTTAATTACTCACTTTTTATTATCTGCCTTGATTTGGGAGATTTGATTCCCTGACCTTTAATAATAATAAAAAAGTAAGTAATATTCAACACCTGTAGCAGGCACCAATTCAATTCAATTCAGCAATTCATTCTTACCATATGTGAGTGAATCTCCCCCTGATGGGCATTCAAGTAGGCAAAAAAGAAGGGGGAAAAACCTTGTGCTCTGGTTATATGGGCAACATAACACTGTTTGCTGCACAGGTATTGAACTCCACTACAATTGGCAGACCTCCAGCTTGATCAGTTTTGAGGAAAGGGAAAAAAGGGAAAGTAATTTGCAGCCCTTCTTTGGATTTTCTAAAGATGGAAGTGGTCAAAACACACTTTACTATTATTACAATATTCTTTAAGTTTTTGTTGCTCTCCAGCTTGAGTATTTTCTTTTCAAATTTGTCAATATATCAATGTGTTAAAGGAGCATTGATGACATGCTCAATAGGTAAATATTGGTTCTCATCATTGCCCACAATGTTAAAAAGCCTTTTTTTTACCTCCAATTCTTTCTGTTGTGTCAACAAGGTGTGGTCATTGACACCTCTTCACACCTCCTATTGCCAGACAACTGCATGAATATAAAAACTGATGAAGAGGAAGTACAACAGCGATGACTGTGAAACAAGTCCGTATATGCTCTCATGTATTTATGACAGCCAGAATATTACCCTTGTATTTTTAGCTTACCATAAACAGTAAGTTTAGATCCTTCATACAACAGATCTAAATTCAACAACAAATAGTAACAGCTTTAGAATATTCTGTTTGTACATTCGACATTGTCTTTGCAATGAATTATTACTATTAAATAGTATACTATAGTATGCGGTTTGACAAGACCATACCGGATCGGTCGAGGCCCGCATTAACAACGGCCAGCATTATAAAACAAATGAATTCAGGAGCTTCTGAGAAAAGCAGATTACGTGTGTGTGTGTGTGAATTAATTAATTGTAAAGAACTTTGAGTGGCTGTTGCAGCTAGAAAAGTGCTATATAAAATGCAACTTGATTGATTGATTGATATATGATGTTTGCTTACTTTAATCCTTGACCATGTATGATCTATATACTGTGTTTAACTTTAGTCTATATTGCTTGGATAGATGCTTAAAGTTAATGTGAAGCAGAGCAAAAGTAGCGTTATTAAGTGTCTTCTCCATATGCACAATAAAGGCTTAGGAAGCCCATCTGAGTATAGCGAGGTCTGAAGGAACGGCCATGGAGAAGTACAAGCTGGAAGATAAGGATGAGAGGAGACTTGACCTATGAACTCTTTGAACAATATGCAAGTTCTGTTATCCATTGAGATGACAGTCCAACAATACAATAAGCTTCTTCCTCCAAACAAGGATTAGGGAGAAACTTTGGGTACATACCATTGTGGCTGTAACTCAGTCTTGTTTACAATAAGCATAAGTTTGTGCTACAATGTGTAAACGGAGTGCACTCTGAGATCAGAGCATGCACTGAAGTATCTATGCTTTGTCCATCTGTTCATGAACATATTGAAGTGTGACAACATTGTAAGAGATTTTTGTCTCGCTCCTCATTTATTGTCAGAGTGGAATTAAATAACTGCCATAACATAAATACAGTTGGCCAGTGTGAAAATGACAACTTTTATCAGTGTTTCCTACAGATGGACAATGCAATTTGAGTGTCAACCTGAATCCATAACACACTTAACATCTAAATCTTATTACACTGATATACATACAATTTCTTACATTTTGTGGTGTCTCATTGAAAGGCCTGCAATTAGCCAGTATAACATACACTTGGCCCATCTCAACAGTAGTAATGTACATTAACACATAACACTGCCATTAAAAGATGTCAGCAAAAACATTCATAATGGCCATAAGCCTTCATCAGAACAAACCTACTAGTTTTTCAAGAGCTTTTTGGCCATCATCTCCATAGTCAGATGAGCAGAATGATACCAAACTCACCCCTGTACATCCAGTACGGAGAAAGCTACGGGCTGCATGCTAACCTTGTTAACGCAATTAATGGCTGCGGGTGGGAAGAGCTAGCCTAGACCCTGTGAAATCTGCAAAGAACATTCTCTAGTTTCACCAAAACGTTTTATTTTAATAATTATTTAAAGGATACATTTTGCATATGTATGATGACCAAATATGAAGGCATAAAAACAAGAAAATAGTCCTATGTTTGGAATTATGCTGTGGCTTTTAACGTACTCCATGGACATCAATTTGAGGATTTTTTTTCCAATTGATTTTTGGAAAATGGAAAAAGTCTTCACCACTCCAGGAGTGAGCAGCACTGAAAAATCTTTCTTCAAAGTTATGCATTGTCTCTGTAGCTTGCACTCCTCGACAAAGATATCAAGTCTCTGCATTGACAGCAATATAGAATCCCATTCAGTGCAACAAAAACACTCAATTTCACTCATTACCAGCCGGCATGACCCTCAATTGCACCAGAAATCCCCGTCAGTGCTGGCTCTCGCTTCAACCTTGGTTTGCCCGATTTGCTCAGCTGATTCTGCCTCTCTTCTCGCCCATTCAGCATCCAGTAACTCGCCAGTGTACTGTGGCTCATACAAATATGGCTCTGGATCGGTCTCTGTCGTCGGCTTCAAAATCAGACACTATGAAAAGGTGGTGCACTTACAGTGTAGGCTAAGCAGACCGAGTCAGCTGGGCCTAGTTGCCTGCACATGCACACTTGAAGTCACAAAATAATTCCACACATAGGGCTATTTTCCTGGTTTTATGTCTTCACTTTTGGTCTGCATACATATGCAAAGTGCATTGTTTAAATAGAAATTAAAATAAAACTTTTTGGTGACACTAGAGTGTTCTCTGCAGATTTCACAGGGTCTAGGCTTGCTGTTTCCACCCGCAGCCTTTCATCGTGTGAGCACAGCTAGCATGCAGCCCATTTCTTAATAATTTACTGGACGCACAGGGATGAGTTTGATATTCTTGTGCTCGTCAAACGGCACATAGTGTCTTAGCTAATAATAAAAGCATATATGTTAATAGCTAGCCACTGCACTTAAAGCCATTAACGCCAAATTCTGTAATGTTAGCACAAGCAAGCACTAAGATCGAAAAACTTGATGTCTGACCACAAGCAATAACTAAGCTACCCCTATCTAATAAAAGCAAATTCTCACTAATAAAATATTGAAAAGACAATCAAGCTAGGAGTCTATAAGAGTGAATAACATTAATGTTAACCTAACCTTTACTCTGTCCCAGTGACTGCTGCTGACCAAAATTTTTGGTGAAGCAACCACCCCCCCCCCCCATTATATTTTTAAAACATCCCTCACTGTATGTGTAAAAACAACAAATCATTAAGCCGATAAATCCCAGCATATTATGTCAATGACCTTTTATTCAAAATACATGACTGACATAACAATCTCTGTCCTCTGATGTAGGCATTTCCATTTGATGCAACAATTTAAAAAACAATCATTCAAACAGACACTAGGAATTACTTGGACTTCTGACAGTAGTGGATTATCTGACAGGGATGAGGGCACAAAGAAGGGTGTGCTGGTCTTCTGGTGCTTCTGTGCTGCAAATACAGACATAAAACACATAGATTAGTTCAAGTAAACAACTCCACCTTAGATAGATTAGAATCATAATAAAATTAAGTCACCCTGATGAAGGCCAGTGTTTCCGCAACGCATTGGTGTGTTTTTTACATTTTCACTTGAGTCATGTATTAGCACATTAATAAAGGCTTTTTCATTTTTTCTTTTTCAAGAGTGCCTTGGTCACTTCTTTTTTTGCATAATAAAATTAATTTGAAACAATATTTACCAATGGTAAGAGCTGTTGGTTCTCTGCTAGGATAATGCTGAGAGCAATGGGAGGGGACTGAGCTGGTCTGGACTGTGCTTCACATGAGAATGGAGGGCTGAACTGTACTGTACTGTAAACAGAAGTGTAGCCTGAAAAACATAAACCCAGCATATGTTCATGACCTTCTATTCAAGACATGTGACTAATATAACAATCTCTGTACAAACAGGCATTTCTATTTGATGCAATAATTAAAAACACAAACAAATACAGACATTTCAGGTTAATAGAAAAGGATTTACTTGGACTTATGACAGCAGTGAATTATCTGACAGGGAGCAGGGCAGAGGAACAGGTATGCTGGTTTTCTTGTGATTCTGTGCTGGAAACAGACATAAAACACACAGATTAGTTCAAGTTTGAATATTTGAAGCATAATATAATGCATTTGAAACAATAATACTTACCAATGGGCTTGCTTTCCTGCACTTGAGAGAGCCTGATTTGACAGAGGAGGGGAGAGCAGGCTGGACACAAGAGAGCTGGGCATGACAGAGGATCAACATAGCGGACAATTATGGACAACTGGGCTTTGCATGATATATCGGTCATCTCATCCATCTGCCATGAAAAAAAAAGCGCAGTGGCAATCTCACATTTTATCTCCTCCGGAATGGTAGCAGCAATGGTTTCAATCAGATTATTTTGTATGATCTTAGACGGCCCAGAAAACACAGTGGACGATTTCAAATGAGCAGCCAGAACATCATCATAGCGGGAAAATCCTTCTACCGTCTCTCCGTAGTTTCCTTTATCATCAGACTTTTCACTCTCATCATGCCCCCCAAATGCTGCTCCTGACAACCCAATAATGACACCGAATCAATAAACCTTTTCAGAATGTCACGGTTTTTCCAGACCGTGTCGTTATGCTTTGCCAACTGGAGACGCTTGCCTTCATCAGAGTATCAACCCTCTCATTTCCCAACGGACTTGATTGCACGGCTGCACTGACATGCCCCTTTGATTTTTCATGAAGCTTAACAGATCTGTCAAAATTTCATAGATCCTCAAATCTATCTCTTGCAAACTCTGAAGAACACCCATCTCCTGCAGCAGCACACCTAAAACATCATGCAAGGCCAGCAATACAAGAGGTTTGTTGGCACACTCCCCGTTAGCCACTCCACCTTGTCACATCTATAACACTTAAAACTCCAACTTACCGAGCCCACTCTTTGCACTGGCTTGATGGGGGGCTTTGGTCTCTCCTTTGCCTTCATTCGTAGTTTTTCCTCATAGGAGATAGTGTGAAAAGATTCCTATAGGATCCAGTCCATGATGTTTGCATCCATCATAAGTCTTTGCAAAAATTGCGAAAGACAGGACAGGAGCTTGCTAGCTAGTTAGAACAACTAACGTTAGCCTACAGTATGGCTGCTACACGAGGTCAAGATCAAAAATGCGAATATAAAGATGAACAATAAAGCTGAACAATAAAGATCTGAACAGATTATTATAATATTTACAATATATACACAAGAACCACCAAAAACTACTATAGTAATAACTAATTTATCTTATGCTAATCTTTTTCTTAAGCTTTCTTATCTTTCACCGCGCTTCGAATACCCTTTTATGACCTACGTCATGCATAGTATGCACGCGCATTTTGACAGCAAAAGAGGCAACTTCTCCATCTCCAATCAATGCAGAGTGCAAGTGGATTTTTGATTGATTGATATTTACATTTTTAAAATGTCATTTTGTTGTGTTGTGGGTTGCCAGAACAAAGGCATTAATTTCTACCACATTCCATCGGGGAAAAGACTGTTCAATGCGTTCATGATGCTGTATCTGTGTCGCTGTTATCCATGCTCGTCAGAATGGCAGCATCCGGGACTACAACTCGGAGTTCCTGCATGTCATCAACTGTAAGCTCTGATGAAAAAACAGTAAAAAATAGCATTACTTACCACAGCAATAAACGCCTACATAAATTGAACAGGTAAGAGTTTTTGTTGTAACTGTTCTGAATGCAGAAAACCAAAAACTCAAGTTCACACTTTTAACACCGTGTATTAACATAGCAAATCTATTACTACATGCCTCTGGCTCTGACACTGCACTTCCTGACTTTTCTTGGATCTGCCTGAAGCTGTCCGTCTAGCCTTTTTGGTTTTTGAAAGCTGATTTCCTTCAGTGGAGCTGGCTGGACCTCTCTCCTGGACACATCTTTCCACATGCATGCTCCTGATGTACAAGATGTTTTCTCTATCCTCCCCATCCTAACATAGAGCTCAATTTTAAACAGCACTGCTGCTGCATGGCTGCAGCATGACCCTAGCCTGCAATGTCAGATAACAAAATGGCATAAGACAGTGTAACAAAAACGAGTCTAGATAAATACACAAGCGGCTATCATAACAATTAGAAGTTATATTGTAGCATAAATAAGAGGTTATAGCATAAAATTGTATGATCGCAAATAATAAAATATACAGGCAAGCTATAACTATAGCTGGACAGCCCTTGTCAAAACATAAACACTTAAGCCATGACACTTATCTGTGAACCGCTGAACGTTTGGGGGGCAGTAGGTGCAGCTATCTGTTAAAACGCCCAGATTATGTTACAGTTTTAATTTATTGAGGTAGTATTCACGATCTTTCGGGTTAAGCAACTGTAGGGTACGACCGTATTTCCACCATTTTTTTGCTGCCAAAATGCGCACGCATATTAATCACATGATCACTGTTTGCTAACTGTAAAAGGGTCTTATAGGATCGGCAAGGCTGAACTGGTATTCACTGACTGGTTAGATGTGTGTCAACCAACAATGTGTAATGTACTACGTCAACTTACTTTCACTAACATAGGGTTAGTGAAGCAGAACGCTCCTCTGTGTCACCTGAAGAGGATGCTGTGTTGTACAATACCCATGGCACAACAGTGACACTTTTTTTTGATTCACAGAGGAAATAGTCATTCTAATTAAATGTTGGCATCTAAAAAAGATGTTTCATGTGATGTTATGTTTTTTGTTTGTTTGTTTTTTGGTGAAGCACTGCTTCACCTGTTGTCTTATAGAAAACTCCTCTGGCCTTGACCAATCCGGTATGGTCAAGTTCAGTGACAAGTACACTGTTTCATTTTGTATTTGAATGCTTCCTATTGTTTGGAGTAGAGCTGCTGCTCATTCGCATCGAAAGGAGCCAGTTGAGATGGTTCGAGCATCTGATTAGGATGCCTCCTGGGCGCCTTCCTTTTGGAGGTTTACCGGGCACGGCCAACTGGAAGGAGACCCCGGGGTAGACCCAGAATGCACTGGAGGGACTACATGTCCAATCTGGCCTGGGAACACCTTGGGATCCCCCAGGAGGAGCTGGAGGGTCTTGCTGGGGAGAGGGACGCCTGGAGTGTCCTACCTAGCTTGCAGAAAAGCGGCTGAAGATGAGAGAGAGGAGAGAGATGCTTCTTATTGCAACTTTGTCTTCATTTGAGTTATAGTGATGTGTTGGTACGATTTGTAGAACTTATTCAAACCATCCCCAACTAGTATGGCACTGGCAGTACATCTGTTTTGACTAAGGTCTCTGCCAAAACCTTCAAAACTGTCATCACTTAATCTTCTTACACCAAAGGAAAAGATAGGTGACTATGTCACATTTACTAAAATTCATTCTGTAGTGTATGCTCAGTGACAGGCATGGGTGCAAGTCAAGTCATGTCAATTTTAGGCATGGGTGCAAGTCAAGTCATGTCAATTTTATTTGTATAGCCCAGTATCACAAATTACAAATTTGCCCCAAAGGACCAGTCCATTGTAACCCACTCTTGGGATGCGCAATGTTTTAGGTTCGGGAGGAGCTAAGGGCAGAGTGTAATAACCACACACACACAAATTAATCTGAACTGCACCTTTAGTGTGCTGGCTAATACAAATACAATTCAATGAAAATAATAAACTGGGCCCTTAAAATAAAAAAATAGTCCTGAGTGTGATTTTCTACACTTCAATGAGTCAATGACTAGTCAGAGTTAATTGTCAGAGTGCACTCTGGGGTTTTGTTCAAAGGATACCAGTCTGGGTGACTGGCACAACTTGCCACACTGGATGGTAAGTAGAGTTGTCCTGCAGAGGTTCAAATCCACTTCTTACTGCTACTCTGGTGGCTCGCCATCTATCAGCTCTCAAATGACTTCTCATGATTCCGATCATTACAAAAAAACCTGACCTGTACATATAACACAGGTTCAGTTTCTTAAATGTATCTTATCTATGCTGTACAACATTCAACAATCAACATTCAAAATAATACTGAGTGTATTACATTGGTGAAATAATAGATTCTAAAATATATTCTAAATTAATCCCAAATACTGGAATTATTTAGTTCTACAGCATGTATTTAATATACATGAACAATTTACAGACATTTCACATCAGGATGTAAAACATTCACATGCTAACAACACAATGCTACATAAACAGCCTCATGGCTAGCGTACGACGATTAGCCGAATAGCCCGATTGCTAGGTTAGCTTACCAAGACACGTGGGATGCGATAACCTCGTTAAAACGGCACTCTTAACAGCCCGTGGCTCGTGCTGTAAAACCGATTCAGTCAATTAGCCACTTTAAAAGTGTTTTGTTTTTATCTTTCGATGTTTCTTTTTATTCTCTTACCAAGCTCACACACGTTGCGAAGCAATTATTGCTTGATAAGGTGCTCGCAGCATCCACGCTCTCGTCTCATGTGTCACTGCCCCTCCCTTCTCTATTCACACAGACACTCCCTCTATCCTAGACTCGATCAATCGAGGCAGGTAAGAATGGAGCCGATAGAGGTAACCGATTTTAACGAAGTAATACATCATAACTATAATATGAAATAAAATAAAACATGAACTTAAAACAAATTAATGTTTGTAACATATAGTTTTTAAGTAAGTTTCTTTTTCTTTAACCCATTATGGCTGGGTTACACCATGAATACTGGGATGGCATCCAGTACTTTAACTGTGCCCCCATCCATAGGGTTAGTGGTTCTATCAGGAACGGCAACCGACATAAAATTTTGCCAAACCAATATGCATTTATGATTTTAAATGTGTAAATAGGTCTAACTGAAGAATTTCGATGAATTCTGACTATGCTGTTTTCCACCGGTCACCGAGTATAAAATCTAATGTTTCACTAACTTAACCAACATAAAATCATAACGGCATAACGTTTGTGTGTTAGGGAAAACAAAGGAGTCAAATGCACATACTCAGATTGCAAGGAAAAATTTGGGATTAAACGGATTAATTGGTATTTTTCCACTTGCAAAAATAGGTGTACAGTCTCTTTAACTGGTATTTTTCCACTTGCAAAAATAGGTGTACTGTCTCTTTAATTGCTGTTCCATTCCATTTCGTTCCATTCTAGAAGCCGCTTAAAAGCCGTGCGCTCGGAACTCGCCCTCAGTATACTTCAAGACTTCTCTGAGAGAGCAACGTTATAGATTTGAAGAGCAACATTATATATTTGAAGAGCATTTTTATTGACAAGGAAATGGCGAATATTGTAGACAACACTTGTGTCAATTTGGCTGAACTCCATCAGATCATCCAACAGTTCATTGACAGCCTGACTCCAGAACAATGGAGAATGATGGTATCACAAACAACAAACCCTGAAATGTTGGCCCACTTGGCGGGCTTGTCCATGGACATCGTCCAAGGAGCTGCCACAGCTATACTGGAGAATGTCCTACCCAAGGTCCAGGAGTTCATTCGGGTGCATCGGAATGCCCCTTTGTTTGATCTGTCAAGGCGTGCCGCTGCATCAGGAAGCTCCCAGGATAGGACAAATGAGATTAATTATCTCATCGTTAAAGAAGAAAGTGTCCAGGAAAGCCTGGAATGTCTTTTCATGCCTGTGGCTCTGTCTGATATTTGGCAGCTAGATGAGAAATTTAAAGAGTTGTCTGCCGAGGTAAACAAACTGGTTGCGAAAGCAGCAGCTGACAGAGTTAACTCAGTCATTTCTGAAGTCTTGCAGACACTGGAAATAGCGAAAGGTGTACCAGTTATTTATGTGAGTGGGTGCATCACGTGCCCATCAATGCTCCGCAAAATGGCCACTGCGATGGGTGCCTTCCTGAAAATGTCCATTGGAAAGTCAAAGAAGTGGTTTACAAAAGGAGGCATATCTACAGCCGCTTCTACCTCAATAGAGGAACCCCTACTTACTGGAGAAGGAGTTCAAACACCTGTCGATGAGGACACTGTGAGAGACATGAACAAGCTACAGAGAGCCATCCAGCTTTCTGCTTGTGTTGAGGAAAGTATGTCCCGCCACAGCAGCCTACACAACCCTTGCTTAGACACCGAGTACTCGCTGTCTGCTCAACACAGCAGCAAGTCAGGCAGTGTCATGGTAGAAGCCAAGTCCCAGCACTCTGCAATTAAGGAGAAATCAAAGAAGAACTTTTTGCAGTTTGCTAAGCAGAATTTTCGTCGCTTGGTGGAGGCCCTCTGCAGTTGCACTCAGGTGCCACCCAAAGACCATAAACAGACCTTTGGCCAATGCAAGGACTGTGTGATAGTGGGCACAACGGAGCAGTTTTCAGAGGCCATAGCCTATCTGAGCCAGTCACAGAGGCCACAAACGGCAAAGAAGGAATGGGTGTCATCACTGAGAGTTGCACCTGACTCATCTGGACTCCACTGATGCAAATTTCAAATAAGGCCCAAATCAGCCCCTCCTATAATGGCTGTGGATGAAAAATTAAAGGCTGTCGAGAAGCTTATCACCAGTCTGGTGGAGGAGTGGCTGAACCTAAAGCATGGGTGTGGAAAAACAATGCCGGTCTCTAGCAGTGAGCGCCAGAATCTTTTTGAAGACCTCACTGGTGATATCTATGACCTCATCGTGACTGATAGGGAGTACCCAACTCCTGTGTTACCCTTTGGGAGGCGCATGTTGGACAGCGCTATTTTGCAGACATTGCACAAAACAGAAGCTGCTGATCCAGGCTCCATAGCTCTATTGCTCTATGCTATAACAGAGGGAGCTGTACAGCGCTTCCTAAACCAAGCTAAAGTCTGGCTTGAGCGGGAGTGCCAGGGGACTGATGAAGCGTTATCTCTGAACTGTGAGGGTCCCGAACAAGACACAAAACTGGCCACTCCCCGATCTGAAGATGGCTTGAATGAGCGCTGCAACATAAATGAGTTGTTGGCAACGCCACCAGCAGGTGAGGTCAAAAAGCTGGAGAGGCCGAAGGCTGCATGGGTTGATGATTCCAGTAAGTCCTCCTCTGACTTGGACATTGTAACTAAGTCAACTTCCCCTGTGTTGGACGTGAGAGGTGAGTCCTCTTCCTACAACAGCAGCAGTGAGTCTTTGAGCTACATTATAGATCTGCTGCTCGTGAGGCTACTCAGTCAGGTGAACTCCACATGCAGCACTGAATCCTTTGAAGAAATTAATCAGGTGATTAAACATCTGTCTCAGAGGACAGTGGGGAAATCGAGTGACTCCACTGATGCCCAACTGTCAGATTGTGAAACGAAAAAAGTGTACAAGGCGGTGCTGAGGGATCTGTTGGCTGAGTTTGGGTCCGACAAAGTAATGCAGGTGGCCATGGCAACCGGGGACCATGCTTTCAATGAAGCCTTGGTGAGGGCTCTGAAGGCACATTTGAAGATGGAGACACATCCCAGACCAGAGTCGTCAACGAAGACACCTGGCTTACTAAAGCGCTTCAGGAAATACTGCTGCAAATCAAAGAAAGGATGCTCCAAGGCCACCGGCAATGAAAGTGCCAGTGTCACCTTTGAAGAGAAGGTGCCTTTTGAAGGTCCCAGTGGCAACACAGAGAGAAGTTCCTCTTTTGACAAATCTGGAAAACGATGCAGGAGGCCTTGCATCTTCAGTAGTATCCTCATTGCTATTGCTAAATGCTTCTCGTGAGCCTAATACAGTTAAAGCGCGCTGGATTGAATTAAAAAAGAAAACACAAAGACATGGATAAGGCTTCGGAGGCGGCGGGGCAGCCGCTTGGGGGACAGGCTTCGGGGGTGACAGGGCAGCCGCTCGGGGGAAAGGCTTCGGAGGCGGCGAGGCAGACGTTTGGGGAGCAGGCTTTGGAATCATTCCAGCAGCCACTCGGGGAGCAGGCTTTGGGGGCGGGGTGGCCAACAGCCCGGGAACATACCGCACGTCGGCCAGTGCAGCCAACGGCACCGGAACAGACCACCCGTCGGCAAAGATGGTCGACTGCACAAGAACCGACAGCACGCTGACCGGGTTGGCCGATGGCTCAGGAACAGACTGGCCATTCTGGAACTTGGGGGCGCTGGGATGCTGAGGCTCTGGCATGCTGGGCAGCTGAGCCTCTGGGACACTAGACAGCTGAGCCTCTGGTTAAGCTGGGCATCTTAGGATGTGGGGTGCTGGGCAGCTGAGGCTCTGTCATGCAGGGCTTGGGAGGAACCGGATTCAGCTGGAATTTCCACCTGAAGAAAGCCACTTCTGGGGCTACGTCCGGGTCCTGCTTCCAGAGTACAGTGAGAAGCTCAAAGAAGCCTGGCTCTTCATTGAGGAAAGTGTCCCTGCGCCCAATCTCCCTCTCCTTTCTCCGATTGGCTGTCTGGTTCCTGCCCTGTCCTGGGCACCTGTGCCCAATCTCCCTCCCCTTTCTCTGATTGGCTGTACGGGTCCTATGCACCTGCACTCGAGCTCCCTGATTCCCCCCCAGGTATATATGCCCTTGGTTACTTGGGCTCTTTGCCGGTTCGTCTGACTCACTCACTGAGACTCTTGGTCACCAGATCGCTACGCCATTTTGTGAGCTTTCCCGCTGTCTGTACCTGCCTTCTGTTCCTGCTGTTTGCAAGTGTTTGTGTTATTAAATAAAGCTTTGTTCAAGACCAGCCTGTCCTTGCTGTCTGTATTTGGGTCCTCCCCTTCTCTCACTGTGACCGAATGAACCGACCAAATATGGACCCAGCAGACCTGCTCAGCCTGCCGTATATGTGTGAGGATTTTGGTGTGTCGAGGGACACGTTCCTCAATGAAGAGCCAGGCTTCTTTGAGCTTCTCACGGCACTTTCAAAGCAGGACCCTGACTTAGCCCAAGAAGTGTCTTTCTTCAGGTCGAAATTCCAGCTGAATCCGGTTCCTCCCAAGCCCTGCATGATAGCATCTCAGCTGTCCAGCATCCCAGAGCCTCAGCTGCCCAGCACCTCAGAGCCTAAGCTGCTCAGCACCCCAGAGCCTGAGCTGCTCAGCACCCCAGAGCCTGAGCTGCTCAGCACCCCAGAGCCTGAGCTGCTCAGCACCCCAGAGCCTCAGTTGCCCAGCGCTCCCAAGTCTAAGCTTCCCAGAGCCTTTGAGTCTCAGCTGCCCAGCGTCCCCGAGTCTCAGCTGCCCAGCGTCCCTGAGTCTCAACTGCCCAATGTTCCTGAGTCTCAGCTGCCTAGCGTACCCGAGTCTCAGCTGCCCAGCGTCCCCAAGCCTCAACTGCCCTGCGTCCCAGAGCCTCAGCTGCCCAGCTTCCCAGAGCCTCAGCTGCCCAACGTCCCAGAGCCTGAGCTGTCCAGCGTCCCAGAGCCTAAGCTGCCCAGCGTCCCAGAGCCCCAGCTGCCCAGCATCCCACAGCCTCAGCTGCCCAGCGCCCCCGAGTTCCAGAATGGTCGGGATGTTCCTGAGCCATCGGTCGCCCCGGCCGGCATGCGATCTGTTGCTGTGCCGTCAACCATCTTTGCTGACGGTTCCAGTGTTGCCGGCTGTCTTTGCCGACGGGCAGTCTGTTCCTATGCCATCGGCTGTCTTTTTGCCGACATGCGGTCTGTTCCTGAGACGTCAGCTGCCCCAGCCGACGTGTGGTCTGTTCCTGAGCCATCGGCCGCCCCGCCAACGTGTTTTTTTCCCTGTTCCATCGGCCACACCGGCCGATGTGCAGTCTGTTCCCGAGCTGTCGGCCGCGCCGCCTCCGAAGCCTGCCCCCCGAGCGGATGCCAGGCCGTGTCCGAAGCCCGAGCGGCCGCCGGGCCGCCTCTGAAGCCTGTTGTCCGAGAGGCTACCCCGCTGCCTCCGAAGCCTCTCACCCAAGCGGCTGCCCCGCCGCCTCCAAAGCCTGTCCCCCGAGCGACTGTCCCGCTGCCTCCAAAATCTGGTCCCTTAGCGGCCTTCCCGTCACCTCTGAAGTCTGTCTCCCAAGCGGCAGTCCCACTGCCTCTGAAGTCTGTTACCCGAGCGGCTGTTCCGCCCCTCTGAAGTCTGTTTCTCGAGCGGCCGTCCCGCCGCATCTGAAGTCTGTCCCCCGAGCGGCCGTTGCGCTGGCTCTGAAATCTGTTCCCTGAGCGGCCGTCACGCTGACTCGGTCCTGCCTGCGTCACCAGCTTCCAGAGCAGTGGTCCTGTCTGTGTCGCCGGCCTCCAGAGCGGCAGTCCTGTCTGCATCGCCAGCTTCCAGGTCATCTATCTGCCCATTTGCCAGAGCTGCTCTGCCCTTTGATCCTGCATCCTGGTCGCCCTCCAGATTGTTTCCACCCATTGGTCCAACCCTCAGGCCATTTGCCTGAGATCCCTGGCCCTATTCATCCTCCCCCAGAACCCCTCCATCCGTCCTGCTTGGTGCACATGGTCCATTTGTTCTGGATGTCTGCAATCTGTCCCTTGGGTGCGGGGGGGGGGGGGTCCTGTCATGGGTGTGTGATCTGGCTCATCGGGGCTCTGCTATCCCGATTGGTGTTTGAGTTCACCTGCGCCCATGTGCCTGAGTGACCCTGCTTGCCCGTCTTCACTTACCTGCTCCCTTCTCTTATTGGCTGTGCGGTTCCTGCGCACCTGCACCCAATCTCCCTCTCCTTTGTCTGATTGGCTGTCCGGTTCCCGTCCTGTCCTGCATATCTGCGCCCAATCTCCCTCCCCTTTCTCCGATTGGCTGTACAGGTCCTGCGCACCTGCACCCGATCTCCCTGATTGCCCCCCCCGGGTTTATATGCCCCTTGGTTACTCGAGCTCTGTCGGTTCATCTCACTCACTCACAGAGACTTGGTCGCCGGATCACCATGTCATTTTGTGAGCTTTCCCGCTGTCTGTACCTGTCTTCTGTTCTTGCCGTTTGTAAGTGCTTGTATTATTAAAGCTTTGTTCAAGCCCAGCCTGTCCTTGCTGTCTGCATTTGGGTCCTCTCCTACTCTCGCCGTGACAGTTTGCCCGGTATGGAATAGCAGAGGAGGTAGTTAGTGACAATTGGCCACAGTTTGCTAGTGCAGAATTCAAGGAATTAGCACGCGAGCTTGACTTCCAACACATAACCTCTAGCCCACACAATCCCCAAGGAAACGAGCACGCTGAAAGGGCTGTGCAAACAGCGAAGAGGATCTTAAAACAAAAAGACTCTCTTCTAGCACTCATGTGCTATAGATCCACTGGCCTGGAAGCAACAAAAGGAGAAATTTTCATCCAAACCCATCTGCACTGGATTTTCAACATTAACATTAGGTTAACTACTTTTCACAAGTAACTCAAGTGTTTAAAACACAAGAAAAGTCGCAGAGGTCCACGACCCACTTAAACCGTAGCTATTTTCCTGCTCCAAAAAAAAAAAAAGAAAAAAAAAGAAAAAAAAAAGGCTAGAGGTAGCTAGGAAAAAGCTAGCATGCAACTCTATGCTAAAATTTCATTCAAATTCCCCACTGAAATAATAAACTATAAGGGCTTAAAACTGCTTTTCTTCCCAATTCTTATATAGGGTTAGTGTTGCCGTCAAATACTTCTAAAATATATAGCTATGTGTTAGCGTTACTTTGCTAAAGCTCACGCAACATTATCAGTAAGATGTAACTGAACTTCAACTTTGCAAAACAACCTCCTTAAACTGTGATAAGCTAAGAATGCTAATAAACTAGCCAGCAAGAGAAATACTCAAAACTTGTTGTGGATTTTGTGTTTTCCTTCAAAACCCCCCAAAGAGGCCCCAAGATGAAGATGGCTCTTCATCTTGTCCTGTTTTGTCTGTTTTTGCGCTTAAAGCGTAGAGTCAGTTATGCTGCGTTCAAGAACATTGGGAAATGGGAAACTTTCCTCCCACCACAGAGCCTTCAATTGGTTCCGATGAATGCCCATCAGTAAAATGCAAATGCCAAACAGCCACTTTTAACATTAATAACTTCACTTTAGATTTGCAAGTATCCAAATTGATCTCAAGGTGGGCTATGTACAAAAAGAAACCCAAAAGGTTGTTTAAAAGCCTAAACACTGTTGCTTTTTGTTTTTAAAATTCTGATCATCATTTACTTTTGTATGACAAAACAGAACTACAGCTTAGATAAATCAGAGGTCCAAGGAAGGTCAAATAATTTAAATTAACAACAACAATAATAATAATACAAACACCTGGCAGCCCCAACACTACATTTGGGACGTATCTGGCATTTTCAGGCTTGTACCACTTGGGCCACATCTGTCTGACATTACCATGAGTCATCAGTGCTCTGAGTAGACCATCTTCCATGAAATCTCTTTTCAGATTAATGTGCAAACTATTCACCTCACTGAGTTGCATCTGATGGCTGGAGCTCTTTGACATTCATTCATTCATTTATCATAATCAATATTTTAATTTCAACAGTGAAAAAGCAAAGAATTATCACATTGATTTCATATTATTTAGCCTTGAATATTCAACCTCAACAAAAAATGATAAGTCTGATGGAATTTTAACAATGAATCATTGTCACCTTGCTATCTACACTGCTCAAAAAAATAAAGGGAACACATAAGCAATGCAATGTAGCTCCAAGTCAATCACACTTTTGAGATATCTACCTGTCCAGTAAGGAAGCAACACTGATTTGTGAATCAATTTCACTTGTTGGTAAATTGTCTAATTTCCACCAGGTGGAAATTAGACAATTTGCAAGACAACCCTATAAAAGGAATGGATTTGCAGGTGGTGGCCACAGACCATTTGCCTGTCCTCATCTTTTCTGGCCGATCTTTGGTTGGTTTTTCATTGTGCTAGTGCCCTCACCACTAGAGGTGGCATGAGGCGGTATCTGCAACCTACAGAAGTTGCTCAGGTAGTGCAGCTCATCCAGGATGGCACATCAATGCGTGCTGTGGCAAGAAGATTTGATGTGTCTCCCAGCACAGTGTCCAGAGCATGGAGGAGGTACCAGGAGACAGGCCAGTACACCAGGAGACATGGAGGGGGCCGCAGGAGGACAACAACCCCGCAGCAGGACCGCTATCTGGTCCTTTGTGCAAGGAGGAACAGGAGGAGCACTGCCGGAGCCCTACAAAACGACCTTCAACAGGCAACTAATGTGCAGGTTTCTGCTCAAACAGTGAGAAACAGAATGCATGAGGATGGTATGAGGGCCCGACGTCCACAATTGGGGCCTGTGCTCACAGCCCAACACCATGCAGCCCGATTGACCTTTGCCAGAGAACATCTTGGTTGGCAGATTCACCATTGGCGCCCTGTGCTCTTCACAGATGAGAGCAGGTTCACACTGAACACATGTGACAGACGTGAGAGAGTCTGGAGACGCTGTGGAGAACGTTCTGCTGCCTGCAACATCCTCCAGCATGACCGGTTTGGCAGTGGGTCAGTGATGGTCTGGGGAGGCATATCCTTGGAGGGCCGCACAGACCTCTACGTGCTAGCCAGAGGTACCATGACTGCCATTAGGTACCGGGATGAGATCCTCAGACCCATTGTCAGACCATATGCTGGTGCAGTGGGCCCTGGGTTCCTGCTCATGCATGACAATGCTCATCCTCATGTGGCCAGAGTGTGTCAGCAGTTCCTGTATGTCGAGGGCATTGATGCTATGGACTGGCCTGCACGTTCCCCAGACCTGAATCCAATCGAGCACCTCTGGGACATCATGTCTCGTACCATCCGCCAACGCGATGTCGCACCACAGACTGTCCAGGAGTTGACCGATGCCCTGATCCAGGTCTGGGAGGAGATCCCTCAGGAGACCATCCGTCGTCTCATCAGGAGCATGCCCAGACGTTGTAGGGAGTGCATACAGGCACGTGGAGGCCACACACACTACTGAGCCTCATTTTGAATCGCCTTGAAGAATTTCCACAGAAGTTGGATCAGCCTATGTTCTCATTTTCCACTTTGATTTTGAGTATGATTCTGAATCCAGACCTTAATGGGCTAATGATTTTGATTTCCATTGATCATTCTTAGGTTATTTTGCTCTAAACACATTCCTCTGTCTAATAAATAAAGATTTTCAGCTGAAATATTTCATTCATCGAGGTCTATATTGTGTTTTTAGGTGTTCCCTTTATTTTTTTGAGCAGTATATATCGCCAAAGTCAGAATGATGTTTCCCTTGTCTATTCAAATAACAACTTCTTTTTCAATTTGCTAGTATATGAAATAATATTCTCCACTTATTTTCTGAGAGGTGTTTACACAGCGCTGTATGGTTGGCTGATTTGAAAACACGGCAATAGAGATGTAACTGAATAGGAATTCATTATTCAGAAATGCACAGATGATGCCTCTTAAACAGATACAAATGTCATCAAAATGGGAGAGGCAATATTTTTTTTACTCCATCGCAAATTTAATCTGATTGCTTGCAAATTTTTTTTACAAAAATTTTAAAAAAATCTTAAGAGGAAACTTGCAATGCAGCAATACGTTTTTTTTCTCCCATAACCCAATGACAACAATGTGAGATCCAGCTCAGGTTGGTCAGCAAAGAGGCACCACAAGCTACATTCATCTGTCAGTTAACATTGGAAAAAAATGTTTTATGCATAAATGTATTGACTACAATGTGATTATCACTTTGATTTATAGAGTGAGTCTGACAGCCTGCTTCGTATGTGAATCTGTCATGCCAGCTAATGTTAGCCTTTCAATAACTGTTATTTACACCAGAACATAGCAGGATGGATTTCTGAAATAATTCAATAGTTCTAAACAAACTAGGCCAAAGTTTAGTGCATTTTGGTGTTACTTTTGATCCCAGCCTTTCCTTTGAAAAGCACCTCAAAGAAATCACCAAGACTGCTTTTTTCACTTACTCACTCACAAAGCTAAAATTCGGTCTTTCCTCTCCATGGCTGATGCAGACTCTAATACATGCGTTTGTTTCATCCAGACTTGATTACTGTAATGTTCTTTTCAGGTCTGCCACATTCTAGTACTAAAAGTCTTCAGATGGTTCAGAATGCTGCAGCTAGAATCCGAACTAAAACTAGAACATTTGACCATATTACACCAAGTCTTGCCTCCCTTCATTGGCTTCCTATCCATGTTAGATCACACTTCAAGGTGCTTCTGCTAATAAAAGCCTAAATGGGCTTGCCCCATCTTACCTGTCTGATCTCCTTAAACTGTACTTCCCATCTTGAGCTCTCCACTCTCAAAATACAGGGCTCCTGTGTGTACCCAAAGTTAAAAAGAAGTCAGCTGGTGGCAGGGCCTTTTCCTATCGGGCCCCGTTCTTGTGGAATAACCTGCCTACTGCCGTCAAGACAATCAGAGTCTGTTGAGTCCTTTAAATCCAAACTTAAACTCAGCTTTTTGCTTTACCTTTAATCAGTTGCCTTTAAATTGAGTACTACACAACCTGTACTGCATAGCGGGTTGGTCTCTGTCTCATTGAATTTACCAAGCACTGTTCTGCCGACGAGATTATAGACTATAGATTATTGACTATTGCAAACTGTTCTCTTCTCTCTCATGTCTTTTCTCTCTCTGAATGATGTCTTCTTTTTTCTCTTCCCCTGTGGATGTGAATGGTGTGATCACGTGAGTCGCCCCTGTGTGTATGTGCAGTCTGTCTTCCTCCCTGGTCTCCATGGTGATGGTGGTCCCCCCCTGGACACTGCTTGGCATCCCCTCATCACATTTTCTTTTTATATATCTTATTGATTCATATCCTGTTTCAATGTTATAGCCATCTCTCTCTCTCTCTCTCTCTCTCTCTCTCTCTCGGATGTGTGACTAATGTCTTTTCTTGTGTTACAGGTCCCGGCTGGTATCCGTGGAGACAGAATATAATCTCTGTTTTAAACAGATAAAAGTTGAGAGACGGGAGACGTTAGTGTTTGCGTCAATCGGGCTGTTCTCTGTCTTTATTAGACATCTTTATTTAATAAATATAAACAACCATTTATAATTATAATGGAACAAACCTGATTTAAAACAACATCAAAATACAATAATAGAAGAATTGCAGGTACGTAAACCACAGGCAAATACTTTAAATTCACATTCTCAGTTCAGACATAGTACCGCCACAAATCACCCTTCTGAACGTGGCTATTGTGAATCAGTCAAGTGTAAATAAAGGTTATTGAACTGAATCTAATGACATGTAAGCTAATAAACATTCAAACAACTTCGTTTTTTTAACATTTATACATTACGTTTTCCAGGTGTATGAAACATAACTTATTTTCCACTGTTTTGTCAAAATAAACGGTGTCAAGGAGCCATAAAAATAACAAAAGGAAATACAGACGGCGCGAACGCCATTTTCTCGCTGGCCTACTGTCTTTCAGGTTAGCTTACATCCACATTGGACAGAGGCAATCATCGATTATTGTAACGTGCATGGATAAGTAGACACGTTGGCAGCTGGCTGACGGGTCTGACTTTTTAGTCGAGCGGTTAGCGATGTCTCCCGCGGTGCTGGCGGTACGGGTTCCCGGCCGAGGCAGTTACTGTGGTTGCCTCCCGAATTCGCTACAGTATGTTTGCTACATCAGCAAACATGTATTTTTTTCAACTCAATACGACATCAAATTCGAGATTAATACAGTTAAACATGCTAAATCTACATTTAGTGCACTGGATAAGAGTAATATACACTACTAACCTGTTTTAAACAAATAAAAATAGAGAGACAGGAGACGTTAGCGTTTGCGTCAATCAGGCTGGGCCATGTCTGAAGAACGGAAGCCTGGCTGGTCCAACTTCACGAATTAGCGCTCCCGTTTACTCAGAGCTCCCCCTTGTGGCGGACGCAGAAAGAATAGTTTCACAGTTATACAGTGAATCCAGTGCACACAAACAAAAACACCTCACTAATTATAAACACAAATGTGACCATACATTTGTGTGTGTCACACTTGTCTCTTTTCGCGTGTATGTGAATGGTGTGATGCGAGTCTCCCCTGTATGCATGTGTAGCCTGTCCTCCTGTCAGGTCTACGTGGTGATGTTGTTCACTTGGCTCAGGTCCTGGGCTGTTCCAGTAGCATCTGGACACTGCTTGGCATCCTCCTCATCATGTTCTTCATTATTATTTTATAATTCCATTATAATTCTGCTATAATTCTGTTATACTCTTTCAGTGTTGTATTCTGTAAACACAACATCCATTGCACGTTGTCCATCTTGGGAGAGAGATCCCTCATCTGTTGCTCTCCCTGACGTTTCTTCCTATTTTTTCTCTCCTTGTTAAAGGTTTTTTATTTATTTTTTTTATTTTAGGGAGTTGTTCCTTATCTGGTGCGAGGGTCTAAGGACACGATGTTGTGTTGCTGAAAAAGCCCCCTGAGGCAAATTTGTAATTTGTGATATTGGGCTATACAATAAAATTGAATTGACTTGCATATTATGCATCTCGAACCGCCTCTCGTGAAACCAACCCCTTTTTATGGCTTAAAACAAACGTACAAATGCTCCGCTTGTAAACACGAAGCTGCTTTGCTAGCTGAATATAATTGGAACTACGAGACTTGCTGAAAGAAATGTGTTTTTATGCATAGATGTACTGACCACAATGATTGTCTTTTCCTTGTTAAACCTAAGCCTGTCACTCAAGCCTCGCACTGCTTGTTTTGGTTGAGCATGTTTTTGTGGAAAACCATTCTTTTCTGTCCAGCATTATGAAAAAAAATTCAAATTTTTTTAATCTGTTGTGAACAGGCATACAATCCAATCTGATGACAATGAATGTACTCTTATTTTTCTTAAAAATCAAAACAAAAAACATTCCTAATTTCATAGTTCAATTCATATCCCCAGTTATGGGAGGGGGTGGTGGTGGGGCTCAGATGCTAGAAGATGGTTTTTCATCGAATGGGGTTGTTATGTACAAAGTTAAATTATGATATTATTTGTTGTTGTTTTGTGAACAGATAAAAAAAAACCCAAATCTTGCGTTTAAAATGTTATCCACAGATGATGCCAAAAAAGTTTTTCAAACACTTCAATGTCAGACCACGCACATGTTCGGTTCAAACCTTAATACAGATCCAAGTGCAGATATTTTGAGCATGAAAACCAGGTACAGATACAGGTCGTGCACCTTGGCCCAGCCGTTGCAGAGCCAGTACAGTGCACATGTATCCTTTCACATGCATCCTCTCATACACACTGAGCCAACCAACCACTTCTTTTCACTTGTGGGCTGCAGGTTTCTTCGGGGAACACTGAACCTCCCATATCCACCAGCAGCTGTAGAGCTGCTCCACCACCTGTAGGAGTCATTAGTTGCAATGCTGGGGAAACATTACCCCTTCTGGCTCCCTACGTAGGAGTGCTGCCAATTCTGGTCTCTGACCAGCCGGTGTTTAAATTGAGAAACTTAGCGCTGGGAGGCTAGTGTGCTGGGATGTTAAAACACACACTTAGCGGGGGCGTCTGGGTGGCGTAGCGGTCTATTCCGTTGCCTAACAACACGGGGATCGCCAGTTTGAATCCCCTCGTTACCTCTGGCTTGGTCGGGCGTCCCTACAGACACAACTGACTGTGTCTGTGGGTGGGAAGCCGGATGTCGGTGTGTGTCCCGGTTGCTGCACTAGCGCCTCCTCTGGACGGTTGGGGTGCCTGTTCGGAGGGGGAGGCAGAACTGGGAGGAATAATGTGATTCTCCCGCACTCTACGTCCCCCTGGCCAGAGCCCTAGAAAGAGAGTTACATCAACTCCGTAGACGTCAATGGGCCAATTATTTAACAACAATGGCGGATCATGGGAGCCCGGATAGTTCCAAACAGTGCGCATTGAATATGTGTCACGTTGGAATATATCTATATATAAATGTAAACATCTGAAAATATTGGTTAGTCGTTACCAGAAATCGCGGCTAAGCAGTTCATTTAAATGATCCGCCAAGCTTCGTTTGGAACTATTCGGCGGCTACATGAACCACGTGACCCTCTCGCGTTCTGACCCCTCATTGACGCAACTCTCTCTTTCTAGGGCTCTGCCCCTGGCGAAACTCCTCACTGCCAGGTGAAAAGAAGCGGCTGGCGGCTCCACATATATCGGAGGAGGCATGTGGTAGTCTGCAGCCCTCCCCAGATCAGCAGAGGGGGTGGAGCAGCGATTGGGACGTCTCGGAAGAGTGGGGTAATTGGCCGGATACAGTTGGGGAGAAAAGTCTGGGGGGGGGGGGGGGGACAAAAAACAAAAACAGCACACTGTTATGTAAACCAAAGCACCTGAACAAGGGCTTCATACAGCTTTGAGTTCTTATGCAATCATAACAACACCATGACACATTTATGTAATACTGACGCATCAGGTGTTTATTTAGTACCGATGGTATTTATGACAAATCAGCGGAGCAACAGTTCAGCCATCTGGTTAAGAATCTCAGAATGCAAACACTTGGCTGCTGCAGTGATACTCTTTCTTCAGTCCCACGATGCTTGTGTGGGCTGATCTCACCAAAAAAAAAGAAAAAGAAAAAAGGCTGCAGGGCCGTGGGCGACGCAGTTGATTCACACCGCTGAGTGTTCTTTAGGATAGGTGTGCAAAAAAGAAAAAAAAGACATGCCTTATTCAACGTGTTACATCAATGTGTCATATGTAGGCTAGTTTCTTTGTTAATTCTTGTGTCACTTGTTTGTCTACAACTAATAAATGGTTGAATATAGACATGATAATAGTTTGTTCATCGCTGTTGTCTCTAATTTCTGCAAACACAAACCCTATTTTGTAATTCCCCTTTTCTCTCTCACTCTGCCACTGTACCCCTTTCTTTATTTAGCGAAGTCATCTATTGCATGCAAATCAACCAATGGCTTGGTGGCACAGTGCTTGCCTCACAGCAAGAAGGTCCCAGGTTCGATTCTGCCCGGGGCGGGGTTGGCACTTGGGGAGTTTTCATGTTTTCCCCAGGCCTTATAGTGTGCTGTCTGTGTGTGTGTTCTGTCTGCACGTTCTCCCCATGCTCACTTGGGTTTCCTCCAAAAAAACAAAACAAAACAATTAAAACCATGCAGAAGGCTCTCCTGTCCCTGACCACGACATGGGCATCCATCTGGAGTTGGGCCCCGGGTGCTGAAGAAAAAGGACTGCCCACTTGCTCTTGGCTGCACCTGGAGGAAGGACAGCAAGGATGGGAAATGCAGAGGAAACAGTTCTTCATTGTGTGTGTGTGTGCGTGCGTGTGTGTGTGTGTGTGTGTGTGTGTGTGTGTGTGTGTGTGTGTGTGTGTTCATCTGTAAGACAAATCAAGTCTCGTCTCTTGGGCGTCCGGGTGGCGTAGCAGACTATTCCGTTGCCTACCAACACAGGTATTGCTGGTTCGAATCCCCGTGTTACCTCCGGCTTGGTCGGGCGTCCCTGCAGACACAATTAGCCGTGTCTGCGGGTGGGAAGCCGGATGTGGATATGTGTCCTGGTCGCTGCACTAGCGCCTCCTCTGGTCGGTAGAGGCGTCTGTTCGGGGGGGGGGGTGAGGGGGAACTGCGGGGAATAGCGTGATCCTCCCACGCGCTATGTCCCACTGGCGAAGCTCCTCACTGTCAGGTGTAAAGAAGCGGTTGGTGACTCCACATGTATCGGAGGAGGCATGTGGTAGTCTGCAGCCCTCCCCGGATCGGCAGAGGGGATGGAGCAGCGACCAGGACGGCTCGAAGAGTGAGGTAAATGGCCGGGCACAATTGGGGAGAAAAAGAGGGAAGGGAAAATAAATAAACAAATAAATAAATAAAGCCAGTCTCTTCTGGTCCTACATCAGAAAGTGACCGGTGAAAGGCTGAGCCAGTCTGGCCAAGCCATGTCTTTCCTGGCCCAGCAGAGGCAGTCCACCAATGCCAGGAGAGGCCTCACATGACACCATCCCAGATAAAGCTCTTACGTCGGGGGACATCAGCTGGGAGGAGTTTGTAAGCAGTGGGGGAGGAGGATATGTGGTGACCTCGATTAGTGCTGAACTTCCAAAATGTTAATGCCTCTACTAGAGGCACACAACACAACACAACACAACACAACACAACACAACACAACACTACACAACACAACATCCATTGCACATTGTCCGTCTTGGGAGAGAGATCCCTCCTCTGTTGCTCTCCCTGAGGTTTCTTCCCATTTTTCTCCCCGCTAAATGTTTTTTTTTTAGGGAGTTGCTCCTTATCCGATGCGAGGGTCTAAGGACAGGATGTTGTGTTACTGTGAAGCCCCTTGAGGCAAATTTGTAATTTGTGATATTGGGCTATACAAATAAAACTGACTTGACTTGACTTCTCACCAACTGAGTTCTAGCAACTTTTGGAACAACCGATAACGACTTTCCTTTGAGCAAAGTTGTTCGCTATATTTTTCTATTTCTCTAAAATCGGTTACCAAAGTCATGCCTGCCTGTGCTGATGCTTTGTCTCGACACTCTTAAAAAGGGAAGCTATCTTTCTAAAATCCGTGATGAATATTTGGTAGCGAGTCCACTGAAAAGAACTTAAGACGTCTATTTCATCACTTTTCAAATAGATGAGGTGCGTAAAACATTTACAGCCTCTTTCGAGCTTGGCTCTCATCTATCACTGATTCCCAAAGTTAACCTCCCATATCACAGCATCGTGGTTGCGTACATCTTTTTGAAAGCGTTTATTGTTGTGGTAAACGACACCTCCTGTTATTCAAATTCACTATAGTCAGACACATGTAAATAAAGGTTAAATAAAAAAAAAGTTATACACAAATGAGTTACAGTGCCATTATAAGGGCGGACACATCATCAAGTTCGCGGATGGTCCCGTCATTGTGTCCCTGCTCAGTAATGATGAACCTGACTGTGGTCCGGCGGCGGATGATTTTAGTGACTGGTGTAAACGCTCCTTCTCTGACATAAATGTATCCAGAACAAAGGAAATGATAATTGACTTTGGGAAGATGAATTCCCCTATTCTTGCTGCTGTTATTCATGGCCGGGCTGCTGAAGTCATCCAACAGTATAAGTGTCCGGGGACAATAACTGATGACAAGCTAACCTTTGAACCGAGTGCTGATGTTGGCTGTGTGAAGATCCATCAGTGCATGTGTTTTTATTGGAAGCTCATAAGTTTTAATGTTGACACCACTTTCATGAGAATGTTTTACTCTTTTTTTAATTAGCCTGTTCTAACCTTCTCTTTTATTTGCTGGTTTGGGTCATTTACTTTGAAAAACGGGAAAAGGTTGGAAGGAATTGTTGAGATGTGCAGGAAAATTGCAGGCACAAATCTAAGTGACCTCCCCCGTATGTGCAAAGTCAGAGCCACAAAGGAGGCTCAGTCAATTCTTGTTGACCCTCGTCCCCCCTTGTTCGGTGAGTTCAGGTTGCTTCCATCTGGTCACAGATATAATTTGCCAAGACGCAGGACCAACAGATTTAAGAATTCATCTGTCCCTGCTGCTATTGGCCTTTTGAATAATATCATGTAAATCTTTGTTTCTTTGTGTGACTTGTTTGTGTTGATCATTGATGTTGATTGTATTTGCTGCTGGCAGTGTGGCAAATTGCCCCTCCGGGATAATAAAGATTACCCTGACCTTGACCTAGAAAAAGATACAAACAATATAGACTATAAGGCATAGCACACTACTAAAACAGCAGAATCGTTCTGTAATTGGAAAGTAAAAAATGTGTTGGAGGCACACTGGAGGCATTTTGTTTCGTGAGAATCAGTTCAGTGCAGGAATATGGGGAAGAATAGAAACAGGTTAGAACATACGAGCGCTGATGTAAGTCCTTTTAATAAAAAGTGTTTGGATTTGGGGTCCAGGTAGTGTGGCAGTCTATTCCGTTGCCTACCAACACAGGGATCGCCGGTTCGAATCCCCGTGTTACCTCCGGCTTGGTCGGGCGTCCCTACAGACACAATTGGTCATGTCTGCAGGTGGGAAGCCGGATGAAGTTATGTGTTCTGGTTGCTGCACTAGCGCCTCCTCTGGTTGGTCGGGGCACCTGTTCTGGTGGGGGGGGGGTGGATAGCTTGATCCTCCCATGTGCTACGTCCCACTGGCGAAACCCCAGACTGTCAGGTGAAAAGAAGCGGCTGGTGACTCCACACGTATCGGAGGAGACATGTAGTAGTCTGCAGCCCTCCCCGGATTGGCAGAGGGGGTGGAGCAGCGACCGGGATGGCTGGAAGAAAAAGGGGGGAAAAGTGTTTGGATTAGAAAATATCATCAAAGGTGCTTGCAAGGATCTTCTGGATGACAACAGTAGCAAGTGGAGGTGAACATGTAATGTAGGGTCACTTGGACCAAGTGATTTTTAAGCAGAAGTATTGTTTTGCTCATCTTGCTGAAAACTGGAATAAACTGGAATTACCAGGGCAAATAGGAGTAATACATAAAGAGTGTGTGGTAGAGTAGTCGTGGTAGTAGTAGCCCGTAAGAGTGTGTGGGCTCTGGCATCTCTAAATATCAAGCTCACTATGTGAGAGCTGGCAGCCCTGAGACAACAAACTTCCGAGTTTCTCTTTCTTCCTGTGCTTTTGTAACTGTGCCACCGAAGAGACAGTGACTAAGCCCATGTCTTAAATCATCACTTTCTGTTTTATGGTATGTTATGAGAAAGAGTGACAAGACAATGAATGCACATACTTACTAAGTGCTAACCTTTATCATTGTCATCTATCTTCCTCAAATAAATGAACTCGCTTTAGCCTTGCAGTTTCTGTCAGGATTGTGTGAGTGACAAAACTTGGCCAGTTCATGCTAACGCCGTAATCAAACATAACCACTTTCCCTGCATGGCTGACGGTCCACTCTTGCAGACAGAGGAACCTGAGCTGTTTTAATGTTTAAAAGAATAGCACTTCAGGGTGTCCGGGTGGCATGGCGGTCTATCCGTTGCCTACCAACACAGGGCTCACCAGTTCGAATCACCATGTTACCCCCGGCTTGGTCCGGTGTCCCTCCAGACACAATTGGCCGTGTCTGCGGGGGGGGAAGCCTGATGTGAGTGTGTATCCTGGCCGCTGCACTAGCACCTCCTCTGGTCGGTCAGGGCGCCTGTTCAGGGGGGAGGGGGAACTGGGGGGAATAGCGGGATCCTCCCACGCACTACATCCCCCTGGTGAAACTTCTCACTGTCAGGGGAAAAGAAGCGGCTGGCGACTCCACGTGTATTAGAGGAGGCATGTGGTAGTCTGCAGCCCTCCCCGGATCAGCAGAGGGGGTGGAGCAGCGACCGGGAAGGCTCGGAAGAGTGGGGTTATTGGCCGAGTACAATTGGGGAGAAAAAGGGGAAAATTAAAAAAAAAAAACATGTCAATTTCACATCAGTCTCCGTACCAGTAATATTAATTGGTTATTCAGTTATATAAATTATCAGAGGACATGTCAAGGGTAATCCAGCGACACATCCCTCAATGTCTCAACTGATGTCACTTTCATATTGTAGCATTGACAGTCGATGATCACATAGCAGAAAACTGCAATATTACAAAACACCCATCCATTACCCAAGCCACTTATCCTAGTCAGGGTCATGGGGATGCTGGAGCCTATCCCAGCAGTCATTGGGCAGCAGGCGGGGAGACACCCTGGACAGGCTGCCAGGCCATCACAGATTACAATAATACCAAACAAGGGTATCAAAATATTAAGACTGCAGTATCTTCAAAGTTAAAAAACAATGTGAAAATAAATAATGGGACATGCCACTGAATATACACAGAGTGACCACGCCAGTTCTCGCTCTCCTCCCTCTCTCTGGCAGCGTGTCAAGCACGAATTGGGATTGAATACTGATAAGCGTATTCTGAGTTCATCCATAATTTAACTTTTGTCATCGGTGTTGACTAGTTTCTGGCTCCCGTCTCCAGCTTTGTTGCTCATTTGTACTTTCATATTTTCCTAGCACAACAGTTTGCCTTCAGCCAATAAAAAGGGACAAAATAGAGACATAAACACCAGATAGCTTTTGTCTGTCATTTTCTGTCCCGTAGAGTGCTTTTTTTTATCCTCCTCCAACTATGCACGCACACACACACACACACACACACACACACACACACACTGAGGATCTGGGTCTTGATAACTGCAAAGCAGGCAAAAGCCCTCACCTCTGGTCCTCGTCATCTTTTGCTGCCCCCTCAGCATCACAGCTGGGTGTACTTAGCCTGTTGACAAAACTGTGCATTCACTCCCAAAAAAATAAATAAATAAATAAAAAATAATAAATCTGAGCACTCTAAAATGGGGGTTTATCTGATATGCAAACCATATCTATCATCATATCTATCATCATATACAGTGAGCTGAGTGTGATGTTCTGCTCAAGGTCTGTAAATCCCATGACTTTTTGCACTTGTTTGTGCTACATTTTCACAAATCAATTCCTGTTTCTTGAGAGTTATAAGCACAATTTTTATCGGAGGAAAGAAAAAAGCCCATGATGTATACATATACTTTAGTTGTTTTGGACTTAATCCAAATAATCTCTCAGCATTTTGCATAATGTTACTCAGACTGCTAAAATGTGGGTATGGATCTTAAACGACGTCATCCCCCTGACAATCTCATTAAGCCCAACGTTTTAACACGACTAATAACGGGGCCTTTCACTTCATTTCAGTGTGAATCTCAGAAAACATGAACTTGACGTGGAATCTCTAGTTTACAGAGGGATGGCATAGAATTGCAGATCCTGACATTTCACGGAAAACAACCTGCAAAATATGAGATTAGAGAGGGGCCGTTAACCAGATGATCTCAGAGGATATGCAAATCTGCACCATATCGTAACAAGCGGTGGAACAAATATGCCGCTGCCCTTTGAAAGCAATGAGTAATATGCTGTACAACTCAGAAGTAGGGCCAGCACATTTGTACCAAAATATATTTCCACCAAAGGAGAATTATACGCACACATCGGACCTGAACCAAATGTGACGGGTGGAAGGAGCATACCTCAGCACCTCATGAACAGCTCAGTGAAAAATGAGGCGGGGTATCGTACTGAGGGAACTCACCAAGGAAAACGTAGAGCAAAAGTAATCAATTATCACACCTTCCACTGCATTCCCATTGCAGAGGCCCGTTGATTATTTAAGGGAATTAGCTATTGATCAGCTAAGTGAGTCAGCGAGACAGCCGCCAGCCAGCTCGCCCATCAGCAAGCCGCCCATACCGCCTGCTCCTCCACAGTTCAAGCCACTAAGACAGGGAAGGGGTGGTTACTTGTAGGAACAAATTATGCTATTGTTATTATATTGTTGCTATTGACAAATAAATTGACTTAACTTTACAAAAAGTGATTTGACAATCAACAAAAAGCTAAAAAAAATGCAACTCAAGAAAGCAATGCAGGCTAAAGGGATATTAATATATGATAAAAACAATATTATAGTACAAACAAAATGAAAGACATCATACCTAAGCAAGTTTGTAAAAATTGGGTTTTAAAAAGTTATTAAGATGATAATAATGGTACATTTTTAAATTATTCATCCCAGAACCCACTGACTGTAAAAGCTCAGCCACCTTTTGGATGTGATTCCAGACTTGGAAACAGCTGGGGCACCCGAGGCTGTGTACTGGCTCAGAGGGGGATTAAAAGTTTAAAATACGCCTCCGGGCCAGGGCTAACCGTGCTTTAAAAGTGATCAGTAGAAAATCTCAATCAATACTAAACTCTAGCAGGTAACCTGTGAAGAGCTGCAAAAACTTTATGATTGCAATCTTGTCTTTGTTACAACCTATTAACATTCATGTTAGGCGGCACGGCGGCCCAGTCGTCAGCACTGTTACCTCATAGTAAGAAGGTCCTGGGTTTGAACCCCAGACAGTCCCAGGTCCTTTCTGTGTGGAGTTTGCATGTTCTCCCTGTGTCTGTGACGGGTTCCCTCCGGGTGCTCCGGTTTCCTCCCACCATCAAAAAGACATGCACGTTAGGGTTAATACTCCTGTCTGTGCCCCTGAGCAAGGCAGTGGAAAGAAGAACTGGAGTTGGTCCCTGGGTGCTGCAGCTGCCCACTGCTGCTATACAATAGGATGGGTTAAAAGCAGAGAACAAATTCATTGTAACCGAACAACTGTACAATGACAACAATAAAGTGGCTTTCTTCTTTCTTTCTTCTTCTTATATTTTAAACCAACTAGACGTGTGAATGAGACTTCTAAGACATTGTGGAATTGATTGTGGAATTAAAAGAGAGTGTACAATTACAGCCAGGCGGGTAGAAATCAATGTTCACAAATGTTGAGGAGGCATAGAAATCTCACACCATATGCCAGACTTTAGAGATGCAAGGTCTGCACAGTGTTGAATCTCAGCACTCAGGTAATTATCACCATTATCATCCAACAAGATGTCTAAATTTGCATTGGAGCAATTACCTATTCATTTCAGTCATAGAAGAACACACCGAACTACACACAGGCGCTGTTATTGAACGCTGCATTTTAACACGTCCACATCCATGCAAAGTCTGTTCCCATCAAGCAGATCACATTATATGTACAACCAAGCCAGACATATAAAAGCTTGCTTGTTTGTGTGAGTCCACTGGGAAAAGCCACCACAGCATTAAAAGGCTCTGTGTTATGCATGGACTTGCTTCTCTGTTTTGATGGGCTCTGTTTGCAGGCATGAAAATTTCATAGTCCCACACAGAAATCATAAGTTTTATGTCGTGGCTCTTGCGAAAAGTACCACTTTGTCTCGAACGCTATTTAGGGCACTACACTATTAGTACCACAACCATGGTAGTGTTCGGTAAAATGTCAGAACTGTGGCAATCCACAGCAGCACTGAATAAACAGAATTGTTTATAGAATGACTGAAACTAAAATACCATCAAGTACCCCCTTGGTACTTGCTTTTGGGGTACATGGGAAATAACAGGGGAAAGCTTTAGACAAATTATTATAGAAACACAATGGAGTTGCTGGAGCTGTAGTGAACACAACTGGGGAAATCATACAGAAGACCGCATTGTCATATCTTTGTATAATTTGTGTGTATGAATGTTTCACTTAAAACACTTTGCATTGCATTGGGCGGCATGGCGGCCCAGGGGTTAGCGCTGTCGTCTCACAGCAAGAAGGTCTGCGGTTCAAGTCCCAGGTCCTTCCTGTGTGGAGTTTCCATGTTCTCTCCGTGTCTGTGGTGGGTTTTCTCCAGGTGCTGCATTTTCTCCCACCATAAAAAAGACATGCATGTTAGGGTCAAGGCTGGATTACGGACTGGGCATGCTGAGCAAGTGCCCCAGGGCTCCGGACCATGAGGGGCCCCAAAAGGTAAGTGGTATTGTGCTTGCGTATAGTAGGGATCCCCAATCATACCCTACAAGGGATGTTTGTTCAAACCCCAAGCTAGTGTCTATTGATGCGAGGGGCCCAAGCTACAGTGTCTACTGATGCAGGGCCCCAAGCTACAAAGTCTCTATTGATGCAAGGGGCCCCAAGCTACAGTCTCTACTGATGCGTAGCCTATCTGACTGGGCGGGTGGGGTGGCAATGGACACGTGTGCCCCAGGGCCCCAGGTTAATCCGGCCATGGTTAGGGTTAATACTGTCTGTGCCCTTGACCGAGGCATGGCAAAATGAACTGGAGTTGGCTGCCCACTTCTCCTAGCTACACAGAGCATAATTTCCCTACAGGGATCAATAAAGTATCTCACAATCAAAAATCAAAATCAAAATTACACATACTTCCTGCATATGATGGTGTATTAATCCAGTGAGGATATCTCCAGTGCAGGAAGTGTGGCCTCTTAGCAAAATAAACTCGAAGTTCGAGCATCATTTAAATATCAGTATACGGTTTCATGGCTATCAGTATTTTAGTGTAATTGTAAAATGCCAAGTGGCGTAAAAAATACCCCCCAACTATGTCCAGCAATATATTTGGACTTGTTTTTTGCCTTCAGTTATGCCACGATTACGCATTTCAATTGCTGTTGAGATGCATTCTGGTGGGCTTGGAAGTTGCAGTAAAAACTTGCTAGTGTTAGCTGGCTATTAGATAGCTTAAGATAATTTGTCACTTCTTAAAGTGTCTTCTGCCCTCCACTGCTTTCCTCCCACCCTGTCATGCGCCACCATGGCAGTACCAACTGCTGATGTTACGTGTATTTTAATCAATCTATCAAACTTTATCTTTATCGCACTTTTTTCCATATCACACGTTTAAAACGCAATGCAGTGCTTTAAACCAAACGAAAGTGCACAGACTAAAAAGTAGGGAAAATAAAAGAAGAAAATATCTCTCCTTACCTTATTATGGGATAAAAGAAAAAATATACAAATGGAAATAAAATTTAATAAAAATAAAAGTTTAGTCCAGGTGTCATGGTGGTCTATTCCGTTGCCTACCAACACGGGGATTGTTGGTTCGAATCCCCCTCTGGCTTGGTCCGGCATCCCTACAGACACACAATTGGCCGTGTCTGTGGGTGGGAAGCCGGATGTGGGTATGTGTTCTGGTCGTTGCACTAGCGCCTCCTCTGGTCGGTTGGGGCACCTGTTCAGGGAGGAGGGGGAACTGGGGGCAATAGCGTGATCCTCTCACGTGCTACGCACTCCTGGCGAAACTCCTCACTGTCAGGTGAAAAGAAGCGGCTGGTGACTCCACATGTATCGGAGGATGCATGTGGTAGTCTGCGGCCCTCCCCGGATCGGCAGAGGGTGTGGAGAAGTGACCGGGACAGCTCAGAAGAGTGGGGTAATTGGCCAGACACAATTGGGCAGAAAAAAACTTGATGTGGCTTACACAAGCATTGAAGTCCTTGTCTTAAAGATCAAGATGAACGTGTTCGGAGGAGGCATGTGGTAGTCTGCAGCCCTCCCTGGGCTGAGGGGGTGCAGCAGCAACCTGGACGGCTTGGAAGAGTGGGGTAATTGGCCAAGTATAATTGGGGAGAAAAAAGAAGGGGGGGAGCATAAAGAGACTTCAAGGTACAACTTCATCTAGACAATGATTGTGTCATTCTCCCATAACCATCAAACTATGCAATCAAAATGAATCTAATGATGACATGTTAATGCAAAAAAAGCTACCTCATGCTCCTTTAACAGCCAAAAGAAATCAGAAGGGGGCGCTCTAGGTATAGACCCGATTAAAAAGATGTGTTTAAAGCAACCATTTAAAAGTTGGTATCGCGGGGGCGACAACACGAACACATTCTCATCCCTCGGCATCATACAGGCGCTATTGACCAAGTGTTGATATATTATGTGCAGGGTATCCTTCAGTGTCTGTAAAGAGATGCAGCGGGTATTCAGCAGGGTAGTTAAGGCTGGGGTTAAGGTTAGGGGGTGGTTAACCTGCCACGTCTCATACAGACATGGCCTTGTATTTAATATATATCAATGCTTCATCAATAGCGTAAATATAAGACACTGCAGGATGAGAATAGGCTCACAACACAGTCCAGGACCATACAAACACCACACAATGCTGCTTCGCCTTGAGAGAAGATTGTCAGTGGATCCGAGGGCCTTGCCAGGAACATGTTTGTATGGCTTTTTTTTTATGTAGTCAGGAGCAAGTCCATTTAAAGATGTATAATAAGTGAAAAAAATCTATTCAAGCACTGATTTGCAGCCAGTTAAGAGATTTCAGAATATGAGTGACGTGAGGTTTTTATTTGGTTCCTAGTTCTGGCCCAGTTGTAACCGTCAGATTTTTTGAGCACTCACGACTGCCATAGACAAACCAAATGCATGAACCAATTTGATGGTATCGGGTTGAGAGAGAAAAGGCTTCTCTTTTGAGATATATCTTAGCTGTTAAAAACTGTTTTAAGTAGGGGCGTCCGGGTAGCGTGGCGGTCTATTCCGTTGCCTCCCAACACGGGGATCGCTGGTCCGAATCCCCGTGTTACCTCCGGCTTGGTTGGACATCCCTACGGACACAATTGGCTGTGTCTGTGGGTGGGAAGCCAGACGTGGGTGTGTGTCCTGGTCGTTGCACTAGCTCCTCCTCTGGTCGGTCGGGTCGCCTGTTCAGGGAGGAAGGGGAACTGATAGTGAGGGAAAGTTAGGAAAATCTGGGAAGTAAAGCATTACCAAGAAATTTCTTCATGAATGTGTTCATAGAGGTGTGTAATAACATGTATTAAAATGTTGAAATTCAACTCCAGGGGGAAACCCTGAAAAAACCTGATCAAAGTTGGGGTATTGACACCAGTATTAAAAAAATCAACTTCCGGTTTAGGAAAAAAGGCTACCAAAACATTTTTGTACATAATTTTCTAAACAAAAAAGTCTCTTGGGGTAAGTCTCTAACTCACTCGTGTGATTTTTTATGATTTTTAAAAGATTTTTTATTTTTTATTCTTTTTATTTTTTTATCCCGTTCTTAAGGCCCTTTCCATCCACCCCTCCCAGTGAGAGACCCTTGTTCTTTAATTCATCTATTCTTTTATTTTCATTTTTTGTTTGGAAAATATTGAAGTAAAATAGAGAGGAAGTGGGGGAGGGGGGGAGTCCGGGTGAGGGTGATTTTTTGAAAAAGATTTAGATAAATAATTTTTTATCATAACAAATCACAGCAATGCTGTAGAGACTTACTTTTGTTTTTTTTCATGATTCTGAGTTGATTGCTAGCATTTAATTTTCTCTAGATCTACTCCTTAGTGGAATAACTGCCATGCCAACTTTTGCATATATATTTTTTTGCATTTATTACAATAGTCGCAATAGTCAGAGAAAATCCATGTCAAATGCTTCACAAGTCAGCGTCTGAGTCTTCTTCAAGACCATCATGAATACCATTCTTGCATGTAATGCCTTTACAAACTCCACATGCTGAGATGCACTTGACACCATTCTTCTTGCAGCTGCATCGCCTGTTACTGCAATCTCCATTACAATTACAGCTTGTGAACTGGAGGAGCTCCTCAGGAGCCACTGGGTCTAGTGTTGGAACTGGCTCATAACCATGAACACTGACTGTCCATCCATAGTCACTGGGGTCCAGAGACATGTTCTGTAGAAGAATCCAGTCCCGGGTCTGTAGGTAGGCACGGAGAGAATGCTGTGCAGCCGCACCCTCTGTTGGAGGTAAAGTCTCTGGTTTGATCAGCCCAGCCGCTGCCTTCCGTGAGAACATGGTGTACCGAATTTTACCCAGAGTAGTACCTGGTCCATTGTAAATATATTGGAAGATCGCAGTTCCAGCCCGAACCACTGCACCCTTGGTAGCATGAATGTCCATGAAGATGTCCATATGTTTATCAATGTCCCCTGCACAAAACCTGAAAAAGTGCATTTCAAGGTTTTTTTTAAAGATATTTCAATATACAAATATTTCACTAAAATACAATTACTTTTATTATTATAGGCCTGCTATTATTACCTGTCAAACAGAGTTGTTTTCCCATGGCCAGAAATAGCAGAAACTGTATCACACCCAGTGAACGCATGACAAAAGAGCAGGTAGCGTCTCTTTCTTTCTGAGAGAGCTTCCCGGATCTTCCTGACATCATAAGAGCCCTTGGATGTGGTTAAGAAGAGTGGGTGGTTGGTGCTCGAGCTATGGTGCACCAGCATTACCAGTATGTCTGCGTCTTCTGCTCGCAACTGTAAAGAGAGCATGTGAAAATATTTTAAAAAATCAAAACTCTTATTTTAAAGTAGTTAAGCAAATGAAAGTTAAATATCTACACAAACTACTGACCTCAACAGAGCCATCTTTAGCAGCAACTAATGCCTCTCTCACAATCGAAGTGTCAGCATCATTGTCAGTCTGCTCCACAGTGATGTTAAGTTTTCTGAACGTTGAGGAGAGGAGGTGAATGAGTTCACTCTTGTTATGGATGTTGTCCAAGAACTTTGCTCTTGGTGTCCAGTGCATCATATCTGGTTGAATCTGGAGATCACAGCATGATTTCTTGCTACGTCGGATGTGGTCATGATCTTTTGGTGATCTGTTATAGCCATCAAAGACCACAATGATCCTTTGAGAGTTATAGCCAAGATGCTGCATGTACCTTAGGTAACTGTTGGCAATCTCCTGCCAAGTCTGGCCTTGTTCCCATTTCACCATGTAGAGAAGCCATCCTCCATCAACCACCAAAGTGGAACAGGGTTGGTTGGTGAGTTCAAGTGGATCAGTCAACTCCTTCAGGCTAGTTTTGGAAAACCCTGCCTTGTTTGCCTTGTTCATTTTGTGATCTTTGTTGCTGAAAAGGGACAATGGGACGGGAGTTAGCTCATACTCCAAGCTTGTCTCAACTGTCATATCCCGTTGAGCAAAAATGATCAGTCGGTTGAACAACTTGAGTGAGTCAAGATGAATCTTCTTCTCGTTGATCTTGGGAATCTTTCTGAGTGATGACAGGGCTTGTACATTTGACTTCACCTCCATGGTTGATGTTGCTGACTGTCCATCCAGCTTTATCTGCATCTCTATACCTACTTCAGCTGCTCTCTCCGCATTGACTGAGTCATCCCCTGTGCTTGTGAATCCTGTAGAGAAAGATACAAGCATATTCTTGTCTTGATCGTGGTCGAATGGGTTGTTCTCTTCAAACCACTGAATGAAACGGGGTGTTTCCACTGAGAGAGACAATGTTTAAATCTATATTGTCCCCAACGAACTGAGTGACTGCATTGTTTGCTTCCGCAACCTCCGTGGAGACCACCTGATTGTCACTTTCACTGGCGGTCGGAACCGTTGGATCCTCAAGTGCGGCATTAATCGCAGCCTCATCATTGATCTGGTCATCAGTTTCTTCTACAATGGTATCAAGCGTGCCAGATGTATCTGGGATGCCATCTCCATTCCTGTCATTGAGGAAGCAGTATTTGTAGTTTTGTGTCTCTGAGTAAGACTCAGTGTATCCTAGCTAGTGTAACTTGTCGATCATCCATTTTGACCCAAATCTATGATCAAGTTGTATGGCAAGCCCCATTTGGTATGGCAATACTCCTGATCGAGGCCGATGAGCCTTGATAAAGTTCTGCCCCCAAACAGCTACTCTTTCATCGGTCTTCACTATTGGTCTCAAGAACATCTCGAGGCTCTCAGGAACAAGTGCCAGCTGTCTCTGGATATCAGCCATACTGTATGCAGTGGGGTATGACTTTGGATCTAGATTAATCATGGCAATGTCGTTGCATATGAACTTTAGTGCTGTCTTTATGATTCGTGTCTTCTCATCTCCTTGCTGAAGATTAGCATGACGCTCTCGCAGAATGTTGCTTGTGTTATCTTTGAGGCAGAGTACATCTTTGGGTTCGCGAAGCGAACCCTAGTTATATGAACAACGACAAAATGGCTGAGAGGGTTATTGCATTGTGACATCATCCACAATAGCTCGCTGGAAAAAAGAAAAACGATGGAGGTGCATTCCCCGTGCCAATCCAGGACAATATGACCCCCTGTGGTCATATGTCCTCCCACCGACCCCGTATTGGCACGCCCACCGGAAGCGCTATTCCTCTTTGTTAGTCAAACCATCTCCAACTAAATGAGCACCCCACCTGTGGCCCGGGTAGGAGGAGAACGGCTCCATTCTCAGCCATTTTGTCGTTGTTCATATAACTAGGGTTCGCTTCGCGAACCCAAAGTTACATTTCACGTACTCCAAAATGGCTGAGAGGGTTATTCCATTGAACAACGACAGGATTCGCGCCTCCGTTCCCTAGCCGTCCAATGAACCCTTCAAACCCCTGGTGGGAAGGGGTACGCGTTCTGATGAGAGCATCCTAAGAGGCCTGCTCCAGAACAGCGTCGGCAACCGACCGCACCTTAACGTGCCGGTAATAATGCCGTAAGAAAGTGGTCTCACCACTCCAAACCGCCGCCTGGCGGATGACCTCCCAGTCGATACCTGACAACACAGCTATCGACGTAGCAGTCCCTCGGGTAGAATGCGCCTTCAGCTTAGGAGCTGTTTTACCCGCTTTGGTATACGCCTCCGTAATACCATCCACCAGCCAGTGTGCTAGCCTCTGGGTGGAAAGGGTATAACCTGGTTTGCTCACTCTGTAGGTCAACAGCAGACTGTCAGACCTACGAATATCTGCTGTGCACCGCATGTAAATGCGTAAAGCCCGTACAGGACACGAGAGGTGCAAGCGTTTCTCATCCCTAGTCACCGGTGACGGATGAAACGCGTGTATCACCACCGGGGCCCTACTCGTCAGGACAGACACAGTTTTGGGCACGAAGCTGGGGTCTGTAAAGAGCGTGACCATCAGATCACCAGAAAACACCATCCCCTTGATGGTGAGTGCAGTGAGCTCACAACCCCTCGCTGCGGTGGTAAGTGCCAAGAGCACAGCCAGCTTAGCCGAGACATAACGCATGTCTGCCGTAGACATGGGTTCAAAGGGATCTTTCTCTAGTGCGCGCAGAACAAGGGAAACATCCCAAGTTTCAGCTCTCGTAAGCTCCTTAGCTGAGAGCTTCTTAGCACCCAACAGGTACTGCGTCATGAGCGGGTGCGTGAAAACCGTGCTACCCTCGATCTTCCCCCCGGAAGAACGTGAGAGCCGATACACAGACTTTGACCGAGGAGAAAGACCATAGTCTATCACTCCTACAGACCTCCACAAAAGTCAGTATAGGGCCAATCCCTACTGACAAAGGGTCCATGTCGCGTTCAGCGCAAAATTGGTCAAATCGATTCCAGTACCCCTGGTACCTGGAATACGTGGAGTCTTTACGCGCCGCTAAAATGACACGAATCACTTGCGCACTAAGTCCCATAGCTAAGAGCCTGGCTTTGTAAGCATCCACGCCGCTAATCGGGAGCCTCCTATCCAGGGGCCCTCCCGTAGCAGCCCTCCTGCTTGCGTGAGCGCGTCCGCCCACTCCGGGACGTCGAACCGCTCGCCTACTATCCAGGGCACTATTCGCGGAAACCACGGGGTGCTCGGTTCGTACGGGGCCACGAGCACTAACCGACCCCCTGTGCGCTCGAACTTGACCACCAGGTCTAGGAGGCACCTGCGCGGGGGGAATGCGTAAAGCATCTCCTCGGGCCATGGATCTAGTCCAAGCGCGTTGACCCCCAACGGCGCTAGGTCGGACGGGAGCATCGAGTACCAACGAGGGCACTTGTAATTGAGTTTCGATGCGAACAGATCCACTTGAGCTACCCCGAACCTCTCCCAGATCATAGCCACTATGGCTGGGTTGAGGCTCCAATTGTCCACATGCGGGCCGCCTCTCGAGAGGATGTCCGCTGCTTCGTTGTCCTTCCCAGGAACATGAAGCGCCCTGATTGATAGCGCGTTGCTGTTGACCCAAATCCAAATTTGCATGGCCAACTCTCTGCAACGCTTGGACTTCATACCGCCTTGGCGGTTGATGTAGGCCTTGGCCGTCATGCTGTCTGTCATTATCAGTATGTGACGGCCTACGAGATCCTGAGCGAAATGCTGGATAGCCAGCCAAATCGTCTCCGTCTCGCGCGCGTTGATGTGGACCTTCTCCCCAGACGGCCACACTCCTCGCGCTGTTTTGTAGCCAAGGATGGCCCCCCAACCCGAGAGGGACGCATCCGTATAAATCGTTACCTCGGGTCCCCTGGGGCCCATAGGGACCCCAGACATGTCCACGCAGGCTCTGTTCCAGTGGTCTAGGTCCTGCGCTACCACGCGCGGGACCAGGATAAGATGGTTGTTGTACCGGCGTTCGTTGCCGTATTTCAAGAAGTGAACTGCGAACCACAATTGCAGTCTCCTCATGAACAACAGACCTAAAGGAACAACTTGGTGAGCCGATGCCAGAAGGCCCAGCAGCCTCCTGATCATCCGATAAGTGACATATGTCCCCGGGACGAAATGTGCTAACGTGGTCCTGGTGGAATGCCATCTCTCTTGCGTAAGGGTTGCGCGCATGGATACCGTATCCAAACTCAGACCCAGATACGTTGCCTGGCACGAAGGCCATGGCGCGCTCTTCTTTATGTTGATAGTGAAACCCATGTACTCCATGAATTCCATCAACTCCTGAGTATGGAGTATTGCTTGTTCCGGCGACCGGGCCAACACCAACAGGTCGTCTAGGAACCATGCCAAGCGCATACCTTTGCGCATCAACACTCCGAGCGCTGCTTTCACACACCTTGTGAATGTCAGAGGAGAGAGGCGATATCCGAACGGGAGGCATGTGTACTGGTAACACTGACCCCGGTAACAGAACCGAAGATACTTTCTGTGTCTTTCCGCAATCGGACAATGATAGAAAGCATCTTTTAGGTCGACCGAAGTTAGCCAATCGGACTGTGTCACCATTGACAGCAGAACCGGTGTGCGTAGCATTTTGAAACTGACCTTCTCTACATACTTGTTGAAGGGTTTCAAATCTAGGATTGGGCGCATGCCCCCATCCTTCTTCGGGACCAGAAAGTAACGGCTGTAAAACCCGTCTTCCCTTTCTAGGGGAGGAACCACCGTGATTGCCCCTTTCGAGAGTAACTCTGTGAGTTCGTTGTCTAGGATTTGTGCTTCGGCCACCGACCCCGGTTCCGTATGCACTATTCCCAAGTACGGGGTACAATACCGTTCTCGAAAAGGATTTGGTGTCCGTGGGCTATCTGATCCAAAACAGAAGCCGACGGGACCAATTCCTTCCACCTGTGTAACATGCGTGACAGAGGTCTCGTTGCCTCCTGTACCTTGCTGTTCAGGTAGCGCGCGTAAGTTGCGCGTAAAGGGTATGGGGAAGCCCCGCCCGCCATGCCCTGCATCCATGGGGGGGCTTCGTCCTTGTAAAGGAGACCCAGATGGGGGAATTGGCGTTTTGAACCGCCTTGGCCGCTGAATCTGTGGAAGACTGGGAGTTTGGACGTGAGCCCTGTCTACGCCCGCGCCCCACTTTACCACCTCTTTTTGGCTAAGTCTCTCTCCATTTCTGCTTGCGCGCAGGCTTGTCCCCCTGCCCTGTGCCCACCGCGGGCTTAGGGGTAGGCGGGTTCTTCATCATCGGGAGAAGCTCCTTGTGCAAGGTTTCGCGCTCGGCCTGGGCGGCCTTGTATTTGCTGATAATGTCCGGGGTCGTTCCAAACAGGCCCTGGTTCCCTGCCAGGAGTGGGCCATCCACTCCTTGCAGAATTCCTCTTTTACCCCGGCTGTCTCTAGCCAGAGACGTCTGCGCGAAAGGGTGGAGGCAGCTGCGCTAGAACCGCACTCTAGAGCGATGGAATACAGTAGCGATCCCAGGGAGTCAGCTATGCGTTCCATTTCCAAGATGTACTCACAACCTGCTTCGCTGGCCACTACGTCACCGAACTCGGCCCTGTCGATACCTGCTGTAGCGATGGCGGCTTTGCTTTGCTCGACGTTTGATAGGCTGCAGAGCTTGCGCATGTACGCCGTTATCATCCCAGCCGTTGAGACGAGTCCAGCTGCGCGTGTACTGGCGTGCCATGCATCACACGCGTAAAGATCCACCTGTTGGCCCCACTGCGAAGGGTGTTTGGGAGTATCGCGAGACCCCACCTTGGTGTTAGGGTTGAACGATAAAACGTCCCTCTCTGGTTGCGGAATTTTCCAGTCTTTGTAGTTGAGGTTCCTAACCTCGACTGCTAAGACGTCAACCCCCTTCTGACTGAACTTTGAGGACGATTTAAGTAGCGGATCCGCCTCCGCCCGCTTAAACGCTCGTTCGATGTGAGGATAAGGTGGTAGAGTGGAGTCCCTGACCCTCTCTGCCATTCGTGGAAAATCGGCTACCACCGGATCTTGAGGATTGCCCGGCTCGGTAACGATGTCGGCAGACTTGACCGCTCGCGCGAACAGATCGCGGAAACTGGCGAGGAATGTTTCGGACCCACGTTGCATGGCGTCGCCATCTTTGTTTGGTTGAGACGAACTTGGCTGGTCGTCTTCCACGCCCTGATCGTCTACTTCCTCAGGCAGTGAATCCTCGGGTTCCGCACCCGCCGAATAACATGCCACGGATTCACCAGGGAGAGATAGGATCTCATTGATCCAGTCCTCTCTAACTATCCCGGATGGTGGGATAGCCTCTGGCTCCGGAGGGATGCTAATGCTAGCCGCCGTCCCGTGACTGTAGCTAGGAAGCATCGGAGGGATGTTGCTAGCCTCCGCCCCATGGCTATAGCTAGGTAGCACCATGCTAGCCGCCTCGTTAGCAGGTGCGAAGGGATCTGCAAGTCCCCATCTTTGACGGTACAGGGCAGCCCACCTTTGGCGCCCCGACCCTCTGATGGTTTTACAGAAATTGCAGTCGATCTCATTACGGTCTACATCCCTCAAGTAGCCCGTGTAGTGAACATGCGGGATATGGGAGACACAGTCCGGATGGGGGTCCCATTGGAGCGTCGCCGGTTTAACACACCCGCACCAAGCGTAGAATCCGACCACATCGACCGGATTAACGAACATCTTGGCGATAAAAGGTAAGCTAACTATAAGTTAGTATCTAATATACCAGTATATCACTAGATTACTTGCGTATTTGCAGTTTTCCTCTTAGTCCCAGCGAGAGAGAAACAGCCATCGACCGATCTCATTTAGTTGGAGATGGAAAGAGGAATAGCGCTTCCGGTGAGCGTGCCAATACGGGGTCGATGGGAGGACATATGACCACAGGGGGTCATATTGTCCGGGATTGGCACGGGGAATGCACCTCCATCGTTTTTCTTTTTTCCAGCGAGCTATTGTGGATGATGTCACAATGCAATAACCCTCTCAGCCATTTTGGAGTACGTGAAATGTAACTGACCTTTTCGACTGTGATGTGAAGTACAGTGTGTCATGATATTTCTCTTGAAGTTTCATCCTTAGCCATTTCTTTGAATAAGAGAGGCTCTTATCGGGTGACTGATCAAACTGCTGCATCTTTTCGTGGACTTGGTCAAGCGTCATCACCCCATGCTCGAGTTCTGTGTCTAGCCATTCGCATAATTCAATAAAAACAACCTCTCTCTCATCATCTATTTTCTTTTGTCCTCTCTTCCTTGGTCCTTCGTCTGCAGTCTTGGAGTAAGGCCTACCCTTTTCAAAAAGAAGTTTGCAGCGCAAATGATACAAGGTTTCTTCTGCTACTAAGTCATTGATCCCTTCCAGACGTCCAAGGACTTCTGTGCCCCAGTCATCTCCACGACTCCTTGCTATCTTCAGCAAGCTTGCCTTTAGTCTATCTGCAGTCACGTTATCAGACACTCTATATTTCTTTCTAGCGTCTGCTGGTTTAAGTTCGAAGAGATGCGGGTTGGTTGCAAAGAATGCATACATTCTTGTACAGAAGCTGAACGGACCGTGAACTTGAAGAGGTGCATGCAGTTGATGCACTGAACTCAAAGCAAGTACGCCTTCGCTTCAGCTTTGCTGTCTCTTCCTCTGCCTTTGATGCTTGAGCTGACGTCTTGGTGACCTTGACAAACTTGTTGTACAAATAATCTTTACACTTTATGTGGTATCTAAGTCTTCCTTCATTTTCATCTTTCTTCATACGCTCCAAAATTGTAGCATTTTCCATGGCTTCTGCATGTTTCAATAAAGTAGCGTAGCCTTTAGAAGTTCCTTGCAAAAACCTCTCATCTGGCGTTTCCAGGCCTTCACAGAAGAAGCACTTGAGCAGAGGTGGGTTCACATCGTCTTCCATATTAGCCTACTGAGGCCCATAGCCTACACAAAGTAGAATAAAGACCGAATCTGTCATAGAGGCATAGTTTCTGAAATATTGTACTGAGGTGTAAAAGAATAAATTTGCTTAACCGTAACAATAAATGAAAAAAAAATCTGAGGCAGTACAGGCTACACCACTTTAACCTAGCTAGGTAGTTAATGGAGCAGACAGCTAGCATTTAACTAAATAAATAAATCAGATGTAGGTTTTGGAGTATAGTACACACATGAGAGTCAGACAACTTATGACAACTATGAGCCAGCTAACAAGTATTGTTAAGCTAGTAATGACAACTTTTAGTGGAAGTTAACATTTACGTTAGCCGATCATATTACTTACTGTTAGCTAGCTAACAAGAACAAGCAAAGTTATACCTTTTATGTAACAAATGAGAATCATCAGTGTTGTGCAGAGAAACATTTCAGCTTGTTAGAAAAATTGTTGAGAATACGTACGTATCAGGTGTTGAAAGCAGTATATTCAGTCAGCCCGTGATCAATGGAGAAAAAGGATGTAAATGGCTTCAACATGTCGGGTGCCCTCTACAGCATGGGGGGGGGGATGATGAGTGGGAAAGTGGATGTGAATATTTTTCTACCAGGGTCTTGGTGAAAAACAAATGCTTGCAATCAACTTAGAATCATGACAAATTCCTAGTTTGACCCTTCAAATGTAAGTTAAGTCCAATTTAAGCTTTTTTCAATTTTCGAAAATCTGTTATCGGTACCCTGAATTGGAGCAATTTTTTTGGAGGTTACCCCCGGGAGTTGAATTTCAACATTTTAATACATGTTACTACACACCTTAAGGAACACATTGGTGAAGAAATTTATTGGTAACACTTTACTACCCAGATTGGTCAAATTCCTGCTAACTAATAGCGTGATCCGCCCACGCGCTACGTCCCCCTGGTGAAACGCCTCACTGTCAGGTGAAAAGAAGCAGCTGGTGACTCCACATGTATTAGAGGAGGTATGTGGTAGTCTGCAGCCCTCCCCGGATCGGCGCAGGGGGTGGATCAGCGACCGGGACAGCTTGGAAGAGTGGGGTAATTGGCCACATACAATTGGGCAGAAAAAGGGAGGGAAAAAAAACGGTTTTAGTTATGCGCTTTATATGCAGATTGAAGTACAGATCTGAATTGATGACGACACCAAGATATGTACACATGTTGTTTTAAGCATGTTAACCGAGGGATTGGTTTCTCGTTTGGGTTTTCAAAGCTGTAAGCAGAATCACAGGGAGGATGCAACCCATTATGTATCTGGTCACTTAGAGATAATGAAGCCTCTTTAGCCAGCTGCATTTCAGGCTTGATCAGGTCCAGCTCTGAGAGAAACAAAAGCTTTTTCAGTGAAGGATGACACAACATCTGACCCATGGCTGTTTGTTTGCTGTCTTCCAAAGGGTAACATCATGCGGTTTCAGCTTTTATCCTCCCATCACATAATTTAGAAAAATTGTGATTTGGAAAGTGAGGGGTGAGGTAGGAAAAATGGTTTTGTCTCTTATATGTTAGGTATTGATGGGATTCAGGTAGGTATAAGGCCCGCTGAAATGTCTCCTGCTCAAAAAACAAAATGGGATTTAGGGTTTAATTACACTGAATAAATATGTTTAAACATATAATGCGTCCTTACCATATTCAACAGAGCAATTGGCAAACACTATCAAAAAATCCCATTCCAAAGATGAAAAGTCAGTCTACCTTAGTATTACTGTGTCCAATTAATTATCAAGATAAGCTCTGTTTTTACTTCAGTGTCACATCAACATGTTAGACGGGGCTGTAACTTTGAGTAAGTGTATTTCTTTACTAGGTTTAATCCATACAAAGCACTTTTGGCGGCACGGTGGCCCAGTGGTCGGCACTGTTGCCTCACAGCAAGAAGGTCCTGGGTTCGAACCCCAGGCCGTCCCAGGTCCTTTCTATGTGGAGTTTGCATGTTCTCCCCGTGTCTGTGTGGGTTTCGTCTGGGTGCTCTGGTTTCCTCTCACCTTCAAAAAGACATGCATGTTAGGGTTAATATTCCTGCCTGAGCAAGGCAATGGAAAGAAGAACTGGAGTTGGTCCCTGGGTGCTGCTGCTGGCCACTGCTGCTATACAATAGGATGGGTTAAATGCAGAGGATGAATTCATTGTAACCATACAATGACAAAATGATGTGGCTCTCTTCTTCTTCCTTCTTATGAAAGTCTGGATTTGGAGGGTTTGGAGAGGGGAATAATAAAAAATACACCGGTCCCACAGTCACATGATATAACGAAGCACGTTTTACATTTTAGTCAGTTGGCTGAGTCTTGAACAAAGTACAAATATGAGTGTGATTGTGTTGTGCCTTGTGACTGTGTGTTGTGTGTGTGTGTGTTGGGGTGGGGGGGTGTCTGTTTGTGTTAGCGGCACAAACTCAGATCATTTTGTGAATTGGGGCGAGTTACGAGGGTGGTGTGAGAAGTTGTGTTGCAGAGAATGAGTGCAAAGGTGAGTTACATTTATACGTTCAAATACCCTGCACTGGGACCCCATGCATTCAGTAGGAAATACTGCATATATTGCATGTACATACATACATAAGTATTCTTTAGCTCATAATTATGACTGTGGTAACAACCAGATGGGTAGCGCATCATATAGTTGCAGTGTTTAAATGACAGAAATGTAGCAACTAACTTGTGATTGCTTTTGGATAAGCCAGAGAATGTACATAAAGTCACTGGATTTCATATATTTGGATTATTGTATTGCAAAGGCGGGACAGTGGCGCGGTGGTTAGTGCAGTTGCCTCACACCAGGAAGGTCCTGGGTTTGAGCCCCGGGGTAGTCCAAACCTGGGGGGTCGTCCACTGTCTGGAGTTTGCTTGTTCTCCCCCCATGTCTGCGTGGGTTTCCTCCCACAGTCCAAAGACATGTAGGTCACGTGAATCGGCCATACTAAATTGTCCCTAGGTGTGAGTGCGTGTGCGTGTGTCGGCCTGGCGGGCTGTCCAGGTGTCTCCGCGCCTGCCACCCAATGACTGCTGGGATAGGCTCCAGCACCCCCACGACCCTGAGAGCAGGATAAGTGGGTTGGATAATGGATGGATGGATGTATTGCAAGGAGCTTGTCTTGTATGTATGTACGTGTGTATGTGTGTGTGTGTGTTCAAGTCTTTGTCCTGTTTATTTATTTTGTAATGTTATGTGTTATGATGTAAGCTATGTTTGCATTTTTTGTGGACCCCAGAAAGATTATAAAAATTATTTATTTAGTGTATTAAATGTATAGCTGCTGCAATACTGTTGCTAACGGGGGTCCTACAAAACAAACAAACAAACATGAATCTGCTTTCTACTTTCCCCAACAATTTTTTTTAACCATTTCTCTCTCTATCAGCTATGTCTTCACACTAATTCAGTATTATCGTCATATGTTGCATCAAAGCTGCTCTCTGTAGATGCTGGAGGACTGCCAAGTATCACACATAACCGTCTGACTGTGTCGCCTTTTCTATCTAAACCGTCAGTTGTTAACAGTCACGTTTTTACACATTATGCGCCAAGAAGCCCGTTTTGATTGCTGTCCATTAATATTAACACCACTTGTGAACAATGATGGTTCTTCAAGACTGCTTTTGGCTCAGCATGTCATGCAATTCTTCCACTGATTTATTTTTTTGGGGGGGGATAGTGGGGACTGAAACGCCTGTAAAAGCAGCCGAACACCATTTATCAGAGAGATCGCTCGGTGAATGCTGAAACGTGCTTACAACGACGCCTGGTAAAGGAGGGTTAAAAAACACTTTGTGTGTTCTGCAGAAACAATGCTCTTTGAAGCAGGAGCTGGGAGCAAAGCAGCCACTGCAGCAACTGCTGAGGCTGAGAGGTGGTTGATGGGTACATATACTATGAGAGACACATATTTCTCATACTTGGCATTTCATATTTGAGGTGGCAATCCCTGAAATTATTTTCCATTAATTGAGGGTTTTAAACTATGAGAGATATTTTTTTCTTCTTCTGTATTACTGGTCAACAATGTGTAGAGAAAATCTTAATTTTTTTCAGTGCTGTTGTGATTTAAAACGTTACACAGGTTGCAACCGGTGCCCACACCAACATGTTGATAATTGATGTTTTGCAATATTAGCCCCCGTTTGTGCCATTCACAGCTCCTCAGTGTTCACCTCTTGTATCTTTAGGTCCTGCTGTTCCTATGGTGTGTATCATACTGTGGCTGAGGCAAAGAGCTGATTAAAATCTGCCACAGCCCAGTGCACAGAGGACACTCACAGCTATTTGGAGCCCGCAATGCAGAGGATGATACTCCCTCTCCAGTTGTTTTTGTTGTTATCAGCCCGATTGCACCTCCTTTTTCCAACCATTTGCACCATTTACACAGCTCTCGAATAAAAGGTGGGGAAAAGAGGGCGCTTCTAAGTGCTTCAAAGGGAAAATCAAAGAAGCCAAGTCCATTTTCCCTGCCAAAGGTAGGCTACCTTTCCTTAAAACAGCCATTTTTCAAAGTAAATGGATTTCTTTGCATCAGTGTTTATTACATGCTTCATTCTAATGCAACCCATTACTGCCCAAGTTTAACTAATTGCATATTTCTCAGCTGAACTACATCAGAAGCTTGTTTAATTACGAGGAAGACAGAAGAATTAACCTATTGTTTACACAGAGGCCTCGGGAACCTTGTGCATATGTAAAGTGTTCATACAAATGGGAAACAGATGTGCGGGCTTGTAATCAGTCGTCCATCAAAATCTAGCAAAAGTCAACAAAAAGGCAGCCTGCCAACGCTCACGTTGTGCACAAGCACACAAAGATTGACAATGGACACAATGGTTTAATCAAGAGTTTGACACTGGGTTACCTTTCACGTCCCGATCCCGTGACTCTACTGATGGTAGAACTGACATCATTGGATTTTAGGGAAATGAAACCACGATTTACATCATGTGCCTGTAGGAAAACAGGGCCCTGGCTGTGTCATCTGCATGGATTCGGGAAGAGGTTGCGGCCCCTCCAACAATGTTTGAAAAAACGCTGATCTGATACATGAAAAGATTTTGCTTTTTTTTTTGCTTGTTTCTTTTCCTTTGTTTTGATTAACATTATAATCCCCCATTATATTCCCAAGAGGCGCATCTCATATCCGTCAATATGCGAGCCCCTCCACCCTGTTCCTTTTCTTTATGCATCGATTCTATTTTTATGTGCAAGTGAAGTATGAAAACTCCAGAGACCCATTCAAGTCCAACAAAACTCTGACTTTGTACAGGTTTTGAACTGTATTTTTGCCCAATTTACAAAAATGCTCCAATCATCGGCTGATTGATGTTGCGGCACAACTTTATTTTCACTTTCAGTTTTGTAGTAGGCTACGGTCATGATAGGCAGCTTGGGGAAAAAGTATTGTCTTTTTGCACAGCACATTATATCTCTGTTTGCCCACCTCCTTTTCATGCTCTGGTGCAACTTTGATGACTCAAAACTAAAGGGAGCTGCTGTTCCTCTATCCACGCCTTTAGCTTTTGAATACTGGGAGTTGCAGTCGATGTGGACCGTACAGATGGTCTATGTAGTGTTTACGTAATACTTCTTATGCGACCCTGACATTAGCCTATTGCCCATGCTGTTTCATTCCAGGGAGGATTTCACAGAAACCCTGTCGGCAGACATGCAAGACATGCTCGAATAAATCAATATTAGTGTTTACGTAAGCGTTTGTGATATGTCTGCTTGCATTTCTGGGTTGTTGGTTAACTAAAAACATGATTCAAACAAGCTAACTTTAGCTCTCTTGAAATGATGCAAAAGCATCAATGCCAATGTCAATCTTAAGCATCCAATCAGGATGTTATGTCAATCATAATGTAACGTTAGTGACTCAGTTGAAAATGGCCCTGTATCATTCTGTTCATGACAAAGTCACGCAACAGCTGTTTCACATCTTTTACACTGTATATCCTTGTTAAAGGGATAATTGCTTCAAACAATACTGGATTCTGTGTGCCCATATTTTTTTTTTTGCCTTTAGCCCTGACCCTAACTAACAAGGGAGGGCCAGCTCTTCACACTACAAATTCAACCTGTTTGCACTTTCCCCCCCTTGTGTGTTTTCCTGTTTTTAGGTAATTTCATGCCCCAACCAACCAACCAACCAACCAACCAACCAACCAACCAACCAACCAATCAATCAATCAATTTTATTTAAAGTGCAGAATCACCATGCAGCATGGTCCCAATACACTTTACAATTACAAAGAATACACAGGACAAAACTTACAGCAAGCAAATAAAATAATCAAAATTAAAATAAAAAAACGACATGAAAAACATCAATGTTAAAGGGATGCTAAAAAGGTGTTGGACCTGACTAAGTTCTAGGGTAGGCTGTAATGAAGTGAATAAAGGTAAGTTTTTCAGTCTTGATTTGAAGATTTCAACTGAATGGGCCACTTGAACCTGTAATGAGAGGCCATTCCAGAGATAAGGGGCATGGTAGGCAAATGCAAATGATTTTTTTGTTAACTGAAAGAAGACCAGGAGACCAGCATCGAGACAGCGTGCCGGTGTATATGGTGTAATTGACTCAGACAGGTAAGGTGGTGCAAGTCCTTATAAGTTAATTTATATTACTTATACATTCAAGTTCAAAGCATTTCCTTTGACTCCTAGTCTTTGACTTAGCCGTGTTCTCATCCCATCTGTTTGCCTCTGGGAAGAAGAGAAGATGTCAACATTTTGCTTAGTTTGCCCATTCAGGCTTAGAACGCTATCAAGGATAGTAAACATGTAGAGGGTATATAATTTAGGACCTTAATCTGCAATGGAAAAAAATGATTTCCCCATATTTATCCTGCCTGAAGAAAATCTCCATTTGCAATTTATATTAATGCATTCTAAATGTATTATACATTTATTTCCTGAATTTATGATTTGTTCTATGTGCAAACAGATTGAGATTCCAATTCTAGCTGTTAAATGGTATCTTGTGGCAGGAATGAGGAAAAACACAGGAGACCAAGGCGAGTTTGATATTTATTCCTCAACTCCAAAAACCAACTGCAGCAGGAACAACCCTGCACCGGCGAGCCCGGGAACGTAAACCACGCCCCCAGCTCACAGTCCTGCTGGGTGAGAGGCATAGCCCCTAGTGTCCGCCACACAGCCCCCCCCCCCCCCCGAACACCCAGAAGGGACTCCTGGAAAGAAAATTAGTGTCTCACTGGAGGCTTAAGCAGCCTGCCATAACGGCTGCGCCGTCCCTCAGCCGAAACAGTAGGTGAAACACAGTTCAAAGCCGGCTGAGAAGCAGAACGCTGAACCCGTGAAGACACTGCCGGGGTCCTGGAAGGAGGACGACCCCGACGGGGAACCTGGGCCGGAAACACAACTTCGCCTGCCACCCTGTGCGCCGGTTTAAGCCTATCAAACGTGACACGCTCCCTACGCCCACCCATATCTAGCACAAAACCCTTAGGACCCGTCTCAAGAACCCGAAATGGGCCATCGTATGGGGGTTGGAGGGGCGAGCGGTGAGCATCATGCCGTACAAAAACAAAACGAGCCGACATGAGCTCCGCAGGCACGAACGACCGCGGAAAACAGTGGTGAACGGGGCCTGGAACCCGAGTGCTGTCGGACAAAAAAGGATAAACGGCCGGACGGGGTCGAGGAGCGGAACTCCCAGGCAAAAATTCCCCAGGGACGCGGAGCGGCTGACCGAGCACCAGCTCAGCGGGTGACGCGTCGAGGTCCTCCTTAGGAGCCGAACGCAACCCGAGCATAACCCAAGGTAAACGATCCACCCAGTTACCATCCGAGAGCGCAGCGCTGCCTTGAGCGACCGGTGAAAACGTTCACACAACCCGTTAGCCTGAGGGTGATACGCGGTAGTGCGGTGTACCTGCACACCCAAGGATCGCGCAAGTGCCGACCAGAGCTCTGACACGAACTGGGGGCCCCTGTCTGAGGTGATATCTGACGGAGTGCCGAAACGGGCGACCCAGGAGGAAAGAAAAGCGCGTGCAACATCCGAGGATGTTGTGGAGGATAGAGGGACAGCCTCTGGCCACCTGGTGGTCCGATCCACCATTGTGAGCAGGTGCGTAAAACCCTGTGAAGAAGGTAGAGGGCCCACCAGGTCCACATGCACGTGGTCGAAACGTCTGGCCGGGATCGGAAACGGTTCGAGGGGCGATTTAGTGTGCTGGTGGACCTTAGCGCGCTGGCACGCTACACATGCAGCTGCCCACCCCTTGACGTCCTTGCGGAGGCCAGGCCAGACGAACTTGGAACCGACCAACTTCACCGACGCCCGAACTCCAGGGTGCGAGAGGGAGTGAATCGAATCGAAAACTCGACGGCGCCAGGCCACTGGAACAAGGGGGTGGGGACGGCCGGTGGAGACATCGCAGAGGAGGGCAGGACTTCCTTCCTGCATCACAGCATCCTCTAGCTTGAGACCGGTACGCGTTGACCTAAGGGCAAGGACGTCCGGGTCGCTGGGCTGGTCGGCAGCCATAGCGGAGAAATCCACATCGAGGTGCACAGGACACACAAGCACACGCGACAGACAATCAGCAACAGGGTTGGACTTCCCGGCCACATGCTGAATGTCCGTTGTGAACTCGGAGATCGCCGCTAGGTGGCGCTGTTGACGAGCAGACCACGGCTCAGTCACCTTGGACATGGCAAAAGTCAGCGGCTTATGATCAACATAAGCCGTGAATGGGCGACCCTCCAGCAGGAAGCGGAAATGCCGGGTTGCAAGGTGCAGTGCCAGCAACTCCCGGTCAAAAACGCTGTACTTGCGCTCGCTATCCCGCAGTTTGCGGCTAAAAAATGCGAGTGGCTGTCACGCATTCGCCACACGCTGTTCAACCACAGCCCCCACGGCTATGTCAGACGAATCGGTTGTTAAAGCTATGGACGCCGTGGGTGTGGGATGGGCGAGGAGGGCAGCGTTAGCCAGGGCGCACTTAGCTCCGTCAAAGGCCCGGACCTGTTCGGGAGTCCAGTCGATAGGGTCGTTAGCCTTCTTAAGCCACAGGGCTTCGTAAAGTGGCTGAAGGAGGTGGGCAGCGCGAGGGAGGAAACGGTTATAGAAATTCACCATGCCCAAGAATTCCTGCAATGCCTTAACAGAGACTGGGCGGGGAAATTCCGCCACCGCTTGCACCTTAGAAGGCAACGGGACCGCACCTTGCGGCGAAATGCGGTGACCCAAGAAGTCAATCACCGGCAGTCCAAACTGACACTTGGCCGGGTTGACTATCAGGCCGTGTTCGTCCAGACGACGGAAAACCTGTTTCAGGTGCGCCAGGTGCTCTTCAGCTGACGGACTGGCCACTAATATGTCGTCGAGATAAACGAACACGAAAGCAAGGTCACGCAACACCGAGTCCATCAGCCTCTGAAAGGTTTGCGCTGCCCCCTTCAAGCCAAAAGGCATGCGCATGAACTCAAAAAGCCCAAACGGGGTGATCACTGCGGTCTTGGGCACGTCCTCTGCGCGCACGGGAACCTGATGATAGCCGCGCACCAGGTCCACCTTAGAGAAAATAGTGGTACCCGCCAAGCGTATGGAAAAGTCCTGTATGTGTGGGATGGGATAGCGGTCATTGGCGGCGGACGGGTCGTGGCGGCCACGACCCATCCGCCTTGGGCACCATGTGAAGCGGCGAGGCCCACGGGCTGTTGGAACGCCTCACTATACCCAGACGCTCCATGATGGCGAACTCCTCCTTGGCTGTAGCCAATTTTACCGCGTCGAGGCGCCGCGCGCGCGCAAATACTGGCGGTCCCAGAGTGGGAATGAAATGTTCTACCCCGTGTTTAGTAACCGCGGTGGAAAAGGCAGGCGTAGTCACCGATGGAAAATCCGCCAGCAAACGCTGAAAAACATCCCCTAATGCTAAGAAGTTGGCGTGTGTTAACGGCCCGGCTCCCCTTGTCTCGCACGGAACAGTGGCGAAAGACACAGCATCAATTAAACGGCGGTTTGCAACATCAACCAGCAGGCCATTAGCACACAGAAAATCCGCGCCGATAATACGAACCGTAATGGCGGCCACTACAAAACGGCGGTTTGCAACATCAACCAGCAGGCCATTAGCACACAGAAAACCCGCGCCGATAATAGGAACAGTAATGGCGGCCACTACAAAGTCCCACTCAAAATGGCGCCCGTGGAAGCAAACAGTCACCAACCTTGTGCCAAACGTCGCAATGGACGAACCGTTAGCTGCACTTAACTGTGGGCCGCCGCCTTCGGCCGACCTGTCTGTCTTAGCAGGAGGGAGTAGGCTCTTTTGCGAGCCTGAGTCCACCAGAAACCGTCTTCCTGACATCGTGTCCTTAATGAAGAGCAGCTCACTACGTCCGCCAGCGCCCACAGCTGCTACTGAGCGCTGGCCCTGGAGTTTCCCGCCGCCTCAAACGTGCACGGAGGGACGCAGCGCCTCGCTTTGCCGCCGAACCGCTGGTGGAAGAAACAGAGGCCTCTCCCGCGCCGTCTCCGGGCAGTCACTTCAGCCACCACTGCCGGGTTCGCGTCCTCCGACGTCGGCTGCAGAGGCTCCGATGCCACACTCTGCACAGAGAACCGTCTGGTAGCCAGCAGGACCCGATCGGCCTCCTCAGCCAAACCTCGGCAGTCACCAGCGGCCAGACGCGGGGAGTTAGCCAAAGCCGCGCGCACAGGAGACGGGAGCTAGCGCAGGAAAACGTGCGGGAAAAGGAACCCACCTTCGTCTGAGCCTAGCAGCGACAGCATATTGTCCATGAGATCCACAGCCGTCCCGTCGCCCAAACCGGATAGGGAAAGGATTCTATCTTTCCTCTCTGCGGCAGATAGGCTGTACCTCCGGAGCAGAAGATGTTTGAGGGCGACGTATTTATCGTGTTGCGGAGGGGCGCGCAACAGCTGCATGGCCCGGCGTGTGGACTGCTGGTCCAGCGCATCGACGACCAAATAGTATCTGGAGTCGTCCGCGGAGATTCCACGCAGGTGGAACAGCGCCTCGACATGCTGGAACCACGAGGCCGGGTCGCTCTGCCAGAACTCTGGGAGTTTCACAGCCGCGGCGAGAACGGCCGGCTGTGAGAGTTGGGGCGGCGTGGCCGAAGTGGATTCACACTCCTCTTCTGCTCCAAACATGTTCAATTCGGGGTCACTAATGTGACAGGAATGAGGAAAAACACAGGAGACCAAGGCGAGTTTGATGTTTATTCCTCAACTCCAAAAACCAACTGCAGCAGGAACAACCCTGCACCGGCGAGCCCGGGAACGTAAACCACGCCCCCAGCTCACAGTCCTGCTGGGTGAGAGGCATAGCCCCTAGTGTCCGCCACAATCTTGAGATTAAAGAGTCATTCACTAGTTGATATGAGAAGCGCAAAACCATTGATTCAGAACCATGGCAAGTTTAGAATTAAAATATTGTCGCGGTTTTTCTATAGCCCGGATAACTATGGATGGAGGCGGGGACTTTTAGGTGCGACAAACCGGGCTTCACCACCGTTAGCTGGATAGCTGCGCCAATGCTAGGGCTAGCCTGCTAGTTAGCCGTGTGCTAATGGGTTAGCAAGCTCACCTTGGGACCAGGGCTGGTGATGGAACAGGGCGGCTGGGCTCTAGGCGGGGCGGGAGATGGATGGCTGCTCTCCGGGGTGCGTGTCTCTCTCTCTCTCTGTACTCTGGCTCCGGTGGGACCGGGTGAATGTCTCTCTCAGTCTCTCTGTACTCTGGCTCCGGTGTGACCGGGTGAATGTCTCTCTCAGTCTCTCTGGGGAAGCTCTCGGGGGTAGTCAGCTAGCTACAGGTACCGAGGCAGTCTGCTGCTAACACTACCACTGCTAGCCACCGTATCTACTGTCCAGCCCAGGATACGCTAGGTTTCCCTGCTCTATCCCACGCTTAGGTGACAGTCTACGATATGGTTACTAAACAAATCTGGCCTTTGTCTCTCCCGCGGTGTCTAATATAGTTGCGTCTGTGACAGCGCGAGCTAACCTGTGATTGGTCCTCTAGCTGCACGAGCCCAGTGCAACATTCCAAGTACATCCCCAGGCATTTCCCACAACACTGCCCCCCTCCAGCACTGTTGAGTCCCTTCAACATAAATGAACAACAGACTACAAAGATCAGTCTGATTAATCTAACACGATAAACGGGACAGAACACCCGCGAAATGAACTAGGCCCGGAACAAAGGGCGTCAAACAAATGTGGGTGGTCGCTATCCATACTGGACTCTTGTGACTAGCCTAGTAACCCCCAAGTCAACTAGTCACGTCCGTCAAAGTTAGTCTAGGAGCAAGGCGGGCCTCCGGACTGGCCGGCCCCGTCTGGTGGTGTACGGGAGATGGGACTCAGCGGCGTCGGCTTCGTCTCCTTCTGGGTCAGGGGCGTTGGACTGCCCGCCCGGAGCACAGGCTGCTGTCCCACGACGTTGGGTGATTGTCGACTCGCCTGAAGAGTAGCTGGCAGCAGTGTGTTGGAGCGGCTGGAACCGAGCCGGGGAGCCTGGTGTGCTGGGTCCTCCATCGTCGTTTGCGTGGAACAGGTCCTCCAGCCGGAGATCAAGGTCTTCATCGATCTCCTCCTGCTCTGTCACTCCTTCGTACTCCTCTGTTCTCTGCGCCCCCGGCTCCTCCATGTCAGCAGCGGGAGGACCTCCTTCAGGTGTTTCCTGCGGCCCTATGGCTGGTGCTGGAGCAGACAACAGAGCATGGCGCCTGTCATCTGTGCCCCAGATCTTCACCAGGCAGTCATCTGAACCCGTGAAAATGCGTCGCCCGGTGCGGTCGAAGGTGACACAGTAGACAGGAGAGATGTCCCAGAATCCTCTTGTGCATCTTCATGTGCTGGTAGACAGCTGTAGGCAGTAGCTGGCGTAGACGGTAGGAGCCATTGAGCCGACGCCCATTGCTCGTCTCCACAATATTGGGTGGACTCCCATAGATAATAGGAGGCTCTGGGGGTCGTCCACAGTGCAGAGCAGCCAGCGCTGAGCCCTTCCACACAACATGCTTGCAGCTCTTGTTGGTACGCAGGAGGTTCTGCCTGCCGGCTCCCAGGATGCTGTGGAGACCAGGCACGCTGGCAGGAACCTCTTTCTCCAGCAGTGGACATACTCGAGAACACACTTGGAGTAGGTGGTCTGGGCTGATGTGCCTGTGCAACTTCACCTTGTTAATGTTGTCGATGTCACTGGCCAGGGTCTTGAGCTCGGGGGTGCTCATGCTGTCTCCTACCGGCGGAGGACTTGGAGAGCTATCGCGACGCCGCTCGCCTTCCCATGCTACTCGCCGGATTCTCCCTTTTCCTTCAACCTCTCGCCCCAGCGTCGCTTTAAAGTCATACTCGCGTGCCTCAACCTTCCTGATTGCTCCAGCTAGTGTTTTGGGTTCTGCCCCCAGGACTTCATACGCGATGTTTTGGTTCTTCAGCCCGCGCAGAGAGGCTTCTGCAGCGTAGGCCTCCTGCAGTGTAACACCAACCTGCGGGTATGCCAGTGTGACAAGTCTCCTCACTTCCTCGCCAAACTCATAGAGGGTCATCTCTCTGGCCTGCTTAACTTCGCTGAGTTTACGGCGCGCAGTTCCCTCAGGCAGCTCTTTACCGTAGCGGCGGCGTAACTGGGTGATGAGCGCGTGGTAGTCATCTTTTATCGGAGCCGGCTGTGCGATGACAAAAGACATGGCGTTGTCCCTCAGTCGGAGATACAAGGCGTCCAAACAGGTCTCGTCGGTCCAGCCCCTCTTTCTCGCCATCCGTTCGAATGGTCCAACGAAACTATCCCAGTCGCCCTTACCATCGAAAGTGGCGAGGAGCTTGATGTCATTTTCGTGTCCTCGGTCGGGACCTTGTGAGCTTCGGTTGCCGCTCCGACTTTGAAGGTCTCCTGTCTGGCTCTGTTGACCTCTAGAGGAACCTGCCTGCCCTCCAACGCTGTCATCCAGCAGGTTTCGGCCGCCGTTGCTGTCCAGGGACATTTGGCCACCCTGCATCCCGTCGGGGGGTGGTACTGCAGTCGCTCCATTTTTTCCACCATGACCGATCGGAGTGCTGGTAAGTGGTGCGGGCTCACTGGGTCCATTTCCTGTATAGCGCAGGGCTGCTGGGGCCGCTTTGCTGCTCGGCCTGGCTGGCGTCTCCTCGTTGCGCCGGTCGCTCAAGTTAGCCACTGCGGCCATAGCTGCTGGCAACAGGTGATCAGCGCCGTCTCGCTGTCTGGCCCCTGGGTTCTCCCGGGCCGGGGTGAACTGCGAGAGTAGGCTCATGTCTTGCACCGTTCTGCTAGTTCGTTCTCCACTATCGCTTTGAGGGCTACTAGGAGAAACCCCTTGCTTCACTACTTGAGCGATGGGCGACAAACCGGGAGGCTCACTTTGGATATCTGAACGATGACGGGCCCAATCGGTGCGCTGAATGGGAGGTGTGGGGGGGACGAGATTGCTTAGCCACCGCTTCCGCTAGTCCATCGATACGCGCTGTGAGGGCCTCCATCTGCATCTCTATCTGGCGTTGCATCTTAACCTGGGTCTGGCGTTCCATGTTTTCCATCTGGCGTTGCATCTGAACCTGGGTCTGGTTCATGGTTTCCATCTGCGCCAGGAGGAGCTTCATCCAGGCGTGCTCTCCGGGGTCTTCTGTCCCCACACCAGCACCATCCAGACTCAACTCAGACTGTTCTTTTACGTTTTCTTTGTCCTGTGACATTTTTATTTTTCCACTGATTTACGTGACTGCTGAAGAAATTACAGTGCTTCACAAAATGGCTGACTCACTCAGTTGCTAGCTAGCTATAGCGATGCCGCCAAAAAGCTGCTAAATGCTGCTTTGAAATGCTGCAGAATGTCAATGCTAATTAGCTAGCGCCACTGGACGTCCTTTTGTGCACTTTCAGGGTGAAACTCGGTGAAAAACAATATCCTCACAGTGTGAATGGCGTTGAGAAACTAATGAGTCTTTTTATTCACTTTTTCGTTTGGGTTCCACTTCATAAAGAAGTTTCTTATTCTCTTTTTTCGTTGGGGTTCTACTTCACGAAGAAGTACAAAATGGCTTCTTGCTAGCTGGGTTAGCTCACAGTGTGCAGGCTGAATTATGCCGCCATGTGAGCGGGGCAGGATCCTCCGGTGTTGAGATTATGGCGAATTCCAACCTTTTATCCCACTTCTGACACCACTTGTCGCGGTTTTTCTATAGCCCGGATAACTATGGATGGAGGCGGGGACTTTTAGGTGCGACAAACCGGGCTTCACCACCGTTAGCTAGATAGCTGCGCCAATGCTAGGGCTAGCCTGCTAGTTAGCTAGTTAGCCATGTGCTAATGGGTTAGCAAGCTCACCTCGGGACCAGGGCTGGTGATGGAACAGGGCGGCTGAGCTCTAGGCGGGGCGGGAGATGGATGGCTGCTCTCCGGGGTGCGTGTCTCTCTCTCTCTCTGTACTCTGGCTCCGGTGGGACCGGGTGAATGTCTCTCTCAGTCTCTCTGGGGAAGCTCTCGGGGGTAGTCAGCTAGCTACAGGTACCGAGGCAGTCTGCTGCTAACACTACCACTGCTAGCCACCGTATCTACTGTCCAGCCCAGGATACGCTAGGTTTCCCTGCTCTATCCCACGCTAAGGTGACAGTCTACGATATGGTTACTAAACAGTTCTGGCCTTTGTCTCTCCCGCGGTGTCTAATATAGTTGCGTCTGTGACAGCGCGAGCTAACCTGTGATTGGTCCTCTAGCTGCACGAGCCCAGTGCAACATTCCAAGTACATCCCCAGGCATTTCCCACTACAATATTTCGGCTTTTGGAAATATGCAAGACTGTATTTCAGTGTCTTTTCTGCTCCCACTGTGGAACTTGCATTGATTATCAAATAAATTTCAAATATAAATTTGATTATTAATAATTTAACAAGGCATGCTAGATTGTTTGCTTTAATACATTTACATTTTACTGCTGTTCGGATCTGTCTGCAGTATCTCTCTGTTGGGAGAACACGTTAACGAAAAATAATGTCGTCATATTTTATGTTCTCAAAATTTTGGATCTACATTTTGGATAAACGAAGATCCTTGTCAAGATATCAAAGGGAAATGAAGTGCATCTATTAACAGTCACCCGTGGGCAGGTGAACTGATGCAAGCTAGGTGAAAGAGGGAACGTGATCATGGTAAATGTCTGTAATAATGCAGCAACGAAACATCTGGAAAATTCAAAGTACCGCAATGCTGCTCTTCAAAAGTAAATGACCAGATTAAATTTACCTTGGCCCAAGAGAGTCTGTGACCACACAGTATGCAGCAAAGTTAGAGACCCCTCCATGTAGAAATGTAGAAGAGGTCATTGGTTAGCAAGTTTGCATGTAAATTATAGGACAGTAAGATATATATATATATATATATATATATATATATATATATATATATATATATATATATATATATACATACACACACATATACACTACCGTTCAAAAGTTTGGGATCACCCAAACAATTTTGTGTTTTCCATGAAAAGTCACACTTATTCACCACCATATGTTGTGAAATGAATAGAAAATAGAGTCAAGACATTGACAAGGTTAGAAATAATGATTTGTATTTGAAATAAGATTTTTTTTACATCAAACTTTGCTTTCGTCAAAGAATCCTCCATTTGCAGCAATTACAGCATTGCAGACCTTTGGCATTCTAGCTGTTAATTTGTTGAGGTAATCTGGAGAAATTGCACCCCATGTTTCCAGAAGCAGCTCCCACAAGTTGGATTGGTTGGATGGGCACTTCTTTGAGCAGATTGAGTTTCTGGAGCATCACATTTGTGGGGTCAATTAAACGCTCAAAATGGCCAGAAAAAGAGAACTTTCATCTGAAACTCGACAGTCTATTCTTGTTCTTAGAAATGAAGGCTATTCCATGCGAGAAATTGCTAAGAAATTGAAGATTTCCTACACCGGTGTGTACTACTCCCTTCAGAGGACAGCACAAACAGGCTCTAACCAGAGTAGAAAAAGAAGTGGGAGGCCGCGTTGCACAACTGAGCAAGAAGATAAGTACATTAGAGTCTCTAGTTTGAGAAACAGACGCCTCACAGGTCCCCAACTGGCATCTTCATTAAATAGTACCTGTTAGAGCCTGCTTGTGCTGTCCTCTGAAGGGAGTAGTACACACTGGTGTAGGAAATCTTCAATTTCTTAGCAATTTCTCGCATGGAATAGCCTTCATTTCTAAGAACAAGAATAGACTGTCGAGTTTCAGATGAAAGTTCTATTTTTCTGGCCATTTTGAGCGTTTAATTGACCCCACAAATGTGATGCTCCAGAAACTCAATCTGCTCAAAGAAGTGCCCATCCAACCAATCCAACTTGTGGGAGCTGCTTCTGGAAGCGTGGGGTGCAATTTCTCCAGATTACCTCAACAAATTAACAGCTAGAATGCCAAAGGTCTGCAATGCTGTAATTGCTGCAAATGGAGGATTCTTTGACGAAAGCAAAGTTTGATGTAAAAAAAATCTTATTTCAAATACAAATCATTATTTCTAACCTTGTCAATGTCTTGACTCTATTTTCTATTCATTTCACAACATATGGTGGTGAATAAGTGTGACTTTTCATGGAAAACACGAAATTGTTTGGGTGATCACAAACTTTTGAACGGTAGTGTATATATATACACATATACATACACACACACACATATATATATATATATATATATATATATATATATATATATACACATACATACATACAACTAGCCTACTAAAAGTGAAAAGTAAATATAGCCTCATAAGAATAATATGCACAGTACATGGTTAAATATGCTTCTCTCTTAAAAATCTATACATTTGCCAGGGAAAAGCTATGTGATTTACAAGAAGGGCACAATATCTAAGGATTCATTCAGGCTTTTTTCCACAGTATCTAGACTAAAGATTCACAATACTTCCCTTTGAAAGAATAAAGTACTGACAAATTCACTCCTATGGGTATAGGTACACTTACCTCTGTAACCCTAACCAAAATCCTTGATAAATTGAAATGCTGAATGAATACCCCATTCTATTTTTTTCTCTGCATCCATTTATTTTCTGTCTGTCCTGCTTCTGCTCATATTAATTTGATATGTGTGCGCTATCTACCACTCTTGTTAAGACCACCCATTGTACTCACTCCCATGCAATGGAAACTGCCAGTGTGCGTCATCAACAAGCTATCATTATAGACGCGGTACTCCTGTGTTAATATGAATGAGATGGAAGGGGAAATGGGAAAGATGAAGAGGCAGTGAATAGAATAGCACCCAGCTATTAGTAGGGCAAAACCTATAAAAAAAATAATTTGATAACTGGCATTGTTCATCTGTAAAATCATAATCAGATAATTCGGTTTTCAAATATTTATGTTAGGTCTAAAAATAGGTCTAACTGCAAATGAAAGGGATTTTTTATTTCAAATAATCCAACAAACCAGTGGAAAATTGATTTCTCAAGTGAGAAGACGTCTAATACACACACGTCCCGTCTTACTAGATCAATTTTCTCCCATCTCCCTTAGGGATTTCATTGATACAGTTTCCCACACTCGCTCTTCCATGTGCCCCCTTGACATTGTGCCTCCCAGATTACTTAAAGAAGCCATTAGCGTTATTGGACCATCTCTGCTTGCTATTATGAACCAGTCCCTCTCGCCAGGCTATGTTCCTGAATCCTTTAAAGTGGCTGCAGTTCAACCCCTTCTAAAGAAACCGCACCTAGATCCTACCATACCAATGAACTATAGACCTATTTGTAAGCCACCTTTTTTATCTAAGATTTTAGAAAAATTGGTTTGCAAGACAAGCAACTTTTGGGACTGGTTGAAGAAAATTACATTTTTGATAAATACCAATCAGGCTTTCATCAGAAACACAGCACCAAGACAGCTCTGCTAATGGGTCATGAATGATATTCTCATGAATCTAGGCCATGGTGAAATTGCAATTTTAGTTCTTCTAGAATTGTCTGCGGCCTTTGACATTGTTGATCACACTATTCCAATTGCTCAGCTAGAAAAATGGGTTGGGATATTTGGTGTCGTGTTAAACCGGTTTTCCTCTTATTTATTGAACCGGAAGTTTTTTGTATCCATTGATGACAAGATGCTCCTTGGACCTGTGCTCCTTTGACTTGTGGGGTGCCTCAGGCGTCAATTCTTGGACCCATTTTATTTTCATTATATATGCTCAATTTAGGACACTTGATCTGCCAGTTTGGTTGTGTGATTTATCATGGCTATGCTGACGATACACAACTCTATCCATTAGGCCGGGTGACCTCTCAAATTTAACTACTCTGCACAATTGCCTGGCCGAGATTAGTAACTGGATATCTCTAAATATCTCTGTTCTTCAATTAAATCACAGTAAAACTGAAGTTATAGTTTTCACCCAGATCAGGTCATTCTAACATCCTCCATCACCTCGGTTCATTGGCCACTAATAGAAAATATTTTTCCAAAAATCTACGTGTGATTTTTTTTGACTACCAGCTGAGATTTAAACATGTCAAGACAGTTAGTCACTCCTGCTACTTTCACCTGACAAATATCACAAACATATACCCGCTGTTATCTTTCAAGCAGTTGGAAATGTTTATGCATGCTTTTGTGTCCTCACACGTAGACTCCTGTAGACCACCTACTGTAGGGAGGTGGCAAGTATTGGGCCAGATATCCCACTTCCCAAAATGAATGTGAAGTGGTGTGTGGCCTCTCGCTTTCTGGTGTAGTGATGGCCATGGGTCCATCAGGACCTTAGCATATGGCTGCTCCTACACAAATGTGTCCGCAGCAGCACCTTCTCGTGGTACCTCCTGTTTTCACAAAGTCTGCTGCGGGGGCGACCGGGTTCCCGGCGGTATAACCGGGTGGGTTGATTGGACTTGTTAGTCTTGGTTGGCAGCCAATCCAGGAGAAGGACAACTCTGCTTTCAAACCCGGGTAGATGAAGCTCATTAGCCTTGTCAGGCAGTTCTTCTAGGAGAAGGGAAACTCTGATTTAAAACCTCTGCTGCCTTGCGGGTATACTCATCTATGGGAAAGGCTTCAGGAAGAAACCTTGAGGAAAAATCTGCATCTGTCTCCATTGCCAGACGTTTCACTTAGTCTTGCCACTGGTAGTAGGTGGTCTCGGGTGAGAGAGTGGGGTTGATGATGCGCAACTCTTCCTTTAATCATTGTGCAAGTTATCAGTCACCCAACACAGGATGACTAGATGGTCCTCATCACTGCAAAGGATAAATAACAGACCTCTGTGAAGTTGGCAACCCATGTAATCAGAACAAGAATAAAAATATTTGTGCCACAAAAACTATTGTTTGTGTTGTAATGTTTTTTGAGATATCAAACATTATATTTTATAGGCTGTGACACCACCTTGCACACCATTATCATCCAAATCGTTCAAAACTAGTCTCATTTGTTTGTGCCCAGTTTGTGCCATTAAAAGAAACATTTGTGCTCTTTTAGTATTTTAGATATAAGACAACATTTTGGCAAAGGAATGACATCACCCTGCACCCCATTATCATCCAAATCATTCAAAACTGGTCTCGTTTGTTTGTGCTCGGTTTGCACCTGTTTGTGCTGTTAAAATAAACATTTGTGCTCTTTTAGGATTTTAGATATAAAACATTTTGCCAAAGGAATGACATCACCCTGCAACCCATTGTCATCCAAATCGTCCCAACCGGTGTCATTTGTTTGTGCCCGTTTGTGCCGTTAAAAGAAACATTTGTGCTCTTTTAGTTCTTCACATATATGCCTAGAACAATACTTTTAAAATGTATGTCTTAATTTTGCACCTCATTGGTCTCGTTGTTTGCGCTGTGTCAATGTCGTTTCTGGAGACTCATAACTTATTAGGCATGACTGCCCACCTCTCTCAGCCAAGACTTAGGAATAGCAACAACGTGTGGATATTGTATCAAATCATTGAATGTTTTGGCGTTGCATTTTGGGTATTAGGAAGCCGTTTGGTCAAGACCATGTGTTGTTAACAGAAATGGTAAATCTAGACTTTGTGTGATCAGCTCTCCAGTAGGTCCTGGGGAACAAATGCTCACCTATATTCCAAACTTAAAATAATAAACAAATCAGGCACTATTCACATGATTAGCAAGACTGATGGCAATGAAAATGAAATTGTCACTTGCTTTTGTGTGTTTATGCTGAATGGCTAATGCATTAATCAGAATTTTTGAGTGGCATTATTAAAGAGAACGACTGCATGGGCTCTATAAATTGTGAGTCAAAGAATCTTGCCTGCCAGCACAGGACAACACAGGACACACAACGTCCATTTAAGCATACACGTAGCTTTGTGGTTAGAGCGTGCTCTGCGTGCAGGAGGTTCAGACTCATTACATTGAGTCATTTTTAAATCTGTTGAATAATTAACAAATTATTCTTATTTTGATCAGATGCCAAGGAAGCCAGATAAAGATGATATCGTGAAAATCATCTTATTTTCTAGGGAAGATGTTGTTAAAGGCTAGTGTATAGCACCTCCCTCAGAAAAAGTGTGGACACAGCTGAGTCAGCTACTCCACAACAAAATCTCCCCAAAGGCTTTATCTACATTTATAAAATTGAACAGACACAATACATATGGTACATACACACAACACGGTCCTTGTGAGAAGTGTGTGAGAGCTGCGTCCGCATTCTCAGCACAAAGTCAAACATGTTTTTGGTGGGTGTCGGACTCCACCAAGGTTGTCCCTTGTCTCCGATTCTGTTTGTGATATTCATGGACAGGATCTCAAGGCACAGCCAAGGTGAGGAGTGTGTTCGTTTGGGAACCTCAGAATTACACCTCGGCTCTTCGCAGATGATTAGGTTTTGCTGGCTTCATCAGAACACGACCTCCGGTGTGCACTGGGGCAGTTTGCAGCTGAGTGTGAAATGGACGGGATGAGAGTCAGCACCTCCAAGCCTGAGGCCATGGTTCTCTACTGGAAAATGGTGGATTGCTACCTCCAGGTTTGGGATGAGTTGTTAACTCAAGTGAAGGAGTTCAAGTATCTCTGGGTCTTGCTCACGAGAGAGGGTAGGATGAAGTGAGAGATTGACAAGTGGATTGGTGCAGCATCAGCAGTAATGCAGAAGACATACCGGACCATTGTGATGAAGAGGGAGCTGAGCCGGAAGCCAAAGCTTTAATTTTATCAGTCAATCTTCGGTTCAACCGTCACCTATGGTCATGAGCTTTGGTGACCGAAAGGGTGAGATCGCAGATACAAGCGGCTGAAATGAGTTTCCTCCATAGGGTGTCTGGGCTCAGCCTTAGCGATAGGGTGAGGAGCTCGGACATCTGGAGGGAGCTCAGAGTAGAGCCACAGCTCCTTCGCATCGAAAGGAGCCAGTTGAGGCGGTTCAGGCATCTGATTAGGATGCCTCCTGGGCGCCTTCCTTTGGAGGTTTTCCAGGCACGTCGAACTGGGAGGAGACCCTGGGGTAGACCCAGAACTTGCTGGAGGGACTACATGTCCAATCTGGCATTGGAACACCTTGGCATCCCCCAGGAGGAGCTGCAGGGCAATGCTGGGGAGAGAGACATCTGGAGTGCCCTACTTAGCTTGCTGCCACCGTGACCCGGCCTCGGAGAAGCGGCTGATGATGAGATGAAATGAGATGAGACAATACATGGGAAATCCTGGGCTACAATGATGATAAACAAATCAAAGGTATACATAGAGAGTGACAGCCCTGACAGTGACAGCCCAGATGAGACTGATGTTCAATCCTCAGTGTAGTCCAGGCAGAATAATTACGACCTGAACTTTGAACTAGTATGTTCTTTCAAAAGATGGACAGAAATCTGGAATGAGGAAATCCTTTACAGCAATAAATATTCAAAGTCCCATGAAAGACAGTACACTATATTAAAACATGACACATGGACTCATGTCCTGAATGAGGAGATATGGGAAAAGATGAAATCTCAATGCATGTTAAGATTTCGGAAGGCCAAGGTGCATCCAAATGGTGCCTCAAACTATATTGACATCATATGTTAACTGCAGTGACTGCAATGCAACACTGTCTATTACTACAGAGAAGATACCAGAGATCGATCAATCAGTGGTTCTTAAATGCAAAATCCAAAATATTGATGACAGTCTCAACACTGGAAAATATAAACAAAGATTATCTGGAGATGTGAGAGCACCTGTGTCTGAGCAACTATGGGAAGGTCGAAAACAGCCGTGGTGTATACATGTTTTATATACATGTGAAAACATGTATGGCAGGCTGCTGAAGCTTGCAGACTCAGGGATGTTGGTGACCCAGAACCAAGCCACCCCCCAAATTTGACAACATTAAGAAAAGCCAAACAAGAGAGAGGTGACAAGGAGCTAGGAGACAGGGATCCCATTCTTTCACTTCAGCTATTGAAATATGGTGTGCAACACAATGGTAGCATACATGACATTGGCCTTGATACATTTTTTTGTCATTACTGGACCGCCTCCTCCCAGATGCAGGTTTGCAAATAAAAATCTAAAAGCAGCAGCTCCACTTTGAGTGTTGATGCTATAGGCATGGTTGTAAAAAATAGATAGATAAATAAATAAATAAATAGATAGATAGATCGATAGATAGATAGATAAATAAAAAGACCTACCACAACCTCTGGGGCACATTTATTTATTTTATACCAGGGAGTTCTGTCTCTAAACTGCAATTCATATTCCAGTGGTGCAAATGCTCTCTGAGTGTCATGTCATAACGCCATTGAAAACTGGCTATCTGAATGGCAGTGAGCACGTCCTGCTGTCCCAAAAGAAGCAGTGTGTGATTGCTCAGCTGCGTTGCTGGGGGGACTTGTCAAGGCCTTCACCCCGCATGCTGACTTGAACGCTTACATTAATGAATGCTTTGGGGTGCTCACAGGAAATGCACCATCCAAATGACCACCTTGTTTTGATTTTTTTAGAGTGGATGTTGCACATTGTATTAAACCGATTAGTCAGTGGGACTGTCTCCAGAAAAAAGGCAATGGAGGGAGGGACTTCTACCTCAGTTGCATGGCACAACTCAAACAATCAGTGACCCTAGCAGATGCAAGGGCGCTGATACATTCAATTTTAAGTCATAGCTGAAGACCCAGCTTTTTTCCAAGGGTTTTTGTGCTTGTCATGTACGCTATTTTTATTTGTGATGCCTCTTTTTGTTGTTATTGTGCTGTTGTAATGTTTGTGTTGTACTCACTTTTGTTCTTTTAACTTTTTATCCTTTTTTGTAAAGCACTTTGTAACTTGGGTTTTGAAAGGTGCTATATAAATGAAATTTTACTTCCATGCTGGATTGCTGTGAAGCATGCTGAAGAAGAAAACTGAACTCAGTGGTGATACAGTGAAAGTTATACTGTACACACAAAAAATCTCTACGTAGGTTTTGATGATCAATGGCTATGTCATGTTTGCAGCCTTTACTCATCTGTTCACCATGATACTCTTCATGAATTGAGCTGCTTACAAGTACTTTGGGTATAATATCAGAAAGCATGTTTTAGATTACAATGCCAAAGCACTTAAAATGATAGTCCGTACAAGTTTATGTTTTGTAGTTACACACCCTTCCTGAAAATGCCATACATGTACTAGGAGTAATGTCACTTACTGACACTGAGTTTTTAAACAAGCATGTTCAGATTTGTTTAACAGAGCAAACAGAACAAAATAAACCTGGAGCTGATTGCATAAGAAACTTCAGGGTGCTTGGAATAACAAAATATTGAATGCATTCATTATCTACACCTACTTCTTCTGGCTCAGGTTGGTGAAGCACTGAAAAACAGCAGGCATTTGGCACAATATGGGAAGACATCCCCAATAAGTCGCCATTCCTACTGACACAAACGGACACCTAGGGCAATTCAGCATCTCCAGTTTTACATGATAGGCACGTCTTTGGATTCGGAGAGGATACAGATTTAACCTACAGGAAACACCACAAACAAAATGCGAACGCAGGAGGGCTGTGATCAAAACTGCCTCAAATGTGTTGTGAAAGTAAGTGGGAATTCGGTCAGCAGTGACACAAAATGGTCTGCATTGGTTTGGAATATCAATTGCAAGGGATTGCCCAAGCTTTGGTTTTGACCCTGTCACAAAGCATTCATCTGTAGGCAGTAAGACCCAAGTGGCTTTGTGTATTTCCCCCAGGGATACAGGTGGGGCTGGTGGTGGTAGGGTGAAGAGGAGAATTGCAGTGAAATCACAGGGATTGTTTGGTTGAAAGGTTTGAAAAGAGACAGACAAGGGGAAACATTAGCAGAGTAGAGGGACTGCTTGATGCCAAATAGGTGACTGCCAGTAAACGGAGGAGGAAAAAGTAAGCAAGGAAAAGATCAGCTTGGATGAATGAGTTAAGTGTTAACGAGAGAGGGTCTCATCTGGTGAAAACGGTAATGACCTAGCTGTGTTACGGGACGACCCAAATGAAGGACACAGACAGGATGGGCATCCTGGTGGTGTGGCATTCTATTCCATTGCCTACCAACATGGGAATCGCTGGTTCGAACCCCTGTTTTACCTCCGGCTTGGTTGGGCATCCCTACACACACAACTGGCCGTGTCTGTGAGTGGGGTGCAGGATGTGCAGTATGTGTCCTGGTCGCCGCACTAGCGCCTCCTCTGGTCAGTCGGGGTACCTGTTCGGGGGTGGGGGGCAGCATGATCCTCCCACGCGCTATGAGTGAGTGAGCAAGCAAAACTCCTTACTGTCAGATGAAAAGATGTGGTTATATCAGAGGATGCATATGGTAGTCTGCATCTCTCCCCCGGATCAGCAGAAGGGGTGGAGCAGAGATCGGGATGGCTCAGAAGAGTGGGGTAATTGGCCGGATACAATTGGAGGGAAGGGGGGGACACAGACAGGATGATATGGTAACATTTGGTTTAATGAACAAAGACAGGCAGAGGTCAGAACAACAGGGATGATAAGCACACAAACAGTCAAGGAGCAGGCAGGCAGATGAACAGGTTCAGGTTACCGGGGAGTCAGTCTAAAACAAGCGGCAGAGCAGACAAGTGCAGGCAGCAAACATGGAGTCCAAAGATCAGGCAGCAGTCAAACATGGGCAGGTCAGGCAAAAGTTCACAAGCAAAAAAGTTGGAAAACTAGGCGGCAAAACACACTAGACAATATGGCGGGGACACAGAGAAACCGGGGAGTATAAAAATGCTGGGGAGCTAATCAGGGAATGGGGAACAGGTATGAAAGACACGGGGTTGACTGGTGGCAAAAGCAGGGGCAGGAACTGAAACGACAATACCGGCGAGTACTTCAAAATAAAACAGGAAGGCAACAGATAATGAAAAAAAGGTAAGATGAGTAGCTTGAACTGAGATACAGTCGCAACCTTAACAAACTGGCTAGGGGTGTTAGTTTAGACCAAACACTGATGCACATAATGCTGGACTGTAGCTTAATTTCCCCAAAGAACCTGTTTTTCACTTCTACGCTGAAGGTTTGGAATGACAAGGTGATGAGAAGCCAGTGTTTAGGGCAGATACTAAATTTGTGATAAGGCCCATCATGGATAAAGGAGATGCATTAATGGAGGCACATCAGAAAAAAAAAAAGCTTGTGGCTGTTTCAGGGACTGTTTACAGTGCAGGATAATAGGAGGCTGAAAAATGACCTTGAAACTTCTAATGTAAAATATGCAACCTTGTTTTTTTCCCTTCTTTTTCGGGGGTCTCATAATAACATGTTGCCTAACATTGTGCCCTGCAGTCCAAATAACTATGCATCATCCCTGGACCCTCTAATTGGTGCTTGCAGCTACAATCTTTATTTATTTTCCATTTGATTGCTGAAAAAAAAAAAAAAAAAATAGTGACAACCCATTCGGGGAACACGCTTGGGCCTGAGCTGCAATTCGCTGGAAATATGTTCCGTTCCCCTGCCGAGAGGGGAAAATGCAACCCAAGAGGAGTTCCTTAAGAGAGGCTTTTTTTTTGTTATTTCTAGTCATGCGTAGTTCAATATTCCGATCATTACACATTATGCTACTTTGCTACGAAGCGCCTGGACTGCACACAAAGCAGGAAGTGGCTAAACCTGCTGTGGGATTAAAATCAAGCTTTGCATAGCTAAACAGCGCGATCCCGTGAAGCTGCCACTCTTTTCAGCGCGAGCCTCATAAATCAATACTGACATCAAATGCGACAGCTATAGATTTAGCAACTTCGCCTGGTTCTCAAAGAAAAGTTGACTCCAATATAGTTACCATACTTTGCTCTCTGGTACTTCACCCCAATAAGGCGCTATCGACTGTTTCGATTAACTGTAGACTGGGATTTCTATTTTTTACCCTAATCTTCAACCCCCGCTGCTTTTTGAAATCATCAGCACTTCCAGCACCTGCAGCTCCCTTTCTGGGACTACGGAGTTCTTCATTAATATTATAAACACGTAATCTATTGGAAATCTCTTTCACACACTCTTTCTCTCACTCTGCCTTTCCCCAAACTTGAATCATTCTGTAATAAATATGGTGTGAGGGAATGCAGTCCGGTGGGAGGCGAGGGGAGGAGAACGAGAGGAGATTACTGGTGCTGCTTGTAGAATTTTAAGGATCCATTATCTCAAACTGGCCTGATTTAATAAGCACTAGGGGACACTGGAGTATTAAATCTATCCATGCTTTAATGAAAGATTCACCCAAATTATGTTGTTTTCAACACACATTGTTTCCAATGCTTCCTCAACATATGGATTGAAAGACTTGGGAGTAAATCTAGCAATGTGAAACAGAGCAACATAAGGAATTTTCCACACAAATTACTAAAATTGCTTGCTGATTCAGCTTAGTTTGCGGCGTTGATTTTACGAAGATGCGTTGCGCTGATGTGTCACGGTCACCGGCAGTGAGGAAACTCTTTTTTTTTGCATCCTTGGCAAATTGTATTTCTTGTCAACAGTGGCCTGTTTAAATCATACCCTAGTCGAGCAAATACAGCGCTGTCACATCTTTTTCAGTCCTTCTCCTCCCGATCGTCACTGCATCCCATTATGAAAAACACAAAACTGCTACAGCAGAGTGGAAAGCCCACATTCCCTCAGACAAAAAGATTAGTCTGGTCTCTAAACCTTGTTGTAGACAAGCCGTCAGCATGGGCCCTTACATCCCCAGGCTGTATGCAAAAAGACAGGTAGCCTGCCATTTCAGGGACAGCAGCAGGCTCACCACAGTCACTCAAATGCTATTTTTAGAAGTAATAAAACAAAAGAAAAAAAAACATCGGGAAGCTCTTTGCTAGAAATGTTATTCACTCCCTCGTCTCCTGTGCATCTGAAATATTAATGACCAGGGTACCAAATTTCTGATCATTATCATTATTATCATCAATTGTAGTAGTAGCAGCAGTACGTGTAGCAGTAATGGAAGCTGAGGTGGTGCTGGGTTTTGCACCCGACAGCGGCGATAGCAATGCAACTGTGGTTTTATTCTTCACTCGGTAGTCAATCGAACCTTTACCCAACACTTAATAGCATATCGTGTAAAAATTCATGAATAGTTTACATCCAGAAGATGATGGCAGACCCTTACAGGGCAAGAGTAATTTCTGAAGCCTGGTACAAGTACATTATAGCGGTGATGTAACGTTTTATTACACCTCTCCATTAAATCATCACACGTCTTGAGGGCCTTAATTCGAACCCACCTTTTCCCCCAGCCCTCAAAGAGCCACTTGTATGAACCTGTATGGTGTCTTAGACCTCACGCCCCAGAATTCAACCCAACCTGGTGATTAATCACAATTTTGTTTTATCTCTCTCCCTCGCTTTTTTTTTTTTGATTTCCCCCCCTTTTCTCCCTAATCATACTTGGCCTATTTCCCGAGCTGTGCCGGTCGCTGCTCCACCCCCTCTGCCAGTCCAGGGAGGGCTGCAGACTACCACATGCCTCCTCAGATACAAGTAGAGTCGCCAGCCTCTTCTTTTCACCTGACAGTGAGGAGTTTCGCCACGGGGACGTAGCGCGTGGGAGGCTCACGCTATTCCCCCCCAGCCCCCCCCCCCCAAACAGGCGCCCCGACTGACCAGAGGAGGCGCTAATGCAGCGGCCTGGACATATACCCACATCCGGCTTCCCACTGGAGGTAACACGGGAATTCGAACCGACGACCCCCGTGTTGGTAGACAACGGAGTAGACCACTACGTTACCCGGACGCCCGTCTAGTTTATTTTTTAAAGCAGCATATTTGAATTTATAAATTTACTTTTTTGCGTACCACTTCTCCTTAAATCGATAACGACACATAAACTGCACTTTGTGTTACATGTACTGTACTTCTTCCATCAATGATTTATACTTCGTGTGTCCACAGGTTTGGTTTCATGGTAGGTGACAGTGATAATTCAGTGACTGTCTTCAATCCCTTCTCTAATGTCAGCAAGTCAAAATGTGATTTCTCATTTATCCTCTCCACACCCGCCGTGATCTCGGTTTAGCGTCCTTTCTTCATACCAGTCCATTAGCGGGATTGGAAGAAGTCCATTTGTTGCTATAATAGGGTTGGAGGCCTTCCTGACAGCACTACTGCAAATTGTGACTAGTCAAGTCTGAATGTCTCGGGGACCTCTAATATCCAATCAGGAACATCCGAGAGCCACAGTTTTTTCAGCCTGTGCCCTCCTTAGCTGAGCTGAAGTGTTTTCCACGCTGCCTCTCTTCATGTGCATACTCAACATACAAAACACAACAGCTGAGGCCAGCCGCTCTGTGTTTAAAATCAGAACCTGATTACTTGTCTAATTAGTAGTGCAACTGTTGAAGAACTGCATAGCTGCGAACCTAAAAAAAGTGACCTTCGCGGGCATCCAGATGGCATGGCGGTCTATTCCATTGCCTACCAACGTGGGGATTGCTGGGTTGAGTCCCCGTGTTACCTCCGGCTTGGTCGGGCGTCCCCACAGACACAATTGTCCGTGTCTGCGGGTGAGAAGCCGGATGTGTGTCCTGGTCGCTGCACTAGCACTTTCTCTGGTCGGTCAGCACACCTGTTTGGAGGGGGGGACTGGGGGGAATAGCGTGATCCTCCCACACGCTATGTCCCCCTGGCGAAATTCCCCAGAGGAGGCATGTGGTAGTCTGCAGTCCTCCCCGGATTGGCAGAGAGGGTGGAGCAGCGACTGGGACGGCTCAGAAGAGTGGGGAGTGGGGTAATTGGACAGGTACAATCTGGGAATAAAAGGGGGTGTTTGTGTGTGTGTGTGTGTATATATATATATATATATATATATATATATATATACATATATATATATACACACACACACACACACACACACACACACACACACACACACACACACCAAAATCTTGTGTATAGCACGTTAAACATGTAGAAGACCAAGTGTCATGTAGGTTTTAACAGATCTCTAGAGGTTAGGTTTTTAGAGGAGATGGTTATGGGAGCCCTGTGATGGACTGGTGGTCTGTCCAGGGTGTCTCCCCACCTGCAGCCCTATGACTGCTGGGATAGGCTTTAGCATCCCCGTGACCCTGATTGGGATAAGCGGCTTGGATAATGAATGAATGAATGAAAATAAAATAAAAAAAGTTAACTCTGTTTTTTGTTTTCGTTGGTCCCCTCTGGACGAACTGTGTCCCACACACTAAACATTCGCATACAACGTATTTCTAGTACTTCAGGATACATGTATATGCTTATATATGGCCTTACCAGATTACATCTCAGCTTATCAAATTACATTCTGTCACGTACATACAATGCATGCGCTTCATGATAAGAATACATGTCTGTACTTACATCTGGCCTTGCAAGATTACATGCCCAAGTATCAAATCACATTCTGTCACATGCATATGGTGCATTTCAATGTATCAATGAATGAAGACAGAGTTGAAGACATCCACTCAGATCATCTGATGTAGTACTATTAGATTAGAGATGGCTAAATTTAGGCGTGGGGTTAGAAATGATCATGTTTAAGTATTAGTTTAAAGATGGTTAAGTTTAAGTATGGATCCGGTATAGTTGAGGTCAGGTTAAGAGTCTGGCACGCGTCTTCATTCATCCACACATTGGCAATCAATGTATTTTGGGAACCACAAATAATCTGTATACAGATGTTTGTTCTTTGAGACTGAGCTGCTCGAGACAATGCACTTAACTTGTCAGACTTTCAGACCATGTGTACCATCACCAGTAGAATACTGATGCTCCATCTGCCCAACAAGCCCTGAATGGAGCCCAAGAGACGCTTCATATTCCAGCCCAAGCATTTCCCCTATCACCATAACCTGCTATGGCACCCTCAAATTATCAGCAACCTTGATGAAGATAAGACAAAAAAGGTTGTAGAAATTAATCACATATATTCTGTCTTCAGAAAATGTGTAAAATTTGCATAATCATCCTGTGTTTTGAGGTGAAAATTGCTCAAAATGATATAACTGTAATTTTCAATTTACGATAACAGAATTGCTATAATTATTGGTACTCCTTTTTGACAAGGCTGGTTAATTTTTCCTATAATTTCTTGCAGATTGTACTCAACTTGTGTGTAATTGCGTTAAACATGACACATTCAAATGAGTAATATCATTTCACATTTCTTTGTAATATTTTGCAAAGAGAAATGAGACCCATTCAAATGCAAGACATTTGGATGGGTCTCAGCTGATTTTCACCATCACTTCCTGTTCATCTTCTTACCCCTCTATTCTGTCAAATTTCATGTCATTATCATCTCTGTCTGTTGTGGATGACATGGTTAACTGCTGAAAAAAATCCAACTCTTGGTGCAAACAGTTGGGTAGGTTCAGAATGCTGCTTTTTAAGGCCTTCATCCACACAGCTTTGGAGGCTGTGTGGATGAACCTGTTTATTACTGCTTAAAACACATTTCCTACCAGGAAGAATGAAGTTTGCCTTGTTCTTATCTTCTTTTTTTTTGGATCCCCCCCCCTTTTCTCCCCAATTGTATCCGGCCAATTACCCCACTCTTCCGAGCCATTGCGGTCTCTGCTCCACCCCCTCTGCTGATCCGGGGAGGGCTGCAGACTACCACGTCTCCTCCGATACATGTGGAGTCACCAGCTGCTTCTTTTCACCTGACAGTGAGGAGTTTCGCCAGGGGGACATAGCGTGTGGGAGGATCACGCTATTTCCCCCAGTTCCCCCTCCCCCCTGAACAGGCGCCCTGACCGACCAGAGGAGGCGCTAGTGCAGCGACCAGGACACATACTCACGTCCGGCTTCCAACCCACAGACACGGCCAATTGTGTCTGTGGGGACACCCGACCAAGCCGGAGGTAACATGGGGAATCTTATCTTCTCTTATCTTATCTTACCAGTGTCACTCACAGGACTACTAGGTGTGATGTAAAGGTCATGCTGCATTAAAAATGCTCCTTAGGTTGTATACTAACATAACTTTTTTAATTAACATGTTGAACCGAAATACACCTCTTGATTTCACACAGTAAAATCCAAACAAGTACAAAGAGATATGTGGCTGTCTAAAGTATGACATTAAAGTACATTTAATGTCAATATATTAACCTTATTTTGTACACTTAATAATACCTGTTAGTTTATATGTGCCCAAACAAACTAATGCAATGCATCATTCCAAATTATTTGAAAATCTATACTCAAATTACTTTTGTCATTACAGCTAATTTTTTTTAATGGATTTCCCCCCCTCCCCTTTTTCTCCCCAATTGTACTTGGCCAATTACCCCACTCTTCTGAGCTGTCCCGGTCACTGCTCCACCCCCTCTGCCGATCCGGGGAGGGCTGCAGACTACCACATGCCTCCTCTGATACATGTGGAGTCACCAGCTGCTACGTTTCACCTGACATTGAGGAGTTTCGCCAGAGGGACGTAGCGCGTGGGAGGATCACGCTATTCCCCCTCCCCCCCGAACAGGCACCCCGACTGACCAGAGGAGGCACCAGTGCAGTGACCAGGACACATACCCACATCTGACTTCCCACCCGCATACACTGCCAGTTGTGTCTGTAGGGACGCCTGACCAAGCCGGAGGTAACACTGGGATTCGAACCGACGATCCCCGTGTTGGTAGGCAACAGAATAGACTGCCATGCTACCCGGACGCCCCATAACAGCTATTTAAAATAACAATGTGTCCACGCACCATCCAAGTAAAGCACACTGTAGAAGACACTGACTCATTGATGAGAATCTGAATCCTTAATACTAAAGCAGAACTTTTTTTTTTAATTCTTGCCTTGCAAAGAGAGGGATGAGTGACTGAAATGGCAAAACGTGTCCTTGAAATATTTTTCTTCAATCTTCTGCACCCAACTGAACCAGCTCAGATGGGCTGTATTTTGCTCAGCAGTAAAACTGAATATTCCTCTCACACAATCCAAATTAAAATGCTGCTCCATGTGGTAATCAAGACCAGAGCCTGCATGTAGTCTCATACTATAAAACCAGCTGGTTGGCCTGGGTAGCCCAAACCCACATTTTATGACTCTTGCAATTCTGAATAAATGGTAAATGGATTGCTTTTTATACAGTGCTTTCCTAGCTGCAACAGCCACTCAAAGCGCTTTACAGTTAATTAATGCCTCACATTCACCCACCCACACTCACACATCGGTGGGGGAGTCAACCATGCAAGGTAATGACCACCTCACCGGGAGCAGTTAGGCGTCTTACTCAGAGACACCTCGACATTTTTTCAATGAGGAGAAACCCCCCCGTTACCAACCGACCCGCTCTAGTGAAATTGTAGACCGTTATAATATAAGGTAGTAAAGATACAGCTCTCCATAAGATATTTTATATATTCACAGGTATGCTATAATATGGTTTTATGAGGAGCTTAACTTTTATCCAATAACCTGCCAGATGAATTTCACACAAGCCGGCACTACGCTGCGTGTGGCATGTGGAGAGAGAACACGACATTACTGCAGTCAGACTGAGATCATATGAAAATGTGTTCTGCAGGCGTCTCGGTGGATTTCAAAAGACCCTCTGATGCTTGGTATGTTCATAAGTTTGTAAAAACGTGGTTTTGAAGCCGAATTAAATTTAGGAAAAAAGATCACTAAAACATGATGTGAGGGAGAAAAAAAAACTGTCAAATGAGTCTGAAAATCTTCCATCTGACTGGAATGACAAGCCGGTCCATGTTAATCTCACAGAAACCCATTCCAGTGCTTAATTTATCAATTATAATAGCATGATCAACCATGCAGAGAGCTGCACTTAAGTTAAGCTAGCGGAAACGAGGCGCGCTCCATGAAATCCATACCTAACAGGACGTCAGTATCTGCCTTGAGAAGGGCTGTTTCAGTAGGATGTTTGTAACGCGATAACGACAGATTTTTGATTTTTCCTATCCTACCAAACTGATCAAGTCTAACATCAAGTTTAATACCGCACTCCCCAATACTTCAATAAAAAAAAAAGACTCTAAAATAGGTAATATCTGTTCATGGCAAGTGTCAGTGCAGGCCTTCACCTGCTGTAGGACACCATTTGGCCAGAAGGGATGTAAAATATGCGCATGTACAAGTGTGTATGTGTGCGTGTGTGTGTGTGTGTGTGTGTGTCCTCACCATCCTGTGAGCTGAATATTGTTCTCAGTGGAAGGTGGAGAAAACAGGAGAGACTTGTGCAATGATATGTTTTTCTTAGAAAGGCCGTCTGACCACTATAGCATCACAAAACGATAGTGGCAGGTTTAATAAGTAATCTATCTGGAGGCGCTGTGCATTTGGTGGTTTCCCACCTCTTATTCTGCTCCGCTCCCTAGTAAAATGACTGCGATTCAACCCGAGGGTACCCGCGGCCCCGGCTGTGCCTCCAGTTGATCGTCTTTGCCAGTGTCTGTGTTTGGTTTCCCTGATGTGCAATTCGTGCCAATCCTCCTCGCAAGTAACACTATATTGCTACGTTTGTGCTGGGGGGCCCGATTCTTGGGGTGGACCGATTTCTGCCGCAGCGTGTTTTGGGGTTTGCCATGAATTGTATGGCACAATATCTCAGCTGCTTTCAAACCCCAAAACATGCTGCACCAGAAATTGGTCCACTCTAAGGATTGCACAAACAGAGTCATATAGTGTACCCTGTATTGCCGTAACATGTACATTGGGGAAACTGAACAGATGCTTGCCATGAGGATGATACAACACAGAAGAGTTAACACGTCAGGCCAGGACTCTGCAGTCTACACCAATCTACAGGCCAGTGGCCACTCTTTGAAGGATGAGGATGTGCACATCCTTGATAGGGGGGGGAACGCTGGTTTGAACGGGGAGTCAAAGAGGCCATTATGTGAAGAGGGAACGACCATCCCTGAATCGAGGGTGGGGTGGGGTGGGGCTAAAAAAATATACATATATATATATATATAACTTTGTTAAAAGAAACACTCAACGGTAGGGATAGTGATCAACAAATAAGGAGCAAAATAATCCAGTGAGTCAAGTAAATTCTCTATAAGACAGTAAAAGCCTGTTTCATGCTATTAGCAATCATCATCTGTCAACGAAACCACGAACTGGATTTTATAATGGATTATATATGTAAAATATAACAGGGATTCATAATATTATTATTATTTACCCCCGTAGGGAAATTCTGATCTGCATTTAACCCACCCTAGCTGTGTTGCTAGGAGCAGTGGGCAGCCGCCGTGCAGCACCCGGGGACCAACTCCAGTTCTTTTCCCATTGCCTCAGTCAGGGGCACAGACAGGAGTATTAACCCTAACACACATGTCTGTCTGATGGTGGGGGAAACCAGCACGCCCGGAGAAAACCCACCGCAGACACGGGGAGAACATGCAAACTCTACACACAGGACGACCCCCATGGCTGGACAACCCCCGGTTCGAATGCGGACCTTCTTGCTGTGAGGCGACAGCGCTAATAACTGGGTCACTGTGCTGCCATAAGAGTAAATCTGTCGCCATTTTACAACGCTGTGATTGCAACCATTCCCAAACCCTCTGTGAATAGACAAAACCAATTGTTGGTTTTGTCATTATGCCACTGTAATGTTTGTAAGGGTGGGGACACCTGCAGTCTGCAGACTGAAGAGGTCATTTAGATGAGTGATGAAACGTTTCTCTCAATAAACGCTGTGTCCTACTGAACTGATTAAACTTTTTTTCTTTGATTTTATTACCTGGCTTATTGAGCACGCATAAAGACAAACTGGTTCTAGTACATTCGCTAGACACACGTGTAAGTCATAAATATGTCAACTGTTGTCTTTTCTCAACAAACTTTTTGTGCCATCTGTAATTTCACAACAATCGACCAATCAAATAACACTCAAAAAAACACAATTCACAGTCTGTTTAACAGCACCTGAAGAGCCTCCCACAATAGCTCGTTTGCTGAACAAAACAAAAACCATGTCATTATTATAATTTCTTTCATCTTTTTTGCAGTTCTATAAAGAGTTGACAAGCTAAACTAATTGTGGATAGAGTTGCAAATCAAATTGGAAATATAATGTATGTGAATAAAAGCAAAAAAATGGGATACTATACATTGATGATCAAATTGCACAACAGTACATTATCATGTACAAGGTCAAACAATAGAACACAAAAGGCTGAAGGTTTGGCTTTCAAACCTGTCAGTTAATGTGCAAATAAACCATTGCTACAGACACTTCGCAGATCTGAATGCACCACAACGTGAAACTGTAAAGTCGTCTGACCATATGTTTGCTTGTAATGGTAAACACGTTTTAATGTTTTTCAGGGGAACTAATTGAATTGGTGGAGTGGGAGCCCTGTCCCATGTGGTATGTAGAATTTCTCTTAATTCTATCCGATTGTCTCTAAAATTACCTCATTTTTAGTATTAATGCATTTAAATTGCACTGCAATATTGACAGTAACAAATGAGTCTATTAATTTAATTACCATTTTTTTCCGACCAAAGATGCCAGATTTTCTTTATTTATTTCAATTGTTAAATGCTGATGTGGTGCTATTTATATATTGTATTTATTTATTTTGCCTGATTTCAAATTTCAATAAGGAATAACACCTCCCCAGTGCTAACAATGTAAAAGCATAAGCATAAACACAGAGTGCATGTAAACACCTTAATCAGGTCACGTCAAGTCAAGTCAATTTTATTTGTATAGCCCAATATCACAAATTACAAATGTGCCTCAGTGGGCTTAACAGCAACACAACATCCTGTCCTTAGAACCTCTCATCGGGTAAGGAACTCCCTAAAAAACAAAAACCAAAAAAAAAAAACAACCTTTAACAGGGAGAAAAAATAGGAAGAAACCTCAGGGAGAGCAACAGAGGAGGGATCTCTCTCCTAAGACGGACAATGTGCAATGGATGTTGTGTTTACACAATTTACACAATACAACATTGAAAGAGGATAAACAGAATTATAATGGACTTATAAAATGTATGAAGAATATGATGTGCAGGATGGCAAGCTGCGTCCAGATGCCACCGGAACAGTCCAGGACCCAAGCCACGCGACCAGCATCATCATTTAAAAAAAAAAATATATATATATATATATATATATATGGATTTAAAAGATATATAAAAGAAAATGTGATGAGGGGAATGCCAGGCAGCATCCAAGTGGCGACCACCATCACCATGGAGACCTGGGAGGAGACCCGACTGCACGTGCACACAAAGGAGACTCACACAACACCATTCACACACAGAAAAAGAGAAAGGAGAAGACATCATTTAGAGAGAGAGAAGACATCCACTGTAGTCAGGTTACTATGTGCCTGTAAACATACTGAATGAGTATGGGGTACATAGCTCAGTGCCTCATTGCCCTTCACCCTTGTCATGTTTTGAATTCATGGCTGATGCAAAAAAAAAAAATCTTTACATTTTATTGCAGTGGGAAGATGTGGTCCCTAGAGTCGGTAACGAAGGACAACACCGGGAGTTAATACGTCGTCACACATACACACATGCAAAGATGGTCTGTAAAATATTCCATGTGTCATGTTTTTGTTGTTCAAGTTCTTCAGTTGTTAGGAAATAAATCTTCCTTCTTTCCTGTTGCTTAATTTGGGTTTTCTTGTGGTGTATGGATAAGAGTAAGGGCTCTTGTTTTTGTTAGCTAATGTTTATAATAACATTATTTATATGTTTTATAATAAAAAATGATCTTGCTGGATCACCACAACAAGTATAGGTTACGTAAAAGGCTCTCCATGCTGTTGCACAATTAGAGCGGACTGTTACAGTATGTCTATTGCTCTCTGGTTTTGCACAGTTCTACAAAAAAAAAGCTCAGACTGTCACTGACTAATTATTGTTCAAGAGCACTGGGTCCGACATGTCTGTAATATCTGGGTAAATAAATTATATAAATAACAAATTTAAAAAAGGTTTCAGCAGTTCACACATTATACAATTTGCATATATTGAGAGTCTTTAAGACTTTGGGGTTTGTGAAGGTTTTCTTTTAACACGTGATAACGTTCCAAAAGTACAACGTTATCAGCAAAAAATCAAACCAAAGCTTCAAGCGGACTGCAGACCGGAAGCTGATCGTTCACTGCCGTTGCGCATGTCAAGAGCACGCTGGCCCGGAACCTAAAACCCGGAAATGAGTTAATGCTAAGCCCTCGGCTCGACCTGAATGGGGTTTTTTTTTTTTTTTTTTTGAATGGGATTTGGGTTAGATGCCTGGAATGAGGTCTGTGGTTAACACCAGTTTAAGAGATTTTTTTGTTCCACTACATAAAAAATGCCAGTAAACACCCCAGTCGTAAAATGGTGAGGTTTGGCGAGTCTTTCATAGAGGGTTTTTTTTTATTGAACAATTTCTCATGTACAAACAACGTGGCTTTAACATATTTGCATAATAATAATAATATTAATAATAATAATAATAATAATCTTTATTTATATAGCACCTTTCTGAACAACGTTACAAGGTGCCAATAGACCAATTGCATACAAAAAAAAGAGAAGAGAACATACAAGAGGTTGAAAAAAAAAGCGAACTTCCAGGTTGCCCCACAAAAACATGTCGACAGGAAGTAGACGCATTTGTGCGCATGCTTTGAACAAATCGGGTTTCTGGTTTGGATCAGGCAATGACAGCATCTACCGGAGGTTGGCGGTAATGTGCCTATCCATCCATCCATTATCCAAACCACTTATCCTGCTCAGGGTCACGGGGATGCTGGAGTCTATCCCAGCAGTCATTGGGCGACAGGCGGGGAGACACCCTGGACAGGCCGCCAGGCCATCACAGACACACACACACACACACACACACACACACACACACACACACACACACACACACACACACACACACACACACACACACACACACACACCCCTAGGGACAACTTAGTATGGCCAATTCACCTGAACTGCATGTCTTTGGACTGTGGGAGGAAACCGGTACACCCGGAAGAAACCCATGCAGACATTGGCAGAACATGCAAACTCCACACAGAGGATGACCCGGGGTGACCCCCAAGATTGGACTACTTGACTTGACTTGAATGAGGAAGTACAGCACAGTATACAGAAGGTTATGGTACAGCAGTGACAAGCACAAAACTGGGACTTGCCACTGCAGTAGCATAACGTGAAATGAAGAGAGAAAACCAAACACAGCTGATATGAAAACAGAGGCGAGTAAACTGGCAGCTATGCTTACCGTCACTGCAGCCGTGAGCCGGTTCGGGACCCCCGTGAGGACGTCTCCTCTCAGTGGTCTGAAGAATGCAGTCCCAGCTCCCATGAGCGGCCAGTCCTGTTCGTTTAAGATGGTGTTGAAGTCTTGTTTGTAGTGGAGTGAGAGGTGTGTAGAAAAACGCTGTTCCTTCCGCTGGGCGTGTACCATACAGTTTCCTCACTTCTTGTGCCCGCCGGCGGTGACCAATTATCAATCAGCCATTCCTGCCAAACGAATGGGCAGGACGTTATATCACATGCAGGAAGCCTGCTACACTGGGATTTGTCATTTTTCCCCTTTTTTAATCTCCCAGGCGTCACACAGCGTACAAATAATAATAAGCATAGCTGTGGCATCTCATGTTTACAATCAGTTCTGCACAAAAAATAGAACGGAAGGGGATAGAAAGACCCCAAAACATATCCATAACAACAGAAGAAGAGGTTGGCAAAGAAGAAGTGGGATAGTCTGACATGAAGAAAGTAGACAGGAGTACAAGGAGATGCAGTGTAAAGTGAAGAGAGAGGTGGCAAAGGCAAAGGAAAAGGCATATGGTGAGTTGTATGAGAGGTTAGACACTAAGGAAGGAGAAAAGTACTTGTACCGATTGGCTAGACAGAGGGACTGAACTGGGAAGGACATGCAGTAGGTTAGGGCGATCAAGGATAGAGATGGAAATGTGCTGACAAGTGAGGAGAGGGTGCTGAGAAGGTGGAAGGAGTACTTTGAGGGGCTGATAAATGAAGAAAATGAGAGAGAGAGAGAGAGAGAGAGAGAGAGAGAGAGAGAGAGAGAGAGAGAGAGAGAGAGAGAGAGAGAGAGAGAGAGAGAGAGAGAGAGAAGGTTGGATGATGTGGGAATAGTGAATTAGGGAGTGTGGTGGATTAGCAAGGAGGAAGAGAGGGCAGCTATGAAGATGAAGAGTGGAAAGGCAGTTGGTCCAGATGACATCCCTGTGGAGGCATGGAGATGTTTAGGAGAGATGGCAGTGGAGTTTTTAACTAGACTTTTTAACACAATCTTGGAAAGTGAGAGGAAGTCTGAGGAGTGGAGAAGAAGCTGGTACCGATTTTCAAGAATAAGTGATGTGCAGTGATGTGCAGAACTGAAGCAACTACAGAGGAATAAAGTTGATCAGCCACAGCATGAAGATTTGGGAAAGAGTAGTAGAATCTAGGCTAAGAGCAGAAATGACGATTAGCGTGCAGCAGTATGGTTTCATGCCACGAAAGATCACTACAGATGTGATGTTTGCTTTGAGGGTGTTGATTGAGAAGTATAGAGAAGGCCAGAAGGAGTTAAATTGTGTCTTTGTAGATTTAGAGAAAGCATACAACAGGGTGCTGAGAGAGGAGGTGTGGTATTGTATGAGGAAGTCGAGAGTTGCAGAGAAGTATGTAGGAGTGGTGCAGTACATGTAGTATGTGGGCAGTGTGATAGTGGTGAGGTGTGCAGTTGGAATGACAGATGGGCTCAAGGTGGAGGTGAGATTACACCAAGGATCAGCTCTGAGCCCTTTCTTGTTTGCAATGATGACGGACAGGTTGACATACGAGATCAGGCAGAGTCTCCATGCACTACGATGTTTGCAGATGATATTGTGATCTGTAGCAAGAGTAGCAGGTTGAGGAGAGTCTGGAGAGGTGGAGGTATGCGCTAGAGAGAAGAGGAATGAAAGTCAGTAGGAGCAAGACGGAATACGTATGCATGAATGAGAGGGAGGACAGTGGAATGGTGAGGATGCAAGGAGTAGAGGTGATGAAGGCATATGAGTTTAAATACTTGGGGTCAACTGTTCAAAGGAACGGGGAGAGCAGGAGAGAGGTGTAGGAGAGTGCAGGCAGGGTGGAGTGGGTGGAGAAGAGTGTCAGGAGTGATTTGCAACAGAAGGGTACCAGCAAGAGTTAAAGGGAAGGTTTACAAGATGGTTGTGAGACCAGCTATGTTATATGGTTTGGAGACAGTGGCACTGAAGAAAAGACAGGAGGCAGAGCTGGAGGTGGCAGAGTTGAATATGCTAAGATTTTCATTGGGAGTGAAGAAGGACAGGATTAGGAACGAGTTTATTAGAGGGACCGCTCAGGTTGAACGGTTTGGAGACAAAGCAAGAGAGGCAAGATTGAGATGGCTTGGACATGTGTGGAGGAGAGATGCTGGGTATATTGGGAGAAAGATGCTGAATATGAAGCTGCCAGGGAAGAGGAAAAGAGGAAGGCCTAAGTGGAGGTTTAAGAATGTGGTGAGGGAGGACATGCAGGTGGCTGGTGCGACAGAGGAAGAAGCAGAGGACAGGAAGAAATGGAAACGGATGATCTGCTGTGGCGACCCTTATTGGGAGCAGCTGAAAGTAGTAGTAGTAATAGTAGTAGTAGATAACTACAAAGACAGTGATTCAGACACCATGCAAGCTACGTGGTTTAAGCAATAGCAGCATCCATAGCAATCACCATAGCAATGATAGAAAACATTACATTCCAACAGTTTTCTGGCAAGACCTGAGAGAATCTTCGTAATAACTAACAAACTAAAGATCATATACATACATTCAATGAATGAAGATTATGAAAATAAAATACACATTCTCACTAGAAATGTTACCAAAACGCCATTTAAAGCTGAAACTGTCTTAAAATATTTCATTTTCCCCCCGAGAATAAAAGCCATTTTTGATTTTGCTGAAAGAAACTCGACAGTCATGTGATGTGAATGCAGGTCAATAGAAAGGAATAGGCCAAAAAACAGGCATCTCACATTTTAGAGCTGTTATTGTACAACTAATACGCTTTGCGCTGTGGACCAACGTATCTTACACATTTTGATGTGAGACTGGGTTGTTGAGAGCAGGCCAAACTAGCCAGTAGGTGGGCATTATGAAAATGTATTACATAGTGACATAAATATGCAGTGGAAGTAAAAGCTGGACAACAAATGAGGCGTTTCAGGCAGTGTCTTCTGTCGGAGAGAATAACTCCATTTGGTGTGAATCGGTGTCCTTGTTAAATCTTTACATGATCTTTAACCTGTAGATGTCAATAAACTCTGTAAATGGTCTAGGGTTTAAATACATTTAGTTACTCTCTAAACATCCACTCCTACTACGTTCGGCTGCTCCCGTTAGGGGTCGCCACAGCGGATCATCCGTTTCAATCTCTCCCTGTCTTCTGCATCTTCCTGTCACACCAGCCACCTACATGTCTTCCCTCACCACATCCATAAACCTCCTCTTTGGCCTTCCTCTTTTCCTCTTCCCTGGCAGCTCCATATTCAGCATCCTTCTCCAAATATACCCAGCATCTCTCCTCCACACATGTCCAAGCCATCTCAGGCTTGCCTCTCTTGCTTTGTCTCCAAACCATCCAACTTGAGCACTCTCTAAACATGAGCACTTTAATTGTAGGGAATTCACAAACCACAGTAGAAGTATTATTAAAGCAGTGAGGCACTGGTTCTGGGAGACCTGATTAGCACATGATCAGAAAAACCCAGTTCCCATACTGGCAAGGCTCACTACCCCTCACGCAGTTACAGAGTCAGACAAGAGTTTTACATTCATGTTTAAAGAAGGAATGAAATTGTTTAGAATAATACTTTTGTGAAATGAACATCTATAAAAGGCTCTCGATTAGTCACTCAGTGCATAATGGGAAGCATTGAAAGGATGCCGCTTTGCATGTTGTGGGTCTTGGTAAAGATATCACACATTAATAAAACATCACTCACATAAAATTGCTACTTGGGATTTTGAGTTAGCCATGATTTAATGCTGAGTAACTGAAGGAAAAAAAAACGTGGAAGGAAAAACAATGATTTTGAAAGATCACTGAGGATGTGTCATTGCAGAGCGAGACAAAACACCAGCATTGAAAGCATCAAGCATCTTTTAATGTTCACAGTCTATGCATGTGTAATTTAATTAATGGTCTTTAATCTTTTAAGATAACATTATACTCCTGCTTCCGCGCCTAAGCTCTGTGCGCTTATCGACAAGAACTGGTCTGTTTATCTTGCAGATAGCCATTATTAGCCTTGCTCAAAACGTCAGCAGCGAGAGTATCAAAGAATATCTGTCGATCTTACACTTTCTTTTTTTGCTTTTTTGCTTTTCAAGTTGTTTTCCATCTGTGGAGAGAAGACCTTGAAAAGCAGGGGAGACTCATGGGAGAAAGTGACCTGCAGCACAGACCGGAGAAACGTTCCTTTCCACAGTAAATGCTATGTTATGATGTAAAGCTGCTTTGGTCTTTTTGCCTTTTATGTTGTGATATCAATTTTCTTTTCTTTTTATATGTACATCGATTGAACAGAATAGTTCTGTTGAGCTTTTAAAAGAGGCTGCCAAGTATAAATGTGTTCGACACCTACAAAAAAAAAAAACGAAACTATAAAAATGAAAGGGAAAAATCCATATTTCCTGATATGATTTATCTCGGGTCTTCACCCTGCCCATGAGATGCTGCTGTAAGAGTGATGGGAGAGGATGCAGAAAACTTTATCTGGAGACAGCACCAGGCCCGAGACAAGAGAACAACACCTTCTGTTGTCGTACAACTCAAGAACAAGCTCTTTGATGAGATTTAAAAAGCAAACTTGAGAGACAATATGTATCAGATGCACAATCTGTTTTAATGGCTTAGCTTCCACATGTAAGGAATTTGACTTGGTGGGTCGCTTACCTGAAACCTATTAGATTTAGAATGGCATCACAGAAGTCGCCAAAGTATAATTAGCAAGACAAGTAAGGTGCTAGCAGCAGATGAAAAAAATCCGTAGAAGTCCACACTATGTAACTTGTACTGCGGTATTAACTGATAACTGTACAAATAGAAAACACAGGGAGATGGTCAAAAAAAGAAAGTTGAATCAGTTCATCTAAGTGACAGCTTCAGTCTAAACTGACTGCAGGTATCCCCACCCTTATAAACAACACAGCTGCATAATGACCGAAACCAACGAACAGTTTCATATGCAAATATAGGTGTGACCATTAACCAGAGTTTCAATGGCCGTGTGCACTCTTCACAGAGGGTTTGGGAATGTTTGCAATCACAGCATTGTAAGATGGTGACAGACATACTCTTATCCCCCCCCCCCGGTTCAACATAGATGGGGCTTTCAAACCCCAAAACACACTCAGCCAGAAGTTGGTCCACCCCAAGGATCAGGTCCCTCGGCACAAACAGAGCAATATAGTGTACACTGTTAAGTGCCAGCAGGATTGCCGTGACTTGGGGAAACTAAACTGACGCTGGCCAAGAGGATGGCACTCACAGGAGAGCTAACACATCAGGCCAGGACTCCGCAGTCTACATCCATCTACAGGCCAGTGGCCGATTTCTCAAGGATGAGGATGTGCACATCCTTGATAGGGAGGAATGCTGGTTTGAACGGAGAGTCAAAGAGGCCATCGATGTGAAGAGGGAACGACCATCCCTGAACCAGGGGGGTCTAAGAGTACATCTGTCACCATCTTACAATGCTGTGATTGCAAACGTTCCCCAATCCTCTGTGAAAAGTACACACGGCCACTATAACTCTCGTTAATGGTCATGCCCATATTTACATGTGTAACTGGTCGTTGGTTTTGGTGGTTATGCCACTGTATTGTTTATAAGGGTGGGGATACCCGCAGTCCGTTTAGACTGAAGAGGTCACTTAGGATGAGCGATGAAATGTTTCTTTCAATAAACTTTGTATCCAGATGAACTGGTTCAACTTTCTTTCTTTGATTTTCTTACCCGGGTTATGGGGCATGCATCAAGACACAGGGAGACAGCGAGTCTCTACTATAGAGCATTGAGAGCACGGCACTTGAAAGAAACATAAAAGTGATGCAGAGGGGATAAAGGTAGAGGTGACTTATGCGGTCGAAGCTGATGTCAGAGAACAGTCATATTTGGCATACTGAAGGCTTTTCCAAAGTAGATATTCATGTTTCTCATGTGAAAGGGGTTAAAGATTACGGAAATATGGCGACGGACAGGTACTGAGTCAAACAACGTCAAAATATATAACGAGAAACGTTCTTTTCTTGCTGACGGTGCACAAACTCTATGGCAAACTTTTAATGACCGCCTGTAAAACAGTTAAATTATTCATCATGTTAACTGTAAACTTTCGAAAAGAAGATTCACTTTCATCAATTTAGAATAACACATCTCTCAGTAATGGTGTTCATTGCATCGTGAAAGGCAAATGAATGATTTATTTCTTTGCACCATGGAGAGGCTTTGGTTGTAGGTTTTCATCTGACAGCGTGTAATCCCTATGCACCTTGGGGACTTGTCTCTTGAGATCGTACATGTATTGAATGAGTTATGGCCCCTGCTCCCCTGATCAAAACCTTTGATTCCCCATTAAGCCTCCCTACTTATCGTTCACTCTGACCTTAACTACAGGCACAGCGATTCTCACAATATTATCAAGTGATCGTCCCAGAATTGTAATTTATTGGCCCTCAAAATGAGCAGTTAAAGTTTTTCAAAGCCATTTGCTTTCAGGCTCTAAAGCGCTATAACATTGGTTTTAATATGCATACTTAAAAAAAGTGAACTTTCTCAAATTGAACTCCACCTGCTATAAATATATCATGACAAGTTTAAAGAGGGGAATACAAAAATAAACTGTTTTTTTAACCATTTATCATATTTTATGTATGTCTTATGAGTTAGACTTTATGGATGAAATAACTTTTATAGTCCATCTTCTGCTCATTTTCAAGATGAAAGCAAGTGACCGATGTCCCGCAAATTGACGCCCCCCCTTTTCTCCCCAACTGTACCCTGTCAATTACCCCACTCTTTCGAGCCGTCCCGGTTGCTGCTCCACCCCCTCTGCTGATGTGAGGAGGGCTGCAGACTACCACATGCGTCCTCCAATACATGTGGAGTTGCCAGCCGCTTCTTTTCACCTGACAGAGAGGAGTTTCACCAGGGGAACGTAGCGCGAGGGTGGATCACGCCATTCCCCCCAGTTCCCCCAACAGGTGCCCCGACCGACCAAAGGAGGCGCTAGTGCAGCGACCAGGACACATACCCACAACCAGCTTCCCACCCGCAGACAGAGGGCCAATTGTGTCTGTAGGGACGCCTGACCAAGCCAGACGTAACATGGGGATTCGAACTGGCGAGCCCCCTGTTGGTAGGCAACATAATAGACTGCCACGCTACCTGGACGCCCCTCAAACTGATAGTTTTAGTCTATGATGACACAGCATCTGCCAAAAAAATCAGAGCTTGGAAAGTGTTTTTTTCAGTGAAGAATGACCTTGAAAATGAAGCAAAATATAGATGCAGCAGCTTCCGTGGAGCGACATGCTAGCTCCATTTCACTCAGCGGGCGCAGATTTTAAGCCGCTATTGACCAGCACAATACTGTAAAGAAAGGCAATTGGATTGATCGTATACCCGAGAGTGATGTATCTGCAGACAAATGCCCAAGTAGTGCTGATGCTCCGATTGCTTTAACCGATTTGCTCCCTTTGTGTTAGCTGACCAATTAAATATGCTGAAGCACACGGGCTAATTATCTAATCTGAAGCATGCTTCAAAGCGGCATGCGTACATGCTCGAGCCTCATAGGAATGTACAGCTCTTTTATTATAGCAGCGTGCAAGGTAATCAATAGATTCATGTGTTCCCTCGGCACATGTTACTGTTCAATCAATTGAAGGGCTGCAAAGGTGCTCCACAGTCAGGGTATGTATAGATAGTCACATTGAGTTGCTGAATCGAACACTCTCTGCAGTCTCCCGTGGTTTAATGCTACTGCAAAATGATTTTGGAAACAGAGACTACAAAAACTAAAAGAGATAACATTAAAAAAGTGTGCTGTGAATTGAGTTATGTCGAGGGGTTAATTAAGGCAGATGACAGCGTAATCAGGAAACCCATATACGAACTCCTCTGCTGCTCTCTTAAGTGATCGCCCCAGTCATGATTAGTTAGTGACAAGAATATTAATAATTCACCGCAGTGAATGAGCCCCATTAGGACACTTTGCATAGAAAAACTAAACCCATCTCTACATTTGTTTATTTGCTAGGATCCCTATTAGCTGTTCCCAAAAGCACAGCTAATGCTAACAATAAGCAAAAGGAAAATGCCAAGCGCAAGGGAATACCAAAACAGAGGAAAGCGGGATAGTAATGATGCCTCCTCTGATGAGGGAAATCTCCTGATATTTTTCCATTAGCACGTTTTAGATGGTTTGGCAGTGTTCCTATATGTAATTTCATACTCATAATTTTTCTGTGCCTTGTCTGATTGTGCATGTCTTCAAACTTGACATATTACGCCAACAACAGTGCTAACTGACTACCGATGCACCCAAATTAACGTATCTGTCTTTTGATTGGCATTTTATCGCACAAATAAACTGAACAGTTTTGTTTCCCCTAAGTCTACATAGCACACAGTGTCTTAGCACTTATGTTTCAGTATCCACTCCTCTGCCTTTCTGTCTACCTGTCACACACGCATGCACGCACGCACACGCACACACACGTCTTTTATTCCTTGGCAAATGTCATCAAACATGCTCTTTTTGAGTCATCTTTTCTTCTTTGTGTTCACTGTCAAGTTGCCATGACATTGTCTTGCACAATGTATTTAAAATATGCATCGCCTACAGCATCAAATTGGGCGCAAAGAGCATTTGTGGCTTGAGAGCTGTGACAGAAACTCGGGGCTAGAAAGAGCCTGTGCAGTACGTATGAGCCAGCCCGAACTGCCCATCAACCCCTCAAGTTAAGAATGCTGAAAGAGAAAAAGACACATTTCTTACACAGAACTGGATTATATTCACTCTTATCCTGGGATCATTAAGAGGTTTTCTTTCTTTCTTTTTTTTTCTCCAAGAGACTGGGCTTTGTATTTTTCTGATCTGAGTACAGATTCCCAAGGTGCCTAATATAGTCTGGAGCCCCTCAAATATGGGAATAGAATTAGGCCAGGTGTTATGTGCAAGCCTGGCAACTGGTTAACTCATCTCCACTCTGAAATCCATTCAGCCCTTTTCTGTTTGACATCCAATAAGCCTAGACTTAAATTAAAGGCCCATTAATGCCACTTAATTGGCCCTCTCCTTGCACCTTAGCCAACCCCCATTGCACCACTTCTATAAGGAATTAGACGAGGCTGCAAGGGTGTATCATGCCGAAGGTATTGACTCCACATCTTTTTCTCCATTTTAAAATAGTCTCTGGGCTGGAATGGGGGGAGGGGGGTCAGATAGATCTGTAATAGAGCCACAAATGAGTTTACTACGCGTGTCCCCAGCCAAGTTAGAATTAAAGCGCTAAATTGCTTTGTTGATAATTTTCACCTCATGTATCTTAACATCCTGTATCTTATTAACCTCTTGTGTCTTATTAATGTTCATTGATATTCTATAGTACTGGTCTCGAGCCTCTGCCTCCACTACTAGCCAGTCATCTATATACGCTAAATTCACACCTGCTGTATATTTAACTTGTTTATTCTATAGGTTGTGTAGTCATTATTTTCATTTGCAAATGCTGTAGGGTGGCGACCCACTATCTGCGTTATTTAATGTTGCACTAGAAACTATTAAAATACTTTTTCAACTTATTGTTCAATTTAAATATTCTTCATCACACATACGATCACATCTTATGTGTTTCACATGATCAATAAATCAGGTTCAATTACTTTAATGTTCTGGGTTAGGAGGCGAATATGTCAAATTCAATTTCTGATTAACTCCATCTCTACCTGCAATGGGCAGAATAGCTATCACAATTAACTAGATTTTAATTACAAACAGCTGGGCAGTTCCACAAATCAGCATCACAATCATGCTTAGAGCAAAGATTAAGTGGACCTGGGAAAAGAAAGATTTTTGGACTTTCTTGAATAAAGTAGGTGAGTCTGCAGCCCTGTTGGAGAATGGGAGTTCATTCCACCATAGACAGAGGTCCTCCTGAGGTAGAATGGAGAGGCTGAGCAGAAGTGTACATGTTAATATGGGTTTGCAGGTAAGTTCGTGAGTTTCGTTGAATTGTCCGTAAAACGTACAGCATGGTTTGAATTTCATCCAGGCAGCAACCAGCAGCCAGAGGACGGATACAAACAGAGATTTGTGCACATCATGGCCAGCTGGAAGCCAAACACACAGCATCCTTTTGGATTCTTTGCAGCGGTTGGACCTCATACGCCATGAAATACATGGCAATAGTCGGGTACATGTTTTCCATATGGCTTTGTTCGGACTGCAGGCCAATCGGATGTTTCTCAAATCAGATATTTAAGACATACTGTCCGCACTGTTATTGCAAGTGATCAGATCAGATTTGTTTGTCCAGACATCACCAACCTATCTGCATGGGTTGCTGTGGTAACAACATAGGCATGAGTAACTATGCACACTGGTGACACGGTTTGCCAATGCAGAGGCATGAGAAATGGAGATCCATCATCTCGCCCTTCACACAACCGCGCTGCCACGTCGCGGTGCAGAGCTCCTCCGCCTCACCAGACACACTCGCTCCACTTCCGTCCCTCTGGATCTGACGTCGTCGTTGTGTGTCGCATTGCGAGTGACCCAAAAGACAGTTTGAAATCCGGTTTGGATGAACAGAACATCTGGACTGAGGCGCATCTGTAGCAATCCGATTGGAATCGGATTTCAAACCACTTCCAAATGTTAGTTAGATCCAACTCGCAAAAATCTAATTTCATGCATTTTTTTTGGTTTTTTGTTTGTTTGTTTGTTTGTTTTTTTTGCTGTCCAGGCTTTCTAAAATCAATCTGGATATGCCAAAAAAAAAAATAGAAAACAAAAAGCGGATTTGGGCTGGCAGTCTGAACAAGGCCTATGTGAGCGTCCTCTGTCCAAGACAGCAATGACAGAGTGTTCCTGGGACTATTGTTTCAAAGCCCATCAGGATACAATGATGCTATGCTTCAAGTCTAATTTATCACTGAGCCACTCGCTATTTGTCCACCTGTTTCAATGGTGATCTATTTGGCCTGTGTCACTTTGCAAGAGACAATCTTTACCGAAGAGCACTTGCTCACAGTTGTTTTACAACAGGACACAAATTTGAGCCCAGTCCTTGAAAGTAACCCTCCAGACATGTTTTGAATTTTAAAGAAATACGCTGAGATGATTAATATGTTCTTTAACATGGTTTCCCACATAAGGTAAAATAAATAAATAAATAAATAAATAAACTGAAAAGGGACTAGAAGCCCACCCCTTCTCCTTCATTGTGAAATTCAGGATTGTGAATATGTAAATGTCACAGGTCTCGCGCCCCGCCCACCGCTGCTGCCTGTTCTCGATTGACATGTGACAGAGCGGTGCATTATGGCAAACATCGGAGAGGTTCAGCCATACACGTTTGACTCTCAGTCAGACCCAGACTCTGTTGTGCAGCAAAATTGGCAACTAACAGACGTATCAGAATGGTAAGTGTAGTTAGCATCTTTCATTTGTTTGTTAGCCTGTAACAGGCAGTGGCTGACTGACACAGCAGTGGTTATGAAACATACACACACGAACAATAATATCTGCTACGACGTTACAGTGCGTTCACATTGTTAGAACTGAACTATATACCAGAGGTCTAATCAGAGTTTGCATTAAGATATATTCCGTCTGGCTGAGATCATTATAATACGTACGTCTGTTCATCGTGATAGCCAACCAAGTTTACTCGGGAACTGGCCCATTGGCAGTGTCCAAAATTCAAAACAACCAAGAGGGGACCTCCCCACCGCCGACCGCTCCTGATGTCGCTGCCGCCATTCCGCTATCGCTGGGGGGGGGGGGCATGACGAGGAGGAACGCCTTCAGTGGCGACGCCGGAGCACGGAAGACCTGCGCGAGCCCGGTCGGGATCGAAATCCAGACTTGAATGGAGGTTTACATCGCACACCGCACCGTTTTTCGGGTAAACACGACACACCTCGGGCCGCCGCCATCGTTTCATATGGCTGAACTTGGAAAAGTTAGCTAAATACATAGTTTGCAGTTTTACTATTACCAAACAAGTAGCAGGAGCAGCAGCTAACTAAAGTCAGAAGGGAATATGACGCATGCAGAAAGCTTTCATTTGTCTGTTGGCTGAGTAAAAGAAATACATAACTTACACAGTCCCAGGATAAATAGTCGGCACAGCATCAGACTTCAAAACTGTTTTCTTGCGAAAGCCCAGCGCCGTTAGCATTAGGTTATGGAGACGCTCCTCACTGCGTTGCAGATACGCAGTCCCTCCAGGTTTGCAGGCATTGGAGACCGGTGTCTGTAAATGAAGTCCAGCGGTTCATTGGGATTTTTTTGGTAGATAGTGGAAGGAAGCTCCACGGTCCGGTTTATATCCTAAAACTGCACACTCTACCATGTTTGCTGTCGAAACTGTCACTATGCTAATGCAAACTCGCTTTGCTTTGTACTGATAAGTCCGCTCTGCAGGAGGTTTCAGATTTCTTTGCCCGCCCTTCATTTGCATATTAGATAGCGATCGGGTTTGTGACGTACCAAGTCTGGTTTCCCCGGGGTACGTTTGAATCTTAGATCTTAGGGAAGTGCACAGACAGCTCCTCCTCCAGTAGAGGACAGTGAAAACGCTGCTCCAGTGACAAACTTTTCACAGATACAAGTCAGTAGAGTCAAGGCCAGACATTTTTAGGGGACACAAACATAAGAAACACACATTTTTGAGTGGAGGGGTACTTTATGTTATGATCAATTTTATTAGCAAGTATTTTATTATCAAGAATCCACTTTAACAAAAAAAAGTAAAAATTGGCCACATGAAACATCCCCTTAACGCTACTTTAACATTACTGATGCTTATTGAGACTCCCTCCCTCCAGCACACGCACACGCACACACACACACACACACACACACACACACACACACACACACACACACACACACACACACACACACACACACACACACACACACACACACACACACACACACACACACACATTTTAAGCATCCCTGCAGATATTTTATTTTGAATACATTTCTGGAGCATCCATCCATTATCTGTGGGCAAAAAATAAATCCTCAGCAGAGAGAGAGAGAGTCTAGTGTGTATGATCTTAAGTTATCCAACTTTCTTTTTTTTTTGTATTGTCGCAGTAAGACGCTCACCATAGATTTGTCTTTTTTATGAGCTGCTGTCCAAGTGTTGATCCAGTGGGAAAAAATTAATAGGTCAGGTGACTGAAAGTAGATTTACAAATTGCTAACATGGTCTTACTGTATCCATGGATACAGCAGCAAAAAGTGATGCAATAATTTCCCCATAATATCTTTTTTGTGGTCTGTGGTGAAAATGGGGAAATTTATTTCAGTATGGCTGTTTACATCCTGCTGTATGCTGAAGTTTACTTGGCCGCATTGTTTCCTTTCATTTTGCAAGTTACAGTAGGATGATATTGCCAATTCAACAAAGGGTTGTTGACCAATGTGTTAACGTTAATATCCTTTATTTGAGTCACTCTTTATTAACAGTACTGAGGAAAAGTGTTCACCAAACGTATTCGCCACCATCCATCAAAGTTTTTTTATTGAAAAGGGGCTCTTGCTCCAACCAGGCTACTTAGGTTTGCAGGTCCTACAACAGTGCTGTCATGTTGGGTATGTTTATTTTCCCTTAGGGAATCACACCATAGCATGTACTGTATGAATGTTTAGCTACTTCATACGGGATTTGTGGTGTGTGTGTGTGTGTGGGGGGGGGGTATTGTTGGTATGTGTAAATATATATCTAATATCTAATATCCATCCATCCACCTATTATCTAAACCACTTATCCTGCTCTCAGGGTCACAGGGATGCTGGAACCTATCCCAGCAGTCATTGGGCGGCAGGCGGGGAGACACCCTGAACAGGCTGCCAGGCCAACACAGGGCCTAATATATAATATAATATAAATGTATATATATATATACGTATATATATAATATAATAAATAATATATTCCTCTTTTGGCCCTGTGATGGCCTGGCGGCCTGTCCAGGGTGTCTCCCCGCCTGCCGCCCAATGACTGCTGGAATAGGCTCCAGCATCCCCCATGACCATATGAACAGGATAAGCGGGTTGGATAATGGATGGATGGATATTCCTCTTTCTTATTTTTAGTCTCTGTTCCCTCTGTCAAAGCTACAAAGCCACTACATTTTTCCAGAAAAATAATGAAATAGTTCATTAGGCATTCAGAACATTAATTGGTATTAATATGAGGAGGAATTCTGAAACCAGTGACAAAGTCTTCAATTGAAATAATTTCTGTACTGGGCCATACGTTCATGTTTTTCCCTTTCTGAGACCAGCAGGATGCAGTAGCACAATTTGAGCTGGTGTCCCAGTGAGACACTTCATAGAAATTATCTCCATATAGGCTTAACATGTAAATGTATCCATCATCAAATGAACTGTGTTAAACAAGCATTCGCTCTGGTCTTGAGCAAGCAGGGCGTCTTAGAAGACTTCATCCATGGGAACACTACTTGGGAAAACATCTGGGGTGTTTCCAGAGGAACGTTTGACCCGCCCGCCTTGCTCATCATGCCTTTTGAAGCTCCCAGTGATGTGAGTCAACAAATGTGCGAGTTTCAGGGGTTTATTAAATTGTAAAGCTCCCATGAGCTTCTATAGACACATCACTTTCCCCATGGCATCACAGAGCAAAGCCCGATATACTGCATGGAAACAGCTCTATCTGTTTAATTACCCTTCACTGCAGTTTTGCCACATCTCAACTGCCACCCCCACTTCTCATGAATTAATGATGCACATGTCTAGTTGTTATTAGTTAGCTGCATTGGGGAACAGATTGGTTGAAGTTAATTTGGGATTCAGCTCTTAAAAAAAACCTGAGGTGGTTGTTGTCTGCTGCAATGGCTGTTGAAACAACGAAGATACTCATTTATATGAATTTTGCAAAATTGCTGCAACAAGCTGGGTAGATGGTTAACCGGTTTTCTTAAATGCTTTGGATACTAAAGAAACAGGATGGGAAAGGTCTCAGTTTGAGATTTGTCTTTGGGAATTTACAGTTGTGGGGCTCGTAAGTTGAAGTGTTAATGAATTTATTGAAAGTATGGCATTTTCTGGAAAAGGTCCCATATCACCTGTAGCTGGATTTATTGAATGTACGACCAAACATGTGTACTATTGTGCACTGCATGGTCATACACACGTAACGTTAACCAGCATGATAAGAGATGCAAGCACTGGAATATTCTTTCCTTTTTTTTTTCCTTAAAGATATATGGTCATTATGTCAATGCATGGGGACAATGAGCTGATTTTACAGTCAGCTCGTTGCTGTTTTAGTAGGCTAACACTGCCCGCCCATACACTGGAGCATGTCGCTAACAATAAGAGTTAGCAGTCCCATGTGTTGCAGCGACTAATAGGCTTAGCACTTATTTTAAGCCAATTGTGATTTTCCAGAATACATTTGGAGAGGCACACCATTTTCTCATTTCTTACTCCATCGAAATATGATGCAATTTTGCAGATTGAAACCTTGCTGATAATAAAAGAGCTGTCACTTGTATTAGCTGCCTGCGTGTCACACCGACTCTGTTTACCCAGCGTCCATATACACAACCCTGTTTGCTGTTGCCTGCCCAGGAGACCTATTAAATTTTGCAACAAAGAAGTTGATATTCCACATTGAATTGATACCCTGGACCCTTAACTTCTCCCTCTCATTTTATCCTCATGACCATTATGTTGTTTCGCACCTCAGGCTATAAGAGGATGGACTCATTTCATCAGTGGTGTTGCTGTCCGGTTTGTCTTTTGTGCCTCCATCTTTGTCGACTTTAGTACAGTTTTAACTTTTTTCAGTTGGCCTCCCTGCCTTCAGTCCATCTGCTGTGAACAATGATAATAATGAAGTTACGTACGAGAAGGTTAATAAACGTGACCTTTCTCAAACGAATTCTGCAGTCGGAGTCCTACAGTGCACCCGCTTTGTACTCCTCATGTCAGTTGATAAGTAGATTAATGGTAAAGGTCATGGATAATGTCCTTGCTGCATATTTCAAACCATGCTATCATGTGTTGTCGTAATAAATCCCATCCAGGTTAACTCCCTGCAGTTTAGACTTCTAAGGGAAAAAATACTATTGATCGGGAAGGGTTGCGGGGATTCTCTCAAGCATTTTCACAGCACATTCACTGCATCAGCATCGCCTGAGGGCATCATATTGAAAATGCCAAGCTGGTATAGCTCCTGCGGCGCGGCGTGGGGAAACTCGAGTCAGGTGAAGTGAATATAATGACTCTGCTCTCGATACATGGCAGAGACCGAGCGAGCCAGGACTCGGTAACAACACCCTGACGTTCTGATCTCTTGTTATAGAATATTGATCTGGTGTGAGAGCTTCTGTATTTTTAAGGGCATGCAAGTTTGAGAGAATCGCACAGTAGGTGGGTAGTCTTCCACCGTCTCATCTACGCTCCACTGAAGCCATTATAAATACTCCATTTATATTTAGAGTGCACTTGCAAACTTAGCAATGCATGCCTTGTGTTTGACAACAGCAATAACAATAATAGTAACCATGATGATAAAAATTATATTAGTGGTGGAAGTAATAGTTTAACTGTAGAAGGAGCAATTACTGAAGCATATGCACATGTGGGCCGGATCAATAGCTGTACAGCTAGATATTCTGTGTTGGCCTTGACTTTGATGAAGTTTTAAATAACTGGCGTAAACAGTGGCCAGATCTAACTAACCGAGGCATTGTGGAGAAACTAAACTAGGTGGAATAAAAATCCCATAACATGAGTTTAGACTTTGCCAAAAACCTTTGAATGTTACCTTTGAATGTTATTGGCACGGCTTCAATATCTGCAGCTGTGCCAAGGCGTGTTGATTTGATTAAGGACCACAAGACATTACGATAATTGCGGCAAGATCATGTAAAATTATGCATCAGTCTCTCAGTGTTGTTAGAGTAAAAAATCAATCTAAACTCTACGAGCTCCCCTCTATTTTGCCCAAGGTTTAAAAATGTACCAAGGATTTCTTAGGTATAGGGCAAGCTACAAGAGAGAAACTAATGTGTCTACGAATGTCTAGAGCCAATACCAAAAATCTCTGTTTATACACCATTCAGCTACATGCAGTAATAGTTTAGTTATATCATATTGCTGTCACAGCAATGCAAAAAAGATACAAGCCAACAAATAATATGGGCAAAGGCTTGCATATCAAAACAACACAGTGTTGGTTGAAGATGGACCCTGAGGCAGAAGAAGCATAACTACAATGGAGAGGGAACATTTTTTGCTTGTAAGGACTACTCCATGCTGGTCCAAGTGATACTTACTCTGTTGTTATATTTATAATTTACAATAATTTGATCCGTTGTGTCCAGGGTGCTGTTGGGTCATGCAGCCTTGTTGTGATATACTTATTCAATCATGTTTAAAAATAAAGTTTTTTTTGTTGTGTGTGTGTGTTTGAGTTGCTTTAATTCTTCATTATTAAGAATTAAGGGAGGTGGCGAGTATTGGGCTAGATGTCCTACTTGCCAAAAGGAATGCGAAGCGGTGCAGTGACCTCTTGCTTGCTGGTGTAGTGATGGCCGCGGGCCCATCAGGACCTTAGCATATGGCTGCTCCCACGCAAATGTGTCCACAGCAGCACCTCGTGGTACCACCTGTTTTCACAAAGTCTGCTGCGGGGGCGACCGGGTTCCCGGCGGTATAACCGGGTGGGTCGATTGGACTGGTTAACCTTGGTTGGCAGCCAATCTAGGAGAAGGACAACTCTGATTTCAAACCTCCGCTGCCTTGCGGGTATACTCGTCTACGGGAAGAAACCCTGAGGAAAAATCTGCATCCGCCTCCACTGCCAGTCGTCTCGCTAGTCTTGCCACTGGTAGTAGGTGGTCTCGGACGAGAGAGTGGGGTTGATGATGCGTAACTCCTCCTCACTTTAATCATTGCACAAGTCATCAGTCATCCATCACAGGATGACAAGATGGTCCTCGTCGCTGCAACGGACAAATAACAACAACAACATTAAGAATTAAATTAAGAATTAAGTTTCCCGTATTAATCCCCTTGGGGAAATTCAGTGACTGCAAATTAACTCATCCTAGCTGTGATCTGTGTAGCTAGGAGCAGTGGGCTGCCGCCTTCATGCTGTGCCGGGGGACCAACTCCTGTTATTTTCCCATTGCCTCGGTCAGGGCCACAGACAGGAGTATAAAACCTAACATACATGTCTTTTTGATGGTGGAGGAAACTGGAGGACCCGGAAAAAACCACCACAGACACGGGGAGAATGTGCAAACTCCACACAGAGGACGACCTGGGGTGACCCCCCAAGGTTGGACAACCTCGGGGTTCGAACCCAGTACCTTCTTGCTGTGAGGCGACAGCGCTAACCATTGGGCCACCGTGCCGCCCGGTAAAAACAATGTAGAAAACAAGGTAGCTTTGCAATATTTGCACAGGTCTAGTTGTTAAGCACTAGAGGACAAGGAGGAGGAGGAGGAGGGGGAGGGGGGGTTAAAGCGAGGCTGAAAACCAACAAAAAGTTATAAACAACCAATGCAAGGAGAGCTGCAGAAACAGCTGCGGCCTGCAGAGTCATGCCATGAACACTTAAAGGAAATTTATGTGAAAAATATCTGGGAGGCTGGAGGATGGTCTCACATGTGGAACAATATCCCAGAGGCCTCACAGTGAAATCAGGGGAAAAGTGGCTAAACGGGTCCAGGCTGGGGTGAAGTAATTCAGCAAGAGAGATGGGCGGAATAGTCTCGGGTACAGCTAACTGATCTTCTCAGCTCAAATCTTTCAGTTTTTCCTCATGCTGAGCAAGAGAAGAACCGAAACACAAGAAGCAATGCAATTTCAAAAGACGATCATCTTAACGGAATAACAATGTATACTGTCATGCTGTTATGCATCCCCTTTTTGGGGGTGCATTAGGAAATCTAAAAAGTCTCATTTGCCAGTAACAGTCATATGAAGCTTGATATTTTTCCACCTCCGCTTTGTTTTAGTGATTTTTCCCCTTGTGTAATTTATCTGGAGTGATATGATGGTATTTTATTTTACACCGGGGCAATGCTATGGGATGCGGAGGCATAGTAGTAGGAAATAATTAGCTTTTTTTAAAATTTTAATTTGCTTGAGAAAGCTGTACCACTTTTGCACTCAAGGATGCAAAGGATGAGGACGCTTAAGTCAGGTGAAGGGAACTGCGGACGTCCAAAAAGGAGAACGCTGAAGCAGAATGTTCTGTAAAAATGCTTGAGCACATTATGTGCCATTAAAACACTTACCATTGAAATAGAATCAGATATGATGAGGTGGCTGTACCTTGCTAGAACGGTGAGTCAGACGAAGGGCAAAATACAAATTAAGGGACTCCTCCTGGTAGCAGGTTAGTGTGAACGAGATGCTAAACTCGAAGACAAATAGCCATCGGCAGTTTCTCTATGTATGTGTGTGTTCTTTTCTGGGAGAAAACCCGTTAACCAAAGTAGCAGCTACAGTTCACTCTGTCAGCTGTAGGTGTCTCCGTGTACCACATCTCAACCATGTTTCAGCTGGGAATAAAAAGAAAAACACCTGGGAAGAGGAAACAAAATGATGGGAATTGGAGTCTTATTCAAAAGCAATCTTACGTTCGACAGCTCAAACTTCACATTTATACTTTCATGAAAATCGTGAAAATCCGAAGATTATAGGGACTCACAAAAACATCTGAGGAGAGCAACCCATGGTTGTAGAGGACGTATAGGCCCTGGATGGATATTTGAAGACTGTAACAGACAAAGGGCACTTTACAAAAGTCATGGTGGGTCCAGACCACTGCAAGCATCCTGTAACATCATGGCTGCAGCAGCTGTGGTACACACACTCAGTCAATTATCATATAAAGTGCTTTTGTACGAATCTTGTGAAGACTGCTATTGAAGACCACCACATTCTATTTATCACAGGACACGGACACACACACACACACACACACACACACACACACACACACACCAGCATTCAAAATGTATTTATCTTTACCATGGACTCAAATAATGGTTTTAACTTCCTTGTACAGGTTGTCCTGTTTATCTTTTGAGGTAGGGGAGACGTTTACTAGTCCTATTTATCCTGCGAAACCCCGTCGATGGGAGCAAGCGAGGTTTTCAGCCTTTCCCAGCTGTCTATTGTCAAGGTGAGGCTGTGATTGTGCCTGTATCAAAGAGCCTGCAGTCTCAGTTGTTATGCAGACTATGTCGTGATGATGATGTGCACTCATGTGGCGCGGCAGACTAATACGCTCATGTCCCAGTGCTGAGGTTCACAATATTTGGATCCAGGTATTGTCTCTGGCTCAGCGGGGTGTCGCAATGTGTCTTGGAAACATTAAGTAGGCAACCATGTGTCATGGAGTGCCACGCGTATGCAGATTTTCCTTCCAATCAGTCACAACAGCAGGTGATTTCAATGATTAGTCCTCTTTGGCTGAAGATGGGCTTAATCAGTGAGGTCACTGGGTGTTGCACCGGGTGTAGCACTTGGAAGGAAACTGTTCATACACAAGGCACTCCAAGACATGTATTTTCCTGTGTCTAATGTAGTGTGTGAGTAATGGCAGCACATATATCTCAAGCACTGACACTACTACTGCCAAAGTTAGGTAATGGGATGCTGTCATTTCATGTCCTCGAACTAGAAAATCACTATATAAGTGCAGTCATTTCATTTAATGTATCCTACCTTTGCAATAAGTGACTCGTACACAGGGGTGTACAGGCAAGGCAAAGACATTCAGCCTGGACTTATTTATTTATTTGTTTGTTTGTTTATTGTTTAATAAATATAATAATAATAGTATTAACAATAATAATAATAGTAGTAGTAGTAGTAGTAATAAATAAATAAGTCCAGGCTGAATGTCTTTGCCAGTACACCCCTGTGTACTGTACTGTGTACTGTTGTACTGGGTATATTGGGAGAAGGATGATGAATATGGAGCTGCCAGGAAAGAGGAGAAGAGGAAGGCCAAAGAGGAGGTTTATGGATGTGGTGAGGGAGGACATGCAGGTGGCTGGTGTGACAGGAAGATGCAGAGGACAGGAAGAGATGGATACGGATGATCTGCTGCTGTGGCGACCTAACCCCTAACGGGAGCAGCTGAAAGTAGTATTTATTTGTTTGTTTGTTTATTTATTTATTATTTATTTACCGACAAAAAAGGGGGGGTCAGTGAGGGTTGTTTATGTTTGGGGGGATGAATGAAATTACATATGTATTTATTGCGACCTTAACCTACATAAAAAATATGCAAATGTTTATCACATTTTGTGTCATGTTTAAAGGTAAATAGCACAGAAAATAAAACAGCACAAGTCTTACATTCTTACTAATTATTACTTAATGAAAATTAATAAAAATGAAAAGATAGCCGAAAATAAATACAATGATGATGTACTAAAATAAAAACATAACATTGCCTACACATGAACTAATGTATTTTACTCGGGTACTAAGGTATTTTATGTATTTTCAGACAAGCCAAATAAGATAAGCAAATGTTTATCATCTTTCAGCAGGACGGAATATAATTAAAGAAAATTACTCAAACAGCTTTTGTTTGTCTTTGTTGATTACATGTAGCTTTTTGATTGGCTAGCCAAAAAGGCCCGACCTGACTTTGAATGCCTATAGTAAAACCTTTCTAAGGACATCACTTTTCTCTGCAACTTTGCCAATGAGCCCATCAGCATCCAGAGTGAGCAGGACGTCCCTCTTTGTTCCCATCAGCATAAAAGCCTTCAAATGACAGTTTGTTTCTCAGCCTGTTTTTAACTTGAGCATTGAAAATGTACTTTCACAGGCGACCTTTGTGATAGGCAGGGTAAGCAGACATTTGTATGCTAGACTAGACCAAGGAGGTGTTGGGGATCTGTCAGCACATTGTACCACCGCCTGAGAATTTGGTAGCAACCCAGTAGGCTCTCATTGCAGGAGGAACAGTTTTTAGAGCGGAATTCATCCTCCTCCTCCTCAGTCTCCTCCTCCACCGTTCTGGTCTCATATTCTTGTAATGGTGACATTTGCAGCCTTTCCCACTGTAGAGCAAAACTGCTTAATTTACATTGCAATTTCACTGCAGTTGCATTTGTGTTAAACCTCAACAGACACTTGCTGAGCTCTTGAAAGGCTGACTGTGGAAGTGGGGAGGATTTCCCTTGGGAGACGGGTCTAGGGTCCAAAAGACCCAGGTCAGAATTGAGTGTGCCATGACTCAGAAATCCTTTGTGGATTGACTCAAAGGCTGTGTCCATGATAGGATTATGCAGTGATCTCGAAAGTCTTCTTTGGACTTGTGACAGTCTCAACATGAGCCATCTCTGCAGGCCCAATCAGTTTCTCCTTTCTCCTCTTTGCTGGCAATGTGGCTTCCACTTCCAATTCCATTTCTTTATCCTGCCCCTGCAATTTCTCATTTGCCCACTGGACAAATCTTTTCCGCTGCTGCCTTGATGGAGACAGAGTCTCTTGACATGTGTCTCAGACATTCGTGTAACCATTCTGTGGGCAGACAGACTGTCCATCCCTTCTGTTTGCTGCTTGGACAGTGCTGATGTCTGTTCAAATAGCCTGAGGAAGATCTGTGCTGTTAACACCATCTCATACTTCAACACAGCCTCAATAAATCCACGTGCACTAATCCACGTGGTTGTTTTCATGGTCAGCTGGTCTTGTATAGCTGTCAATATAAGAATGACATCCACATAGAGATTATTATCTGGATACGCAAAAGATCCACTCTCCTCAAAGCAGCATCCTTGGACCACCACTGTGTATCTCCAATCAGAGAGAGGTGTCTGTGTCACTGGTCCTGGCTCTCACTCTCCCACACACTCATCCTTTTTTACGTCTCACCAAGAAAAACAGCAATATCATTCAGTAATACAAATAGTGATCTGCTTTAAATGACTGATTGTGTTGTGTCAGCAAGGATGAGGTTAAGCACATTGGCATAGCGCCATACATGCACTTGATTTGGGAACTCTTGACATGAGAGTGGAAAAGCCTTTGTAGTGGCCTTGCATATTGGATGCACCATCTGTGGCATACCCAATGCATTTGCTTAAATCCAATTTCAAGTTGTCAGCAACCTCTGAAAGCATATTGACAAAATACTGACCAGTTGATTCTCTGCACTTCACAATAGTGGCAAGCCTCTCATGAACTGTGTCTGTGACATACCCCAGAACAACAGAACACTGGTCCTGGGAGGTGATGTCCTGGGTGGTGTCAAATTGTACAGAGACCATCCCAGCCTTTGTGATGTCTTCCACAATGCTCTCCTGAACAAGCTGCTGAATTGTGGCAATGATGGAGTTGTTGGTTCTTGCAGAGAGCAATGTCACCAGGGAACCTCTGCCCTTTGCCCCAGACTGATGCATTGTCTTTCAATGGATTCAGCTACATGCTCTTTTAGGCACAGATAATACTTGCCTAATAGGATTATGATCTCCAAGAAATTGCCATGATCAACATTGATGTCTTCAGGTATGTACGTATGCAGCGTCATTGCCAATGACTTCCACAACACCCACCACACGTTTCTTCTTGATTTGCTCCCTCTATGAAGAAAACTGACTACCGCTCAGTAAGCTTTTAATATCAGATTTGGAAGCATTTAAAAAGTAGGCCTCAGCATGTGCTCTGTGAGTCATGCTCATCTCATGCTCTTCTATGCCCTGGTGAACAAGTCTCCAGTCCACCATGCCACTTATGAAGGGAGCGCTTTCAGCTGACTTGCCAAATGCCATGCAGACAGAGCAATGCAATGTGTGATGTTCTTGGCAGTAGGTTAGCCATCTTCTATCTGTGCCATCTTTACACCAGAAGACTACTGGGTTATTTGCATTTTGTTTACTGTGGTACATAAAAAATAGCCTAAGGCGTTCATGATTGGGAAGCATGTAATAATGGATAGGTGCCTCAGTCTCTTCCTCCTCTGCTTCCATCTCATGATCTCTCTCCTCATCTGTCTCATGCCCTGTCTTTTCTCCACTCCCCTCTTGTCTCTCAGCTGCACCCTCATGTCTGCTCTTTTCTCCTCTCTCCACTTCTTGCTCCTTTCCTCTCTCAGGCCCCCTCTCCTCTCCTCCCTCTTTTCTTTTCTCATGCCCCCTATCCTCTCCTCCTTCCCCTTCTATTTCCTCACATCTCACGTGCTCTCTCTCTCCTCTCTGCTCTCCTCCACTGTGGACACAATAGGCCCAGCCTGAGAATGAATGTAAAAAGTAGTCCCAAAATTATTAGGGCAGGCATGATGATAGATATACTAAACAAGCATGATATGGGCAGACTACAGTGGTACTCAATATACAACATATAAATATAGAACCACATAACCTATGTATTGTCATTATTATTGATGTTTTTGTTGTTTTTATATTCACATGAATGAAGGTGAAAAACGAATATGAGTTTAATGGGCCATTTTGAGATTTTAAGATCATTGCATAATTTTTCTTTATTCACTTGTTTATTCGTTTTTACAGTCTCTTATAAGACACAGCCCACTAGATTTAGCAGTCTGGTCCGTGCTGGTAAGTATATAGTCTTTTATTATTGACAGGTGATTCTGAATGTATTCAAAGGCTTTTGCAGTGGAAAGTAGCACATGTCTATTCCAGGACGTATATCAGTAGGCACAGACTTGTATTGTAACACGCCATCAGCATGGTTTCAATATAAACAAGCAGCCTATCGGTGGGGTTGTTTTGTAAGCACAGGGTACAGCAGTTTTAACTGAACATGTAGCCTCACCTATAATTTCACCTCCATCTTAAAGCTTCAGTCTGCTCCTCGAAAATAGCGTTGCTGGCCACTTGAGGATGTTGATGCCCAAACAGTATGTCGATTTTTTTTGTTTTTTGATTTTTTACATTTGCAAATCGGTGCCTGTAATGCCTACTTCCTGTTTTCTCTCTCACTTTTTCAGCCCCCCTTTACTTTTTGACATTTTCTTGTCCATGGCTTTCGTTGGCCATCTCACTGCTGCGTGCTAATTTTGCATTGGTCTAGATGTTAACGAGCATTAACCAACTTGGTTGTGATTGGCCAGTGAGCCCAGTCCCGGAACACGCATGCAGCACGCTCTCATGCTCACCCTGAATGACAGACACACACAGAGAGGGCCGGTTAAAACTTTATGGATTTGTTGATGGTTCACTGGCCTACCTATATGGCGGCCCACCAGGATTTGTCCTGGTGTGCCCGATGGCCAGTACACCACTGCTCGTACAGGTAGTGCGGTGCACATGCACCTGTGCTTGAATAAGGGGAAAATGGTGTAATGGCATATTGAGAAATAGAGGACAACATTCATTTATTGTCGTTGATCAAATTCAAATGTTCACCAATATATTGTTTGCTTATATTTACTCTTCCTTGTGTAGGCAGAAATAGGTAAGGAAGTATGGCGAGATACTTACAAAACTATCTCAAATTCTTTTTTCTTTTTTTTAATTCCATCTTCACATGTCTGTGAATGTTCTCATTCATCCAGGTCATGGTTATCCAAAGGAGTTGAATCAATTGCAACTGGACTTGGTATATATCCGTGAAGACGTTTTGCCTCTCATCCAAGAGGCTTCCTCAGTTCGTGCCTTTCTGACTAGACCAAGCTAGTCTGACATCTTCACACTGCAAAATAGGGCCATAAGAATTGTCAATAAGGCTGACTGTAACGACCCAACCAGCCCACAAACAGGGTTGTTTTCAATGAGGGAGAGCAGGTATCCATTAAGGGGAAATTATTAAATTAAGTTAAATTAAATTAAATTAAGTTTCCTTTATTAATCCCCTTGGGGAAATTCAGTTACTGCAAATTAACACATCTTAGCTGTGATCTGTGTGGCTCGGAGCAGTGGCCTGCCGCTTTCATGCAGTGCCCGGGGACCAACTCCAGTTCTTCTTTCCATTGCCTCGGTCAGGGGCACAGACAGGAGTATAAACCCCAACATGCAGGTGTCTTTTGATGGTGAGGGAAACCGGAGCACCCGGAGGAAACCCACACAGACACGGGGAGAACATGCAAACTCCACACAGAAAGGACCTGAGATGACCACCCCCCCCCAAGGTTGGACAACCCTGGGGATGGAACCCAGGACCCTCTTGCTGTGAGGCAACAGCGCTAACCACTGGGCCACCATGCTGCCCATTAATTATATGTAAGAAAAAAAAGAGGGAAAGGACAAATATGAAAAATAGATGTGTGACAGTTAAAGGGGTCAATTTATGCAATAGTTGTAATAATGAACTAAAAGAATGTAGTAATATGTGTAAATTTTAGAAAATGTTCATAAACGTTACAAAAAGATGTGACCAACACTGAGAAATGACTGACACTTGTGATCTGACTTTGTTTTGTGTTGCTGTATCTGTCTTATGCTGTTGTGTTTCTTGATTATATTTTGTTTTTACTGTTTATTTTGTTTCACTGCTATTCTGGGTAGAGTAAGGCTAATGCTTCGTTAAGTATTAAGGGTAAGTGCAATAGTACTCAGCCTACAGCTCTTTTTTTCAGTCAGAGGCTCTAATTTTTTTAATTTTGCATTGTGACTCACACCACAGGCTCCTTGTAACTATTAATTTAACCATTTATACCTCATCATTTGTTTCTAACCAACTATCAGCTGCTTTTTTCCCATTTTAACCCTTACAGTTTTGTCCCTATTTTTTAACTTGTATGTTCATATTGTCATTTGATGCATACTGTCAGCATCATGTCTGCAGCAACATGTGCAACCTCACAGATCCTGTGCAGACATTGGATATTGGAGCCAGAGGAGCATAGTATACTCTGTGTGTGTGTGTGTGTGTGTGTGTGTGTGTGTGTGTGTGTGTGTGTGTGTGTGTGTGTTTGTGTGTGTATATATATATATATATATATATACACACACACACACACACACGCTGAATAGAAGTTATGAACTTCAGTGTTTGACTCATCACCTAACCCAGTGCTGACTGCTTTTCCATGAGAACTTTGTTCCAGTCCCAAGAGCTTTGGCTGCTGACCCACAAGATGTAATATCCACCCGACTTTGTCAGGAGACTATTTTTTCTGTCTTCAAATCTAGACGAGTGTTACTGTACCCTTACATAAACACACAAGGTCGCATTGCAATTATAATGTTTCCGGAAGGAGTGCGAGACACACGAGGGCAGCAGCTGAAACGACAAGACAGGTGAGTGCTTCAGAAATACAATAAAACAGGAAACACAACAGGCAATGATTAACGGGATGTTACAGCAATCTCCTGCTTTTCCCCTGTACAGCAGTGGGGAAATTGCCCTCCGGCTCAGATCTGAAAGCTGACGTAATTGGCGGCTCTGTCACTTGCAAGAATTGTCAGAGTCGATCAGCCGGTTGATATTGGCTCACTATCAGTCGGGCACGGCCATTGATTTCGTTGCAAATTAAACTTTATATGCCAACAACAATATGCAATCGAGCAAACTAAATTATGTTGGCACACAAAAAAACAAAAACAAAAAACAAAACAAAATAGAAAGGCTAAGCCAGTCAAGATCATGGAAAATATCCTGGAGCATTATTTCACCATTGGTGGAAAATCAAACTCGGGATCTGTCGCTGTCAGACATTGTGTTATAGTATATAGTGGGTGGTAGACTCACTTATTAAAACATTTGCTGGCTTGGTAGTGCTTAATTGTTATTGCTGTGGGTTTGTAGGGTTGGTTATCAGGTCCATGCTCTTGGGCAAGCAAGAATGATAAAGAGAGATGGCCTCCACCCTAGCTGGAGCAGAGCTGCCCTCCCCCAAAAAACTTCAATAGCTGCATATGCTGCTTCGCGTGCAGGGCAGCCAGGGCACCTGTCAAACAGCACATTTAATTTGATTGCACTACATCAAATCCCTTTTTTCTTTTCTGTGTCAGAGATGCCCCACAGACACAGGGTCTGTTCCACGATACCACAGAATGTAAATCACTGGGGCGTCCAGGTAGCGGAGTGGTCTATTCCGTTGCCTTACCGACACGGGGATCGCCAGTTCGATCCCTGTATTACCTCTGGCTTGGACGGGCATCCCTACAGACACAATTGGCCGTGTCTGCGGGAGGGAAGCCGGATATGGGTATGTGTCTTGGTCACTGCACTAGCGCCCCCTCTGGTTGGTTGGGGCACCTGTTTGGGGGGGAGGGGGAACTGTGGGGAATAGCGTGATTCTCCCACGCACTACATCCCCCTGGCGAAACTCCTCACTGTCAGGTGAAAAGTAGCGGCTGGCGACTCCACATGTATCAGAGGAGGCATGTGGTAGTCTGCAGCCCTCCCCGGATCGGCAGAGGGGGTGGAGCAGCGACCGGGACGCCTTGGAAGAGTGGGGTAATTAGCTGGATACAATTGGGAGGGGGGGTGTAACTCACTCTGAGCTGCTGGTGTTTACCTCAATAAACTGACCAGTATTAAAACTACCCCCCCCCAGTTATATTTGAGCTCGTATGTGTGGAAAGCAAAATCCACAAGAAAAAAAAAATTCTTTCAAAGATGAAATTGCTCTCTTCTAATGGAATGTCTTATTGATTAAATGATTATTGATCTCAAATAAAATTTACAGGCTTTACTGTAACCGCAACCCGGCTTGAATTTAACAAACATATCCTCTTGATTGAGATTTCACCTTCTGGCCTGGCTATAACACTGTGTGCCAAAAGATGAAGAGAAAGTTGGAGGCCTGCCATCACTATGTGGCACTAAATGTGTGTATTATACCTATATCACGCTGCTGTTTGTTGCAGTACTCAAATTGTTTTCACCAGGTCCGTTATGATGGAGAGAAGAGGAATTCAAAACAATTCTGTGTCTGTGTGTGAAGGAAGGTCAGCGAGTTCCCAGCAGGCAAAAGAGACGTTTCAAGGACAATACTAAGACCAGTCTGAAGAAATTCAACATCGCATCGAGCAACTGGGAACACGCTGAACTGGATAGGTGCTCCTGGAAGAAATCCGTGCAGGAAGGAGCTGCACGTCATGGAATGGAAATCCACTGTACTGCAGAGAGAAAGCGACAGCACCGCAAGCAGAGAGAGAGAGAAAGGCTCAACCACCACCACCACTACCACCTTCCCCTGTCCACACTGCACCAAAGTACGTAGATGGCGGATCGGCCTCTACAGTCATCCGAAGACCCACAAGTAGACAGACAACCCAACGGAGAGGACAGTCATACTCGCTTCGAGTGACCACCAATGATGATGATGATGATGATGATGATGATGATGGCTGTGCATGTGTGTGTGTGTATGTGTGTGTGTGTGGGGGGGGGGTTGGAGGTGGGGGCAGGGGGTGGTCTTGTTTCTGTAAGTAATGCTGCATGCCACAAACACACTCATTCACTTATTGGTAGTGATGGAAATGCATCGCCAGGAAGAGCAACCAGAATATTCCCGGGAACCTGAACAAATGATGACGACAGGAAAACTCCGTTTGTAAGGAACTTTTGAGCATGTAAGCAACAAGTATAAAACTGTCGGGACAAACAAGTGCTCGTGGCAGCGGTAGTCGAGAGTCGGCTAAATGACTAGTTCTTAACCTATCATAAGGGAGAAGGCGTTGTAATGAAATGGCTTTGTGGGTGGTTGAATTGTTCTTCCACAGCAGCTGAAGCAGGCTCATGTTAATCGAGTTGTGGCGAGGCTAGCGAGCAGAAAAACACGACCAGAACTTCTCTCTTTTCCGTACCAGCACTTGGTTTATTGGGAGCTGTTCTATGGTGGCATAGAAATGGACATTGTATGTAAATAATCAAAAATACTTGCTCACTTTTTTTTTTTTACAAAAAATACTAAGGTCGGCTTTGGAAATTAAGTGAAAAAGGGCTTTTGGATCTCGGGAAGATTTATGACATTAGCAAGCTCACAACCTGGGAATGAAATGACGGTGAATCACCCCCCCCCCACTACTGCTTTCTTATGACTACTGTGTTCTGCATAAGCTCGGCCAAAATAGCACAAGGGAGAGTTGCGCCGCTCCATGAATACTGACACCACGGCACAGTAGTGTGCCGTGTGCCACATCAACAAGCAGATCCTCAACTTTCCGAACGACTTCACGAAAAGAGTTGTGAGAAGAAAACCAGGAGGCGAGAAACATTTTTGACACAATTAATGTAGTCTTAATATTTAATAGATGTTCTTTGGAGCGTAGTTAAATGGAATTCCATGCTCTAAGGCAGGCAAATAAAAAACAACAACAACAACAACGTTTGTTCCCTGTTTGAGGTTAGGCTTCGACTCTAACTGTATAGTTTACAGTCAAACTGTTTGAAGTGTCAAACACAAATTCTCTCTTTTTTCTTTCTCCCTCTTCGAGCCTCTCCCACACACACACATACACACACACACCTCCGGATTTCATTTGCTGCATCAGTAAATGAAACTGCATCTAATTTAATTAAACATACATCACTATTCATTGAATGTTTCTTGCCCTGCTCATGTCTACCATGCCGTGTTCAGTTTTTGTGCAGCACTTTATCTAACGCACTTCTGTCTATTTCCGTCATCTTCATTCCTTTTCTTTTCCCCTCCTCCTACTGTTTTTTTTTTTTTGGTTATGAGGGGAATAGTAGCCCCCTGCGTGGGCTGCAGTCTCCAGCAACACTGCAAACCCTGGTGTAAAATGCCAATACTATAGCTGCACTTTAAATCACGTTGGTAAGGGCAACCAATCTGCCACCATCCTGCCGCTCTCTCCTCTCTGTCATGCTCTCGTCGCCCCCTGCCACTTTCCCACTGCCTCTCTGCAACCCTGCCACCACCACTCCTCTGATTGTCTGCCAAACCTTAGCGTCTCCTCTGCTATCCTTCTACCCCCGCTGGACCACCCTCCAGCCATACTTTTGCATCCAATCCTGCTCTTAAGAAGTACAGAGCAGATGGAAAAAGAAAAAAATATTTTGCTTCTTTATGATTCTTCATTTTGCTTTACGCCCCCAACCTCCCACCGTGGTGGTTTTTCCTCAGACCACACCATCTGTTTGCTGTCTCAAAAGGGAAAAGAAAATGCTTAGAAATTTGAGATACCTGGGCCTGTGGACACTGAAGCATTTTTTTTGTTTGTTTTTTTTTTATTATCAACTCTTTAACTCCGAAACTACTCAGGTTCCTGGCATCAGGCATATCTCAACCTACTAACTTACCTGACCACATGGCCCTGGATCCTGCTCCAAGGACCCTACCATTTCGGAGCTCGGCGTATGTGTTCCCACTGTAGTGGCTGCCATCACCCTACTGGCAGGGGATTGGCAGCATGTTGATAAATGAGTAGCAAGGGAGATGGGGGGAGAGGGAAGGGGGGAAGGGTGGAAAGGGAAGAAGAATACAGCAGAAGAGTGGTTAATCAGTGGCATGACTGTGGTAGAATAGCAGATGGGTGGTGGGGACACATCACAGTGTTGGTTGGTGAAATGTCAAAGCATGAGTGGAAAATAGCAGGAAGCTGGCATCTCAGAGTCAATGGGCAGCTTGTGCAGCATTTGTTGCAAGGGTAAAATTGCCAGCACGCCGTGTTTAGTGCGCTGACAGATTAGGGGTAAAAACTCATTGAGGCTGCCATAAGCTTATAGACAGGACACGTTCAGCTTTCTAACCACACGTGTAGCTGTTAAAGTTGCTACGAGAAGTTTTTCACTGATTATTTATCAGCCTCAATTCAATTTTGATGCCTCTATATGACCAACAGAATAAATAAAAAAAAGACCATCAGAGAGAAGTTTACATATTGCTATATAATGATTTCAAATGCTTTCCTCTGGGTTGGATTCCCTGGGAAATCTAAAGAAATGATTCACAGCTCACATTGGGACACATAGACATATGCATTACCCCCTTGCTGTATATCCTGCAAAAAGTGGTGTTTTTCCAAAACTTCAGAAGAGGAACCAAGTATGTGCACATCCACAAAATTTTAAGGTGCAGGAAAATAATGTCAAGACTAGAATGAAGGAGTAAGGTCTGCACACTAAATTGCTCCCGGAAGCTATTTTATTCGACAACGTTTCGATCAGTTAGATCTTCCTCAGGCTTCAGATGTCTTCCTCAGATGTAGTGGTGTTTTTCTAAAGCACCACTACATCTTCCTACTCTTCTCCTCAAAATAAATGCATGGCCCTCTAGAGGGCCAAGCCCTGCAGGAGGCACCAAAACAGTCTAATGAGCTTCATGATTGTCATAATAATCATAATGATGAATCATTTAAATTTAAGATGAACCACAATTACAAGACACCATTAGATCATTATAGGCAATACAAGATATACATAATTGCTCGAAATGACACAACTAATTATGGTGCCCCCATCTCCCTTTGGTTTGCGCTGCCCTGACGTCAATGCTCTTGCCTACCAACACGGGATCGGCGGGTTGAATCCCCGTGTTACCTCCGGCTTGGTTGGGCGTCGCTACAGACACAGTGGGCCGTGTCTGCGGGTGGGAAGTCGCATGTGGGTATTTGTTCTGGTCGCTGCGCTAGCGCCTCCTCTGGTCGGTCGGGGCGCCCCCGAGATCGGCAGAGAGGGGGTGAAGCAGCGACTGGGACAGCTCAAAAAAAAAAAGAAAAAAGAGCGGGGTAATTGGCCAGATACAATTGGGGGAAAAAAAGGGGGGGGGATTAAAACAATGTAAAAAAAAAAAACGAATGGCGCGCGGCCCCGTATATCTTACGGCGAGAGCGTGGCAATGGCCGCGAACCATCTGATGTTGTGAGAAGAATAACGTGAATAACGTAAGTTCTGAACTTTCATTTCGCAGCTGGACTCTATCCGTATCATTTTACAATCCGTCATACTGTGCTGCTTTGTAGGCTTTAGAAATGTGTGAGCTCCGTCTGCAGAGGCATCTAAGTAGCGCGTCACAGCTATTACACCCCGTAGCCTAGTGGGAGGCACACGTGTACTGGTACTGTACTGTTCTTCTTATTACTGCAGCAGCAGTAGTAGAATGCAGAAAAGAGTGCATTACCACAGAAACATTTGCTCCAATAGAGCTATTTATCTGTGTACATAATTGTTTCTGAATGCAATTGTACATCTGGTTTATGCTCCTCTGATTTTTTTTGTAGTAGTAGTAGTAGTAGTATTGTATTTAAACGTGTTTCATTAGTATTTGGTTGTCTTTTCATAACAATTTTTATATAGGTTTGTACGCATTTTCAATTAATCTATCATGGGTTATGTTCTAGTTAGATCAAGGAATTTAAGGTCTTGTCTAACTGTAGCCTAGTAATTGTGTTTTCCTTTCCTGTATGAATGTAAATGTAAAATATTGTAACGTGCATGGATAAGAAGACACGCTGACCGCTGGCGAGCGGGTCTGACCCTTTAGTCGAGCGGTTAGCGATGTCTCCTGCGGTGCGGGCGATACAGGTTCGCTACTCGGCCGCGGCAGTTTCTGTGGTTGCCTTGTTCCCCGAATTCGCTACATTATAAAGTTTTGCTAATCATAGCAGGCTTGACTAATAACAATAAGCATACATAGATTTTTTTTCTGTGTGTGTGTGTGTTTGTGTGAGAGAGAGAGTGAGTGTGTGTGTGTGGGGGGGGGCACAAAGCAATTATGCTTAGGACACCCAAATAGGCAACACCGGCCCTGCTCTCTGGGGCATATCTAGCAAAAGGTTGCGTGTTAAATTAGCCATGGACAGATTAAAAAGAGATATCTCTCCACTGGGTCTTCAAGTCAGATCCATGCTTGAATTCTTCACCTGACTTCTCCCAATTGGATATTTTGGTACTCAAGATTTTTTTCCACAATTAAAGGATGAAGAAAATACATTAAACAGACCAAATTGAGCTACATGTCTTATCTAATCAGCTGGTCTCTTACATGATGCAACTTGGGAAGGTTTGTGACTTTGCTTCTTTGCAATGATTTCATATACTGTGCTTGCCTAAAATCTATAAGTACACTACACTGGCAGGAAATGTTATTGTTGGACTTGAAGTGATGTGTTTTACGTACTGCTGTTACCCTTTGACCATTTTGCGATTTCAAGTATAATGTTTTTTGGTAAATATGGCTGCTGTGGTTTTCCAGTGGAGACACAGGACTGCTTCACTCTCCATTTCTAAGCAGTAGTTCTTTTGCATCATTAAAACATAAGATAAGATAAGAAAAGATACTTTATTGTCATTGTGCGCACACAACAACATTTTGTTTGGTGACTCTCAGACCAGCAGCACTAGACAAGGTAAATGACTAAAAAAAAAAGATAAAAACAAGAACAAAAAACATTTAGTATAAATAAGTGAGGTAGTAAAAATAAGCGAGGTAGAAAAATGATAATGAAAGATAGCAGCGGCTTTTAAAGCTCAAAATAGTGCATGGGATTATTGCTCATAGTTGTTCATATTGCAGCTGCGTTGGTACCAGTTAGTCCTCAGCAGCTATAAGCAGGTGTGTGTGTGTGTGTGTGGGGGGGGGGGGTGATGAAGGCTACAACTCTGGGGAGGACGCTGTTCCTCAGCCTGTTAGTCCAGGTTTTGATATTTGATGGTGCGGCATCGTTTCCCCGATGGCAAGGGAACAAACAGACAGTGACCTAGGTGTGTTGTGTCTTTGCTGATGTTGCTGGCTTTCCTCTGTAGGCAGCCAGCATACACAGCAGCCAGGTCTGGGAGCACAGCTCCCACAATCCTCTGTGCTGTCCTTACCACACAGGCCAAGGATGCAAGGTTTCTACAGCTGGCTACAGAAATATAGGAGACAATGGAAAGTCTACTGAATTTTACAGACAATGAAACCCTGTGACTAATAAACAAATAAATAAAATCAGTGAAGGGGTCTTTTAAGTTTAGGTATGGGTTTGGTGCGGTTAAGCTCTGGGTAACAATCTGGGAGGGTGATCATCCCTTAGCAAAGCCAACAAGTGCGGCCATGAGGAGGTACTTTCTGTGAGTTCAGGACAACATTTGGTCACAGTTTTTGACAGATTTCGGTGTAGCACCAGTCCTTAACAGTAAATCTCACCATGGCTTTTTCTTGCATACCTTCACTTCATATAAAATCCAGCTGCTCAAATCCCCCACCAGCTCCTTGTTCCGACTGGCTGTCTTTCAAAGTTATTTTGTTCTGTTGTACCAGTGGACTGGCTGTCGAAGGAGCAAGTGCAGCTGGACTACACAGAGAACAGGATTGGCAGGGGAGCAGGTGAGACGCCCAGGCAGACACACATGCAGGGAGGCAGACAGGCAGGCAGGCAGGTGAAGGAATAGGAATAGTAGGAATACTATGCACAAGGAAAAAATACAAGGTCTCAAGGTTCCATCTTTTTTTCCAACAAAGAAAAACTAGCACCCTCAGGAAAAGAAGAAGGTCAAATAACACCTGCAGCAAGCACTGGGCTGGAGGTCAATTGCACAGTCATACAGGCAGTGAAATGGCAGGCACAATGCGTGATGGTTACCAAAAAGGGGTGAGATAAACGTCCAGGACTGAGGATAGGTCAGGAGGCTCTGGCAGGGGCTGTGGCTCAGAAAGAGCAGGGGCTAGCTAGGGCAGAAAGCAAACAGTTCGAGTGGTAGAATGGGCTCCATGAGGTAATCTTACCCAAGGTCCAGTCAACATATGGGTTATGCTCCTTGAGCCTGGGATAACCAAGCACCAGCGGGGTGTGTCCAGAATATGAAAACTGATCATTTCCTGATGACAGCAAAAGGTTCACAAGAACCATCTTGTGTTCAACTTGGGCTGGCAGCAGAAAACTGATGGCTTTAGCTTCCAGAGGGGAATCGAGGGGCTCCGTCTTGCACGGCCACCTTATGGTCTAGGAAGCTTTCATCAGCTCCAGAATCAATGATCACAGAGAGGGGTAATGACTCGGTGCACCACACTAGGGTGGCCCAGAGGGAGAAGATCTGGCGGCACAGCCCATCAATATCTCTCCCACTACTGATGAGCCAGCCCTTTTGCTGGGTGTAATGGACAGGCGGCGAGAAAGTGGCCGGTTTGGCCTCAGTACAGACAGGAGCTGGAATTTAGGTGGCGAGCCCTTTCTTTGGCTATTAAGTGGGCCTAACCCAGTTGCATGGGCTCGGGTTCGGAGCTGCCCATAGTGTCTCAGCAAGGCTCGGGACAACTTGGAGGCAGACCACTTGTAGTAGCTGACGAGGAAGGGGAGAACACCAGCGTCTGGGAAGCCCTCTCCCAATGGGTTGCGGAGATGGCGAGGGAGTTCAGCTGGTCAAGGTCCAAAGGGTCCCCACAGGAGGCTAACTCATCTTTAATGGCGTCGTTTAGGGAGTTCAGAAAATTACCTTGAGGTGCCTCATCATTCCAGCCGCTTTCTGCAGTGAGTGTTCGGAACTCGATGGCAAGCTCTGCAATGCAGCAGGAGCCTTGGTGGAGGGCGAGGAGTCGCTTGGCTGCGTCCTTACTACTGACATGATGGTCAAACACTTTCTTCCAGTGGTATTTTCTCCTGGGGCCCAAGGGATGCCAGGCTTCCCCCATTTTTTCAAACTGTAGTTGTCATTTTAATAAAATTACTTCGTTTAACAGTTTCAGTAATCCCGTGTTGTTGCTGCCATCTCTTCCCCATTTCTTTTTGAGTATTTTACAATGAGTGAAACAGCGCCGCTCTAAATGTAAATATGTGGTGAATGTCAGTCAATGTGTGTAGTACTGTATTGTACTCTGACTACATGTAGAGGAGGCAAGGCCGGAGTTGGTGAAAAAAACTTTTTAGGATTAACCAATTAGATGACGCTACTGTCATGCCACTGCCAAACTGTGATTTGTCAGGACTATGCCAAGGGAAGCCAGCCGCCCTTTGGCCTCACACCAAACAACCAATCAATGCCAAAACTGAATTATTGACCACTTTGCCACCATCAGAGGTAAGACCAAGTCATTGATTTGGACGTCACAAGTAAGTTTCAAGTCTTGGCACTCAACTCCCAAGTCAAGACAGGCAAGTACAAAGTCAAGTCCCAAGTAATAAACTTTGAGCTTCAAGTCCCAATCAAGTCATAATGTGCTCTTTACCAAATGCAAACCATTTAATCATTGAACAAAATATTAACAAGTATAATAAATGGATGCAAATCATGAATATTTCTTATTTATCACTAAAAACATTATTAGAAACATTTGTATTTATTACTTCCCAATTAAATTCTACATCTCCATAGAAATACATGGGTAGCTGTGAGAAAGAAAATATCAAGCAAAACCACTTTTTTTCATGAAACAAGGGCAACTGACCATAATACAAAACAAATAGTGTAAACAAAGAAGCAACAACCAACATTGTCTTTCCACATGGACCAATAACTTCACACACGCACGCACGCACGCACGCGCGCGCACACACACACACACACACACACACACACACACACACACACATCCTCTCTCGCTCCTACTTTCCCTCTCTCTCTCATCTAACCACACACAAAGCCACAGAGGGAAAGAATAGTGGCAGGAGACAGACTGTCACCGCTGCAGTAACGTGTGCCAAAGGTTTAAGGAACATCCAGCAATGGCAGATAGCTAACGTTGTAGAGCCGAAGTAACGGAGAAGACCGTAGGTTCACACTTTAGCCGTGTAGGCAACTTTCTTTAATCCACGGTAAATCAGCGAGACAAACAAAACCCACAGCTCGACTGAGCGGAGGTGGCAAGAATAACCAGAAAACTGGCTGGACAACCATAACTTAACCCTGCGTTAACCTGCCAGGGCAACCATGACTTAACCCTTAGTTCCTGGGTTGAATTCTGTCCCCAATACGTGTCCACCACATGAGCCCCCCCAGAATTCGCCCTAGTAATCGAAGTCAGGCAGGCGCGGGGGGACGACAGGCCGTCCGAGGCGGCTCCGGATAACAGGGGCCGGAGTGTCTCTGGGAGGCATTGACGCGGGCCTGTGGAGGTCGGCCTGAGGAGCAGACGAGGCAGCTCGGGCCTCCACGGGGGGAGGAGGCGGAGCCGGGGGACGACCGCGACGAGGAGGTTGGGCTAACTCCAACGGCTGCGTCAAGTCCAGGTGTGCGGGTTTAACTCGGTCCACTGAAACATGCTCGGCCGTGCCCCCAAAATCCACCACCAGGTGCTTAGTTCCCCGTTCCAGGACGCGGAAGGGGCCGTCATAAGGGGGTTGCAGAGGGGGGCGGTGTGCGTCGTGACGGATGAACACGTAGTCCGCTGACTGCAGACCTGGGGGCACCTGGGACACCGGAGCGCCGTGTTGGGCGGTAGGGACGGGTGTGAAAGCTCTGACCCCGTCCAGCAAGGAGGCTCGTTGGTCCACAGCTGACCAGGGACGCGTTGCATTGGGCATAAAATCGCCTGGGACTCGCAGCGGCGTGCCGTACACCAGCTCCGCAGAGGAGGCTTGTAGGTCTTCCTTCGGGGCGGTCCGCAGGCCCAGCATGACCCATGGGAGCTTGTCGACCCAGTTGCAGTCCTTGAGAGTAGCCCGAAGCGCAGCCTTCATGGACCGGTGGAAGCGCTCACATAGGCCGTTCGCCTGAGGGTGGTAGGCGGTAGTGCGATGAAGCTTGACGCCCAGAGCCTCACCCACAGCATTCCATAGCTCTGAGGTAAACTGTGGCCCACGGTCAGATGAAAGGTCGGAAGGCGTACCGAAACGTGAGACCCACGACCCAATAAAAGCCCGGGCCACATCAGCAGACGTCGTGGATGCCAGGGGAACAGCTTCAGGCCAGCGCGTAGTCCTGTCCACCACAGTGAAGAGGTAGGTGAACCCATGGGAGGGGGGTAGGGGACCAACCAGGTCGACGTGGACATGGTCAAATCATCTCTCCGGCACTGCGAAGCGTTCCAGGGGCGCCTTAATGTGGCGGTGTATCTTAGCCCGCTGACAGGCAACACACGAGTCGGCCCACGCTTTCACGTCTCTCTTAAGTCCCTCCCACACAAACTTAGCAGAGGTCAGGCGCACGGATGGCTTACCGCCTGGATGAGAGAGGCCGTGCACAGCTTCAAATACGGGGCGTCTCCAGCTGTGCGGGACGATGGGCCTGGGCTGTCCTGTGGAGACGTCACACAGGAGGGTGACACCTGTGTCGCTGAAAGGAACGTCCTGCAGGCGGAGCCCCGTGTCGGAGGCCCGGAGACGGAGGATGCTCGGGTCCGTGGCCTGGTCAGCAGCCATCTGTGCAAAGTCAAGGCCTAGGTGGACCGCTCCAATCACTGCCCTAGACAGGCAGTCAGCTACCTGGTTAGACTTACCAGCGACGTGCTGGATGTCGGTAGTGAATTCCGAAATGTAGGAGAGTTGTCGCTGCTGGCGAGCGGACCATGGCTCGGCCGTCTTGGACATGGCAAACGTGAGGGGCTTGTGGTCCACGTACGCAGTAAACTCGCGGCCCTCTAGCAAGAAACGGAAATGCCGGACGGCGAGCCAGAGACCGAGGAGTTCCCTGTCAAAAGTACTATACTTGCGCTCTCGGGGTGTAAGCTGGCGACTGAAAAAGGCCAAAGGCTGCCAAGCCCCCCCCACCCACTGTTCGTGAACCGCACCAACAGCATAGTCCGATGCATCCGTGGTTATGGAAATAGGCGCTGTAGGTGAAGGATGCGCTAGCAGGGTAGCCTGGGAGAGCGCAGCTTTAGTCTCGGTGAACGCACGGTCCCGCTCTGCTGTCCAGTCGACCGCCTGGTTGGGGGACATGCCTTTCAGCGCCTCGTACAGTGGCCGGATGATAAAGGCGGCTCGAGGAATGAAGCGGTGGTAGAATGTCACCATCCCGATGAACTCCCTGAGCGCACGAGCTGTTTGGGGGCGCGGAAAGGCCGCCACCGCTTCCACCTTTGAGGGCAGGGGGACTGCCCCGTCCCCAGTGATGCGGTGCCCGAGGAAATCCATGGCTGTCAGCCCGAACCGGCACTTCGCCGGGTTGACGATCAGCCCATGCTGGCTGAGGCGTGTGAAGAGGGCATGAAGATGGGACAGGTGTTCTTCCTCGGAGGCGCTGGCGATGAGTATGTCGTCCAAATAGACGAAGATGAAAGGAAGGCCACGGAGCACTGAATCCATCAGCCGCTGAAAGGACTGGGCCGCGTTTTTGAGTCCAAATGGCATTCGTAGGAATTCAAATAGGCCGAATGGGGTTGTCACCGCTGTCTTGGGGATGTCTGAGGGGTGCACGGGAACTTGATGATAACCACGGACCAGGTCGACTTTTGAGAAGACGCATTTGCCAGACAGGTTTGCAGAAAAGTCCTGGATATGCGGGACAGGATAGCGGTCAGGCGTGGTGGCGTCATTTAGTCGGCGGTAGTCCCCGCATGGGCGCCAACCTCCATCAGGCTTAGCGACGATGTGGAGTGGGGACGCCCACGGGCTGTCAGAGCGGCGGATGATCCCCATGCGTTCCAGGTGCTCGAACTCAGACTTGGCAATGGCGAGTTTGGCGGGGTCGAGACGCCTGGCTCTGGCGTAGACCGGGGGCCCCTTCGTAGCAATGTGATGCTCCACCCCATGCTTAGCGGTGGGTGCAGAGAAGGTAGGCTGGGTGAGGTCAGGGAACTCAGCGAGGAGGCGGGTGAACTTGTCTGCCTCTGAGAGAGAGTTGGCTAGACCTGCATAGGCCGCTTCCCTCCGCGTACATGCGAAGGAGGAGAAGGTTAAGGCATCGACCAGACGGCTGTTCTGAATGTCCACTAGTAAACCGTAAGCGCACAAAAAATCAGCTCCGAGGAGGGGAAGCGTTACATTGGCCATGACGAACTCCCACGTGAAACGTTGTCCACCAAAACACAGTTCTACAGACCGCACGCCGTAGGTGTGGATAGGGCTGCCGTCAGCCGTCGCCAACTGGGGGCCCCGCTCCCCGCCCATGATGTCGACGTCAGTAGCAGGGAGCACGCTTCTCTGTGCGCCCGTGTCACAAAGAAATCGCCGACCGGAGATGGTGTTGAGGATGAAGAGTAGCCTGCTCGTATCGCCAACACTCATGGCCACTACTGAGTGTTGGCCCTCTCGTTTCCCGTCGGCCTGTAGTTGCAGGGGGAACGGCACCGTTTAGCTTTCGCACCAAATCGAGCGTGGTACATACAGAGTCCAGAGGGCTTGTAGCGGTCTGATGCTGTGGCGCCACCGTCGGGCCACGCCCGCGATGTCGGCGGGGGGCCAGTGAAGGTAGGAGCCAGCACCCCGGCATGGGAGGAACGTTGTGTAGCGACGAAGAATCGGTCAGCCTCCTTTGCCAGCTCACGGGGATCAGTGATGGTGGAGTTAGCGAGCGCAGTCTGGACGTGGGGCGGCATGTTGCGCAGAAACAGCTCCATAAACAGGAAACATGGCTTTTCTTGACCCAGTAGGTTTAACATCCTGCTCATTAGCTCCGATGGTTTGCCATCTCCCAAGCCCTGAATTGCGAAGAGGCGACGTGCTCTCTCCGTTGCAGACAGTTCAAAAGTTTCAAGGAGGAGATGTTTAAGTGCGGCGTATTTACCATCGGCCGGTGGGTTGGTTATGAAACCGCTAATCCTGGAAGCCGTATCGCACCCCAGCGCCGCCACTACGTAGTAGTACCTGGTCTCGTCTGCTGTTATGTCTCTGAGCGCGAACTGTGCCTCAGCCTGCGCGAACCATGTAGCCGCGGAAGACTCCCAAAACTCCGGCAGTTTAATTGCAACGGCGTTCGTAGCCATAATGTGTGTGGTTTCAGAAAACTTATCCGAAAACCGACGTCGGGGTCACCAGTGTAGAGCCGAAGTAACGGAGAAGACCGTAGGTTCACACTTTAGCCGTGTAGGCAACTTTCTTTAATCCACGGTAAATCAGCGAGACAAACAAAACCCACAGCTCGACTGAGCGGAGGTGGCAAGAATAACCAGAAAACTGGCTGGACAACCATAACTTAACCCTGCGTTAACCTGCCAGGGCAACCATGACTTAACCCTTAGTTCCTGGGTTGAATTCTGTCCCCAATACGTGTCCACCACAACGTTATTAATTGATTTCATGAGACAACATGTGGCTATTAATTCTTGGGGGTAATCATCATGTTGCTAAATTGAGCCGAGAGCTTTTTGCAATGCCCTAAGCCCTAGTAGCTGACTAACTAGTGTTATCAATGTACCATTCTTTGTGCAGACTTAAATGTCGAACGAAGCTGGAAGTTGTTGCACCTCCATCAGTAATTTTCGACCCACATGTTTTGCATATTGCAACCCATTACTTGTTGATAGTGTTGTTGGTTATAACATTCTTTGTAAGCGAATGTTATAAGCTTCGGTAACATGTTTCCGAAACCTTTCTGTGTTTGCTCTGCGCTACTCGCGGAGCTGTTTTTCTCCGCTAGTGAAACTTGATTGGCTGCGGTCGGATTGGTTCAAAATCATGGGCAGCTCCAGGGGCGGGGCCAGAGGGTCACAGGCCCCCAGCTGAACTCTGATTGGCCGGTGAAGTGCCCCTGTCCTGTCACTCGTCACTTGACGCTTTACAGTTGTATCTATAGTGTGGGGGAGAGGTAATAATGGGAAAGATTCACGTTTAGGACTTGGGTGCAGCTTGGCTGTTAACGAGAGTCGTATTTATAAGTGTGAGCTTGTGATTCCGATGTGATATGAACGCGGCAGAGGCGGGATTTTGGTAATTCCGATGTGACTTAAACGCGGCATGGGGCTGCACGGAGAGCTGAAACGAACATTGGCCCGCAGCTTCACGTCCGTCATGGTAAGTTACGATTCCCCACATTAGTTCGTGTGAACCTGTGAAGAGCGTTTACTTGCTTCAGTCACTGAACTTGGGTTTGTCCAACACGTCACTAGTTAGTTAACTACCCAATTGCTGGAATGCACTGTAGCTTGCAGGCTAACGTTAGCTCTTTCTCACATACAGTTGCTAGCTAATTTAGGTCTTTTTCTGTTAACCTAAGTTACAACCCGAGCTCACCATCTGAAAGACACTTCTTATTTGTGAAATAATGTTTCAGTCATGCCACTGTCATTGCTAAATGAAACTAATGCTGCGTCCCAGACACCTTCAGAAATAGGGAAATATCTGATCTCCCGGTTGAAAAAGTACGACGGAAGTGAGTCCCAGCTTGAATTCAGCATGTCACCAATGCTTAAGCGCGGGGACGCTTAAGCATTGGTGACATGCTGAAGCGTCCCCGCGCTTAAGCATATCAGCTTCTTCACGCCTCAGGGCGCATACGCTTCCGATGGCCTTACGGTCGCTCCATCCCACTTCTGACACCAATGTAGCGAATGCGGGGGGCAGTCTGGGGGACCGTCGCCATGGCCGGTACGCGAACCTGTGTCTCCCGCTCCGCAAGCGACAACGTTAACCAGTCGACTAAAGGGTCCGACCCGTTAGTTAAGGACCGACGTGTCTACTTATCCATGCACGTTACAGTATTAATAAAAATACAAAACATAAAAACAACACTTTTATGCACCATATGCATTGCCTTTGTGCACTGCCTGTTGACACCTGTGTCCTATCGGACTTAAACCTAGTTTTTGGCACTTAATTGTGTTGTTGTTTCCTGAATAGATCTTTACTTGTGTTGTATTAACTCTCAGATGTACGTTGCTTTGGATAAAAGCGTCTTCTAAATGAAATTGGAACATTTTATTTGATATTTTAGTGTTCCGGTGAACCAAAAATTATTTTAAAAAAGCACACTTCAAAACTTACAACTGAGCGTTGCTTTATTCATGGCTGTTGTCGGCCACAGCTACGCCGTACACACCGCCATTAAACCTGACTCACAGGTCTTCTCTCTTTCCATAGATCCAACTCACTTACCCTTGACTCGGCAACAGTGTACCACTGCAAAACATCTCCCCCAACTATGTACAATGAACACTTATACCCCCCCCCCCCGGTGAACCTGAACACACTACAATACTTCCCCCTAATAAAAGTCCTCAACCTCAAGGACAAAGTCTCTAAACCTCAGACGAGTTCTTCACCGCCTTACTGCCTTGTCAGTTGCCCTGTAGGCATTCTGTCCCCCTGGTCAGTCCTCCCCTAGTTCTTGTTGGGGTTGCCCTGTCCGCCAAGGAAGTTAGCTGGGCACTGGGCCAGCAGATTGGGTCCCATTTATTGCATCATCATGGCCGGCTGCTACACCCCCCCCCCCCAGATGTCACAGCAGGCAACTAGGGTGTTCACCCCTCCCCTCCTGTCATCTGAGATGTTTCAGAGCCCCTGTATGGCACCAGCCGGTCCTGGTGTAGCACCACTTTGCAACCCTTTAGAGGCAATTGTACCTGATAGACAACCTCTCCTAGCTGCTCCAAGACCAAGCAAGGCCCCATCCAGTGGCTGTCCAGTTTAGGGCACCTGCCCTTCTTCAGGGTCGGGGTGTAGACCCAAACTAGTTCCCAGGCTGCAAAGTGTTGCCCCCTGCCACGGAGGTAAAAATTCCTTTTCTGCCGCACCACCGCACTCTGCAATTGATTCTGGGCGTATGCATGTGTGGTGTCCAAACGGGCAGATTGTATATCTGGGGTCCGTCCAAAGGTGGGTGCCGCAGGGGTCCTCATTTCCTTGCCCAACACGAGGAGGGCCGGTGTGCATGAAGTGGAGTCCTGGACCACACAGTGGCATGCCATGAGGACCAGGGGTAAGTGAATATCCCAGTCGAGCTGATGGATGGGTGTTAAGATGGATAACTGTTCAGCTTGGGTGCGGTTAAACCGCTCCACTAACCTGTCACTCTGGGGGTGGAGGGGTGTTTTGTGAGTCTTAGTGATTCTCAGCCGCTCACACATGGTGGAGAAAACCCTGGATTCAAAATTTCTCCCCTGGTCACTATGGATAGACTCTGGGACCCCCATTAGTGATTCCCAGCTGCTCACACATGATGGAGAAAACCCTGGATTCAAAGTTTCTCCCCTGGTCACTATGGGTGGACTGCAGGACCCTCACCCTGCTAAAAATTCCTTCAACCAGGGGCATTAACAATGGTCTCGGCCTCCTGGTTCGGCAGTGCATAGGCCTCCGGCCATTTAGTGAAGTATTCCACAGCAGTGAGAATGAAACGGTTCCCCGTGCTGTACGTGGGATTGGCCCCACAATGTCAACACCCACCTGCTGCATGGGATCTCCCACTCGAAACTGCTGCAGCTCAGCCCTCGACTGGCCCTGTGTACCTTTGCAAGCTGTGCAGAGGTTGCAGCACCTGCAAAAGTCCTCAACGTCCCTCCTCAGACATCCCCAGTAGAATGCTTGATGCAGCCGACAGAGTGTTTTTGTCACCTTAAAATGACCCGAGCCTGCAGAGCCATGCATGGCTTTGAGAACCGCCTCCTGCATCCCTCTGGGCACCACCACTTGCCACCTCTTCTCTCCAGTTGCTGGTTCCACCCAAGCTCCTTGGAGGACTCCATCTAGCAGCTGCAGAGTCTTGAACTTGGCCCACAACCCTTTTGTCCATGAGGAGAGAGCTGCCACAGTCTTGGCCTATGCTTCAGGAGATAGCAGGACCTGCCAGTAGCTACCCCTTAAGTCCAAGGAAAAGAACCAGGAGAAGCCAGCCACCAGATCCAGGCATTCATTCACATGTAGAAGGGGATAGGAGTCCTTCTTTGTGATCTCATTAAGTCTCCTGAAGTCCACACAGAAATGCCACTCTCCCCCTTCTTTGGCACCATGACCACTGGTGAAGCCCTGGGGCTCTGGTTAATTGTTTTCGTTGTTCTGCGTTGGTGGGGAGAGACAACCAGGAGTTGTTGAGTTCATGGCGGTCAGTACAGTGTGGCTGTGGCTGACAACAGCTGAGAATAAAGACGACGTTCAGTTGTAAGTCCTGTAGTGAGTGTGATCTTCATTGCGGTGAATGCTATAACTAGAAACAATGAAAAACACTATTGACAGTAGCCAACGTAACCAAGGCTTGCGTTTAAATGTGTGGGATTGTCAAAACTCAATATCTAACCTGCCACAGCCACTTAATGCCAGACCATTTTCTGATATGACTGTGTATCCTCACTGGTTGTTAAAACAAGTATGATAACTGGTTTAAAAAAAACCCCAAAAAACAAAACAAAGCCTTCCCCATCCCCACCTGCCGCCTATGAGTGACTTGTTTTATTTTAGACCAGAACAGTATAATCAAATGGTTTTCGGCACTTGATAATGCTGGTCAATAACTCTGGATGGGGAGTTGGTTATGCAGGTCAGAAAATAATTATAATAAACATTTTATTTAAAGGCACCTTTCATGACACTCAAAGGTCACCTTACAAATGCAATAAAATAAAGCCGTAAAAAAAACAAAAACAAGTGCAATCAACAATAAAACACAATATGCAATGGATCATACATCAGGAGGAGTTAAAAAATGCTATTATGAGTATGCGAGTGAGTTTTAAGAGCAGCTTTGAATTCTGTAATGGAGTCCAGTATGTGGATGTGATGGGGAATGGAGTTCCAGAGTCTGGGTGCAGCATAGGAGAAAGCCCTGACACCCATAGTGCTGAGGTTGATGACTGGTAGTGCCAGTAGACCTGCTGGTGAAGACCGCAGGGAGAGAGATGGAGTGTAAGTCCGAAGGAGGCCCATTGCAAATCTTGACCATGGTTTGAAAAGGGTTTTCAGGGCTTGGCAATACCTTGGCCAGCGAGGGTTCAATGGAGGGGATCTGTGTCTGCTGGGTCCATGATTGTGGCCAGATTGTACTTTTAAGGCGAGACTAGTGAACCCAGTAGCATGACAGACAAGGAACTAAGGCGAGTAAAGCAGAGGGATTTTTTGAGGTAGGCAGGCCAGGCAGGTGGACAAGATGGCATAGAGGTGAAGGCGGCTTGCAGAGCTGGCCATGCCATACCAGCAGACGAAGGAGCGAGTGCGGCTGGACTGCATTTGAGCTTGGGGTCGGCAAGCGAGGCAGGGAGGTAGAGAGGCAGGCAGGGACAGGTGAGGCAACCAAGTAGGTAGGCAAGCAGGAAGGCAGAGAGGCAGGAAGGAAGGGGAACCAAAGAGTGGCAAGCTTATACACAAGGAACAGACGATTTGTCTACATGGCGGCAGCAACACAGAGCGAATACTCTGAAAGATTGCAATGGGATCAAGCACAGAGACTAACAGGGTAGCTCAAACAACAATCTAGGGATGAGTGGTTGAAGAGCCTGATTTCTTATGCTGCTCGGGTTGATGAGCTTGATAGAAAGAAAGCAGGTGTGTGGCTGAGCCGGTGAGGTGAATGTAGGTCAGGAGAAAGAGAGAGAGAGAGAGAGAGAGAGAGAGAGAGAGAGAGAGAGAGAGAGAGAGAGAGAGAGAGAGAGAGAGAGAGACTGCAGGCTAGGTGGAGGTGGAGGGCATGACAGTTTAAAGTGATTCATTTCAGTGAACCCTTGGCTGAATGTCAAACCAAAGGACTTCGTTACCCAGACCACACACCATGTTCTGCAAATTCCAGTCTCGTGCACAGCTGTAATACCATTCATTTTTACACAATGCCCCTGAATACATAGTTTTTTTGTAGTACCTACTTAATCTTTTCCTTTATTCGTGGCTATTCATCATGCTATGGTTATTTTTAATTCACGGGTAATCGGGACAGGGTTCATGCATAAAGCCCCATGGATAAAATGGCCACAGCTGTGCCATGCAGCCCAATTTAGCCAACAGTGTATGTGTTTTTTGATATGTAATCTGTTTCAAGGTGCAGCTGCAACAGTATTGTAAATGTGAAACTAAAATGTGCATTTTCTGTGCAGGATGATAAAGACAAAAAGAGGATAAAAGAGAAGATGAAGAAACCCAAACAGTTCCTGAGGTAAGATTTATAACACCTAACAACAGATTTATGCTTAGAAGATTTTCAAGTCTTAAACTGCAAATGAATTGAGCCTACAAGTGATGGTTTTGCCTTTCACAGGACGAAACTGGAGATGGGAAAGAAACCCTGCCATGAAAATACTGAGGGGTGAAGGCTGTGTCCTTGACAGGAATGTGTTGCCGCCTTTGTGCAAGCAGGTTATTTTCCCCTTGTCTCTTTACTATCATCTATTTTAAACAAAATAATGTCGTGTCTATGCCCATCAACAACGAGCATTTAGTTTTGTTTTTTTTTGGTCTTTTTTTATCTACGCCAGGCGGCATCTTGGGAGGAATTGTGTGTGTGTGTGTGTGTGTGTGTGTGTGTGTGTGTGTGTGTGTGTGTGTGTGTGTGTGTGTGTGTGTGTGTGTGTGTGTGTGTGTGTGTGTGTGTGTGTGTGTCTGCAGCTAATCTCAAACTACTGGACCTACAAGCCAAAATTTATTTTTGCGGTTAGGACTGTATGATGAAGAACCTTTCGTGGTTATGGTGATTCTAAACCTTCAAAAAACTTCTTTGTTCTCACTATCACCACTCCCTTTCTGCATTCACTCTCTAGCTCGCTCGACCAATACTGCTCTGTTGTTGCTGCCCGCTCTGAGTCAACCGTGTGCATGCGTGGCACGAGTCAGATCAGGGAGTGACAGTGTCAAAACCAAAGCATTATGTATTCTGGTATGAGTCTTGAAAGTAAATGAGAAGTCAATCATATTTCGCATGCCAGCAAATCCTTCACTGCTGTTCTCAGCACAGGAGGACGGGAGGAAGACTTGATGAACTAAAAATAATTGGCTTTATAGATGTGTTCCCTTGTTTACATGCACCAAATGTACGTGCACAGATTGTGAGGCAAAAAGGGGCCACGAATCTTGTGTTTGTAAACATTACTACGTTCATTTCAAAGAGATCATCACGGTGAAATTGTTTTAAAATGAAACGAAATGCCTCACAGTTGTTGCGCTGTCGGTTGTACAAATCGTAAAGATGGTGAAAACAAGCATCTGCATTTTTATCGCATGCTGAAAGGGAAAACTCCAATCAAAAAATGAAGAAGACAGGCGGGATTCATGCGATCCATCGGGAGGACTGGAAGACGTGGTCAGAAGAGCAAATATCAAACGCGAAGATTTGCGGAGAACATGTCATATCTGGTCTGTATCCGTTTCTTACACAAATAAGTAGTGTGGTTGAACATACGTAAGTAGCAGGTCTAAATGTGATACTGTCCTAGTAGAGCAACTGCCAAACCAAAGTTTGGGTCGTTAATGCCTAGCCTTCCTCAAATTTGACCAAGATTCCATCAGTTTTCTTGTGTCATTATTTTTGAGGTCATAATTTGACTCCAGCCTCGATCTCATAACCGTACAAACAATTCAACTTTTGTTGAATACAAACAGTTCAACCATGCAAACAGTTAAACTATGAGGGCTTACCTCTGATTTGATGAAGCAAAACTTGTTTTCTTTTGATAATAGATGGTAAAAGCAGTCTTGGACATGTCCACCAACAAAGAAATTGTATGCTGCTAAGGACTTGTATGCCTTCATTGATCCTTTCGTAAATATACTTGGTGTGTCTATGAGGTATTCAGTCACATCCCTCCAGCCGATGTTTGGCAACTTGGTGATGTCACTTGTCCACTGAGCTTCAGCAAGCATAAAGGGATCGGCAAGTTTTCTCCAATGCTTAGCGCAAGTTTCAACTCGTAATGCTTTCTGTCTTCCTTGCTTTGACCTTCAGCATATTCTGAGATTCAATTTTCTCAAATTTTGAAAATTTCTCCATTTAATTTTAAGTTTTATATGCTTTCATCTGTGAGTTTCATAGGTACGCACGTTGTTTCTCAGCCATGTTTTGCCACACGTTCTATGCACCCATCTTGTTTACAACACAGCTTTTACGTCTCGTGATAAGGGATCTATTCATCTTGCCGCCACACAGACGTGCCATAGTCTCCAATGCTAAAACTCTGCTATAAAGATACAATTTCAAGAGTAGGATTAATCACAGTCACAGCTGGAAATCATCTCAGTAGCTACAATAAAACATTTCCCATGGCTGAGCTATGTTTTCTTAACGTTGTTTTATGAATAAAAGTCAATCAGCAGAGCAGCCATTCCCCATTATTCATTTTATATCATGAAAACTGTGACGGTTAAACACATCTGACGTCTTTTAATAAGTGCTTTGAAATTATAATAGCCTGATCTCTGTCATTTCATATCAGACGTGGTTGCTTTCGTGCTAGTGTTTGCCTAGGAGGCTGTGCATCCACAGACTGACAGGCAAAACCTTTTTTGAGGTAGATTCTTTTTTAAGATTTTTTTTACCATATTAAAAACTTATTTCTCCCCATAGTTCCCATTCAATTGACTTGAGCGCTGTGCAAAACTCGGCAGGAAAAACACTGGTTTTTCCATCTATCTGTGCATGTATTCCCCTTCTCCCAGTATCCAAAAAAAGGGGTAGTTTGTCGCCAAGTTTGAAGACCAGAGAAGAGGAAATATGTACGCTTGGCGGAGATCTGCACTCTACTGAGTGCACTCCTCCAGTATTTTTTTTTTTTTTGTCAATAGGTTAAGCCTTCTGCATAACCTTCTGTTTGATTTATTAAGGGAGCAGGCCATCTTTGAGTTTCCATCCAACAAAACTGATATCTAGGCCCTTAAACCACAAAAAACAGGGATGATGCAAAGTCCGTTGCCCATGCACTGAATTCACATTGGTGAGCAGGTTGATACTAAGCAAGCTGTCTCTCTTAGCTGCAGCCTTGGGGGGTCAGAGGGGAAGACAGAGTCATCCCATAATAGTACCATTCTGTCCTTAAAAAAGGGAAGATATCTTACAATAGTGTATATAAAATTACATACAAAGCTATATATTTGGTCTTGGATTCTGATTCTGATTATCCTCAATTACCTTTTTACTTTCTGTAAATATCCTGACCACATTTCAGGTGTGCTCTACTGCCCAGGGCAATGTGATACTGGAGTCAAACAAAATTATGTATGACTAGAAGACATTTCAAGAAAAGGGCAACAGAATTTGGGTTAACTTTTCAACTGCAACATCTAAGCAGAGGACGTATCAAAGCCACCAACTGTCTGCTGACAGCCAGGCCATAATCTGTGAGCTGGAAGAGGTCAACCACCAGCTGACAATGCGATTGCAGAGAGATACCTGTATGAATAAAAACTGTGGGCAGAAATAGAGTCTGCTCTAGAAAAAAATAAGCCAAGACTGCTCGGCTTAAATCTGCAAATACTAGAGCACCACTGTGTGAGCAGCATGAATAGGCTATAACAAGACTCTCCAGGGTGAAATTGAGTCTGTCTGGGCTGCCCAAAGGATGTCCACCACAGAGCATGGCCAGGCGATTCAGAAGATGCTTAGCAAGAGTGAGGCTGAGTCGAAACAGCAATATGAGAAGAACTCTCAGCTGAAGAACAGCCTCAAGATGCCATGCCAGTACAACACCAGAGAGTATTGGTTCAGCTCCAGGCTGCAAATGAAGATCTTAGTTACAGAGCGATGCCCAAGTGTAAGAGAGCTCTATCTGTTTTTCTTCCATGGAAACAGGAACAAGTTTTCTTCTTCAATCATAAGCTGAGGGAAAATCAGTTAATGTCCTTTTTTAAGAAACCTCTGCACAGACTGTGACATTGGCTTGTTGGAAAGGAAGATTGCTCAAGATATCTGAGCATATAGAGTTTGGAATTTGAAATTACTATATGGAATTTGACATTATGTTTTCCAAGACTGGAAATGTTTTGGAGAATGCTTGATAAGGAAAGTGCAGCGCTCCATTAGAAGACAAAGGCTTTGAGGATAAGCCCAAAAGCTTGTGAAGATCTCCGTTCTCTTTATTTAGATGGGCCCAACCAGCCCACATATAGTCCACCATTGTACTTCCAATCACCTGTACATAATAAAGCAAAATAAGAAGGACAAGAAATTAGGCTTTCCTTTTTTTAATGAACAATTTGCAAAATTAACCTTGGGTATTTTTTTCATGGGGGATACATTTACATCTGGATGCAATAGGCAGGTAAGGTCACTGTTACATGTCAATCTATACAGTTTATGCACTCACTTCCATTGTCCGTATGTTCAAACAGGGTTCCCCTAATCATGAAAAACCTGGAAAAGTTTTGGAATTTGAGATTATGTTTTCCAAGCCTGAAAATATTTTGGAAAACAACAATGTACTTTGACATTTTTGGAAGGGTCATGGAAAATTCCAAATGATACTAAGAAAGCTATATGTAATCTATCAAAAGATCAAAGCTGGGCCTACTGAAATATTAGATGTCCAGTCAACATAACAGTGGTTGCTATGTATACATATGACAAACTCTTCTAAGTTTTTAATTGCATTTTTTTGATATCACAAATTCAGTTTTCACCAGTTATAATTAAATTTTAAGTAGTTAGTACTAATTGTTCATGTCAGTAACAATTGCTGAGATTAGTAATTAATCTTTATCAAAATTTTAATTTTAATTAGTGGAAGTTAAAACCTTTCCATCATTAATTTCAATGAAAAATAACAAACAACTACATTTCTGGAGGGATTAGAATTTTAAGTAGTTCAAATACCAAATGTGGATATCAAGGATTCAGTTGGTGATAGCAGAACTTAATTTGTTAATATCAGAAATGTTTTCTTCTGTGCAGACTTGCAGAGTGCATTCTTGGTTTATCGGTGGTTGAGGTTGCAGTAAATTATGTGTGGTCTATTGCTGAGGGAACAAAGACGCCTAAAATCCTGCGTTCATTTTTATGATGCCTTCTAGCAAGTGTCATTTCCTGTGCACAAAGAAAGGATATCATCTCATTTGTTGGTATCGTCGCTGGCAATACTGCTTATGCATGTCACACTAGACCACATGAGGCGATAGCAGCAAAATTAATTGGTGTACGTATGTACATACATGCCAGTGGTCTCAATTTGTTGTGTACACTCTTCAGATCTGAAGAGATTAATAGAAAAATTAAACATTGTCACTTTCACGTCAATAGTTTAACCTGAAATAAAACAGAGCAGAGAGGACCAAACCAAGGGGCCTAAGTTCCCTTAACCTTATTTAATTGAATTTACCTAAACTTAACCTACCTGATTTAACTTCAACCTCTACCTAACTCTAACCGTAACCCAAGACTTACCATAACCTAACCTTAATTGGTAGCTAACCAATTTGTTAGCTAACCCACAGTGCTGAGGTAACACAGCTGAGGAAACACAGGGCTGAGGGAACACAGGGCTGAGGGAACACAGGGCTGAGAGAACACAGGGCTGAGGGAACACAGGGCTGAGGGAACACAGGGCTGAGGGAACACAGGGCTGAGGGAACACAGGGCTGAGGGAAGACAGTGCTGAGGGAACACAGTTTTGAGTAAACACAGTGTTGAGGGAACACAGTGCTGGGGGAACACAGGGCTGAGGGAACACAGCATTGAGGGAACACTGTTGAGGGAAACAAGTGCTGGGGAACACAGTGTTGAGGGAACACAGGGCTGAGGGAACACAGTGCTGAGGGAACACAGGGCTGAGGGAACAAAGGGCTGTAGGAACACAGGGCTGAAGGAATACAGGGCTGAATGTATACAGTGCTGAGGGAACACAGTGCTGGGGGAACACAGGGCTGAGGGAACACAGCATTGAGGGAACACTGTTGAGGGAAACAAGTGCTGGGGAACACAGTGTTGAGGGAACACAGGGCTGAGGGAACACAGTGCTGAGGGAACACAGGGCTGAGGGAACACAGGGCTGAGAGAACACAGGGCTGAGGGAACACAGGGCTGAGGGAACACAGGGCTGAGGGAACACAGGGCTGAGGGAACACAGGGCTGAGGGAACACAGGGCTGAGGGAACACAGGGCTGAGGGAACACAGGGCTGAGGGAACACAGGGCTGAGGGAACACAGGGCTGAGAGAACACAGGGCTGAGGGAACACAGGGCTGAGGGAACACAGGGCTGAGGGAACACAGGGCTGAGGGAACACAGTGCTGAGGGAACACAGTGCTGAGGGAACACAGGGCTGAGGGAACACAGGGCTGAGGGAACACAGTGCTGAGGGAACACAGGGCTGAGGGAACAAAGGGCTGTAGGAACACAGGGCTGAAGGAATACAGGGCTGAATGTATACAGTGCTGAGGGAACATAGGACTGATGGAACACAGGGCTGGGTGAACGCAGGGCTGGGGGAACACAGTGATGGGTGAACACAGGGCTGGGGGAACACAGTGATGGGTGAACACAGGGCTGGGGGAACACAGTGATGGGTGAACACAGGGCTGAGGGAACACAGGGCTGAGGGAACAAAGGATTGTAGGAACACAGGGCTGAAGGAATACAGGGCTGAATGTATACAGTGCTGAGGGAACATAGGACTGATGGAACACAGGGCTGGGGGAACACAGAGCTGGGGGAACACAGTGCTGGGTGAACCCAGGGCTGGGGGAACACAGGGCTGGGGGAACACAGGGCTGGGGGAACACAGTGATGGGTGAACACAGGGCTGAGGGAACACAGGGCTGAGGGAACACTGTTGAGGGAACACAAGGTTGAGGGAACACAGGCCTGAGGAAACCCTACTAAGGGAACACAGGGCTGAGGGAACACAGTGCTGAGGGAACACAGCGTTGAGGGAACACAGAGCTGAGGGAACACAGGGCTGAAGGAACACTACTGAGGTAGCACATGCTGAGGGAACACAGTGTTGAGGGAACATAGGGCTGAGCCCAGTCCTCCATCAGAGAGTCATTGTGCACAGTTCACCAGTTGAATCAATGAAATGTCACGTGTCAGTCACTGAATCGAACATCATCATTGTCGGTCATGCTCGACTCGAAATTAACCAAAATCCTGTGAATGTCTCCAAATGCAAACACTGTGGTTTTCCCAGCATTCTCTTAAACGAAACATATTTTCTCAAACACGACACAGGGCTGAGGGAACACAGGGCTGAGGAAACCCTACTGAGGGAACACAGGGCTGAGGGAACACAGTGTTGAGGGAACACAGTGCTGAGGGAACACCTGGCTGAGGGAAAACAGTACTGAGGGAACACAGCGTTGAGGGAACACAGGGCTGAAGGTATACAGTGCTGAGGGAACATAGGACTGATGGAACACAGTGCTGGGTGAACACAGGGCTGGGGGAAAACACAGGGCTGGGGGAACACTGTTGAGGGAACACCTGGCTGAGGGAACACAGGGCTGAGGGAACACTGTTGAGGGAACACAGGGTTGAGGGAACACAGGGCTGAGGGAACACAGGGCTGAGGAAACCCTACTTAGGGAACACAGGGCTGAAAGAACACAGGGCTGAGGGAACACAGTGTTGAGGGAACACAGTGCTGAGGGAACACCGGGCTGAGGGAACACAGTGCTGAGGGAACACAAGGCTGAGGGAACACAGGGCTGAGGGAACACAGGGCTGAGGAAACCCTACTGAGGGAACACAGGGCTGAGGAAACACAGTACTGAGGGAACACAGGGCTGAAGGAACGCTACTGAGGTAACACATGCTGAGGGAACACAGGGCTGAGGGAACACAGGGCTGAGGGAACACAGTGCTTATGGAACACCTGGCTGAGGGAACACAGGGCTGAGGGAACACAGGGCTGAGGAAACCCTACTGAGGGAACACAGGGCTGAGGGAACACAGGGCTGAGGGAACACAGTACTGAGGGAACACAGGGCTGAGGGAACACAGGGCTGAGGGAACACAGGGCTGAGGGAACACAGTACTGAGGGAACACAGGGCTGAGGAAACCCTACTGAGGGAACACAGGGCTGAGGGAACACAGGGCTGAGGGAACACAGTACTGAGGGAACACAGGGCTGAAGGAACGCTACTGAGGTAACACATGCTGAGGGAACACAGGGCTGAGGGAACACCTGGCTGAGGGAACACCTGGCTGAGGGAACACAGGGCTGAGGGAACACAGGGTTGAGGGAACTCAGGGCTGAGGGAACCCTACTAAGGGAACACAGGGCTTAGGGAACACCTGGCTGAGGGAACACAGTGCTGAGGGAACACAGGGTTGAGGGAACACAGCGCTGAGGGAACACAGGGCTGAGGGAACACAGGGCTGAGGGAACACAGGGCTGAGGGAACACAGGGTTGAGGGAACACAGCGCTGAGGGAACACAGGGCTGAGGGAACACAGGGCTGAGGGAACACAGGGCTGAGGGAACACAGGGCTGAGGGAACACAGGGTTGAGGGAACACAGGGTTGAGGGAACACAGGGCTGAGGAAACCCTACTGAGGGAACACAGGGCTGAGGGAACACAGGGCTGAGGGAACACAGGGCTGAGGGAACACAGGGTTGAGGGAACACAGCGCTGAGGGAACACAGGGCTGAGGGAACACAGGGTTGAGGGAACACAGGGCTGAGGGAACACAGGGCTGAGGGAACACAGCGTTGAGGGAACACAGAGCTGAGGGAACACAGGGCTGAAGGAACGCTACTGAGGTAACACATGCTGAGGGAACACGGTGTTGAGGGAAGGCCTGAGGTAACACAGTGCTGAGGGAACACAGTGTTGAGGGAACATAGGGCTGAGCCCAGTCCTCCATCAGAGAGTCATTGTGCACAGTTCACCAGTTGAATCAATGAAATGTCACGTGTCAGTCACTGAATTGAACAGTGACTGAAATTTTGAATACAAAATGTTTATTATGACAGTCAAACCATGTTGTGTTTTTAGTGGTTTGGTCCTAGTACAAATTAATAGCAGTTTTGTCTTGCTATGTAGTTACGTTTCACCAAAGAACTAAGGCTCATAAAGTATTTACACACCTTCAGTGGCTGAAGTCAGGTTAAGCTTGTCATTTGTAAATTGTTCATAACTTGGCATGTGTTCCACTGTGAATAGTTAAAGGTTCCTGTCAGATAGGAAGGGTGGGAGTTTTTTTCATTTTATTACAAGCTAGGAATTTTGAGCATGTCTTTATTTTTTTGTATATATATAGCTCAATTTGTATTCACTGCTGTCAACATTCATCCAAATTTGAGCAAACTCAGGTTAAGATGATAATCTGATTAAATGATAATGATGATAATGGTTTGCACATACATAGCATATTGACATACCAAAGCTAAAATAGCATAGATGCTAAAAAGTCTTACTCTTGGTTTGCTTTTTTTACATGCATGCAATATGCATCCATAGTGTAAAGCATATAAGCTTCAACATCACCTTTGAGCAGTGTGAGTAGACAAGTTAGAGAGAGAGAGAGAGAGCGAGAGAGAGAGAGAGAGAGAGAGAGAGAGAGAGAGAGAGAGAGAGAGAGAGAGAGAGAGAGAGAGAGAGAGAGAGAGAGAGAGAGAGAGAGAGAGAGAGAGAGAGAGAGAGAGAGAGAGAGAGAGAGAGAAAGCGATGAATAATGGGTACCAATGCTATCCTGTGAAAGGCCAGGAGGACTTAATGACACCAATCCAAGAATCTGACTTCGTAACACACTTGGATCATTGAACCAGGAACAGTGGCCATCCATAATTAAACACTGTCTATGGAAACAGCACTGAGGCAGTGTCACTTCTCTGTCATTAGCATTCTCATAGCTTTTGAAATAATGTACCTGTGGCAAAGTTTTACAAACGTGTCACTTTGTCTAACACCAAGGCTCCCAACAGAACTACATTTCAGGGAGTAGTTTTTGCACAATATTCACACACTATAGCTGAATCTGGCAACATAAAGTATGACATATTACTTTGCACAGTGGATCAGATATATTCCATGGGGGCTGGCCAAAGCTCAGGAAGGAAGAGCAGGTCATCCGGTGACTGGAGGGGTGCCAGTTCGATCGTTGGGTCTCCTGGCAAAAATGTAGAGGTGTCCCTGAGCAACACTGCTATCTCCTAACTGCTCCTTGCATGGCTTACACCGCTATTGATGTGTGTGTGTGTGTGTGTGTGTGTGTGTGTGTGTGTGTGTGTGTGTGTGTGTGTGTGTGTGTGTGTGTGTGTGTGTGCGCGTGCATGTGCACACGTGTAGGTAAAAACGTGAGGCATTAGTTGTAAAGTGCTTGGGGGGAAAAAAAGGTGCTTTATGAATGCAGTCCATTTACATTTACTATCTAAATGGCTTGTGAACAGCAAGCCGTGGCAAAATAATTGCACATTTCAAACTGGAATATGTTTAGGTAGCTGCTGGGCACAGTTATATGGGGGGAGGTTAGAGCTAAAAGTGCAGCCTTCCCTCCACTTATTGAGCGGAGAACATTAGGTTAAATACACAAAACAGGAGAGTGCATGCAGAGATGGGTGTCACCCTTGTTACCTCTTGAGCTGCATGTCCTTGCTCAACATAATTTTCTAAGTTCATCCTCACAACACTGCCTGTTTAACAAAGCATGGTGCAAAAGAACCACTACCAGTTCTGTCATAGGGGAAAGTGGATTTAAATCAGGAAAATGGTTTTCAGCTTTTCCCATCCTTACAATTGTTATGTATAAATGCATGCTTTTCCCTCAAACGGACCTCCTTCGGGGTCTATAGATAATCACTGTGTTGCTGTGGGTCATGGTTGGCACGTAGCTGATGTATTGCTGGACCTCTCAGCACTTCACTGTAGGATACTTCAGGTTAAACAACACACTACTAAATATATTGATGGAGGGGTGACAGGGTTGCATGGTGGTATATTCCGTTGCCTACCAACACGGGGATCCTGGTTCGAATCCCCGCGTTATCTCCGGCTTGTTCGGGCATCCTACAGACACAGTTGGCTGTGTCTGCGGGTGGGAAGCCGGATGTGGTTATGTGAAGGGGAACTGGGGGGCATAGCGTGATCCTCCCACACGCCACACCCCCCTGGCGAAACTCCTCACTGTCAGGTGAAAAGAAGCGACTGGCGACTCCACATGTATCCGAGGAGGCATGTGGTAGTCTGCAGCCCTCCCAAGATCTGCAGAGGGGGCAGCGCAGTGACCGGGACGGCTCGGAAAAGTGGGGCAGTTGGGCGGACACAATTGGGGAGACCTCCCCCAAAAAAACCCGTGAATATACTTAAAGATGGAAAAGAGGGAAAAGTTAAATGTAGAGTTGAATCCTGAAGACTGCCGTTTGTGTTTAACACACTCGCACCTACGGGGACCTACGGTGCTGCTCAAGCAAACCTAATCCACGAGATCAACTCGAAAAATGAGACGCTAATGGTGGATGGCAGGTCCCTCAGTTCTCCTCCCTTTCAGTTAACGTTGCTGTGGTGGCATGTGTGCAGGTTAAATCTCAAGACAGGTTAAATCATGCCCACACACAGCGAGAGCTGGAGACGCAGAGACTCTCTCCCATTAGTGCAGAGGTGTTGCTGTTTTTAATTTAGTGTTTTCAAGCCTGGTGTTTTCAATCTTTGCTTTTAAATAAGCTGGCTTTTGAGCCCTCAGTCACCATCATCGTCTGTGCCTCTGCAGGAGAACCCTGGTGGATCCCTAGTGAGGGCTCGGTTGTGACAAGACTCGTAACACAAGTGTTCAAAGTAACATGGATGACAAACATAATAAACAGAGGTTTTTCTGTCATCCTGGGGTATATTTCGTATTCTGAGCATGTGCAGAGTTTGCAGGGCTGTACATATGAAACAGAGTTTTGACACCAGTGCACCAGTTTGTGTAAATCTACTGCCAATGATTACAAAATTAAGATTTCGGAGTCCTGCTCTCCAGATTTATTCAGTCCAATACCGCATATCTGTCCGTAAGCCTGCAGCCTGCATGATGCTTTAGTGTTAAAAAAAAACAGCTCACAAGTAGCCTAGCCCAAAATATCTGAGCATTACCTGAATCGGCTATCAGAAAGCCCACTTGTATTAATGTATTTACAGCCAGTTCTTTTACGTGCAGCCATTACTTTTACTGTGCTGTTACACCGGAACAGCTGTGATATATTGTTATGGTTTCCAAGTAGCTCTAACATTATTAAATGCTATTATACACCAGGGGGCAATGGAGATTATATAACTTCGATTGTAAACCTTCTCCGAAGCCTTCAAACACACTCAAGTAGTTACGTGTGCACAACGCAAATGTGTAAATAGTGGGTATACTGTACATGAAAAACCACAGTGTAACAGGATTCACCATTAATTAACTACATAGTGTGAAGCACCTAACAACTTACCATCAAATTCACACATATTCAGACAAAGATAAAAACAAAAAATGTTCATCCATCCATCCACTATCCAAACCTCTTATCCTTACTCAGGGTTGCGGGGATGCTGGAGCCGATCCCAGCAGTCATTGGGTAGCAGTCGGGGAGACACCTGGACAGCCTACCAGTCCATCACAGGACCCACACACACACACACACCTAGCGACAATTTAGTACAGCCGATTCACCTGACCTACATGTCTTTGGACTGTGGGAGGAAACCGGAGCACCCAGAAGAAACCCACGCAGACATGGGGAGAACATGCACACTGCCCACAGAGGACGACCCGGGATGACCCCCAAGGCTGGACAACGCCGGGGCTCGAACCAGGACCTTCTTGCTGTGAGGCGACCGCACTAACCACTGCACCACCTTGCTACCTTCAAGATGTTGATAATTACAAATGCCTTTTGTCCATCACAACACGTGTACTGAATTTCAGCAGCCAGCCTGGTGCACATTCACTTTGACAGAAGCAGTTCATTCCCAGATGTGTTGCGTGATCATGAGCGCGACGGTATCGATGAGTTCATCACCCTCCCCTCATAACAAGACCGGCTAATAAAATGCTTTTGAGGAATGGAAATGGAAAAAGAAACACAACAAGCGGTCGTGTTTTCTGGAATATAGCACAGCGTACAAAAATAATGTTGCTGTGACTTTTGATGTGATGTAGCTATTTCTGCTTTATTACCACGCACAGTGTGGCATGGCATCATATTGAAAGGTCTGCGACTGTGTTTTTCCTTTGGTGTGTGCCCCCCCCCCTGCCCCCCAAACCCTCTTCCCTTCTCAAAGGTTAATCACCTGACACGATTCTGAGGAAGACGAACAAGTTTTCATCCTCTGACTTTCTGAATAGGCTTCCCGCATGTGCACATGCTCAGGCCGGTCCCGCCTACATTAAATCTCGGGCTCACCGGGTTGTTTCTGGAAAACAAAAACGCATCATGTTGCTTTAGGTTTTAGCTATTGATGTATCTGTTTGCAAAGCTTTTTCCCCCCAAGTTTATTATTCTGTATCTGTTATTCCATACAACTTTGCTTCATCTTATAAGTTGTCACTTACCCACCTTCTTCTTCCCCATTTCTTCCCCATGCTATGCATTGTAACAGTGTGATCATACTTAACAGAAAGCATTAAAATGAAAATGAAGAACCACACGCGTTAACGATTTGGATATTTGTGGATTAGCAATTGTCTTAAATACACCAGTGGAAGAAAGTATCAAACATGACATTTGTTTGCATGTAAATCGTCAGAATTGAAACTTTATTATGTGTAGTTAAAATGTCATATTATATGGGAGTACAGAAATAGAGGGAGATAGCTATTAGGCAACATAACAGAGATTGAGGATAATGATATACTGCTGCATATGGAAGCAGCACAGGGGGAAAATCTGCTCGTGATTATAATTTCCCAGCAGGCACTATATCATTGCAGGCAGCTCTATCTACAATACACAGACATATACATGCACCCATGTTCTCATTCCCACTCTCTCTCTCTCTCTCTCTCTCTCTCTCTCTCTCTCTCTCTCTCTCTCTCTCACTCACTCACATGCACACACACACACACACACACGCACACACACACGCTGAAATCTACACTATTACATTATAGAGGCACTCTTTTCATTTCCAAAGCTTGGCAGACATGTAGCACACATTATGGCCAAATCCCTATCATGTACCATATCCCGTCTGGCATTCCCTAATTTGTCACTTGGCCTTTCAAATAATGGTTCACAGGGACAGTGAGAGGAGCAAACCTTTGATTAAAGTGGGGCATTACAGTCAGTGTGGAAATTGGGCTGACAGAAAAATGTCCCTGATGTTACGTTTTGGACCATGAATATGCAGAGGGTGAAAGCGCTTGACAGTTGGCACAGGTCCATTCCTCCTTTTGGATGACCTCGCTCCTGTTGGAGCCACGGCCACACAATCATGGTTTAATTTGTTGCTCAGTTCACAAGGACCACCTGCATTTCAAACCCCCTTGTGGCAAGCAAGAAGTTTTTGTATGCTTCGTCATGGCTATTAAAAAAGCCAAAGCCAATCTCCGGAGGGTTTTTTTTCCCCCTCCCTCCAAAGCACTTAATTGGCTCATCTCTCAATGAGGCGGGGTGATGAACTTATTGATTATAGCTAGCATGGCACTTACGCATTATTATGGATCCCACTGCTTTTCTTGGCACTCTGCCTCTGATTGGACAGTACTCGTTGCCTCCGTTGGTTGGGTTGGTTAAGGTTAGGGTTAGGGCGGAGTTAGGTTTAAGGTTAGCTAATCAGAGGCAGAGTAGGAGTGGGTCTTCCTAGAATCCTAGTGCCTGGATGCTACGCAGGGCTTGTCTTGCCCAGAAAAGCAGTGGGATCCATAATAACGCGGCACTTACCCACCTAACACACATGTGTGAACTCATTGCTTCCCTCAAAGTGAATGTGTGGCAGGGCGTCCGGGTCGCATGGCAGTCTATTCCGTTGCCTACTAACATGGGAATAGCCAGTTTGAATCCCCGTGTTACCTCTGGCTTGGTTGGCATCCCTATAGACAAAATTGGCCGTGTCTGCGGATGGGAAGCCGGATATGGGTATGTGTCCTGGTTGCTGCACTAGCGCCTCTGGTCGGTCGGGGCACCTGTTCTGGGGGGAGGGGGAATTAGGGGGAATAGCGTGATCCTCCCACGCGCTATGTCCCCCTGGTGAAACTCCTCACTGTCAGGTGAAAAGAAGCAGCTGGGGACTCCATGTGTCAGAGGAGGCATATGGTAGTCTGCAGCCCTCCGGCAGAGGGGGTGGAGCTGTGATCGGGATGGCTCGGAAGAGTGGGGTAATTGGCCGGATACAATTGGGGAGAAAAATCCAAAAAAATCCACATGGCCAAATCCATGATGGCCAAAAGGCAATAGTAGCTGTTGACCAATTGTGCTTTTAATTGTGTCTGAATATATATAAATATGCTTATGAATGGTTTGTTAGTACACACTGGTTAATGGGTGATTGCCTTTATATTGTTGTTTTTCACAAGCCATGTGCCAAGTATCTGGGCAATTGTATTGCACAGTTGTAAAGAGTTGATTGTGATTAGAGTCTACAGTATAGGCTTTTAATAACGTATATACTCTTTGGAAGACTGCCACGTGAACTGTAGTGCCACCATAATGATACGTTGCAGGATTTCTGCTTTTACAGTCGACCTGCTGAATCAACATCCCCTTGGTGTTCTGGGACTGCGTGATTTGCAAATCAAGCGCTGCACACATTGTATGTCCAGAGACGTCCACATGAAAATAGTGAAAGAGGATGAGGATACTGGAGCACTGTACCCGCTTAAGACCACTGTCTTTCACAGCTGAACCATTGGCATTCAGTATATCAGAAGCCTCTCTGTACAATACACAGAGCAGAGCCATGAATGGAGACAAGTAATCTAAATGATTCACTTTGACCATGCAATAGAAGTTATGTCTTCTCAACTATTCATGTTTTCTCAAGTCAAGTGTTCAGGTAGCTCACTCATAATTCTGAAGGACAAATAAAATACTGAGGTCTCAGATAACACATTCCAAGACCTCTGAGCCGGTGAAGATACCTGTTCTGTAAACAACAATCTTCTTCTTTTGGCTTGTTCCCTGTTTCTCAGGGGTCCCCACAGTGGATTTTACAGTTTCCATCGGTATCCTGTGAGGGCACAGCACCAATGGCGGTCGTTAACCCAGGCCTCGACCGATCCTGTATGGAGCCTCAACCGATCCCATATGAACCTCAACCGATCCCGTATGGTCTTGTCAATCCGCATAATGATTTGACAGAATTTTACGTCGGATGCCCTTCCTGACAGCCACTAACCCTATGGATGACGGCACAGGTAACACGCTGGATGCCATCCCAGTATTTGTGCACTTGTGCCCATATTTGTAGCCTGGTTCTGTAAACAACAATGCACTCTGAAAAACACAAAAAGTCATTCTTTAATTCTCAGCCACTTTACTAAGTCTGTACTGTTCAGCAGAAGTGATGGATCGGATCAGTACTCGGTATTGCTCGATACTTAAAGATTCATATTTGGGGGCATCCAGGTGGTGTGGCGGTCTATTCCGTTGCCTACCAACACGGGGCTCGCCGGTTTGAATCTCCGTGTTGCCTCTGGCTTGGTCGGGTGTCCCTACAGACACAATTTGCCGTATCTGCTGGGAAGGCAGATGTGGGTATGTGTCCTGGTCACTGCACTAGCACCTTCTCTGGTCAGTCAGGGCACCTGTTTGGGGGGGAGGGAGAACTGGGGGGAATAGCATGATCCTCCCCCATGCTACGTCCCCCTGGTGAAACTCCTCACTGTCGGGTAAAAAGAACCGGCTGGTGACTCCACATGTATCGGAGGAGGCATGTGGTAGTCTGCAGCCCTTCCCGGATAGGGGGGGGAGGGCGCAGCGACCAAGATGGCTTGGAAGAATGTGGTAATTGGCTGGATACAATGGCCGAGAAAAAGAGGGAAAAATCAAAACAAAAAAAAAATCATATTTGGAATGTTATCGGCAGTGAAAAAGTTATATTGATGCACCCATACAAAAAAAAAGTTATCAAGATAGAGAGAAGAGTAGAGAGGATCACAGAAGAACGTTAGAAAAGTGAAAGCGTGTTAGAGCATTGCAAAGAAAATAGAAAGTGACAAGATAGTTGTGCAGTATCAGAAAACGGTGGCAGGTCCAAGTAGATATAGAGAATAATCAGTCTTGTCTCTGCCTCTTTCTGTGGCTCTTCATCCAAACCCGTTTCTCAAGCCCTCTCCATAGTGCTGTGGTAATTTTGATATCTCTTCACTGGTGGGTTTTTGTACTGCCAAAACTATGACAGTTCTGCAGAGAAACTGACATGCAAACCCTCTTCAGCCCACTGAAATGGCCACACAGAATGCACATCACGATTGCCTGCATCACTCATTCACCAAGTCCTCATCATTCTTCCTCTTGTTTGCCTCTATCATTGACATATCTCAAAGAACAATCAAGCCTTGCAGATGTTTCAGACTGCAGCACCAAATATGACATACCTGTCATGCAAATGGTTTCACAGAGTTTCAACTGTTTCATAATGTCAACCTGAGAATAGCTTTTTCTCTCTGCTTTGGAGAAAGCAGTGGCTGGCTATGGATGATGAACTTCTACAACTCGAAGTACAAGCTTGCAGAATCCTCTTCATTCAGGGTCAATCTGCCTCAAGCCCTATTGTAGTGAGTTCTTGTAAAGTTATCGGGTCTTGGCAACTTGACAACAGCATCAGCCCACCATGTGTCTCATGTGGCTCATCTGTATCCGGTGCCCTCATTCTCTCACAGTCTACTTCAATGCCAGCCAGAAAGCAGGGTAGCACTTCTATCGCATGGCTGACTGTAAAATCCTCACTTAGGCTGCTAATGGTGAACTTCACCTTGTCTTTCGGCTCATATAGTGAAATGTTGTTGCTAAGAACTCACGGTAAGCCCAGCCAACAAGAGAATTAGCAGCTAATCTTTGTCTTACAGTCAAATGGGTCACAGAAGGGAGGATGCCACGCTGGTTTATTCAGCCACTGGGCCTACCTGGTAATGTCTACAATGGCCAGCTATATCTCCTGGATCCTGACCGCTTGTCTGGATGGCTGGATGCTTTGGCCTCAAAGGGAAAGACTCAGGCTTGACAAGTTTCTAAATAATCGATGGAGAACCTCATGGGGAGAAGAAAAACATGTCAGCAACCTTTCCACATTTCAATATCAAGGACTTGGATTTAGCTGGCTGAACCACATTTTTTACTAAGGTGATGAGCTTCTTAAGGCCCTGGGGTATCTATTTTTAGAGTACAAGCATACATTTGTTAATGCCAGGTCATCCATTAAGTCTCTGCTGTGCTGTCAGTTGGATAACCTAGACAGAGGGCCTCAGCTCTTTATCTGTGGATTTGGCCAGCATGTTCAGGGCAAATAGGGTCACTGAAATGGAGCATCTAACAATTATACTTTTTTTACATCCAACAATTATTCTCTTTTCTAGCCAGTGCCAGCAATTATGTCTGAGTTAAGCCTCAAATAAAAAAATGTTAATGAATCCCTTAATCTTCTTTTGGAATGTGATGCTGATCTAATATTGTTTCCATAAGTTTCTGGGGAATGGACCCATAAAGGTTGGTGAGGCTCAGATCAACTCTTATCCTCCCAGGGGGACAATTCATGTGTTTATAGTGGATACTGGTGTTTCTGAAGCACAGAACCCATCTGTAGCCAGTTGGTAAATTTGATATGATTTTCCACCAAGGGTTAGAAGAGTTAAAATTATAATTAAATCATATTGCTTACTGCAGCTTTAATTAACACCTCACATTCACATACCGATTGTGGCATCAACCATGCAAGGTAACAACCAGCTGATATGTAGCAGTTAGGGGTTAGGTGTCTTGCTCAGGGTCACACACTTCATAATTTTGCCAGGTGGAGCTGAGGACCGAACCAGCAACCCTCTGGTTTCCAGACAACCTGCTTTGATTTCAATTGGAAAACCCTGGAGTGGATGGAAAATTTTTAACCTGCATTTCGCCATGAAAATTTCATTTTGGCACAGTAACAAAAGAGACACACCACTGCTCTCTAGTGTGTAATATGAAACAAACTGGGCATTCCGTCAACAAACTAATTGTACTGTCTTTTGTACGCGTCTCTTATGCAGTTGTAATAATAAATACATGTAACAAAAAAAGCTTCGGAACAAATTAAAGCTGCAGAAAGCCATACGATTTCATTATAGTTTTAGTTGAAATAATTTATTTTAACCGTTGCATATCACTAAAATATTTAATTGAAGGTTTCCTTTAAAACAATGTGTGTCTGTGAATGCCTGGCCTTTTGTATTTAGTTTTTTTTTTTAAACTGGATCCGGTCTGATTCAAATAACCAATCAGTGTTAGCTAGCTCGTAACTAACCAGTCACAGGCACTCTGTACGAACAAGGGTCATCTGGGTTCTACATGTCTTGGTTTGGCACGGCAGCTCGTGTGCAGAAGTTGTGTCAAGAGCTATGGGAACTTGTACAAACTTTCCAATGCCTCCTTTGCCTACAGTACAGTATAGTACAAAACAAGCCAAAAGAAGGAAGACCTTGGAGGAGAGGAGAGACAAAGACAGTGCTAGATAAAAAGAGAGATTAGATGTGGTTCAGCATCGGATAGGCATTTTCGAGTTGGCAGGATATGCAGGAGTGTAAGGGGCTGAAGAGCGATGCAGAGTAATATGAGGCAGCAGAGAGAGAGGTGGAAGGTTTTAGGTTGGAACGTTCATATTGCCTACTGCAGCTTTAATTGTAAAGCGCTTTGAGTGCCTGTTGAGACTAGAGAAGCGCTATGTAAAATGCAGTACACTGGGCTTGCAACTTGAGCCAGCAGCTGATCATGACTTTATGTGGTTGAAAATGCTGTCTTTGTGTGGACAGAAGGCCAGAACAGGTAGAGAGAGAGAGAGAGAGAGAGAGAGAGAGAGAGAGAGAGAGAGAGAGAGAGAGAGAGAGAGAGAGAGAGAGAGAGAGAGAGAGAGAGAGAGAGAGAGAGAGAGAGAGAGAGAGAGAGAGAGAGAGAGAGAGAGAGAGAGAGAAAGATGTGTTAGTGTAAATGTAATTTCTTCTGGGTTGAGCATGAGTGGCATGATGGGTGAGTCTGTGTTTCACCAAAATCTGCGACCCTTCAGATTATCTGACCCTACTTTTAAAACACACTATTTCAGATAGGATACAGCAGTGAGATACAGTTAAGCTTAGATATAAGGTTAGTGATGGTATTGTAACCGGTTATTTTCTTGCCCGGTGCAGGATTCGATACGGGGTGTACTGCACCACAAGGCGACATCACTAACCGCTCGGCTTAAGGGTCAGACCTGTTAGCTAGGGGCTAACGTGTCTTATTAGTAGTTTACAGTATGTTGGTCATAAAGTTGGAGTTCCATTCCATGCCATTATCCAAACCGCTTATCCTGCTCTCAGGGTCGCGGGGATGCTGGAGCCTATCCCAGCAGTCATTGGGCAGCAGGCGGGGAGACACCCTGCACAGGCCATCAGGCCATCACAGGGCTGACACACACACATTCATACCTACGGACAATTTAGTATGGCTGATTCACCTGACCTACGTGTCTTTGGACTGTGGGAGGAAACCGGAGTCCCCGGAGGAAACCCACGCAGACATGGGGAGAACATGCAAACTCCACACAGAAGACGTACTGGGATGACCCCCAAGGGTGGACAACCATGGGGCTCGAACCCAGGACCTTCTTGCTGTGAGGCGACTGTGCTAACCACTGCGCCACCGTGCCACCCCAAAGTTGGAGTTATTAATGTTAATTTTAGACGTGGGTTTGATGTGGTTAAAATTAGGATTAGCATCTGGTGGTGGCCAAAATTGTATGTTTTATGGGCAGGGTCTGACTGTCAAGATAATTTAAAAAAAATTTTATATTGGAATGCATCCAGCCCCATATAACCCCTTTTTGACCAACCTAGTATGTGACCTCAGCCAACCTGTTACTCTGAGATTCAGTCCCTTAAGTGCATCATTAAGTGGCGATTAGGAATAAATCAAAAGGCTTTTTTTTCTCCTGCATTCAATCAGATAGAGCAACTCTGAGGGCATATTCATGATCCCCCAAGGGCTCTGCAGTCACGCTGGTGGGGTAAAATGTTAAATCGACCGTGCCAGTTTAAACTCCAAATCACCTGCACAGTCTGTTGAAATACTAGATTTGAACATCTTATCTTTTCTGTTCATATCCTTGAACAGAAAACATCTATTATTGATACGATGACAACGGATGAAATCGGCTGTTAGAACCGGAATAATACAGGGGAAATAATGTTACAGTAAAATAACGCACAGATCTCGGCCAGACAGATCGCTTGAAGGGAATCTTATCTGCAGAAAATGGGACATACCTTGTGAGCCTTGAACTACCTTTAAATTAATGATCTTTGCCAATTTCCTTTCTTTATTATTGCCTTACTTTAGTACTTTTATCATCTATTAATGCCTTTTATGAATGTTATTACTTATTTCTACATACGTTGCTGACTTCACCCTTCGTCACAAGCATTTCATTGTTCAGAATGACTCAGTGGGTTTTTTTTTTTTTGCACACATAACAAATAAAGACTGAACTTTGATCACAAACAACTGTTGTATGACGATGTCTTGATTCATGCTCAGTGATCCGGGTAAGGACATCCCAGAAAGTTGAATCAGTTCGTCTGCACACAGCGTTTATTGGGAGAAACGTTTCATCACTCAGCTCAGTGACTTTGTCAGTCTCAACTGACTGCAGGTATCTGTATCCGAAAGCTGAATCAGATGAAGTGATTAAGCTTGCTGGGATGTTGTATGAAGAGGTGTAGAGCTATCACAGCCCCCATCTCCCACCCCTCAACCCCAAACAACCACTTCTCCATCCTTCCCTGTGCTGTTCTGATAGTCCTCATTCCCTGCACCTTGTGGACGTCATCGTCCAGCCATTTTCACAATGTCATTTTTTTTTTTAATTTATTTTCTCCCCACCTTTTTCTCCCCAGTTGTATCCGGCAAATTACCCCACTCTTCCGAGGCGTCCCCGTCGCTGCTCCACCCCCTCTGCCGAGCTGGGGAGGGCTGCAGACTACCACATGCCTCCTCCAATACATGTGGAGTCGCCAGCCGCTTCTTTTCACCTGAGAGTGAGGAGTTTTGCCAGGGGGTTTAGCGCGTGGGAGGATCACGCTATCCCCCCCAGTTCCCCCTCCCCCCTGAACCGGCGCCCTGACCGACCAGAGGAGGTGCTAGTGCAGGGACCTGGACACATACCCACATCCGGCTACCCATCGGCAGACACGGCCAATTGTGTCTGTAGGGATGCCCGACCAAGCCGGAGGGAACACAGGGTTTCGAACCGGTGATCCCCGTGTTGGTAGGCAATGGAATAGACCGCCACGCTACCCGGACGCCCACCATGTCATCATTCTAGCCTGGTGTAACTGCTGGGTACAGCTGTATACCTTCAGATGCACTGGACAAAAAAAAAAAAAAAAAACGTTATTGCAAAAGTGAGCCAAATCGGGATTTTTAAATTTTCTTGAACTTAATTTGAAAAGGCGCTAAATTTGCTCGCCCAACACATTTAAATTTTTTTTCAAAAAAATCACACGGTAAAAATGTGCCAAGCTGTGCAGCAATTCATCAAAGGTCGGCCGCGTGTAAGCGCAGCCTGAACCAGGGCTGTTGACTGCAGCATATGCTCCGCTGTATGAAAGAAGGGCAACAAAACCGTCGCTGGATGCGAGAAATACCAGCAGCCGCGCCAAACGCTGTCATGTTAAAATGCATCAATTGGCATCTGCTGGAAGTCCTCGGCAGAAATGCCCAGCTGTTCTTAAATAGAGAAGAACGTCGTTAATTTGCTGTCATACCCCATTCAATGGGTGAGGCCTAGCTAAGCGTCCTGGATCGTTTACGGTAATGATTATACTTGTATGATGTTCACGTATCATATAGCAATATGTCTAAACATGTGCACGTGTGAAAGGAAACAGGGCGTCCGACATGCTTGAATTGAGGAGCATGTGTTGGTGCATGTTCAGAATCATGTTTACTGTGAGGATTATGGCTCCGGCTCCATGTCCCGGTTTCAGTGCACAAACCCGGTGTTGGCCATGCTGTACCGGACCAGATGAAAGGCACGGCCGTAATGGCATTTCTCTGCCTTTAGCCTCTGCGCCACAAGCAGGTTTGGCTTTTAGCCTCTTTGATGTAGACACACGTGCTGAGCTGCAGTGCTCTCAGGTTCCACATCTGGGTGTGTGTGTGTGTGTGTGACTCAAAACCAAACTGTTAAGAATGCGATTGCTGCAATAGATTTTAGTTATGTCACAGCTATGACCATAAAGAAGATAACTTACGGGACAGGAAACATTAAAATAACAAAAACAAGATTGATTCTATTGTAAAACTCAACTTACAAGTTTTTTCTTTGTTGGATTCGTTGAAAATGAATATTTTGACATTTCAGGACATTATGCCTTTCTGATAAATCCCGTCAATGGCTATTTTCTTTTTTTTGCGATACACAGCAAGGGAGAAACAAAAGAATAGATTATTTAAAAAAATGGATTTCAAGAACGAGAAACCTGCCTGGCATTTCTACCGAGCCTGTCACACTTTTTTATTTTTCTTATCACATATTATTCTTTGGACACAACCACCATTTTTCCATTGAGTTCTACTTTGGCCCATAACCCACTGTAATAGCAACCATTATTTCGATACCTGACCTATCCGTCCATGAAAGAACGGGGGGAATTTACAGCAGTTTCCACACTTCCTTTTATCACACTGTCCCTTAGACCAGTATTTCACTATTCATTATATCGCACGGTGGTGATGCCATGCATAAAGCAAATTCTGAGTTCTTTTATTAAAGATTCTATTGCGCTATATTATATGAAAAATAGGGGAGATCAAGGACACACACACACACACACACACACACACACACACACACACACACACACACACACACATCTTGCTTGCAACCGTCCTTGTCATGTATCCTGCATGCACCTATACTGCATCTGCTCAGATCCACATCGGGCCTCATAAGGAACAAGCCCATAAAGGCCTAAACACAGTGATGCAATCTCTCTGACACATCGTTTGATGGATGTGATTGGAGAAGGCAAATGAAACCTGTTCTGCTGCCTTGCTGCCGCCTCTTTCTTCCCCTGCCTCCCCTGTGCTCGGGTGATGATAGTGCAGCAGGCATTGAAGGTCTGCTTTGAACAAAAAAGTTCAGTATGAAAAGGAATGGGATATTAGGCACCGCGAGGCGATGGCGGCGCAGGCACTCCCTCCCCTGGAGCTGTCATATAATTAGATAAAAGTGGATGCTGCGCTTCAAGGCTCACCCCGTGGAGAATTCCCCTCGACCCACGGGTCAGCATGAAGAGAGAGCGGTAGGGGAAATGCAAGAGGCTTCTGCCTTCACGTCAAGGTGACATCATTTCAAAGCTGAGGGAAAGGTAGCGGAGCACATATGGCGCATATTCTGTTAGATTAGTGCCCTGCTGCGTACACGATAAGACGATATGCAGACTGTGTGTTGTGAACACACAGATTCGTGGTCTCTAACGCTTTGCTGCCAGCAGCCAGCCTAGTTGCACTAAGCAACTCCTGGTGTTTAACTGTATGAACACAAATCAGAGGCTTCACCTATGGTTATGATTATGGTAGGAAAATAAACCTCATGATTTGTTTTTTAATTTTACATTTCTTTTTACGTTCTTGTGCGTTTCTTATTTGTGTTTTTATGCATTAGGTAAAGATCTTGAAATTGCCGTTGTGTATGAATCGTGCTATACAAACAAAAGCTGGTCTTGCCTTGCATTCGTTACTGCATGTCAATATTGAATCAGACCCATATATTGAAATATCGTTGTGCGATTTATTAGATAATAGTTAATTAGGTAACAGAAAGGGACAGAATGCAATAAATGAATGAAAATAATAGCACAGTTGTGTAACCTATCATTGTGCTTTATTCTCTTTGTTAGCCTCCTATAATTACTTCTTGCTATTTCAGAGCCGCCACACTTTTTCGCCAGTGATTATTCATGCCCTCCACAACGTTCAGCTTCATTTCCAGTCGCCAGTTGCCGTTGAAAAGGTGTTTTTTTAACACTTCATATGATGTGAAAATCAGCCTGTGTTTCAAATACTATACGACATAATCCACTTGACTCTCAACAGTCTCTGCAAGCCATATTTTGTACTTGTCCATTTGAAGCCACTGATTGTTGAGACTGCACACTTGCTGAGTACACTGCTGACAACCAAGCTAGTGCACGCAGACACACAACGGAAATTTTAAAGCTTCACCACAGTCATTTTTTTGTTTTTTAAATTTTCATTAACCTTTAACAGAGTTGCTGTTATGATGTCATGTTGTGTGATCACAGATCAGATTGTAACATCTGATATAAATCGTACGGGATGTGTTAAACAAGATAATTGTTGTGTGAACCCACCCTTTCCTTATGGTGATACTTGATCCTGTGTGATATGTGAACGTGTCACATGAACAAGTGATTGGTGCTTAACACGCTTGTTCCTTATTGCTGTGTTGAGAGCAAGCCTAAGGAAGCGGATGAGAAATGTGTTTTGCCATGTGAATTTATTTGCTGAAAATTAAAATAGAAATTAAATAGAGGTTGGGTTATTTTTTTTTTATTCCCCCCCTTTTTCTGCCCAATTATATCCGGCCAATTATCCCACTCTTCCGAGCCATCCCGGTCGCTGCTCCGCCCCCTCTGCCGATCCGGGGAGGGCTGCAGACTACCACATGCCTCCTTTGATACATGAGGAGTCACCAGCTGCTTCTTTTCACCTGACAGTGGGGAGTTTCGCCAGGGGGACGTAGCGCATGGGAGGATCACTCTACCCCCCAAACAGGCACCCCCGGCTGACCAGAGGAGGCGCTAGTGCAGTGATCAGGAAATATACCCACATCCGGCTTCCCACCCACAGACATGGCAAATTGTGTCCGCAGGGATGCCTGACCAGGCCGGAGGTAACATGGGGATTCGAACCAGCGATCCCCGTGTTGGTAGGCAACAGAATAGACCGCCATGCCACCCGGACGCCCCAGAAGGTGGGTTATTTTTTAGTGCATAGTGGACATAGGTAATCATGTACTAAGATAACTTACTCAAGCTATATCATTTTCTATTGGTTTATTTAACCTTTATTTAAACAGGAAAAGATTCATTGAGATTAAACAATCTCTTACAGGAGCATCCTGGCCAAGACAGGCAGCAGCACAACTGACAGGGTTGCGGACATACAAACATGTCACAATTTACAATAAAAATAAGAATAAATAAATAAATAAATGACCGAATCATAAAATATCAGAAACATTCGTACATGTCATCAACATCAGGGATCATTCAGGCACAAAGTAAATCGGCCAAAACATCAGCAGCCAGATGTGCCCGCCTCCAAATCATTAAGAAGTACTTTAAATGAACCCAATGAGACCCGCTCCCCAAGATTCAGGTCATTTTGCAACTGATTCCAAGCAGAGGGAGCAGCATGCTTAATGGCCATATGGTGTGATAACCCGAACACGCGCTGACATACCTGATGTAGCTGACGGTGTGGAGAATCCGTGACTTAGTTCACATCTCTTATCTGTCCAAGTGCAGTTGAGAACCATGATGTCCAGTGCATGAAGTTAGTATACTTCCAACACTGCTGAATCTGTCGAGGTGGATGACACACTTGAGGGCATAGGTGTACACTGCAGCATCCAGAGCTCTCTAACAAAGCAGTGATATGAAGCCCTGGGGTTTCAACAAAGCACCAGAACCTGGACTTAAATGTTAAAACTACCCTATAGCATGAGTCACATGTGATTTATGTGACCTTACAAGAGGTCAATCAATAACTGAACTTGAACAAGATGTCTGGTACTAGACTCCATAGAGACTAACAATTCAAAGCTGGAATGGCATACATCAATATTTTTTTTGGAACTGCTTTCCTTCCCCGTACAGGGTCCTGGTTTTATTTGTGTTTGTGAGCAATAATGTGAGCGAGCGAGTGTGGCGTTAATCTGTTGTTTTATGGTGAAGAGCTTTATTCTGCAGTAGTACCAGCAGCCCTGCACTAGAAAATGTGCCCATTCTGTGACCACAAGGCTGATTATTCGTTTACTGAAGTTGCTATAAAACCGGCTGTCAAATGATATCACGGATAAGCAGCAGAGATTTCTGGATCTTGGAGAATCTGGATACCTTACACAAGTCCAATGTACTGTTTATGCTGTATCTATCTATCTATCTATTATCTATCTGTCTATCTATGTCTGTCTGTCCGTCCGTCCGTCTGTCTAGTATCTATCTATCTGTCTGTCTGTCTAGTATCTATCTATCTGTCTGTCTATCTACTATCTATTTATCCGCAATTCTTTTTGAACTGTAATTTTCTTACTTTTTTCTATCAGTAAAGTCTCTCAATTTATTGAAAAGCACCTCTTAAATAAAATGTATCATCATTATTGATATTATCTGTCTGTCTGTCTTTCTGTCTGTCTGTCTGCCTGCCTGCCTGCCTGGGGATTTCAATGTTGTCTGTTGTCATTTATGTCTTTAACATCCATTAGCTTTGTTTTGCCACGGCAATCAGGCTCCCTGGAAATGACAATTATGGAATTCATAATTATGGATGATAATGAATAATCAATGAGGGAAAGTTTTTCACTGGGTATTAACTTTAATCAAGCATAAGAAATTGGAGTAGTTATTAGCTGCGTTGAATCTGGCCGTGGCAGAGCCTGCGGAGGATGTTTGTACGAGGCTCCCGGCAGAGGAAGGATAGCGTGCATATTGCCCACACACTGATGTGGTGTATAAATAAAATATCATGATGAGTTTTATGTTGTATCACATGTGCATAAAAATGTTAATTTCTTCAAGTAATTGCTTCCTCTGTGTGACAAGTATGAATTAAAAAGGATGCTCATTTTTGACTTGGTATGTGTGGGGCAATCTTTTTTAAGGCTTTGCCAGGCCTTTTAGGTCACCTCTTCAATACTCAGTATTCAATACTCATTCTGTTTTGATATAGTTAAATTGATAGGAATGTAACTGTAATCCCAACCATGACCGCGTTGCAATCTCCATGGGAATTATGCATCAAATCTCTTTGCTTTTACTTTTCAATTTAATGCCCAGTTTGCTAGGTAAAAGAAAAAAAAATCTTTTTGAGGCTACCCTTAATAACACTCAGTGGCTTTGGCCTAAAAGCTGTTTGTTTTGTGTGTTTTTTTTTGCCAAAGTGCTATGAGGGAAAAGCAAATAAATATATGACAGAAGTATACAAACAAAAACAACACAGTGGCAATGCATTAAGAACTGGGACACTTTACCAAGAGCAAAAATCCAATCTATAACTTCAATATTGTAAACCTTTAATAATGCAGGTTCTGCCTCATTTACCCGGCAGTCTTCTGTCAGGTTCTCCTCGCTTGGGTTGCGGCATCTTCTCAGACTCGGGCTCTGCTCACTGTGTCCACCTAATGGGGCATGCTCATGGTCAATTATAAGAGGTATTTGAAAGGTAGAAGCTGGGATAGACTAAATTAGTTGCGGGGGCTGAACAAGCCGGGGTATACGGCACACTTTGGAAGTGGATGCCGTGTGTTTGTAGCCTGACCCATACCAATTCAGGGCAGCGTTTCTTTGTTCACTTCCTGACAAAAGCTACCTTTGAAAGCACCGAAAAGATGTTTTTGAAGAGAACAGACATGAGAAATCGACACGTTAGACCCAATATTTGGTATTCCAACTCATAACTAAGATTACAAATTTGCATCAGGGGGCTTTACAGCGACACAACATCCTGTCCTTGGACTCTCGCATCTGATAAGGAACAATGCCCTAAAAAAAGAAAAGAAAAAGAAAACCTTCAACGGGGAGAAAAAATAGGAAGAAACCTCAGGGAGAGCAACAGATGAAGGATCTCTCTCGCAAGACAGACAGATGTGCAATGGATGTTGTATTTACACAATTTACAGAATACAACATTGAAAGAGGATAACAGAATTATAATGGAATTATAAAATGTATGATGAATATGATGAGGAGGATGCCAAGCAGTGTCCAGATGCTGCCGGAACAGTCCAGGACCCCAGCCACGCGACCAGCATCGCCATGTAAAAATAAATTAGTCACACATCTTAGTGAGAGTGAGAGATCCATCCATTACTCGAACCGCTTATCCTGCTCTCAGGGTCGCTGGAGCCTATCCCAGCAGTCAGTGGGTGGCAGACACTCTGGACAGGCCGCCAGGCCATCACACAGGGCCAACATACACACGCACATTCATACCTAGGGACAATTTAGTATGGCCGATTCACCTGACCTACACGTCTTTGGACTGTGGGAGGAAACCAGAGCCCCCGGAGGAAACCCACACAGACACGGGGAGAACATGCAAACTCCACACAGAAGACAAACCGGGACGACCCCCAAATTTGGACAACCCCGGGGCTTGAACCCAGGACCTCCTTGCTGTGAGGCGACCACGCTAACCACGGCGCCACCGTGCCGCTGTGAGAGAAGGTTATAACATTAAAACAGGATAACAAATTATATAGATTTAAAAGATATAGAAAAAGAAAATGTGATGAGGGGCAGTGACGCCCCCAAGGAGTGGCCAGGGGTGGCCACGGCCACCCTGATACTATCCCTGGCCCCCCACTGCCCCCCCCCCAGCTATGCACATCAGATATTTAGTAACATTAACAGTAAAAAAAACAAGAAACCAAAGTATTTCAGTATGTGATTCCTTAACTCTCATATAGACAGTTTTCAGCTAGCCTAATCGGTTTACTACAACAGCATGATAGCATTCCTGGAATTCAGTCATGGCTTTTGATTTTGGTGGGCCACCCCAAGATTTTCGGTGGCCGCATTTGGCCACCCCTATGAAAAAATTCTGGGGGTGCCACTGATGGGGGGGATGCCAAGCAGTGTCCAGGTGGCGACCACTGTCACCATGGAGACCTGGGAGGAGGGTAGACTGCACATACACACAGCGGGGGGACACACATCACACCATTAACATACACACAGAAAGAGGAAGAAGACATCGTTCAGAGAGAGAGAGAGAGAAGACGTGAGAGGAGAGAACAGTTTGCAACAGTCAATAATCTATACGCTATGAGCTCGTTGGCAGAACAGTGCTTGGTAAGTAAAGATTAGTACTTTCAGTTTTATAGGAATAACTATGAAACCATGTGAATGATGGATTTGCTTTTATCGATAATCGCCAATGCTGGCGTATTTCTTTTAACCAACTACTGTTTGCTGATGAAAGGCAGTTTACTAAAGTCTGAGTGGGCTATTTCAGGTCAACAGCTCAGTCGTCTCAGAAGACCCCTATTTTGGATATATAGCCCGAGGTGATTGAGATTGATTGGATTTGGGTATATTGAGCAATATGCTGGAGTGAGATGTTGTCTGCTGAATGTGACCGTATGCGTAGGCCCGGTTTTAGTGTTGTTGTTTTTTTTAATGCAGTAGAGAGGTGAGTGTAGGTCTTTTCACTGCTGAAAGGGAGGATAGATGTGGGGGCTTTGTGGGGCCAGAATTCAGCTTAACCTTCTGAGGCAGCGGTCGGGAACCTATGGCTCGCGAGCCATATATGGCTCTTCCGGTGACGGCATATGGCTCCCAGACAATTTTGAGTTGAAAAAAATTTTTTTTAAATCAGTTTGGAACTGATTTTAAAATACTTGTGATATTTCTTAATAATACTGTGTCATTTTAAAGTAAACAGAAATTAGTTTTGAAGATAAATTTCACGGGTCACGGGTCACCCGTGGGTCGGGTCGGGAACCAATGGCTCGCGAGCATGTCCGGGTCATTGTAAAGGTGGAGAAATCAATTTGATCAGATAGCCAACTAGTTTATCCGCTTCAACCCTTGTAACGGAAAAGATGGCGAAAAGAAAAAAAGACTGATTACCGTGCATTCCAGGCTGCGTGGACAGAGGAATTTGCATTTGTGGAGAGAGCAGGATCTGCGGTATGTCTAATATGCAATGATAAAATTGCATCGATGAAACGGTCAAATATAAAGCGGCACTTCGATACGCACCATGCTTCATTTGCATCGAAATATCCAGCGGGGGACAGCAGGAAAAGGGCATGCGAGGAGCTACAGCGGAGAGTGCAGACGAGTCAGCAGCAACTACGTGTGTGGACCAAGCAAGGTGACGGGAATTCCGCTAGCTTTGCGGGGGCTTTGGCAATAGTAAGGAATGGAAAGTCATTCACAGATGGCGAGTATGCCAAAACATTCATGCTTGATGTGGCCAATGAACTGTTTGATGACTTCCCAAATAAAGACAAGATAATCAAACGAATAAAAGACATGCCCCTGTCAGCAAGAACTGTGCACGATCGTAGCATCATGATGGCAAATCAAGTCGAGGAAACACAAATTAAGGACATAAACGCCGGGACATACTTTTCTCTCGCGTTAGATGAGTCAACAGACGTTAGCCATCTATCTCAGTGCAGTATCATTGCCAGGTATGCTGCAGGTGACACACTGCGTGAGGAAAGCTTGGCTGTTTTGCCAATGAAAGGGACAACAAGAGGAGAGGATTTATTCATGTCTTTCATGGAGTTTGCTAAAGAAAAAAAACTACCTATGGATAAACTTATTTCTGTCTGTACTGATGGTGCACCCTGTATGTTGGGGAAGAACAAAGGATTTGTAGCGCTTCTCCGTGAACATGAAAAGAGAGCCATCCTAAGTTTTCATTGCATCCTGCACCAGGAGGCGCTTTGCGCTCAGACGTGTGGCCAGGAGCTTGGCGAGGTGATGTCTCTGGTCATTCGAGTGGTCAACTTTATTGTTGCCCGAGCTTTAAATGATCGCCAGTTTAAAGCTCTGTTAGGAGAAGTTGGGAATCATTATCCCGGTCTGCTTTTACACAGCAACGTGCGTTGGTTGTCAAGGGGGAAGGTGCTCAGCCGTTTTGCAGCTTGCCTGAGTGAAATCCGGACTTTTCTTGAAATGAAAGGCGTCAAGCATCCTGAGCTAGACAACACTGACTGGCTCCTGCAGTTTCACTATCTCGTGGACATAACTGGCCATCTGAACCAGCTCAATGTGAAAATGCAAGGTATTGGAAATACAATCTCATCCCTTCAACAAGCAGTGTTTGCATTTGAAAGCAAGCTGGAAGTCTTTCTCAGGGACATTGAAACAGGTCGTCTTCTGCACTTTGAAAGACTGCAACAATTTAGAGATGCATGCTTAGCAAGTGACTCCACTCAACATCTGGATCTCCAGCAGCTAGCTGGCTTTACGTTCAATCTCCTGCAGTCATTCAAAGCACGTTTTGGAGAATTTCGTGCGCGCACTGGTCTTTTCAAGTTCATCACTCATCCACATGAGTGTGCAGTGGACAAAATCGACCTGACATGCCTCCCCGGGGTCTCTATCGGAGACTTTGAGCTGGAAGTTGCTGACCTGAAGGCATCAGACATGTGGATGAGTAAGTTCAAGTCACTTAATGGAGAGTTGGAAAGTCTTGCGCGACAGCGAGCAGAGCTGGCGAGGGAACACAAGTGGACAGAAATTAAAAATCTTCAACCTGAAGACCAGCTGATTCTTAAAACTTGGAACGAGCTTCCTGTGACATAGCACACAATGCAGCGTGTGAGTATTGCCGTATTGACCATGTTTGGCTCTACATATGCATGTGAGCAGTCTTTCTCGCATATGAGGAACATTAAGACCAACCTACGCTCACGTTTAACTGATGGAAGCCTCAACGCCTGCATGAAGCTCAACCTCACCACGTATGAACCAGACTACAAGGCCATCAGCAAAACCATGCAGCACCAGAAGTCGCATTAAAAGTAAGACATATTTAATTTATTATACGTTAAAAATACTATATGGCTCTCAATGAAATATATTTAGAAATATTTGGCTTTTATGGCTCTCCCAGTCAAAAAGGTTCCCGACCCCTGTTCTGAGGAGTTGCACAAAAAAAAAGAAAGAAAAAAAAAGAAAAAAGAAAATGCCAACTGGTTACCTTCGCTGACATAACTGCCTCTTCGAACTTCCAAGCTAGCTTCCTTTGCATACAGGTCAAACGGCATCAGACCAGTTACGAGGTAATTGTTATCAGTGCATGCTTATGATAAAACTAATTTATGCAACGTTATGCTCCTAAAACTAAACCCCACTAAAATGAAACGATGCCTTTTTAATGCTGAACTATTGTGTTTCACCTCTCTGTCATGGTGTCGTGGAAGTAGCCTGGGCCTGCCTAGATTTATGTTGACTTCCATTAAAAAAGAGCACCTCCGGGTCACTTTGTGACACACTCTGCAGTGAAATAGACAGTCCTCCAGCTAACATTTATTTGCCGTGTCTTAACACTAAATGTTCCATAGTCCCCCTTTTAGTGCCGTTTCTTGTTGTAGTCGTTGCAGTTTGTTTCCACTTAACTGTTTCGCTATTCACATTTGAATTCGTTTGACTTTTTAAAAAAGTGTGCCTGAAATTTGTGTGTGTGTGTGTGTGTGTGTGTGTGTGTGTGTGTGTGTGTGTGTGTGTGTGTGTGTGTGTGTGTGTGTGTGTGTGTGTGTGTGTGTGTGTGTGTGTCTGAGCAGCCAGGGAGTGAGGCCTGGAGGCATCACACCACTCTGGACTGAGTCATAGCAAAGACAGGACAACTAATTTAACTGATGTTTCCACCCTCCGCAAGGGGATTTCAAAAACACTGTGGACTCATGAGAAACAGGAGATTTTGAGTGTCAGGCTTTAGCGATGAAGTATTTGATTCACGGTAAATATACACCAATCAGCCAAAACATTAAAACCACCTGAGGCCACTGCTGTCAGGGAGTACCGTTGCCATGAAGGGGTGTACCTGGTCTGCAACAATGTTTAGGGAGGTGGTATGTGTCAAAGTTAACAGCTGCGGGTGTCCGTGTGGCATGGCGGTCTATTCCGTTGCCTGCCAGCATGGGGCTGTCTGGTTCGAATCCCCGTGTTACCTCCGGCTTGGTCGGGCGTCCCTACAGACACAATTGGCCGTGTCTGCGGGGGGGGGCGGATGTGGGTATGTGTCCTGGTTACTGCACTAGCGCCTCCTTTGGTCGGTCGGGGTGCCTGTTCGAGGGGGAGGTGGAACTTGGGGGGAATAGCGTGATCCTCCCACGTGCTACGTCCCCCTGGTGAACCTCCTCATTGTTAGGTGAAAAGAAGCGGCTGGTGACTCCACATGTATCGGAGCCGGAGGAGGCATGTGGTAGTCTGCAGCCCTCCCCGGATCGGCAGAGGGGATGGAGCAATGACCGCTATGGCTCGGAAGAGCAGGGACAAGTACAATTGGGGATAAAAGGGGGGGGATTTAAAAAAAAAAGAAGTTAACATCCACATGAATGCGAGGACCCAAGGTTTCCCAGCAGAACATTGCCCAGAGCATCACACTGCCTCCCTCGGCTTGCCTCCTTCCCATAGTGCATCCTGGTGCCATCTCTTCCCCTGGTAAACCCACATACACCTAGCCGCCCACTAGATGTAAAAGAAAACGTGATTCATCAGACCAGTCCACCTTCTTTCATCGCTCCATGGTCCAGTTCTGACGCTCATGTGCCCATTGTAGGTGCTTTCGACAGTGGACAGGGGTCATCATGGGCGCCCCGACCGGTCTGCGGCTACGCAGCCCCATACACAGCAAGCTGTGATGGACTGTGTGTTCTGACACCTGTCTTATCATAGCCAGCATTAACTTTTTCAGCAATTTGAGCTACAGTAGCTCTTTTGTGGGATCAGACCAGACAGGGTAGTCTTCACTCCCCACCCGCATCAATGGGCCATGGGCGCCCATGATCCTGTAGCCAGTTCGCCGGTTGTCCTCCCTTGAACCATTTTTGATAGGTACTGACCACTGCAAACCGGGAACACCCTGCAAGACCTGCCATCTTCGAGATGCTCTGACCCAGTCGTCTAGCCATCACAATTTGGCCCTTGTCAAAGTCGTCGCTTAGATCCTTACGCTTGCCCACTTTTCCTGCTTCCAACACATCAATTTCAAGAAGTGACTGTTCACGCGCTGCCTAACATATCCCGCCCCTTGACAGGTGCCATTGTAATGAGATAAACAATGTTATTCACCTACCTGTCAGTGGTTTTAATATTTTGGCTGATCAGTGTATATCCCACACTTCTAAAGCACATCCCTCTCAATGTGTCCTTCTATGGCATTCCTGGACCATGTCCCAGCCATGGAATAAAAATTGCCTAGCTTTGTTTGAGCAATGTACCGACACACAAGGTTCTCCAATGAGACGGTGCAAAGCATACATTAATAACATATGCCGCTGCTTCATTCAAGGTTCCCCACAGTGTCTATCATACCATGAGATGAAAAAGAGTGAAGAAAAGGAGTTGCACCTAAGGGGATTAATAAAGCAAATTGAGTGAAAATAATCTTGACAGGACCTAGTCTATAATACTAATGGAAAAATGAACTCATAGACCCCTTATACAAATGGATCACGGCTATTCTCACATTTTCAACATGTTTGGGTTTTTTTGTTGACACTATTATGGTACACCTTGAGTGTATTTGAATACAATGTCTTTATGCATGCTCAGTAATCCAGGTAAGAAAATCCACCTAGTTGGGTGTTTGTCAGAGCCAGGGAGACACCAAAACAATGCACCAGCCGATCGAAGAGAGAAGGACAACAACTAAGTGTAAACCAGTGGTGATTCTGTATGTGGTGGGAGCGTCGGAACAGTTGAGACGCATATTCCCCAAACACCGCATCTCAGTTGCTTTCAAAGCCCAAAACACGCTGCGCCAAAAATTGGTCCACCCCAAGGATCGGGTCCCCCGACACAAACAGAGCAATGTAGCGTACGCTGTTCAGCGCCAGGAGGATTGCCGTGACTTGTATATCGGGGAAACTAAACAGCCAAGAGGACGGCACAACACAGGAGAGCTAACTTGCCAGGCCAGGATTCGGTAGTCTACACCCATCTACAGGCCAGTGGCCACTCAGGGATGTGCACATCCTCAATAGGGAGGAATGCTGGTTTGAATGGGGAGTCAAAGAGGCCATCTATGTGAAGAGGGGACAACCATCCCTGAACCGGTGGGGGGGGGGGGGGGGGCTAAGGGTACATCTGTGAAATGTGTATCTACTGGGTAAAAGGTGCAATTTCCAGTCTACAACCGATGCTACTAACGCGTCGTTTTCATGCCATGCTGTTTCATTTAATTACAATAATTATAATTCGTTTAATGAGAGATTCTCCCTTTTGAGGGGTCTAAATTTAGCAGCATGTGTCTGACCATACCCTAGATTCACTTCAGAGATTAAGTTTGATTATTTTTCACATTATATAAATCTGCAGAAAAAGAAAAAAAAAACACAATCTATAGGAGTGAGTTGGCTGCATGTGTGCACGCATGTGTGTGCTTGAGTGTGTGGTATCAGTGGGTGGATGGGGTGGGGGGCCAACCTTCAATATTAAGACAGACTTGTCTCCTTTTCTACCGCCAGACCTATTCCCCATGGCGGCAGTTTGCATTTTACTCTCTGTTATGCAGCAGCGCTTGTCAAGGAAAGATTATTGAAAAAAACATTGGGGAAATAAGTCTAGCTTTTGCCAGTCAGTAGCATTATCAGTCAAGCCAATTATATAGGCCAAATACATGAGAAAATTGGATTCATTTGCTGGGTAAATATTTTATTAATTTGATGGGTAAAGCTGCGTAATGACTGTTCATCATTCGTCAAACAAAATCGTGGGCTTTTGTTCTCGCTGAGCGTCAGACCTGGCTTCAGGTGGAAGGGGAAAAAAGTGGGATAATCTCTGTCTTGCACATGAATTAAAGGTAGTACAGCAATTTGACCAAAGTAAGAGCAGTCACACATTTGTTTAATTTTCAATCATGTATACCGTTTGTTTCTGTTTTTCTTTTGAAAATAGCGCTTATGATGTTTCATGTGTTATAAACAGCTGCAGAATATTCTCATTTGCATTGACTGCACTTGAAACATATGCTATATCCAATTAGGATTTAAAATAACTACAAGTAGGGCTGTAGAATAATTTATAGAATCCTAAACAAGTAGGTTTTACAAAGGCTTAGTCTCTGGAAAAATGGGTCGTCTTTTTTTTTTCGGCTTTAAATATCCATATGTTGACGTTCCTCATGTATCACTGACTTAAAAACAAAACTTTAAAAGCTTTGGAAACGGATCAGAAATCAGTAAAAATAGGAACATTCCTAGACGTTAGGAAGGGGATCATGAAGAATTTTTAGTTTGTGGTCTGTTTTTTATTTTGTCAAAAACAACATGATCAAAAAGAAGACAAAACACTGGAAATCAAATCTTCTTTCGTGCTCGCTTGCTGTAGCGTACATCACCCTTTTTATCATTATTTTCTATTTTTTCTATCACCCAAAATCCCCATCGTCTGTCCCCTGCGGTGTTCCCTCGGGTTTAAGTGATTCCTCCATGCAGTGAAATGCTGTAACACACAAAGCACAAAACAGGGGGGTTAGCTCAGCATGGAGACATATAACTGTCTGGCTGCATTACATGACATGGAAAGAAAGACTTCCTTAATTGTCTCGTTTAATTTTGCCTTTTACAGCAGACCCTTTAAAAATACATGTAACCGGGAAAATATATTTAATGCACATTTCAGAGCTGCAAAATGCTTTTGCACGTCACTAGTCACTCTGTCCTCCTTCCATGTCACATGATTAGCATCCACACAAGAGCTGCCTGGCTCTAATGTCAACCAATAGTGGTTAAACAAAGTGGTCTTTTGTCCATACAGGACCACGGGAGATATTAAAAAGCAATCTAAAACTCAAATAATGGCTGGGTAAATGGCCAGTTGTCAGAAAGGTAATGCATCAGTGTCACCAAGAAAATTGTCCATGCATCAACCTATCGATCTTCAAGAAACCAAAAAAAAAAAGAGAAAAAAAGTGTTATCTGATCCATTACACTCTGCATGGCAACCTCAAACAGTCAAAATTATAAAACTGAAGCTCTCAAGCAGGTGAAACGTGGCGGTAATTACCGTCAGAGTTTTTCGCCTGGAAGCATACGTGCAAAGTCTGATTTTTTACAGGCTTCGTGTTTTGAACATATCAAATTGTTTATACACACCTATCCTTTTTGGTGCAAACCTCTGCCCCTTTCTTATTCTGTGCATCTCATCCTCCTGTACTGACATTTTCTGGATCAAACGTTTAAATTTCTGCACACTTAAACCTGCTTTTCACAACCATGGCTCTGCCTGGAGGGGCTGATCTGGTATGCATTGAATGCTACAAGGTTAAGGAGCATACTGAAGTGGAAGAAATGGTAAGAGAGCAAAAACGTAATTGTGAAATGAATTTATCACCGCGTTGTTCATAGACTCATTGTAATAGGAAAGTAGCAACCCCCCCCCTTTAAAGCTGGTTTTAACATTAATATTCCAATAATAATCCCACTGCATGGTCCTTTCAAGCTTCAAAGACAAACACCACAGGAATATTATTGTTCTTGTGTTGTTAATCAAGCCAAAGTAATTTAAACGGTTGCTTTTGGGACATCATAATTTAATTGATGCTCAGGCAGTTGATATATATCACTCATCTGAGAGACATACGATAAAATATTCTGCAAAAAAATATCAACTTGTCTGCAGTTGGTTTTGACAATGCCGCATTCTTTGAACGCTGATACAAGGGCAGGTTTTTTTTTTCTTTTTTGTATGCTTTAGGGCTGCAGCACTTTGTGAGGAGGCGAGAACAGTAGACTCCTTGTTTCCATGGTTACCCTGTGAGTGAAAAGGAGGGTGCCATGGGGAGGATGCTCGAGGTGAGTTCAGGATGTAGACTGATTTGACCATGCAATATTTTCCATTAAATAATTGGCTCCATAAAAGCCCATCTTGGATGTCCATGCCAGTTCGTAGCTTTATTTCAGTCGGGTTTTATAGCTAACCATGTGGCCCGCACTTTGTTATTGTCAAAGTATTTTTAATGGTAACTTTTATGCTGACCACCCCTGATGAGACATTCATGGTGGTAGACTGATGTATTTGATAGGGATATTTCTCAGCTTTTTTTCTACCCCCATCGTTTCGGAAATAAAAAGGGCTTTGATCTGTGAGGAAACTGGAGTACTGAGGAATATTCATATGAGTTTTAGTATATTAAATCCTACTTTGGTATCTCTGAATACCCTCCTGGAAACTCTTGCTGTCCTAGAAAGAAGAGTAAACCATATTAGGCTGTCGTAAAAAGCCCAATTTTAAGGGATCATGGTTACAAGGTAAAATAATGCCGATACTTCGATATCTCTAAAGCATACTTTATTTAGCATTTCTTCAAGATATGAGATAAATGTGCATTTAAACAAGCTGGAGCCATACAACCATGTTTTCACCCCTCTTAAATTCTTGTTGAGCTAAACTATAATTTTACTATTTAATATTTCAGGATCTTTTGTGTGTTATTAAATATTACTCCTTTGGTCTTGATTATATTTATCAAGCCTACTACTACTATGACTACTACTGCTACTACTATGACTACTAACCACTATGACTACTATGACTACTATGACTACTAACCACTATGACTACTATGACTACTACTACTTTTGCTAACCACTGGGCGGCCAGGTGGCCTAGGGATCAGCACTGTTGCCTCACAGCAAGAAGGTCCTGGGTTTGAACCCCAGGCTGTCCCAGGTCTTTTCTGTGTGGAGTTTGCATGTTCTCCCCGTGTCTGCGTGGGTTTCCTCCAGGTGCTCCGGTTTCCTCCCAGCGTCAAAAAGACATGCATGTTAGGGTTAATACTCCTGCCTGTGCCCCTGAGCAAGGCAATGGAAAGAAGAACTGGCGTTGGTCCCCGGGTGCTGCAGCTGCCCACTTCTCCTTTAAATGCAGAGAAGACATTTCGTTGTAACCTGTACAATGACAAATTAAAGTGGATTTCTCCTCTCTGATGCTATATGTGACTATATGTGAAAAAGTTGAGTTAGTCCCGTCCAAATTCCCACCTTAATTCCACGTTCGATATTGTCAGGATCTGTATGTGAACACATCTCTTTGTGAATGTGTTACCCACTACTTTAGTGAATATGTATTGACAAATATTTAAATTCATAGTATATTTTAACTGGATTCTTATGAAAAAAAGTCAAACTACAGACTGAGCTTTTTGTTGGAAAGCTGATGTATTTGAATACATGAACAGCCAATTGAAACATCTCATCTACTGTACATAAATACTGTACATTTACTGGAAATGAAAGAAATAATATCACCTAAAATGTGAAATTGCAAAAATTATGTCAATTCTTACCTTTTTTTCACACTAAAATCCAGCAGAGATTTATATATAGGCCAGATACCCTATTGGGGAAAATGATCAGAAGTACATTTGTATTTCACCTGGTAGTACTCCACTTGTGTATATTACAAGAAGCCTTGGGGAATTAATCATTAAGGCAATTTCAAACTCTTTTTTTTATCGTCATGAACTCGCTTGTTCCATGCTACGTGATTTACTTTGCGGTAAGATTAGTGGAAGGGAGATGACATGCTTACTGCAGAATTTCATTTCTAAAGTCAAAGATTCTCTGGGAACTGACAGCTGTGTAGTCCTTGCAACAGCCGTGGGCAAAATGACAACCACAGAGGCGTATTACAAATGAATGAGACACAATAAAGTTCAGCCTCTGGTAACAGACAGTGTTTGCTGTCTGCAAAAAGCACATTATCGATGTTTGCGCACACATTCGGTGTGATAGCAAAGGACTCCATCGAGGCTGTTCCTGACTTACTTTACATTAACTAGTAACATAGTACACAGTGCTGCGGTAGCTTTGTTCTACACAGCGGAGGAGCAGCCCGGAGTCTCTGGGTAATTCAAAAGCAGCTGAAGATAGCAGAACACAAGTTGATAATATCAAGTGTGAAGCAAGGTGAACGCCGGCGATCCAACTGGGTAAAGGAGTAGCGGAGGGATTCTGCTATCCAATTTTTTTGTCTTCTTGGGAAGAGACCATGGTGCTTAAGAGAGGAAAAATACACCCCCCCCCTTATCAAATCCATGCTCTCCACTAAGGTCTAATGCCACGAGACAGAAGTATCAAAGGAGGATTCAAATGAAAGGTGCCATTATGTTTTAAAAGTGATTTTCTACAATAGGGAACACTCAATCAAGCCTCGAGGATCGCCAAGGCAGCTCTCTCGCTGCAGGGCTGTGATTGAATGGCCAGCATCAATTCTCTGGCAACCTCTTTTCTTTCTGTGAGCATCTTCTTCTTCTTCTTTTTTTTCAACATTTTTTTATTTCCGATAAGTGTACAATAACCAGCACCAATGGGTAATCATACAAACACAACACCACACTAAGTAGCCTCATAACCCCCAAAGTATACTTAAATACATTTTCTGGAGCTACACTTAGTTTACCTATTATATATATATATATATATATATATATATATATATATATATATATATATATATATATATATATATATATATATATCAGAAAGTGCGCCATGGCTGTATTACATTGAGACCACTCAGGCTGTCTGTGCTTAGTGTGTTAATAGCTGTATTCAAGATGTGCTTGAATATAATAGAGTTATACAATTGAAGTGTTCTTGGTTGCTTCTGCCTACCAAAATTGTACACTTAAAAAAAATATTGCAATATAACCCAGGTTTTGTAAACATCTCAGGTTTGTACTTAAGTATACTTGGAATACACTTACATTATATCAGTGACCACCACACGATACATGTAATGAATCACCAGAGATACACTGCCAGTATACACTCAGAAGCACATATGTATGGAAATATACCTTTAACACACTTATTATATCAACAGTATACTTTCAGTACAGAAAAATGTACTTGGGCGTATGCATGCATGCATGCAGGTACACACGTACACATGCATGCATGTACACATGCAAGCATGTGTGCACACACCACGCATAAACACACACAAGTTGTGTATAAGAGAAACAAAACAAAAAATAAAGGGGAAAACAAAGTTGTAACAGTAACAGAATATGCCCATAACTTATGGTGTACCAATATCCATAAAGGCTTAGGGCCAGAAATTGTCCGAATCCATTATTGATCATCTGTTGAAGAGTTTTCCAAGTAAGAAAGTAACGGGGACCAAGGGTCTTGAAAAATATATCCATAGCTGTGTTTTTCTAGAATTAATCTCTCTAATGGTAACATGCTGATATTTGGTCCAGGAGCAGTTTAGAAGTTGGAGGAGATTAATTTTCCCCAAAATAGAAGTATGCATTTCTCAGCAAAATATGGTATAGAAATGAATGTGCTGCGTGTTTTTTTTTATCTAATTGAAAACTGAGCATATCATTTAATAAATAAAGACAAGGATTTAAATCAAACTCTATTTCCAAAACTGATTTAGTGAAGAAGTGCATCGAATGCCAGAAACTTTGCAACCGATGCATAACGGTCCCTTCTTTGGTTTTCCATCGAGCACAGTTTGATGCATTATCTGTGGAGATTTCGTGGATCTTTATAGGCGTGAGACAGAATTTATGGATAAACTTAAAATGAGCTTCCTTGATTTTGTTACTCGTAAATGGGAAATGTGTTGTTTCACCAATGTTTAGCCAGGTTTTTTTCATCTAAAACCTTTTCCCAAATCTTTAGAATTATATGAACGACCTAATTTAGATAGAATATTTTACCTTTATTAATACATCCTCTACTACAGGTAGTCCAAAACTCAACCTGTGTTCTTTGATAGGTGAGAGCACAACGTCCCGAATTTGTAGATGTTAAAAAATTTTTTAAAAAGAAATCCGTGTTAGGAACGCCAAGTTCTGTTCTTAAAGCAATGAGCGATTTTAATTGCATATTTTTATTTGCTTATGTTGAATGAAGTTTAGGGTTAGGGAATGTGAAAACACCACTCTAGTGACAAACTGCACAGATCGGAGTCAATATGGTGAAGGCCAGACAGACATTTTGGGGGACACAAACCTAAAAAAAAAAAAAATACATTTTTTGAGTGGAGGGGCACTTTAAGTTTTTGTTTGGCTCAGGACTCTGATTGATGGGGGAATAGATGGAAGTACGGATGGTAATACCCACTTTCTCTTTAAAATGTTTTATTGATTTTCACAATACGTTTTTATGCACATGCACATGAATATATATGGAACTACTACATAACCATAAATGCATTATACCTAATCCATATACATCGATTAGTACACAGATTGCACATATATCGTGCCATACATATTATTCGTAATACAGGCATACATATAGAAAAAAGAAAGAAGAAAATAAACAGACAACAGCAAAAAAAAAAAAGGGTGGGGGGGTTCTCTGCTGCCTCAATCTATCTCTAATCTTCTTTATTGAGTGGGACTTGTAAGCTCTTGTAATAGTCGAAAAAGGGGGTATACCCACTTTCTTAATGCGATCCCTCCAGGCTAACAGTGTGTTGAAAACAGTGTAACCTTGATCCATGTGTTTCCTCTTATTGAAGTGCGTTGTGTTACTGAAGGGATCGGGAAGGTTGGACCCACACTGAGTCCTGTCTCTCCAATGACCGGGACCCTACATTTCCTTATTGGGCTGACCAAAGGGAATACTGGAGGTTGGACACACACACACACACAAACCATGAGCTCTGGCTTCATGAGGGTCAATAAAGTAATCCTTGGTTTTCTACTGTACCAGATACACATTTTGAAATATGTTTGTTCAGAGATTTTAAAAAGGCTGCCGATAAATAACATGCTAACATTTGAAAAAAGAAACTAAATCTCGGGAGAACATTTATTCTCATAACATTTATATTCTTCCTGACAGGGATAACGGTAGAGTGGACCATTTACACAAATCCATTTTGATCTTCAGCTATATATGTAAATGAATCATAATGACTCACAATATAAATGAATGACTAATAGCTGGAATCCAGGCACTTAGATGTATGACTTATGGAGGAGAAACTTTGGTCTTAATTGCTTCAAAACTTTATATAATTACCACAAGTTCAACCCTTTTTCTATACGTGATTTTTCTAAAACTTACAAAGTCTTAAAAGTCTGGAGAACACTCTATACCTCCACATTATTTCAGGGCGCGTAATGGGTCCCAGGGTCCAACTATTTGCTCACTGTGATTATTTTCCGAAAAAGGGGGATAAAATTCAGTTACAAGACAAAAGAGATTGCGAAAACCTGGAGAATTTACTTCTGCTGGTCAGCCTCTGACAGGGGGGGGGGGGAAAGTCTCGTTATTTCATTCTTCTGCTTTACTTGGTCAGGTCCCAGTAGTGATAAAGACCCATAAAACGGGCGTGTCAGTGTTATTTGGTGCCTGGCCTTGCTCTTGAATTCTGACACAGAGGTGCTGATGGTAAAGAACAATAAAATGGCTACTCTGTTGAGGTAAGTGGGTGGCTTGATGTGCCACCATTAGGCTCTGTAGGGCTGTATTAAGAAGCCTCTGGTTCTGCAGCAGCGATGGGACCATTCAGCGGATAAATTATGATCGTCATCATTAGCATGATGACATTACAGAAAATGGCTCTAAAGAAAATGAGTAAAATCTAATTCTTCACCAAGACCACGAGGGTGGCTAGCTCCAAGTTGAACTATCCAAAAACTTTCTCATTGTTGGATTTGTTGGATTAGATTTCCCCTGTGTATGGAATCTGGGATGTGATCTGTAGTGTGTGTTGCTACTAGCATCATTTTCATTGTTTAGTCTTAATGCATACTTGTATTATCCCCCCCCCCTTTTTTTTTCTCCCCAATTGTATCCGGCCAATTACCCCACTATTCTGAGCCATCCTGGTCGTTGCTCCACCCCCTCTGCCAATCCGGGAAGGGCTGCAGACTACCACATGCTTCCTCCGATACATGTGGAGTCGCCCTCCAGCCGCTTCTTTTCACCTGATAGTGGAGTTTCACCAGGGGGACGTAGCGCGTGGGAGGATCACACTATCCCCCCCCCCGAACAGGCTCCCTGACGGACCAGAAGAGGCGCTAGTGCAGCGACCAGGAAACATACCCTCATTCAGCTTCCCACCCACAGACATGGCCAGTTGTGTCTGTAGGGATGCCCAACCAAGCTGGAGGTAACACGAGGATTTGAACCGGCAATCTCGGTGTTGGTAAGCAACGGAATAGACCGCCACGCCACCCGGATGCCCATACTTGTATTCTGAGTGTCTATATTGAAGTGTATTTTTAGTTTAGTAAGGGAGATGGGTTTCCTAAAGATAATGGGGTGTATTTTCCTGTTTTTAGCCTTACATATTTCCAGACTGAAGAAGTGAATTTGGTCCTTATTGTTCTATACATAGTATATAAGTTCTATATTTTTGTTAGGGTCATTCAGACACTTAGGAGAGGTCACTAATTCATCCTCTGATCCTGACCAAAGTAAATCTTTAAATCTTTCCCAATGAATAACCATTTCTGTGAATAAATGCTTAAAGGAATCAAAGCGGTATAAAAGGGACTGTAACAAGCACCCACAGCGAAACCCCAGCTGGTCTGGTGGTACCCCCGACAGAGGAACAGCGACCCTGGCCACCACAACCCAGAGTGTGGGAGAGGGGAGGCGGGGATTCACACAGAGTTCTGCAAATCTACCATATAAACCTGATGAAGGAGTAGCGTGAAGCAGATCGCCCCCTCCTGTGATGGCGCTTCCAGCATGTTCAAACTGTGCCGGCCCTCAGCCTATTCTCACGGGTGAGCAGCTCTTAAACCAGCAGGGACACCATATATTGAAGCTGAAAAAACCAATTCACAGATGTCTCCTCAGCCCAACCGCGTCTCACTGACATATGTCACAACATCATTACTGAACCAGGAACAATTGTCCAGCAAAGGCCCTACGCCCAAACCCCAATTAGAGGTGGTCTGAGAAGGGGTAAGGAAAACTATAGAGACGGGAATTATTGAAGAGTCACAAAGTGCCTGGGCATGCCAAGGCTGGATGGGACCACATGTTAATGTGCTCCCATCCAGCAATGATGAATCACTTTTTTTTTGCTCTAATAACAAACATTTTTTACCTTTGATCGAGCATTTATGAAATGCTGTATTTGACAAAGGCAACTTAACTCTAATACAAAAACTACATTCTGACAGTCACGCCACACGGGACATCTGCCCTACACATCATATAAAATGCATGATGTTTGTGAGCATTGGTTGCTGTTCAAAAGGTAAATATTTTACACCAGGCGGAGAGACATTTGCGCAAATATTGCTCTCTTTTTTGGGAATGTTGTCCTCCAAAATGTCTTGATGCATGCTCAATATTCCAGGTAAGGAAATCACAGAAAGTTGAATCAGTTCATCTGGACACAACGTTTACCGGACGAAATGTTTCATCACTCATCTGAGTGACCTCGTCAGTCTCAGCTGGCTGCAGGTATCCCCACCCTTATAAACAACACGGTGAAATAACGACCCAAACCAATGATCGGTTTCATATGCAAATAGCCGTGACCATTAACTAGAGTTACAGTGGCCATGTCAAGTCAAGTCAATTTTATTTGTATAGCCCAATATCACAAAATAGAAATTTGCTTTAAGGGGCTTTACAGCAACACAACATCCTGTCCTCAGACCCTTGCACTGACTAAGGAACAACTCCCTGAAAAAAAAACAACAAAAAAAACTTTACCAGGGAGAACCAGAGCAGGGATCCCTCTCCCGAGACGGACAACGTGCAATGACTGTTGTGTTTACACAATTTACAGAATATAACATTGAAAAAGGATAACAGAATTATAATGGAATTATAAACTATATGAAGAAAAAAAATACGGCCTTGTGATGGTCTGGCGACTGGCGGCCTGTCCAGGGTGTCTCCCCACCTGCCGCCCAGTGACTGCTGGGATAGACTCCAGCATCCCCACGACCCTGAGTAAGGATAAGCAGTTTGGATAATGAATGCATGAATGAAGAATATGATGAGGAGGATTCCAAGCAGTGTCCAAACGCCACGGGAACAGCCCAGGACTGGAGCCATGCGACTAGCACCATGTGTACTATTCACAGAGGATTGAGAAATAGTTGCAATCACAGCATTGTAAGATGGTGACAGATGTACTCTTACAAGGGGGGGGCCCTCGGTTCAGGGGTAGTCATTCCCTGTTAACATTGATGGCCTCTTTGACCCCCCCCCCCCCGTTCAAACCAGCATTTCTCAAGGATGTGCACCAACACATTTTTCCATAATTACTGTACCATTGCTAATGTTCCATTTCACTCCCAAGCATTGGAAAATATCATTCTATTAGTGCATTACTCTGGAGGAGCCTGGCAGCATGTTGGCTGCAAATAGGTAGCTCAAGCCTTATGCTATATATAGGGTGCTCTCTCTCTCTCTCTCTCTCTCTCTCTCTCTCTCTCTCTCTCTCTCTCTCTCTCTCTCTCTCTCTCTCTCTCGCTCACACACACACACACACACACACACACACACACACACACACATATATACATATATATATAGATAATGACCCTGGTTAACAGTATTTGTTTAAAGGGTCCAAGGCCCAGCTAGAGTCATTTTTTACATGCCTCGACTCATGTTCTGAATTTCCGTCATTTGCTATGGATTATGACTACAAACACATCCGTTTTCTAGATTTGCGGATCATTAGAGAGAATAATTACTTGTGTACAGATCTGTTCGGAAAACCCACTGCTAGAAATACTTTACTAAGGGCAGACTCTTGATCATCCCTTACCGCTAAAAAATAGTCTCCCCTTTAGTCAGTTTGGCAGATTAAATCGAAGTTACCAGAAAACTGATGATTTTTACAGGAGCATGAGTGAAATGAAAAACAACTTTGAACACAGAGGATATTAAAAAAATCTGCCCTAAATGATGCTGCCGCTGAAATAAAAGAAAAATCTTGGTCTGAAATCTTGAAAAATAAAACCTACAGTGAAATCAAATAACCGTATAATGTTTACAGCAGAGTACTAAGGGCTCAGAACGGATAAAGGGAATAATATAACAAAACATTGGCACACGCTACTCAATGGTGTAGTCAAAGAATAGCCTCTGTTATAAAAGAGGTTAAAAACCTGAGAGACCACCAGGTGCACTTGTATTTACCTCCTCCTCAATCAGTACCAGCCCAAGCTACTTTAGCACCTATCCCCGAGGGCACCCGCCGCTGAGGTTGTTATAGTCAGTGTAATTATACTTCCTGCTGTAACCGTTTTAAACATCCTGGCACAGGTAAAGAGATCCCTATAAAAGGAGTTATTTCATCTTATCACTTGCCCTTGTGGTAAGTCACATGTTGGGAAGACGAGTGGAGCACAGAAAACTCAGTATTGCTGAACATGGAAACGCTATTAGATGCAAAAACATTAATTATCCAGTAGCAGCATATTTTTATTGAATTTAAACATCCCATTTCCTCTCTAAGATATATAGGTATTGAGAGGTTATCACTCCGCCGAAGAGGAGGTATCTTGGATGTTTCACTTTCCGGGGGGACACTATTGGATCCAGCATCTGAGAACATCGTCACCTCATGGATTGAATATAGACATATAGACTATGACTTGAAGCGTTTTCTGTTATTGGATATTTAGATTAAGTTGTTCATGATGTTCGTCTCGAGTTGAGGTTTAACTTTTTCGGTATATCTATTAGAAATCTGTTCAAGGAGAATATATATTTGACATTTTTGAATGTACCTGAACAGAGAATTGTGATGCGGAATTTGAACCTCCATGTGTGGTGGGACGTATTGGATCTTTTGTGGTTATTTTGTTTAAAGTGATTTGATTGGTTGTAGTTCCCGTCAGTGTTTGTTAAGAGTCTTGATTGGCTGAAGGCCTCTTGAATTTTTGCTTACTCTAATGGTGGAACATGATTATCTACTCACCATCAGATGGCTTACTAGGAAGTGGTGCCTACATGATGTACCAGTGCCCAGTGGTTTACTGGCCATTGGGCATACTGGGACAAATCCCAGCGGGTTGCCACATTGGTAGGCCGGTGGACAGTAAAAAAAAAAAATCCATAAAGTTTTACCAGCCCTGTCTGTCTCTTTACTAGACCTCTCTGTGTGTTGCCTGTCATCCGGGCTTCGCATGAGAGTGTGCTGCATGTGTTGCAGGACTGGGCTCACTGGCCAATCACAACCAAGTTAAATTAATGAGCGTTGCCATCCTCTCAGGAGTGATGGAGACCCAGTGGTTAGCACTGTTGCCTCACAGCAAGAACGTCCTTGGTTTGAACCCCAGGCCATCCCAGGTCCTTTCTCTGTGGAGTTTGCATGTTCTCCCCGTGTCTGCGTGGGATTCCTCCGGGTGCTCCGGTTTCCCCCCACCATCATAAATACATGCATGTTAGGGTTAATACTCCTGCCTGTGCCCCTGAGCAAGGCAATGTAAAGAAGAACTGGAGTTGGTCCCCAGGCACTGTATTGTATTTAGAAATCACGTCAGGACACAGCGCTGTCGCTCGACACAACCTCTCCGTTGCATTCTTTATTTTGACTGACCACAGCATCACAGGCAGACCCGATCAAACATCCCAGAGTCCGCAGGCATCACCAATCGATCCCAGCACAATAGAACAGCACCAAATCAAATGCAGCACTGTCGATGTGTGCAGACATAACATCCCCCCCGGCAGGATTTCAAACATGAAAGGTTGACACAAAGTCCTCTAGGTGGCCAGGGCGTAAACGTGTGCGAACAGGTCGCGGGGCGGCCTGAGGCTGGGCATGCCGAGGTGGGGAGGGAGAAGGCAGGGGAAGCTGAGGCCCAGGAATGTCTGGGGCCCGTGTAGGAGCTGCATGAAGCCCCGGGGCATCTCGCCATGCTGAGGGAATGGCTAAGGTTGTGTCACCAGCTGTGTGTGGCGGAGCTGACACCTTCCGTAGACGACTGGAGTGCCACCGAGTGCCATCGCTGAGGAGGTAAGTGGCTGGGCCCAGCTGACGGGTGACTTGGAGAGGAGAGGACCAGTATGAAGCCATTTTATTGTCCCTGTGGGGCCTGCGGACCCTGACCCAGTCTGACACATTGATGTCTGGCACCCTGGTTCGTTTTGACTGGTCAAACCGTTGCTTCATCCGTGTCTGCTGACGAGTGACTGAGGCTCTGACCCCAGAGGGATGTGCCTGGGGTGTGGAGGGGCGGAGCCTGTCAAGGGGCATGCACAGTTCCCGGCCTAGCATGAGAGAGGCTGGGGAGACGCCTGTGGTCGAGTGCTGTGTGGCCCGATAGTGCTGCAGAGTGTGACGGATGGCCTGCGTGAAAGAGCACCCTTGGGCCATGTGTGCTCTGAGGCCGTTCTTCAGTGACTGGTGAAAACGTTCAACGCCGCCATTGGCCTGGGGGTGGTAGTACGCAGTGCGTATATGACGGATGCCCTTGCTTTCGAGATAAGCAGTGAACTAAGTAGAGACCAGCTGAGGGCCGTTGTCAGTGGTGATGGTCTTTGGGAGGCCCCAGCGAGAGAAAAGAGAGTCCAGGAAGTCGATGATGATCTGTGAGGTCACAGTGCCGGAAGTGGTGAGTTCAGGCCATTTTGAGTGTAGATCGTAGGCGACCACCATGAAGTGTTGGTGGTGGGGAACTACATGGATCTCACCACAAATGTCCAACTTCAGGTGTTCCCAGGGCTGAGAGGGCCAGGCGAGAGGTTGCAGGGGTGGGGGAGCCTGGTGGCCAGTCTTGCCACTCACAAGGCAGGCAGAACAGTCCTTCACCAGAGCCTCAATATCTCTGTCTATCCCCGGCCACCACACCAGGTCTCGGCAGCGCTGTTTCAGTTTCACAATGCCCAGGTGGCCTTCATGCGCCATATTCAAAACACGTGCACGGAGAGCAGCTGGGACCACTGTGCAAAACCCACGTGCCACGCAGGTGTCGTTCCAGCAGGAGAGCTCCTGTCTGACTCGGGCGAACGCAGCCAGCTCCTCTGGGACCTTGTGAGGCCAGCCGTTCTGGATGTAGGTGCAGAGCTGGGAGAGGACAGGGTCCTGTTCGGAGGCTGTCCTCAGCTCCTGCAGAGAGACAGTGGCCTGGAGGGGTGTGTGTAGCATTTGGACAATGTCCTTTTCCACACAGTCAGTGTCCGTCTGTGAAGCTGGGGTGGAGACAGAGCGAGAGAGCAGGTCGGCGACAACATTGTCTCTGCCTGGGGTGAACTGCAGGCTGAAGTTGTACTGGCGGAGGCGGTCAGACCAGCGGTGCAGCCTCAGGGGTTTGTGGCCTGTCCCAGATGTGGACAGCAGCGCTGTCAGGGCCTGGTGATCTGTCCTGAGGGTGAAGGAGCGGCCATAGAGGTAGAGGTGCCACCTTTCACAAGCCCAGATACAGGCTAACGCCTCACGCTCACCCACGGAGTACCGCTGCTCGGTCAGGTTGAGGGCACGGGAGGCGAAGGCAATGGGCTTCTCCACACCGTTCTGGGTTTGAGACAGCACGGCCCCTATCGCTGTGGCTGATGCGTCACAGGTCACAAAGGTGGAGCTGGAGATGTCAAAGTGAGCCAACACTGGTGGTGAAGTCAGTTGAGTCTTGAGATCACGCACAGCGTCACTGCATGCCTTTGACCACATCCATGGCTCGTCCTTACGCAGCAGCTGGCGCAGGGGGGCTGTGGTCGCAGAGTACTGGGGAAGAAACCTCAGGTAGTAACTTGTCATACCCAGGAAGGAGGCGACCTGGGCGGCCGAGCTGGGCTCAGGGATGGCCTGAATGGCGTTCACGTTGGATTGTAGTGGAGTTACACCGCTCGCTGACAACCGGAACCCCACGAAGTCGATGGCTGGCACAGAGAGGACACATTTCTCAGCATTGAGAGTTAGCTTGTGCTTGGACAGGGCTGCGAAGACCATGTTGAGGCGCTTGTCGTGGATTTCACTGGTGGGCCCGTGTACCACTATATCGTCCAGATAAATGGCCACGCCCAGTATGCCAGCCAGCACGGAGACCATGATTTTCTGGAAGCAGCTGGGGGCGGAGCTGAGACCGAAAGGCATCCTGGTGTAGCGAAACACTCCTGCATGTGTCACAAAGGCTGTGAGGTTTCGGCTGCTGGGGTGGAGGGGCACCTGTAAGTACCCCTGTCTGAGGTCGAGCTTGGAGAACACCTCAGAGCCATAGAACTGAGCAGTGAGTTCTTCTGAGGTGGGCAGTGGATACTTATCAGGGACCACTGCCTTATTTACTGCACGTAGATCGACGCAGACACGCAGGCCCCCCGACTTCTTCTTAGCCACCACGAGGTTTGAGACCCAAGGTGACGCGTCCACCGGTTCAATGATGCCAGCTTCCAGCAGTTGTTGCAGCTCGGCGGAGACCCCGTCACGGAGAGCCAATGGGATGTGGCGCAGTGGTTGGATGACAGATTTCACAGCAGGGTTGAGGAGAGGTTGATGGGCAAAGGCGGAGAGGCAGCCCAGCCCCATAAACAGCGATGGCCACTTCTGCTGCCAAGGTGTGGCAACAGTCAGGATTGCTGCCCCCCTTGTGTCTAAGAGGGAGAACCCCAGAGCGGAGAACAGGTCCAGGCCCATCGGGTTGGCCCCACGGCGTGCCACATGAAAAACTGCATTGGGCACCAGCTTGGTTCCATAGCGGACAGTCACTTGGAGAGAGCAAACCAGATCGATTTTGGAGTCACCATACCCACAGAGGACAGCTGAGGGTGCGGACAGTGGCAGTGAACCGAAAAATTGACTGTAGGTATCAACATTCAGGAGAGACACACCTGCACCGGTGTCCAACAGCAGAGGGATGCACACATCCTTAATGTTGACTGTGCATGATTTGAATGACACTGGCGCAGAGCTCACCTTGTGAATGACGGCGGTTGAAGACTGGGGGGTGTGGCCCTCTGACCCAGCCGGGGAAGATCGACAGACGTTCGCAAAGTGATTTTGCTTACCGCAGCTACGGCATGTCTGGCCACGGGCAGGGCAGTTCTGAGCCCTTGAAACATGAGACCGAGACCCACAGTTACCACAGGACTGTTGAGGGCGGGGCCGAGAACGCCGTCGTTGCAGTTGCAAGACGTCCCCAGTGGAGTCGGCGCCCGCCTCGCTCTGGCTGGGTTGCGTCCCGAGGGGCAGCCGTAAGTAGAGGGAGGAGTCGTTGGCAGCTTGACTGGAGGTGGCCACTTGCTGTGTATTTAGCATAGCAGCACACGCAGCTGCTCCCTCAACCTGTAGTGCGATGGTAATTGCTCTGGACAGCAGCAGATCGTCTTTTTCCAGCAGGAGAGTCTCACGCACCTTTGCGTTGTTGGTGTGTTCGATTAGCTGGTCGCGAACCATCTCGTCCTGAAGCGCGCCAAACTTGCATGAGCTAGCTAGCCCTCGCAAATTAGCTACATACTGCTGCACAGACTCACCAGGCAGTTGGTGTCGCTGACGGAATATAAATCGCCGAAGGAGGGCACTCTGTGGAGCAGCGAAATGGGTGCACATAAGTCCCACAGCTTCGTCAAAGTTTGTGACGTTCCCCAGAGTCCCGAGCACACGATGACCCTCTGCTCCCAAGCAGTGTAGCAACACAGCCGTCTTCCTAGCCTGGCTCACGTCGTCGAGCCCTGAGGCGATGATGTAATTTTCAAAACTATGTAGCCAGCGAGTCCATGGTACCGGAGGCTCGCCAGGTAATCCCAGGAAGGGGGCAGGTGGTGGGAGAGAGATATCAGCCATCCTCGTCGCCAATATTGTATTTAGAAATCACGTCAGGACACAGCGCTGTCGCTCGACATAACCTCTCCGTTGCATTCTTTATTTTGACTGACACATTATCAAAGGCAGACCCGATCAAACAACCCAGAGCCCGCAGGCATCACCAATCGATCCCAGCACAATAGAACAGCACCAAATCAAATGCATCACTGTCGACGTGTGCAGACATAACACACTGCAGCTGCCCACTGCTCCTATACAACAGGATGGGTTAAATGCAGAGAACAGATTCGCTGTAAGACTACAATGACAAAATAAACTGACTTTCTTCTTCTTAACATTCTAGACCAATGCAAAAGTAGCGCGCAGCAGTGAGATGGCCAACGAAACTCATGGACAAGAACATGTCAAAAACTAAAGGGGGGCTGAACAAATTAGAGAAAAAAAGGAAGCAGGCATAACAGGCACAGATTTACAAATGTAAAAAAAAAAGTCGACATACGGTTTGGGCATCAACATCCTCAAGTGGCCAGCAACGCTATTTTCGAGGAGCAGACTGAAGCTTTAAGATGGAGGTGAAATTATAGGTGAGGCTACATGTTCAGTTAAAACTGCTGTACCCTGTGCTTACAAAACAACCCCACTGATAGGCTGCTTGTTTATATTGAAACCATGCTGATGGCGTGTTACAATACAAGCCTGTGCCTACTGATATACGTCCTGGAATAGACATGTGCTACTTTCCACTGCAAAAGCCTTTGAATACATTCAGAATCACCTGTCAATAATAAAAGACTATATCCTTACCAGCACGGACCAGGCTGCTAAATCTAGTGGGCTGTGTCTTATAAGATACTGTAAAAACGAATAAACAAGTGAATAAAGAAAAATAATGCAATGATCTCGAACTCTCTGCAGGATTGTCAAAATGGCCCGTTAAACTCATATTCGCTTTTCACCTTCATTCATGTGAATATAAAAACAACAAAAACATCAATAATAATGATAATACATAGGTTATGTGGTTCTATATTTATATGTTGTATATTGAGTACCACTGTAGTCTGCCCATATCATGCTTGTTTAGTACATTTATCATGCCTGCCCTAATAATTTTGGGACTACTTTTTACGTTCATTCTCAGGCTGGGCCTATTGTGTCCACAGTGGAGGAGAGCAGAGAGGAGAGAGAGAGCACGTGAGATGTGAGGAAATAGAAGGGGAAGGAGGAGAGGATAGGGGGCATGAGAAAAGAAAAGAGGGAGGAGAGGAGAGGGGGCATGAGAGCGGAAAGGAGCAAGAAGTGGAGAGAGGAGAAAAGAGCAGACATGAGGGTGCAGCTGAGAGACAAGAGGGGAGTGGAGAAAAGACAGGGCATGAGACAGATGAGGAGAGAGATCATGAGATGGAAGCAGAGGAGGAAGAGACTGAGGCACCTATCCATTATTACATGCTTCCCAATCATGAAAGCCTTAGGCTATTTTTTATGTACCACACTAAACAAAATGCAAATAACCCAGTAGTCTTCTGGTGTAAAGATGGCACAGATAGAATATGGCTAACCTACTGCCAAGAACATCACACATTGCATTGCTCTGTCTGCATGGCATTTGGCAAGTCAGCTGAAAGCTCTCCCTTCATAAGTGGCATGGTGGACTGGAGACTTGTTCACCAGGGCTTAGAAGAGCATGAGATGAGCATGACTCACAGAGCACATGCTGAGGCCTACTTTTTGAATGCTTCTGAATCTGATATTAAAATATTTCTGAGTGGTAGTCAGTTTTCTTCACAGAGGGAGCAAATCAAGAAGAAATGTCAAGTTCTACAGCGTGTGGTGGATTTTGTGAAAGTCATTGGCAAAAGAGGCCTTATAGTTATAGGTAAAGGACTGATACTGTATACACACTTTAAGACATCAGTGTTGATCATGGCAATTTCTGGGAGATCATAATCCTATTAGGCAAGTATGATCTGTGCCTAAAAGAGCATGTAGCTGAATCCATTAAAAGAAAATGCATCAGTCTGGGGCAAAGGGCAGAGGTTCCCTGGTGACATTGCTCTCTGCAAGAACCGTCAACTCCATCATTGCCACAATTCAGCAGCTTCTTCAGGGGAGCATTGTGGAAGACATCACAAAGGCTGGGATGGTCTCTGTACAACTTGACACCACCCAGGACATCACCTCCCAGGACCAGAGTTCTGTTGTTCTGGGGTATGTCACAGACACAGTTTATGAGAGGCTTGCCACTATTGTGAAGTGCAGAGAATCAACTAGTCAGTATTTTGTCGATATGCTTTCAGAGGTTGCTGACAACTTGAAATTGGATTTAAGCAAATGCATTGGGTATGCCACAGATGGTGCATCCAATATGCAAGGCCACTACAAAGGCTTTTCCACTCTCATGTCAAGAGTTCCCAAATCAAGTGCATGTGCAGTGCTATGCCAATGTGCTTAACCTAGTCCTTGCTGACACAACGCAATCAGTCATCGAAAGCAGATCACTATTTGCACTACTGAATGATATTGCTGTTTTTCTTGGCGAGACATACAAAAGGATGAGTGTGAGGGAGAGTGAGAGCCAGGACCAGTGACACAGACACCTCTCTCTGATTGGAGATAGGTGGTGGGGAAAGTGGTGAGGAAAGTGTTTGCAGCACATCCAGATAATAATCTCTACATAGATGTCATTCTTAAATTGACAGCAATAGTCTCTATGTGGATGTCATTCTTATATTGACAGCTATACAAGACCAGCTGACCATGAAAACAACCACGCGGATTAGTGCACGTGGATTTATTGAGGCTGTGTTGAAGTATGAGATGGTATTAACAGCACAGATCTTCCTCAGACTATTTGAACAGACATCAGCACTGTCCAAGCAGCAAACAGAAGGGATGGACAGTCTGTCTGCCCACAGAATGGTTAGGAATACACACGAATGTCTGAGACACATGTCAAGAGACTCTGTCTCCATCAAGGCAGCAGCGGAAAAGATTTGTCCAGTTGGCTAATGAGAAATTGCAGGGGCAGGATAAAGAAATGGAATTGGAAGTGGAAGCCACATTGCCAGCAAAGAGGAGAAAGGAGAAACTGATTGGGCCTGCAGAGATGGCTCATGTTGAGACTGTCACAAGTCCAAAGAAGACTTTTGAGATCACTGCATAATCCTATCATGGACACAGCCTTTGAGTCAATCCACAGAGGATTTCTGAGTCATGGCACACTCGATTCTGACCTGGGTCTTTTGGACCTTGGACTCGTCTCCCAAGTGAAATCCTCCCCACTTCCACAGTCAGCCTTTCAAGAGCTCAGCAAGTGTCTGTTGAAGTTTGACAAAAAAGCAACTGCGGAGAAATTGCAATGTAAATTAAACAGTTTTGCTCTACAGTGGGAAAGGCTGCAAATGTCACCATTACAAGAGTATGAGACCAGAACGGTGGAGGAGGAGACTGAGGAGGAGGAGGATGAATTCCGCTCTAAAAACTGTTCCTCCTGCAACGAGTACCTACAGTGTTGCTACCAAATTCTCAGGCGGTGGTACAATGTGCTGACAAATCCCCAACACCTCCTTTGTCTAGTCTAGCATACAAATGTCTGCTTACCCTGCCTATCTCAAAGGTCGCCTGTGAACGTACATTTTCAACGCTCCGGTTCATTATAAACAGGCTTAGACACAAACTCTCTATTTTGTCCTGTTGAAAGATGATAAACATTTGTTTATCTTATTTGGCTTATTTGAAAATGTGCAAAATACCTTAGCATCTGAGTAAAATACATCAGTTCAGGTGTAGGCAATGTTATGTTTTTATTTTAGTGCGTCATCATTGCATTTATTCTAGCACATCTTTCCATTTGTTTTTGGTAAGTAAGCATTAGTAAGAATGTAAGAGTTGTGCCTTTTTATTTTCTGTGAAAGATAAAAGAAGTACCAATAACAATTTCGGAGTGATACTTACCTTAAAACATGACACAAAATGTGATAATCATTTTCACCTTTTTGTGTAGGCTAAGGTAGCAATAAATACATATGTAGTCACATTAACCAATCTCATTAGGGCAGGATGTTGTTTTGCTGTAAAGCTCCCTGAGGCAAATTTGTAATGTGGGCTATACAAATAAAATTGACTTGATTTAACCCCCCCCCCCAAACCATAACTGACTGTCGTATATAACTGCACATATGTAATCTACCCTCACCGCCCCGCCTCGAGCACCCCTCCCGGGTCCGGTGCCAGCAGTTATGTCCAGGGCTGAATTTCACCCCTGCCAGTGCCTGTGTCCTATTATTACTGCTGATCTTGAAGAAGGCCTGAGGGCCGAAACGTCACCTAAATAAGAGAAATAACAAAAGAGAAATGCATATGGAGCCAGAGTATGCAACGCTTTTTTCCTGCTTTCAAGTCTACTTCCAGTGATCAGCACCTCACTACAACCCTTGGTGTGGGTTAATTTCCCATTATATAACGACCTTATAGCCACAGTCCAAGTTGTAAGAGCTTGCCTAGCAAATCATATAAAGTGGTAGACACACACACACACACACACACACACACACACACACACACACACACACACACACACACACACACACACACACACACACAGGGAAAGGTATGGCTCAGCGGCCAACAGCTACATGACATCACAGCATGACCAAATGGCTGACATGCCTTTACATAATATTGATGACTACCCATTGCTGCTTGTGTTTTTTTTCTTTTGCTTGACATGGGCCCGTCACCTTGTGAAAGTAGAGCAGCCCGTGTCACTTGTGGTCTGATGTTTTGTCTGATCTGAACGCCTTCTACATTGATTTAATCATACTTTTTCTATTTATTTATTTTTTCTTCCAGTAGGTTAGCTAGACGGGCCCAGACTAGCTAATATCAGATCGGTCACACCTGGAGTTTGCAGCTGCCTACTCTGCTGCATCCAGACCGGGACAGTCACCTGTGGCATCTCTGATCCATACTGGATGCTTTGAGGCCCACTGGGCTTGTAGCCAGCCCCAAGGAGCACCAACTGGGGCTAGAGGAGGCAAACTACCTGGGACACAACATGGGCAGGGGAACTGTAAGGTCGCAGAAGAAGAAAGTGAAAAATGATTCCCCCTAGCCGAGACCAGTCAGTTGGTAAAAACATTCTTGGGGTTAATGGGGTATTACAGACAGTTTATCTGTAATGAATCTAAGTTGAACATCTGAAATCCAACTATTGTTGATTGCTTTTGCTAAAAAATCCTTTCAATTAAACTTTGACTCTTTAACTCTTTTACATATTTGTCTTCGCCCCGAATAACAATAGCGTCCCCATTATATGCCTTTTTAATCACCACTCTTCCATCAGCTCACCTCAGGTCAAAGTCGAGTCAAGCCAAATTAATTTGTATTGCCCTAATTCCCAATTGAGTCCCACAGGGCTTTACGGTCACGTTAATTTTCTATGCAATGTATGGCACCCACTGTCCTTAGAGCCTCGACTGGGACGACAGAAAAACCAGGTAAGTGTGGGCCGAGGCTTTTTGTCTTTACGGAGATTATGGTGAACAAATGCGGCGGCCCTCAGTCTAAATAAATGGTCAGCATCATAGTGCATTTTATTTGCAGATATGTTTAATATAGCATTAAGGCTGATGAGACAGAAAGCAGATTTTGGTTTAAAATGAGTTTTCTATAGTGCCTATTTTCCATAGTACAACTGGCACTCAGAGGAGGTTCCAGAGTTCATCTTAGTGTAGACTTTCACAAAACACAAAGATGTCGAATTCTCCGGATGAGTAGGTCGGGTCGAAGGACAAACCTTTGAACAGTATTTTAGTAAAACAGGTACAGCTTTCAGTCAGGGGTTTCGCTGCTATATGAATCACTCCTCGTCCTCATGTTGCGGTTGCTGGTCCAGTGGGTTCAGTTTTTTTTTCTTCCCTTTGTCCTCTGCTGGATGGTTTGCCCTTCATGTCTCCTCTTGTTGTTGGATTTCAGTGTTTACTGTCTTTGATGGAAAACATCTCCAGTAATACCCCTGGCACCAGAGCTACAGTACGATGGGCTTTATCTTCGCTGCTAGTGAGGTTAAAAGGGCGCACCCATATAATCTTGACTTTTCATCATTACTTGAGATGGTTCTTATCTTTACTAAACCTTGTGCGCATGGTTGCACACAATTAAGGATTTTGGAGAAATTCAGCCCAACCTCCACATAGACCTCATACTGTCGCTCATGTTGACATGATGTGGAAAAATACTCGGTCAGACATACAAAAAATTGTCATGCACAGGTAATCTACCTTCGTAAAACTCAAACTAAAATAACTTTACTCCATTAATATGAGCAATTAAAAATCGCCCATTGAGCGTCCGGGTAGCGTGGCGGTCTATTCCGTTGCCTACCAACATGGGGATCGCCAGTTCGAATCCCCGTGTTACCTTCGTCTTGGTCGGGCGTCCCTACAGACACAATTGGCCGTGTCTGCGGGTGGGAAGCCGGATGTGGGTATGTGTCCTGGTCGCTGCACTAGCGCCTCCTCTGGTTGGTCGGGGCGCCTGTTCGGGGGAGGGGGGAGAACTGGGGGGAATAGCGTGATCCTCCCACACGCTACGTCCCCCTGGTGAAACTCCTCACTGTCAGGTGAAAAGAAACGGCTGGTGACTCCACATGTATCAGAGGAGGCATGTGGTAGTCTGCAGCCCTCCCCGGATCAGTAGAGGGGGTGGAGCAGTGACCGGGGCAGCTCAGAAGAGTGGGGTAATTGGCCGGATACAATTGGGAGAAAAAAAAAGGGGGGGGGGAAATCAAACATTGACATAGCACCGATGAGTGCAAGTTATATGGTTTACTAAATGCAATATAATACTGATAAGAATTTTGCTTAATGTTATATACCCTTACAGCAAGGATCGTGTGTTTGATACGGCCCACATCTAGGCAGATATTCTTTTCTAATGTGTGTCACGATGTTGGCCATCCATCAGGAGCCATCCTAACCTTCACTGGTACAGGTGACCATGAGCTCGCCGTATCGGCATCAGAACCGGTGTGTCTCTGGCTGACCATGGGAGCAGCAGAACCAGGTTTGGCTGCCGTTCGTAGCTCGCTGATTCCAAGGCTTAGGAAACGCCAGACAATAAAAGTGTCAGTCACTTCACAAAACACTTCTAGAGGAAAATCTACATTTTACATCTGTAACTTTCTTTGTTTTCCTTTACTTTTTAACACACTTGTAACTACATGTATAATTATCACTATCATCATTATGCTTCTAGGCATTTGATCTTTAACACACGCGAGTGCTTTCAGAGATGCATTCAACTTTCTAACACCCATTTTAAGATATTTGACAGGTATTGATTTATTTTTGCATTAAGAATAGGGTACTTTAGGCGTCCGGGTAGCGTAGCAGTCTATTCTGTTGCCTATCAACACCGGGATCGCCGGTTCAAATCCCCATGTTACCTTCGGCTTGGTCGGGCGTCCCTACAGACACAATTGGCTGTCTGTGGGTGGGAAGCCAGATGTGGGTACATGTCCTGGTCGCTGCACTAGCGCCTCCTCTGGTTGGTCGGGGCGCCTGTTCGGGGGGGGGGGGAGAACTGGGGGGAATAGCGTGATCCTGCCAAGCACTACGACCCCCTGGCAAAACTTCTCACTGTCAGGTGACAAGAAGCAGCTGGCAACTCCACATGTATTGGAGGAGGAATGTGGTAGTCTGCAGCTCTCCCCGGATCAGCAGAGGGGCTAGGAGCAGCAACTGGTAATTGGACTGTTACAATTGGGAAGAAAAAAAGGGGGGAACCCCCCCCCCAAAAGGACACTTCAGTAATTTTCAGCTAGCACGTTCTTCAGGCAACGTTCCTTTACTAAACTTAATGTGAGTTGGGGGGGGGGGGGTTGACAATTCAGTCTAATTCAAGATTACGGCTCATTGCCTCAATGGACAGAGCTATGAAATCAATTTCCTTGAACTGGGAAACCATGAGGATTTGGTGTAATGATTCTACATCTTCCTCTGTCATAGTAAACACAGGCTTTCGGAGTGAAAACACAATTTTCCTTCCAGCAATTCTGTAACAACAAGTCCTTCCAGGCCTCATTATGGAAGTTCTCTTTTCCAAGGTTCCTGAGATGATAACGTGATAAGTCCGATGGGGCCTGATGCTGGAAAAATGCTTAAGGCCCATTTTACCCTTCCACATGGATCCTCGGCCTCAGTAATCACAATACAGAAATCTTTGACAAGAGAAACTATTTTCCTTTTGCATTATAATTAACAGCTTATCCTGAAACTCTGTATGTTATGTCTTTGCACCAAGCGTTTAATTGTAATTATTGCTGTTGTTTTCTATGACTAGAATAACTTTTTTCATCTTGCTAAGTTTAAATACAACATATCACAGATATATTCGCACATTATGCTGAATAGCTTAAACAGAACATTTAGTCCATCGTTGTCTTGAATGGATATGAGAACATGGGTGGCACCAGGTGGTTTCATTAAATTTCATCTTCAGCTGCACATCTGGTATATGATGCATTAGAATGTACTCATGCGTTATACACTGTGTAATTTATACAATATTAAAAACCACTGCTCAGTTCAGAACAGCGGTATTCCCTAGCTTTGTAAATATCTCTGTTTAATCAGCCACCCTTTAACATTTCAACGAGAACCCATGTGCATCACTGTGAACACAATACTGCTTCCCAGATCCGTCTTCTACTTAGATATTCTAGTTTTGTGATGTGTCGACATTGTGTTTCATGTAAACAACCCACCAAATCTAATACCATTTGTACATTCCTTTTGTCCAATGCTTTTTGTGCACAGACAAAGCTCATGATTTTGAGCTCTCAATCTGTAGTTTTAGTGCTCCTCTATATATTAGCATGATGTAGATGACATTCACCATTTGTATTTTTGCACAAAACTGTGTCACGACACTTATAAAAGGTCATTTGTTTTTCCATGTCAACAACAACTTTCCCGTATCTGGAGCTGCACTGTTTTTGTTTTCATCTAAAACAGGATGCATTTCTTTTTCTTTTTCAAAAATGATTGCAGCTTTGACTTGATTGATGAAGTAAGAAGTGATATCTCTCTATGCTCTAAAGTTGCTTGATTGCCATGACATCTCTCTGGGCTCTAAAACTGTTTGCCGGTGTCATTAACATCAATTTTTCAAATTCTGACATCTTCCCTATCAGTGAGAGGCATCTGTTCTGAATTATGTTTGATCCTGGAAAACATCAGCCATGGTATGAGAATTAAACATTTCCCAAAAAGAAAAGTTGTATATGGATGCAATTGTGTAAGTTTGGAGGTGGCGGTACAATGCACTGGTGAAAATGACTGTCAAAAGAAAAGAAACACAGGCGTTAATAAATACATTCATGGAGTCATACTTTCCAGGTCAGCTTCACCTGTGCTGCTGCAAAGACGCTACAAGTGCAAAGAAATGGGCAGATATAGGAATGATTTGGTGTGAGTGCTAGCTAGTGTGGTTGAGATATACTAGCTTTAACAGCTGTAGTATATTGTTCATGCTGTTTATTGCCTCATCAAACCATTCTGTACCATTTGTGACCCATGGATGGGAACACATCAAATCAAGTCAATTTTATTTGTATAGCCCAATATCACAAATTACAAATTTGTGATAATTTGTGATATAACACTGTCATCCCAGAAGATTCTATTGCTATCACCATGAGTGGGACAGAAATGACAGCACGGCGTGCTTCAATACAGAAAATAACTTTGGATCTCAGAATTTCATCATCAAATGGATCATGTTTCAAATATTCAAATAATGGAGTATGACATCCAAATTAAGTACAGATAGGTTTGCAAAAATAATTACATTTGAAATTGACCAATACATTTTTTTTCCCTTTCAGGTATTGACACAATAACATTTATGGATAAAGGAGAGACATGGTGGATTTCCGGTTGGGCAATGTAAGAGATAACTCCGGTATTTTCCATAATTCTTGTATTGTATCAGACCCAAGCATGAGACAGGTTGAGGTAGACTGAACAACGTTTACTTATTCGACTGTGGTATATCAGTACAGTGTGGGGTTCTCAAGGTTACAGCGTCACTTAGAGGTACCCTCCAGTACTACAACTTCAATACGTCACATTTCCCTTTTTCTAGTTATTTATTTTGAACTTTACTAGAATACTCAGTAGTTAATAACATCTTGTAATAGTAAGTCAATAATTAGGTTTTTTACCAAACTGCTGCATTAATGAACTCCATAACTGAGATTTCCATAATCTTTTAGTATATAACAGTTTTTTCAATATGTTGCAATAGAAACAGTCAACTCAGTCTTTTACTGAAGTTTCACAGAGAACAACACAGTTTTAACAGTTCTTGATTTCTTTCAGCATTAGTTTCAGAACTTTAAGGGAAGTCGAACTTGTCGACCACAACGTGTGGTTTTTAGTCTCATTTGTAGCTGCTGACTTAGGAGAGACAACTGGTAAATGAGACCTTACAGGCGAGTTTCTTTCTGAAAGTGAAAGCTGGTGGTGGTGGTGTCTTTGCAGGTGAGTGTCTTTCAGATAAGAGTCTTTTTCGGATCACTTCACCTCGTTCTGGTTCTCGTCCTGCATGGAGCTGCCCATCATCCGTCAGCTGTGGAGGATCAAGTGTGTGTTCCACAGTCTCTGTTGGTTTTGGTAAAATCCTGTTTTCTTTTGTTTTCAGAATGTGTCTTCTGTTCCTTCTGTAGATTTGGTCATTGTCGGCTTGTACTACGTATGACCTTGGCTTGTCATGTTTATCCAGTATCATGGCAGGTTGCCACATTTTTGTGTTCTGCTGTCTGATTCTTACTCTTTCTCCTTTCTTCACCTCTGGCAGTTTCCTTGTTCCACGATCAAAATAGTGTTTCTGCTTGTTTTGCCTGTTAATCAACTTGCTCCACACGTGTTTGTATACTCATGGCCTCAGCAGGCTCTTGGACACAGGTATTTTTGATTTCAGCCTCCTACCCATAAGCAGCTGTGCGGGGGAGTAGCCTACTCCATCCAGCGGCGTGTTTCTGTACTCTAATAGAGCGATGTATGGGTCTGTGTGGCTCTCCTGTGCTTTTTTCAACAGACGCTTTACTGTTTGAATGGCTCGTTCTGCCTGGCCATTTGATTGTGGAAACTCAGGACTCGAGGTGGTATGCTTGAACTCCCAGCTGGTAGCAAACCTTTGCATTTCTGCACTTACTAGATGCCTTGCATTATCTGAAACAAGTTCATCTGGTGCCCCGTGTCTGGCAAAGATAGATTTTAGAGCAGTTATGATGTGTTTGCTTGTTGTACCACTTAATTTTGTAATTTCGGGGTACTTTGAAAAGTAGTCAACACAGAGCAAATATTCTGCATTATTGAAATGGAATAAGTCTATTCCAACCTTTGACCACACCCTCTCTGGGACTGGATGAGATATCAAAGGCTCTCTTGGATTTTGGTTTTTATGTTTACTGCACATTTCTGCACAATGTCCTCGATTTGTTTTGCCATCCCCGGTCAAAACAAGATATCTCTGGCCCTTTTTTTACTTTTCACAAATCCCATATGAGACTCATGAATTTTCTCCAGCATCTCTTCTCTCATCTTTGCAGGCATGATCAGTTTTGAATTTTTGAACAACAGCCCATCAGAGTATGCTAACTCTTCTTTAAAAGTCCAGTACTGTTGTATGGCTTTTTGAACGTGGCTCCGTGACTCAGGCCATCCATCCTGCACTGCTGCTATGACCTGTCTTAGTTCCTCATCCTCTTGAGTTGCCTCGTTGAACTGCTGGAGCTTCTCCTCTGACACAGGTAGCTGTTGCACAACGTAGCTCACATCCAGCTCCTCCTCCTGTGTGCTATCTGTGAGATCTTTTAGGCTGGCTCTGCTTAATGCATCTGCAATGTGCATTTCCTTACCAGGCTTGTAGTTCACATTTAGGCTATACTTTTGGAGTCTCATCAACATTTTCTGCAGCCTTGCTGGAGCTTTATGGAGAGATTTTTTGAAAAGTTTCCAGTGGCTTGTGATCTGACTCAACCTGCACTTGCCTACCATATAGATATTGGTGAAATCTCTCACAGCCAAATACGATTGCTAATAGCTCTTTTTCTATTTGAGCATATCTTTGTTCACATTCTGTTAGTGATCTTCAGCTATATGCTATAGGATGTCCTTCTTGCAGGATTACGGCTCCCAAGCCACCTGAGCTAGCATTAACTGATAGTGTGACAGGCTTTTGCACATCATAATATTTCAACACTGGTGTGTTACTCACAAGCTCCTTGAGATGTTTGAAGCTCTTTTGTTGTTCATGCTCCCAGTGCCAGATGGTTTCACCTTCCAGTAGCTTCCTGAGAGGAGCAGACACTTCGGAGAGACTAGGAATGAATTTGGCTAAGTACTGCACCATTCCCTTGATTCTCTGTAGCTCCGTTTTGTCCTGTGGATCTGGTATTTCTTGTATGGCTCTTACTTTTCCCATGTCCGGTTTCTGCCCATCCTTGCTCAACACATGTCCGATGTAGCTGATTTCACTGAGTCCAATCTTGCATTTGTCTCTGTTCAGCTTCATGTTTATGCTTCTTAGTCTGTCTAACAGCTTTCTCAGTCTGTTGTCATGGGACTCTTTATCTTCACCCCATACAAGAATGTCAATGTTCACAATCTTTGGCTTTGTTTTTAAGATCAGTGACGTATGCATCAATGGATTCAGCACTGCCCTGTACCCTCGTGTTAAACACATGTCTCTGGTACGTGGCATTTTTTCGCGGTTCACAGTACTTCCTGAACAGCTCTTTTGGCGCATCCAAGTCGTCAACATCATCATCAAAATCAAAAATATTAAATACTTTGATGGCGTCGTCTCCCGCCACGTGAAGGAAAGTGGCTATCTTTACCTTTTCAGACTTCTCTGAGATTCCACTTGCAACGAGATATATTTCAAACTTCTGCTTCCACACTCGCCAATTTTCTGCGAGGTTGCCTTCTAAGTTTAACATCCCTGGAGGTTCCTGCTGGTCCATTTTTCATTTTATGAGTTCTTTTCTGTCTTTCAAGACAAACTTCTGACACCATGTATTGTATCAGACCCAAGCATGAGACAGGTTGAGGTAGACTGAACAACGTTTACTTATTCGACTGTGGTATATCATTACAGTGTGGGATTCTCAAGGTTACAGCGTCACTTTGAGGTACCCTCCAGTACTACAACTTCAATACATCACAATTCTGTTTGCACCATTCGAATATTTACCTCATTTAATTGCATAAATTAGACAATAACTGTACTTGGTTTCCAAATAAGTCGGCCAGCAATGTCGAGACAAGCGGAAGGAGACTGGGCCACAACTCAAGCAGCTCCTGGGGCTTAGATGGCAGATCCGCTAACATTAGTGAGAGAGCTCCAGAAAGATCCTGGCTGCGGACCTCAAAACAACCCTTTCTACATCTTTAGAGACCTCACTTTCACCTGGCCAGGGATGGGCAACATGATCCAGAAAGCGCGGATCTAGGTGCAGGTCTTTGTTCCAACCAAGAAGCAACACACCTGATTCTATTAGTCAACCAACATCGCTTGCTAAGAACATGATTTGTAAACTCGGGTGTGTAACCGCTTGGTTGGAACAATGATCTGCATCCACACCGACCCTTTCTGGATCATGTTGTCCATCCCTGGACGCCATCAGCGCCGCATCGGACTCGCACAATCAAACGTCATCGACCTCGGGAAGTACACTCACCAACCAGTGATGAGCTAGCCGAGCTGGCGTCGAAACTGGATAAGCTCGAAAAGGCTAACGAAGCATTAGCAGCCAAAGCAGAAGACCTCGAAAACCGATCCAGACGACAGAATCTACAAATCGTTGGCATACCAGAGGCGACTGAACTGAAGGAAGTTCGCCATCACAATTCGTCTCGCAGCTCATCCACGAAATCATCGGAGGCGAGATTTTCCCGAAACCACCGGAAGTGGAGCACACGGAACGCCAGATCTAAAGCCTAACCGAGGCGAACGTTCCTGAGCCATCGTCGTAAGATTCCACGGCATTCGGGGCAAGGAGCGTGTGCTTCGTTAGGCCGGGACGCACAGAGAGGACATACAGGTCAACGACAACAGGATCCTGTTCTCCCCTGACGTGTGCAAACTTGGCTAAGCAGCGGGCAGCGTTCAAGGCTAAACTCCACAAAGCCGGAATCGCGTCCGCCAGACGCCACCCAGCTCGTCTCTGCATCGCCATTGAAGGTAACAAAACACTTCGATACACCCGCCGCAACAGAAACATTTGCGAACAAATTAAAAGAAAAATCGGTGGTCAATGTCAATTATTACAGATGCATAAAATGTGCTATGGTCAATAGGCTACTGGTTGAATAGGTGGTCTTTGATGTTAAACAGATTAATTTTTACACCCGCTATTTCTTTGAAGGACCTTATTTGAATAATAACTAAGAATTTAGCGCTTCACACACAACTGACCTGTTCCCTTTCATGACTGAATGCTATGGGATGATTAACTACAAGACCGGCTGATTTCAAATGCATTGCAAGCCACCTGGTTCACCATATGTCAAAGATTGGTTCTGATTGCGTAGTGTAACGTGCATGGATAAGAAGACACGCTGGCCGCTGGCTGGCGCGTCTGACTCTAGTCGAGCGGTTAGCGATGCCTCGTGCGGTGCGGGCGATACGGGTTCGCTTCCCGGCTGCGGCAGTTCCTGTGGTTGCGTTGTCCCCCGAATTCGCTACAATACGTTCTTGGAAAATCAATGCCGAATTTTGTGTTTAATGGCAATTACTTAATTACGCAAACTTAAGTATAGTCTAAACGTTAACTGTACCGATATGAGGGGCACTCATTTACAGTTAATACATGGTTAAATGTATATGTGGGAGTTCTCCTGCTGCTTGGTAGGTTGTCTAACACTGCGTTGTTCATTGAGAGTACGCCTGTAATCGGAGATCTGCTGCTTGTTTCTAAGTTAGGACGAGCATAGGAATTGGAAGTTTTAGCCGATTGTTATCATGCTGCTAAGTTTGTTCTATTTTAGTTTTGGGATGGATGGGGTTTGGGGAGGTCACATGTTGGTCACACTTTTTGATATAAATGTCACATGTGTTTACTGCCATTTCAAGTGTCATACCAGTGATTATATTTTGTAGGATTTGTGACTGAGCCTAATAAAGGTAACATGACCAAAAAGCTGCATGTGAAAATTATTTCATAGAATGCGAGTGGTTAGGAAACTCCCCTTAAATGAAGTGATCACACAAGGCTGAGGTGGCTGTGGGCGAGACAAGTATTCCCTTCATTATTTAGCTCAAAAGACAGAGGAACAGCTATTTTGATTTCTAAAAGGCTTCTGTATACACCTGAAAAAAATAGTGCCTGATCATAATGGCCGTTTCATCATTGTCTCCAGCAAACTCTTTCATATACCAGTTATATTAATATGTGTATATGCCCCTAATTTTGATGAGGCTAAATTTATCACAACACTTCTATCCTCTGTCCCACATATAGATACACATTATTTGATTCTTGGAGGAGACGTAAATTGTGTTATGGACACCCAGCTAGATCGCTTGAGCCCCAAGGTTACCACTCTTGTCAAAGATGGCCACAGCACTAACATCATTTATGAAAGAGTATGGAGGCTGTGATCCCTGGACATTTTTACACCCAGACACTAGAGCGTACTCATTCTTCTCCCATGTACATCAAACCTACTCAAGGATAGACTATTTTTTTGTAGGCAAAGCCTTACTACCATCCGTGCACTCCTCTGACTATTCAGCAATAGTCATATCAGACCACTCCCCTTTATTACTTGACCTCAGATTCAATTATCCATCAGCAGCAAATTCATACTGGAGACTCAATACATCATTACTGTCCGATGATGCATTCTGTACTTCAGTAATACAAGTAATTGAGGCTTTAGCAACACAGCTGAGACTAATCTATCATTATTTTGGGAAACCCTAAAAGATTTTCTAAGAGGTAAACCTATCTCCCACTCTGCCTACCACAATAGGCAATGCAGAACGACAGAGAAGGACATAACTGATAAAATATCTGATATTGATAGGCATTACACGATAAATCTTACTCCAGCTCTGTACCAACAAAAAATTAACCTCCAAACTCAATTTGATCTTTCCTCCACGGAGAAGGCAGAGCAAATTATACCGAGATCTAAAAGAATACTCTACGAATATGGTGACAAAGCCAGCTGTCTGCTGGCCCTTCAACTCAAACACCAATCAGCATTGCAATATATCCCTAAGATCTATGACCAATCAAATCAAGCTGTCACGGCTGTCCGCTTTCACCTTTGTTGTTTGCACTAGTCATTGAACCTTTAGCCATAAGGCTGAAAACATCAACACACCTGCAGGGTATACGCCAGAGAAATATGGAGCAGCGGGTTTCTCTGTATGCAGATGACCTGTTATTGTATATAATGGACGTGGCTGGCTGTGCCACTAAGATAACCCGAATTCTGGATAGTTTTAGAGCATTTTCAGGCTGCAAAGTAACATTTTTAAAACTGTGTTTCATGATAAATTCCTCAGCCGAACAGCTCATACCCTTTCATCTTTCACCCGAAAGTTTTAGCTATCTGGGGGATTAACATTACTCATTCATTTCAGGTGCTACATAAAAATAACTTTGACAAACTGTTAAAGTCAAAGCAGACCTGCAAAAATGGTCCGAATCACCACTGTCAATTGCAGATAGAGTGCAAACTATAAAAATTAATGCTTTGCTAAGGTTATTGTTTCTTTTCCAGTGCCTTCCCCTCTTTCTGACAAAATCATTTTTCAAGCAACTCAATAAAATTATTCTCCTATTTGTATGGGCGGGCAAGGTGGCGGGAATAAGAAAAAACACTACAAGTGGCAAGATGGGATGGTGGACTAGGCCTGCCTAATTTCATGTTTTACTACTGGGCAGCAAATATAAAAGAAATACTCAGTTGGCTATATGAGGGGAAGCTGGACTGGTGTAAAATTTAATCCCTGTCCTGTCACACATCCTCACTTGCAGCTTTGACATGCTGTCCTTTGCCTATGTCAGCAGTAAACTAGTCATCAAACACAGTTGTTGTTTTTTTCAACTTTGAAAATATGGACGCAGTCCCGCAAACACTTCCAAGTTATTCAACTTCAGTCTCTTTGGCCCGTTATGCAATAACCATCTATTTTACCATCTAAACTAAACTTGACTCTGCATACATGCTTTGGTATAACAAAGGTATCATATCATTCAGAGACCTTTATTTTTGGATGGCACCTTAGCCGACTTTGAAAGTCTGATCAGTAAATATAACCTGCCTAGAAATAACTTGGTCCAGTATCACTAGGTTCACAGTTTTGTTAAAGATTATTGCACTATGTTCCCTCACTTGCCCCCTGAGGACTTTTCAAATATTTTCGATAAACCAGAAAACCTGACTGGGCTGACATCTAGACTATACAACTACATTCTTAGATCTGACCCCCTCCACTTGCCAAAATCAAACACGAGTGGGAGGTTGAACTGGGAGTCCAGTTTCAGGACCCCTGGTGGGAAAAAGCCAAATTACAGGTTAATTATTCCTCTTGATCCCATCTCAATCTTATACAATTTAAAGTGTGCTGTAGAATGCACTTAAACAACGCTAAACTAACAAAATACTTTCCTGGCACTAGTGAGTCCTGTAATGATGTGGTTCCACCCCCTTTCATTTCGCACATACCTTCTGGTCTTGTTCAGAATTAACAGGATTTTGGAAAAAACTTTTTCAAAATTGTGTGAGAAGTCTTAGGTACAGATATTGCACCCTGTCCACTCATTGCTACTGTTGGTGTCCCTTAACTACCCTGAATTTACTAAAAAGAAATTAAATGTCCTGTCCTTTGCCTCTCTTATCACCTGTAGATGCATCCTCTTACAGAGGAAATCACCTAAGCCTCCAGCAGAATGCTCTTGGCAGACTGCTTTAATGTTATTCCTTAAATTGGAAAAAAATCAAATACTCTGAGGGTCAACTAAGAAATGTTACATTACATGGTAACCTACCCTCTCATATTTTGATAAGTTATCTACACTTCCTATTGCTTAGAAGTGCACTTTCCCATCACTTTGTATCCAACTGTGCTTCTGTAGTGGTGTCATGTATTTGAACTTTTTAAGATGCTGAACATGTTTAATTATTATGCTAGCTATATATAATGTATGTGCCGCGAAACACTAATTCACCTTGTTAAAAGTGGAACAACGTGGGGGGGGGGTGTTATAATATATATATATATATTTTCGTTGGTGTGTCTCGTATCCGAGGATCCATTCCAAGAGATTAAGGTGTGTGCTTAAAAACTTGGAGCCATTTGCTAAAGCCTTGATTAAAGTGGTGATCAGGTCGCGACGCTGGTCCACACTGCTTGGCCTGGGAGGATCTAGTTCCATGGCAACACAAGAGTGAAGACGATGGGATCTGCCACAGGTTGCACCTAGGTGATGGTCGAATTGGGAGTCCGGACTGCCCACTTGTTAGGCACTTAACGAGCCAGGGATGTGTGGGATTTTTATAACCGCCAGTCCATGGTCCCATTAGGCTTTAGCCAGCTGAGTGCTGCCCAGGTTACACCAACTCCACAAGTGAAGTCCGGTCAATACCGTGAGGAGGGGCCTATCCGGGGTTTGTCACGCATGCAGGAATCGGTAGCCTGTACCTTTCAGCCTACATCACATGATGCTTCAGCAACCCATATATATATATATATATATATATATATATATATATACACTACCGTTCAAAAGTTTGGGATCACCCAAACAATTTCGTGTTTTCCATGAAAAGTCACACTTATTCACCACCATATGTTGTGAAATGAATAGAAAATAGAGTCAAGACATTGACAAGGTTAGAAATAATGATTTGTATTTGAAATAAGATTTTTTTTACATCAAACTTTGCTTTCGTCAAAGAATCCTCCATTTGCAGCAATTACAGCATTGCAGACCTTTGGTATTCTAGCTGTTAATTTGTTGAGGTAATCTGGAGAAATTGCACCCCACGCTTCCAGAAGCAGCTCCCACAAGTTGGATTGGTTGGATGGGCACTTCTTTGAGCAGATTGAGTTTCTGGAGCATCACATTTGTGGGGTCAATTAAACGCTCAAAATGGCCAGAAAAAGAGAACTTTCATCTGAAACTCGACAGTCTATTCTTGTTCTTAGAAATGAAGGCTATTCCATGCGAGAAATTGCTAAGAAATTGAAGATTTCCTACACCGGTGTGTACTACTCCCTTCAGAGGACAGCACAAACAGGCTCTAACAGGTACTATTTAATGAAGATGCCAGTTGGGGACCTGTGAGGCGTCTGTTTCTCAAACTAGAGACTCTAATGTATTTATCTTCTTGCTCAGTTGTGCAACGCGGCCTCCCACTTCTTTTTCTACTCTGGTTAGAGCCTGTTTGTGCTGTCCTCTGAAGGGAGTAGTACACACCGGTGTAGGAAATCTTCAATTTCTTAGCAATTTCTCGCATGGAATAGCCTTCATTTCTAAGAACAAGAATAGACTGTCGAGTTTCAGATGAAAGTTCTCTTTTTCTGGCCATTTTGAGCGTTTAATTGACCCCACAAATGTGATGCTCCAGAAACTCAATCTGCTCAAAGAAGTGCCCATCCAACCAATCCAACTTGTGGGAGCTGCTTCTGGAAGCGTGGGGTGCAATTTCTCCAGATTACCTCAACAAATTAACAGCTAGAATGCCAAAGGTCTGCAATGCTGTAATTGCTGCAAATGGAGGATTCTTTGACGAAAGCAAAGTTTGATGTAAAAAAAATCTTATTTCAAATACAAATCATTATTTCTAACCTTGTCAATGTCTTGACTCTATTTTCTATTCATTTCACAACATATGGTGGTGAATAAGTGTGACTTTTCATGGAAAACACAAAATTGTTTGGGTGATCCCAAACTTTTGAACGGTTGTGTGTATATATATATATATATATATATATATATATATATATATATATATGTATAATGTTTTTTTTTCTTCCGGAAACCATCAACGGTGTAGATAAAAGTGCTCAACAAATGAGGAGCAGAATATTTAGATAGATGTAGGAAAAAAAGTACAAGCTTGTTTCATGCGTCACAACTCATCAGCTGCTAATGTGATTAAGTTTAATCACAGCTGTCAGTTTCATATGCAAATGGCCGTGACCATTAACTAGAGTTTCAATGGCCATATGTACTATTCACAGAGGATTGGGGAATAGGTGCAATCGCAGCATTGTAAGATGGCAGCAGATGTACTCTTAGCCCCCCTCGGTTCAGGGATAGTCATTCCCTCTTCACATAGATGGCCACTTTGACTGCCTGTTCAAACCAGTGTTCCTCCCTATCAAGGATGTGCACATACACCATCATCCTTGAAACATAAAATGTTGATAAGTAGTTGTTTTCCCCCACAAATAAAAACAAATATTTGTATGTATTTGCTTAAGATTATGGTAGCACCTTTAGCTGTGTGTGTGTTTGTGTAACTTTTAAGGGAGACACCTGCATAAATACCATCCTGAGGTACTTAACAGTGGCTTGTTAGCTTCAAGACTGTGCCAAAATAGATATTGGTTCATGTCTTGGGTAATCTTTTTTGACCAAATCTTCACTAAATCCACTTTTCTAAATTTTTGGAGAAATGAAAGTGTTGGTAGGCTTAACTAAAGATTTTGTATAATGAGAGTAGCATAGACATTCACCAGATTCACCTGGAGTAGGAAGAACTAGAACAATAGGTTCGACTTTACAGGGATTGGCCAGAGAAAATTTTTTCCAGCCACAAATTCCTTTTTCAATTAAAAAAAAAAATCACAGAGCCTCCTAATGTGCACTGGGACTGAAGTTCGTTCTGACCCGATGAGAATCCCAGCACAATTTAGGGTTCCTAAGTGTTACTAATTATTCTTAACAAGAGCTAGATCTCGATAAGTGGAAAATTAAGGTGCACCTGTGGTGAGGCAACATCTGTCATCAGTTTTCTTCCATATTTGGTCTATGCCAGTAGAATGGGCACAGTCTGTGGTACTGCAAATTCTTTAGCCTACAGGTGCAGCAGTGGGGTGTCGGGGAGGGGGCTATGATACTTTCTCTGTTTAAATGAAAGATGTAAAAGCACTCCTATACCTGGAGGCCAAACATTCATCATTTATGATCATTGCATTAGTTGCAAACCTCAATCCTTTGAGTGTATTTTACTGCACTAAAACAGTCAAATATTGTTAGTCGGGTGGTACAGCAAAAAATGAGGTGTAGATCCGGGGGGATTTCTATATCTATGACACCAATGAAGGCCTAGTGGCAGAACATCTGTCTCAGTCTCCCCCAGAATGTCTTATTAGATTAAAAAAAAACAAAAACAAAAAAAAACTATGAGCGTAGACCCTTAATTTCTTTATGATTTCTATGTCTAGAAAGGCTGAAAATTTAGAAATATGCACTCTTTCAAAGCCAACAGATGGCTCATGAGTGGTATAATTTCTCAGGTTGATTGGACTTGATCTTGTTCAAGACCATTGGTATTTGTATGCTGTCTTCTCCTGCTTTGAGATGAGGTCAAGTTTAGGCAGCTCCCTTGAAGGTGTTAAATGGGTTACGAGGGTTTGGAAGAGAAACAGGTGGAGGCATCAAGGGCAGGACTTATCCAAATAGGGTGGGGAAAAATAGTGTCCCTCATCCTGCCACAGTGTATGGTATTCACTCATGGACTGTACCATTGAGGGTCATATGTATGTTGATTTTCATTTCAACCCAACCTGACACCAACTGATTTCACTAACACCTGCATCCAGATGGGAGGATGAGCCAGCAAAATCATCTGGTGGTGTGTTGGGCTGGACAGAAAACCTGGATCAAATACCATTGCTGTACACCCTTTAGCTTCCCTAATAAACACAGATTTTCACTTTGAAAGCAGTTCTCTTCTCCCTGCACTTTTTTAGGGTTGTCTTTCATACGACATTGCGTTTTTCAGGGCTCAAATTGGATTTTATTTGCAAAAAAAAAATTACACTGGCACGCAATTTTACTCTACCTCACAGGTTGCTACTATGAAATACAGAAGACTTAAGAGTAGTATCAAGCTTTCTACCAAGTTAAAATGGCTCCAAATAGTAGATCTCAACTAAACAGTATTCACACGTTAGTGTATTGCACTGGGGGAAGCACTAACACAAACAATATAATCTGCAGAATATTTCCCAGCATCATAAGCATAAATAAAGTATACGTGATATGAATAACATACCACATAATCAATCAAGAAGTGACTTTACATTTATAAAACCATTATGAAGTCGAATTTAAATAATGGACATGATAATAGAGAAAGTAGCGTCTGCCAGTGGTATACTGTTAGTATCCATGGTGGTGTTTTACGAGAGAGAGAGAGAGAGAGAGAGAGAGAGAGAGAGAGAGAGAGAGAGAGAGAGAGAGAGAGAGAGAGAGAGAGAGAGAGAGAGAGAGAGAGAGAGAGAGAGAGAGAGAGAGAGAGAGAGAGAGAGAGGGTTGTTGGGGTGCACTTCTGTTATTGATGGGGGCTACTGCTCAAGGGATGAAGCTACTTTTGTGCTGTTTTGTTTTACTTTTTATTGTTTGGTATCACTTCCCAGAGAGGAGAGCTTGGGATTTGTGGTGGTCAAGGTGAGTGAGGGAAGCAGTAACCTTGCCTCCATGACATGGAATCATCATAATCCTAAATGGAGGGAGGATGTTGCAGAGGATGCAGGCAATGTTCTTTTCCGCTAGCCCAGTATTTTGATTTACCCAAAATAGACAGTTATGTCAAGGACTCAATGATGCCTGTCACGGTTTGAATTTCTCAGCTGAAGCATGAAGCACAACATCTGCTGTTTTTTTTTCTTCTTTTTTTTTTTAAATTATGAAGTCAAGCGTTTTCTCCCGATTTAGGTGCTAGGCTATGGTTCTCAGGAGCTTTAATGACTGCACAGTGGAGACTGCTGTCCCACCAATGTTGATGGGGAAAAGAGATCAAAAAAGGACCTTCATCCTAACTCATCTCCACTCAATTGCCTCTCCATATTTTGAGCATTGAGCTCCACTTTTGGCAGCACTATGGAGCTAGATGCTTGACCTCCAATCTGCATGCTGACTCATTGTCATTGTCTATGGGAACATTGTATAATCACCAAACTTCAGGAGCTTAAACTCTGGTGGAGTGCTAGTGCTCAGGGACTGTTTGTCTGATGTGCCCTTACCCAGCCTCACATGCTGTTTCCGATCTGTTAAGAAGTTTGTGATGCACTGAACGATGGTCTTTAAAAGTTAGTTGTGTTTTGATGGCTCCTTGTGGGTAGTAGAGAGAACATCGGTTACTGGGGTAGCTAATTAGCCTTTCGCTTGTCTCCAAAAAATGATATTAACTGTCTTTGAGGAAGTTCTAAATCTTCACAGATACTCACAGTTCTTCAGTGGCCTCTAGCTATCAAGTAGATGTTGCATGCAACAAAGCCAACCAAGAAAGATCTTGTGCCTAAAGTAGCCGACAAGCAGTGTGAGGCATAGCACTCTGTTCCCTCCATCCCAATTTCTCTGCAAGAAATTTTGAAAATGGTAAGGGTTCAGAGGCTCTACTTTGGGGAGCAAATGCAGAATTTGGCATCGCTCTATTCAAGTTTCACCTGATATCAGCCAAGTTGGAAATAGCAAACAACCCTCCTTTTAGTGGTGATCCCTTCAGAATAAGAGTCTGAAGTGGACCTTGAAGCTCATCCATCTTTTTATTTTAACATTAGCATATGTGATCACAACCATTTACGTTGACATATGTTAATGAGAAAACCATAGGGACTCAATTGTGTGTGTGTGTGTGGGGGGGCTCCTTCCATTGAGATGGAAGTGACACTTGGCAGCAAATCGGTATGCAGTGGGCCAAGTGTCTGAATCTTATTGAGGACAGGACTTTGCAAGTATATTGGGGAGGTAGTGTGTTGTATTCATTTCTGCCTGGGGCTTCTGTTGAGAGTGACTTGAAAATACTGAATGCAGTTGAGAATTCCAAGAACCGAATGTGTGCTCCCTGAAGACCTTCTTGTTGTGCAGGTGTAAAGATATAAGCAGGCTCAGCCATCTTTGTACATCTCTATTGGTCTTATGATTTTCATCCATCACCGTCTGGTTTGGTTCGGCCATCAAACAGGACAGGGACAGACTACAATGGACAGTTAGGTCTGCAGAGAAAATCATTGGTGCCAACCTGCCCTCCATTCAGGACTTATACACCCCTAGAGTCAGGAAACGGGCAGGCAAAACCACTGTAGACCCATCACACCCTGGTCACAACCTGTTCCAACTCCTCCCCTCTGGTAAGCGCTACAGAGCACTGTACCACAAAACAACCAGATATAAAAACAGTTTCTTTCCGTGGGCTGTCATGCAAATGAACACCTAATACTGTCAAATAAATCCAACCATTTTGTATAAACTGTACTGTACATTATGCGTATACTGGTATGCTCTGTCTACCGCAGGCATGCATGTAAGTAACCTGCTGACATCTATTTCAGCATCTCTAATATAGTTTCTGCATCATTGCACTTTATCACCTCTTATTTCACCTGTATAAGTCAATCCTTATGTATCTGAAGACTGTTGTGTTGTAGTGTTGTTATTCTTTGTTAAGTGCACCGAGAGAGCCACGAAACTGGAGTCAGATTCCATGTAGTGCAAACCTACATGGCCAATAAACATGATTCTGATTTTGAACAAGAACCTTGTTTATTTGCTTCAACCACCTACTCCTTACTGCTTCAGGCTAACTTCAAACATGGCAACTGCTGTGTCCTTGAAAATACATTGTGATAGACTTTGGCTATGTCAGTGGGTTTTAAGCTTTACATTCATCATTGCATGATGACACTTGGTCATTGCATATTTTGACTTCCTGTGGCTACACATTTAGTTTTACATTTGATAAAGCTCAAGGGAGATCATGTATCGAAAAAATTTCCATTTAATGAGGCTGAAAATGCTTTGTCTCTGTCTGGAGGACAGTCATTTGAGGCTCAACCCCTTTATTTTTCTCATTATCTGCTGTTGGCTTTAGCTTGGTATGTATTATGGTTGTGCATTTTCGAGTCATGTTCATTATTGAGACAAAATGATAGTTGTGCATCATAAAGACATTGACTGATTTCAAATTAACCACGGCAATTATATTCGTGGGAGATTACACCCTCATTACATGTGCAAGTTAACGCGTCACATTTTTCATCTGCTTAAAAAAATCACCTCAAAATCGGAGTTGAAATTCTTCACACATAGTTAGGAGTTGATGTGCCAGTGTTTGCTTTGCTGTTCTCTCTGTAAATACTGACTAACGAGTACCTTAAGCTACAGTAAGCAGGCTTTTATTGGGCAAACTGAACATTATAGTCAATACTTAGAGCTACAATATAGAACTCGGGGGAAATATGAAAGAGTGATTCCTCAACTCTCTGCTTCCTCCTTCCCTCCTGTAAACTCTTCCTCCACACTGGCTTCATACACGTGCATGAGTTTGCCAGTCAAAACTTGCCAATGACCTATTTTACTTATAGGTAAAATATTTATAAAGATAAAGATCTCTATATTTCCAAAGCACCGGCTCTTAGTCTGTCCACCTGTGCCTATCATCCACTTGCAATGTTGTGAAGACCTGTGATGCATTTATAATTGTTTAGAATAATATGCATGTAAAAATTATTCTTTTAGTATGACAACAATGGGCCTTGTTCAAGAATTGGTGTCTAGATTGAGGGCTTACCCAGGCTCTACGTCTTCTCTTCTGCACAATTTGCACGCAAGATCATTTCATGAACAATGCCCTATGTTCCTATGCAGCAGTTTTTCCTTCTTATAGCCTGTAAGTTATACAATAATGCTTCTGATGAGAGTTTTAACTGACAGTGATCATAAATGGATGCAGACTGTTTTAAACCAAGCACCGCACGTGTTTTGTGAATTATTCTAAAATAAGTTTGACTAATTCTGAGTTTTCCGTTTGTGGACAACGGGCTTGTTTATTTGGTGAGTCTTTGCTATTCAACCAAGCTCTGATGGTGCAGAGTTACTTTCTTAAACCATCGCTGAAGTCAGCAAGTCAGTGACTTTAGACAGATTTCCCACAGCTATTTAATTGGTCTACCTGGACCAACCAGACTGCCAGGTCCCCTGACCCTCTTTATGGGACTGGTAGTGTCAGTGCTCATACCATGTAAACTTTTGTTTTGCATCATACCAGGGAGGGATTTCAAAACACCAACATCCGGCAAGAAAATCATAATATGAGATTTATCTCTCCATTGATAATTTCAGTTTATCCTAAATTATTTACAATCAGTCAAGGAAACAAAGACCATTTCAAAGGAACATTAATATGTATGGAACATTTGGAGAACATGCTGGAGGTGGTGGGAGGAATAGTATTATGTAAGGTTGAGTGCAGTCTGCCATTTTGAGAGTATCATGGTGCACACAATCTAAGGCTGAATAACAAAACATGAGATCCTCAAGCACGGCCCACGTGGTCTTTCTTTCTAAGGGTACAGAAAATTATATGAGGGTCTAAGGACAGGATGTTGTGTTGCTGTAAAGCCCCTTGAGGAAAATTTTTAAGTTTTGATATTGGGCTATACAAATAAACTTGACTTGACTTGACCAGGCTTTTATCCTTCAGGCCGCGGGGCTTTTAAACACCCCGCCTGACAAGCATAGTCTGCTATTACCATCTTCTAAATGACACCCGGAGACTGTCTTTGTGCACGCTCAATAATCCAGGTCAGGAAATCACAGAAAGTTGGACAGAAAGATGGATCAGTTCATCAATAACCATTGTGTCCTGATGAACTGATCCAACTTTCTGACACTCAAAAAAAAAAACTGCTTCTATCTTTAGAATTTCTACCTTATGTGGACTTTTTATTCTTTACTTCTTCCTGTTTTGATTTATGTCTGTACATTTTGTTAAGTATTTTATTATTACCATGTTTCAATGTGGTTTAATGGACATTTCCCCCTGCACACCAGTGAAAACTTGTACGTCTCATAATTTATGTTCTTTTTAGGGTTACAGTACTCCTCAAATTTCTCCATTATTTTGTTCAGACTATGCTGGTCATTGATTCTCAAACGTGAAGGTAATGTACACTTCTACTGCTTCTTCACCGGCTATGTGAAGAAATACAAAGGACTGTACCTTAGCTGGCTTGCTAGCACATCCCGTTGCAACCAGATACAGCTCAAACCTTTGCCGGAATCTTCTCCAGTTTTCCGACAGATCGGAACCTTGGGATGACCCTCAAGGTCACTCAGGTCATCCTCTGTGTGGAGTTTCCATGTTCTCCCTGTGTCTGTGGTGGGTTTTCTCCGGGTGCTCCGGTTTCCCCCGCCATTATAAAGACATGCATGTTAGGGTTAATACTCCTGTCTGTACCCCTGACCAAGGCATGGCAAGACGAACTGGGGTTGGTCCCTGGATGCTGCACAGCGGCTGCCCACTGCTCCTAGCTACACAGCTAGGATGGGTTAAATGCAGAGCATAATTTCCCTACAGGGATCAATAAAGAATATCAAAATCAAAAATATACAGTTTGCTGGCTAATGTTTATCATTATTTTATTGCTCATGAAAAACCAAGTAAGTATTTTCAGTTGGAATTAATTCAGCGCAGATACTTAAGACAGGGTTTACTTTCTTTAGTCCTAGTCAAAGTCTTAAGCCTTTACTTCATGATCTATCCATCTGTCTGTCTGTCTGTCTGTCCGTCTGTCTTGCTACCTATCAATTTTCGATCCTTTTTATTTCATTTGTTTAACTTTTCATGTGTGCTTTTTTTCATCAAGCCATTTACGATAGCTTATCAAGGTTTCTTGACATTTCCAATATTATTCAGTGAAACTGTTTGAACTCGTTGGTTAGTTGATGTGAGATGTCATCCATAGATGGATAGATAGATCGATAGATGGATGATATGAATACAAGTTATCACTACCTAATCATGAATAAACAATAAATTGAATACACTTGAACGTTGTTGTCATATCCACAGTGGGATTGTGTTTACACTGGAAATTAAAATGTTTCTCATTACAATGTGATTTGCTTTCCCCTGAGCAGAACACATACCCAGACACAGCCCTCTCTCACAGTGTTCATGTACTGCAAGATTAACAGTCCGCACCACAGTTCACTTGTTCTCCATTCATGACTGTCCTGACTGTCTACAGTATTTCACAAGGTACTTTTTTTGTCTGCGCTGCCTGCCAGCCTTTTGATTTGTGTGCACTTCCTTGTTGGATTACTCGCCAAATGAGTCCCTGACCACCTTTGCAGATGGTTTGGCTGATTTGATCTTCAATTCATCTTGGGTGCGTTTACATCTGGATTTCCTGTGCTTTTGTGCAATCCGTTTACAGCCCAGTGTGCATCCTAATGCCCGGTGAAAAGGGAATTTAATCTGTTTTCAGCCCACAATGGAAGATGGGATTTGGGTAGCTCTTTACAAATCTTAATTGCATTTTTCACAGTGATTGCCTTACAGTTCAAGAAAGGCCCTCACAAAACCACACTTCTGCTTTGCAGCCCATATGTGCTGGAGCGGCGATTTAAAAAGAAGTATTCATATTGTGCTGGTGAAATCAACATGCAGCTGATGCGAGACATCTCGCATGTCAATTACACAAAGACTTCAAATAGAAATACTTTTCTGATGTAAATGACAAGAAACCTTAATAACATACTGTAAATGGCTTTACAAAAAAAAGGGGGGGGGGGGTGAAAAGCAAATGAAATAAAAAGGGTCGGACATGATGAAGAAAAGTGTGTGTGTGTGTGTGTGTGTGTGTGTGTGTGTGTGTGTGTGTGTGTGTGTGTGTGTGTGTGTGTGTGTACCAGTTTCTATCCAGATGTGTGTGTGTGTGTGTCTGTGTGTCTGTGTGTGTGTGTACCAGTTTCGATCCTGATGTGTGTGTGTGTGTGTGTGTGTGTGTGTGTGTGTGTGTGTGTGTGTGTGTGTGTGTGTGTGTGTGTGTGTGTGTGTGTGTACCAGTTTCTATTCAGATGTGTGTGTGTGTGTGTGTGTCATGACCAAATGTCCCCATCAGGATAGAAAAACCTGAAACTACCTACCTAGTGGGGACATTTTGTGGCTCCCCATGAGGGAAAGGGTCTGTTCTAGGGTCAGGATTTGGGTTTAGGGTTAAAGTTAGGATTAGGTTAAGGTTAGGGTAAGGGTTAAGGTTGGGTATGTAGTTATGATGGTTAGGGTTAAGGGCTAGGGAATTAATGTGGTCAATGAGGGGTCCCCACAAGTATAGGGTGACATGGTATGTGTGTGTGTGTGTTTTGAAGGGAGTTAAAAAGATTAAAAGAGGAGAAGGGAGAGAGATGGTGTGTGGATTGTCAGCTGACATCTTGCTGCCTCATACAGGCACTAAACCAACGTTTGCAATAACTAAAACATGTTGCGTTCATTGGCAGTTTGAACATAAGTATTCTCCAGCCAAGTGCCACTGAGAGTCACATGTAAGCACAGGATTACATTCCAGCTGAGCACAAAGCCGTTGAAGAAGATTTTTAATTAGCACATCTATAACCAGGGGGCAAATTCATAACAGATTAGCAGGTGCAGTGTTTTGTTAGAAGGAAAACCTGCATAGAAATTGGTCTTGTTTTTTGTTTCTTTCTTTTCAACATAATCAGACTACAAAGTCAGACTGCCTATTCATAACATATGATGAGACTCTAGAAGAAAATAGTAATAGAAAATGGCTCTTGATGGAACATAGTTGAAGACCCTTGCTCTGCATCTAATGAAGATCTGACATTGAGGGTTTCATGGTTTTTGAAGAAGCTGTTGTAAGTAAATGCTATATTCTGTCTATCTATAGATACCATACATCACTGTGTATGACTGCATGGGGTTTGCAGGGGAGCGGCGTCCTGCACCACACTGCACATTAGTCTCACTCTATTGGGTGTCCATTCAATTTGAACTATAAATTGTAGCCAGGCAAGCATTTAATCTGTATATGGGTCCATAAAAATGTAGCAAGGCAATTTAAGGTTTGTGTCACAGAACCTCCCACGTTTCCTCCTAAACAAAATGTCGTCAGAAAGTCATTGTGTTAGTTTGACTGAATCAAGTCTGTGCCACCAGGTCTTGCCCCAGTGGGGAGAAACTTTTTGCCTGACTTTCAAAATGAGATTAAGTGGGATCTTTCCATTGAAAGGCCACCCATCTCTCTTGTTGAGTTTATCAGATTAGACCAGAAACAAATAAAAAAAGGATTCTTTAGTGATGCACTGAGCTGGCTGAAGACCGACCCCAGGCCATGCCTTCACCATGTGCGCCCTGACTTTAAAGGACGCCACTGAGACTTGTGCTTGGTCACCCGTAGCGAGTGGCAAAACTGCCGATGTTTTCAAAAACAAGTGTGAGAGATTGATGGAAATGAGATCTCATACCTCAACTGCTTATGGGGACAAGTTCAAAAAAACTGTCTGGTCAGCGGCTACGAGAGCGGCAGATTTGATGTATTATTCTCCGGGATGAAGCTATGAACTAGCTCTGTTGAATGGTTGAAAAGTTGCATTAATCTTTAAAACCAACGTTTAAGCAGGTGGATGTTAATTCTGCCTCTGCAGCTCTTTTTGTAAAGATATAGTTGGATGTTTTACATATTCTACATTTCCCTTAACTTATAAAGATATCAATGCCTGAGCAAAAGCTGTGTGTGCAACTTCCATCCCTCCGTTAACAGAGCCCCTTCTGTCCTCGCGGCTCAACTGCTTACACTCAGCATGCATTCATGTGCAGCCTCGTCCCCTTTGTTGCATGTCACTCCTCTATCTTTCTTTTCATTCTCCACTTTCCTGTCCAATGGAGGCCCAAAACTTGCCCCCATAAATAAACTTGGGGGGGGGGGTTTCCTAGGGTTTGTGCATATGACCAAATTTCCATTTGCTTTTCTGTAATAGTCTTTCATTTACCACAGTGCATTAAAATATTGCACGCTATTTTCACAATGTTGAAATTCAAATGTGAAGAACTTTCTAGAAAGGAGGCACCAGCTTTTGCATAATCTAATCATGCTGAAAGAAGGGACTATCAGCAATGATGAAACTTAAGCACTTTAAATGAAACCCCTCCATGTCTATTCAGTTGCCGACCAACATGTGGATCGGCGGTTCCTACGGACACAATTGGCCGTGTCTGCGGGTGGGAAGCTGGATGTGGGTATGTGTCCTGGTCGCGGAACTAGCGCCTCCTCTGGTCGGTCGGAGTGCTTGCTTGGGGGGGGGGGACGGGGGAATAGCGTGATCCTCCCACGCGCTACGTCCCCCTGGCGAAACTCCTCACTGTCAGGTGAAAAGAAGCGGCTGGTGACCTCGCATGTATCGGAGGAGGCATGTGTGTGGTGGTCTGCAACCCTCCCCGGATCGGCAGAGGGGGTGGAGCAGCGACCGGGACTGCTCAGAAGCGTGGGGTAATTGGCCGGGTACAATTGGGGAGAAAAAAAGTGTGTGTGTGGGGGGCCCTCCTCCTCCTCCTCAGTTGTGTGCTACCATCCAAACCGCAATTACATTCACGTTGTTGAAGGTAATGAGTTATGCACATAAAGTAGAATAATGCAGTGGGTGTTGAAATGTTATTCTGTGACCGACTGCCTGCCTCATCAAAGAATCTGTGTGCAGTGGACCCCACCTTCGTTTGATGCTGAACATGTGTTTTTTTTCATTGTTTTATTATTATTATTATTATTATTATTATCATTATTTGCCATCCAAAAGTCGTCATTGATGTCAGTGTGAGGTGGCCCCCTGATGAAAACCCAGCCACCTCGGTAGAGCACATTAGCTGAGCAGGAAGCGCTGTGATTACAAGAGCTTATGAAGTGGGCAGTCTGTGCACACTTGTATGCACTCTGTAAAAGATTTTGCAGTCATTCCGGTGTGCCTCGTTTTAGTTTCACCCTAACAGCAGCTGTTTCAGAAGAGGAGAGGATGCTTGTGGGTAAATGATTTGAGTGATCATTTAGATTAAGTTTTTGTGCCTTTTGTGGTGAGGAATATTCGTTGGGATAATTCAGCTGACCCTTACAGACTTGAAACCCAGCCACACAGCTGCTCCGCTATTTTTTTTTTGCGTGTGTGAGGAGAAGTATGTAATGAAGGATTCCAGATTAATTGGCAGTCTGAGAATTTGAGCGACGTGCCTCTCAAAAATGCTAATTCAAATTCCAGCAACATGAATCACATTTGTCTCAAAAACTACTGTGTTTTGTGTCCCCACTAAGCAGAATTTATTTGCCAGATTTGGTTTGACCAGATATGATCATAATAAACATGTGTATGAAGTGGTATTAGCAAAATTAAGATAATGCAATCGCAACTGAAATTGCCCTGCCACTTTAGTCAGATCCCGGGTTGGTGTAAAGCCTCGTCCATCTTTCATGTCCTCTCCGAGCACAGCAGCCAGCACATCATGACGGCAACAGCAGCATTTGCAGGATCTGCCATGGGTCACCAAATCCTGGCAACTGGCCCTGATGTTGGGTTCTCAGCAAGATGTCCACAGGAACTGGAGGAGGTCCTCCAGCTTGCCACAAAGATGGATTGCAGGGCTAAAATTGAGTTGTACAGCTGTCATCCAGCATTTTCCAGCTTGGACGTTCTTGGATCCTGTGACCGCACCAAATGTCACATGAAGGTGACGTCGGGAACGCTAATCTACGCTCAGCAACAGGGTGCTGTCAAATCCCCAAGGACTAAAATATCTACAAAATCAGTAATAAGCGTCAGACGTATCACGAGAGGCACGTCTTTCAAGATTTCCAAGCAGCTTTGACAGGCTGAACGTGCACACAAGTGTGTTTGGAACCAGTGAGTCATTGGAATCAGCTGGAACAAGATATTCTCTCATTGCCCACTTGGAGCTGATGTGCAGCCAGCCACAGTAGTCATTACTCAAATGCTCCACCTAATCTTCCCCTTACACACGTTTACAGTTGAAATGCTGTCTATTGTTGATAGTGACTCATAGTAGCTTGGATTTTTTTCCCCCTCTGCATGGTTTTGTTTACTCTTTGGAAGGAGAAAAGAGTGGATTGGGGTTTTTGGACTGAAACAAGTTGTGCTTTTTGGATTTAAATTACACCCTCACCTGCAGGGGTGACAGCGATCTTACATCAATTAAGGTGCATCCTTACTTTCCTCTGAAATTTTGGGAATAATAATGCTGAAATATGTACAATGAAAAATCAATAAAGACAAGGATACACCTTTTCTTTTTAAACATTAATTGATATGTAAGATGTACCAAAAGAAATTTAAAAAGTAGTCACATCATAACTCACTTGGCAATAGACTCATGATTAAAAACATACAATTTAGGAAATATATGCAGTAGCCATTTTCATCCCCCCAATTTCCCGTGGCGGGACATACTGGAATTGTCGTTGCTTTGAAATACTTCCTGGTTTGTGTGCCGCTTGCAGAGTTTTTCAATCTTCCTCTCTGCCATTCTCTTCAGTTGAATTAAAGTTGTATTTCGGATTGCTGTTGAAATAATGATGTTATTCATTTGTCTGAAACTTGAAGCACTGCTGCCTCCTGCGTCAATATCCTCCTGCAAGAGATATTTATTCTTTTTCCCCACTTAAGACGAACCTGGAAAAGCAAATTCAATATCCTAGCTTAATCACGACTGAGAAATGTTCAATCGGAGTTATATTTTATCTGTAATATCATTCATCCTAGATTTGCGATGAACACTTATATCATAAACGAGAGGCTAAGATTTTCACTGGGAGCGATGAAGGAGGACAGGATTAGGATCGATGATATTAGAGCAGGGGTCGGGAACCTTTTTGACTGGGAGAGCCATAAAAGCCAAATATTTCTAAATATATTTCATTGAGAGCCATATAGTATTTTTAACGTATAATAAATTAAATATGTCTTACTTTTAATGCGACTTCTGGTGCTGCATGGTTTTGCTGATGGCCTTGTAGTCTGGTTCATACGTGGTGAGGTTGAGCTTCATGCAGGCGTTGAGGCTTCCATCAGTTAAACGTGAGCGTAGGTTGGTCTTAATGTTCCTCATATGCGAGAAAGACTGTTCACATGCATATGTAGAGCCAAACATGGTCAATACGGCAATACTCACACGCTGCATTGTGTGGTATGTCACAGGAAGCTCGTTCCAAGTTTTAAGAATCAGCTGGTCTTCAGGTTGAAGATTTTTAATTTCTGTCCACTTGTGTTCCCTCGCCAGCTCTGCTCGCTGTCGCGCAAGACTTTCCAACTCTCCATTAAGTGACTTGAACTTACTCATCCACATGTCTGATGCCTTCAGGTCAGCAACTTCCAGCTCAAAGTCTCCGATAGAGACCCCGGGGATGCATGTCAGGTCGATTTTGTCCACTGCACACTCATGTGGATGAGTGATGAACTTGAAAAGACCAGTGCGCGCACGAAATTCTCCAAAACGTGCTTTGAATGACTGCAGGAGATTGAACGTAAAGCCAGCTAGCTGCTGGAGATCCAGATGTTGAGTGGAGTCACTTGCTAAGCATGCATCTCTAAATTGTTGCAGTCTTTCAAAGTGCAGAAGACGACCTGTTTCAATGTCCCTGAGAAAGACTTCCAGCTTGCTTTCAAATGCAAACACTGCTTGTTGAAGGGATGAGATTGTATTTCCAATACCTTGCATTTTCACATTGAGCTGGTTCAGATGGCCAGTTATGTCCACGAGATAGTGAAACTGCAGGAGCCAGTCAGTGTTGTCTAGCTCAGGATGCTTGACGCCTTTCATTTCAAGAAAAGTCCGGATTTCACTCAGGCAAGCTGCAAAACGGCTGAGCACCTTCCCCCTTGACAACCAACGCACGTTGCTGTGTAAAAGCAGACCGGGATAATGATTCCCAACTTCTCCTAACAGAGCTTTAAACTGGCGATCATTTAAAGCTCGGGCAACAATAAAGTTGACCACTCGAATGACCAGAGACATCACCTCGCCAAGCTCCTGGCCACACGTCTGAGCGCAAAGCGCCTCCTGGTGCAGGATGCAATGAAAACTTAGGATGGCTCTCTTTTCATGTTCACGGAGAAGCGCTACAAATCCTTTGTTCTTCCCCAACATACAGGGTGCACCATCAGTACAGACAGAAATAAGTTTATCCATCGGTAGTTTTTTTTCTTTAGCAAACTCCATGAAAGACATGAATAAATCCTCTCCTCTTGTTGTCCCTTTCATTGGCAAAACAGCCAAGCTTTCCTCACGCAGTGTGTCACCTGCAGCATACCTGGCAATGATACTGCACTGAGATAGATGGCTAACGTCTGTTGACTCATCTAACGCGAGAGAAAAGTATGTCCCGGCGTTTATGTCCTTAATTTGTGTTTCCTCGACTTGATTTGCCATCATGATGCTACGATCGTGCACAGTTCTTGCTGACAGGGGCATGTCTTTTATTCGTTTGATTATCTTGTCTTTATTTGGGAAGTCATCAAACAGTTCATTGGCCACATCAAGCATGAATGTTTTGGCATACTCGCCATCTGTGAATGACTTTCCATTCCTTACTATTGCCAAAGCCCCCGCAAAGCTAGCGGAATTCCCGTCACCTTGCTTGGTCCACACACGTAGTTGCTGCTGACTCGTCTGCACTCTCCGCTGTAGCTCCTCGCATGCCCTTTTCCTGCCGTCCCCCGCTGGATATTTCGATGCAAATGAAGCATGGTGCGTATCGAAGTGCCGCTTTATATTTGACCGTTTCATCGATGCAATTTTATCATTGCATATTAGACATACCGCAGATCCTGCTCTCTCCACAAATGCAAATTCCTCTGTCCACGCAGCCTGGAATGCACGGTAATCATCGTCTTTTTTTCTTTTCGCCATCTTTTCCGTTACAAGGGTTGAAGCGGATAAACTAGTTGGCTATCTGATAAAATTGATTTCTTCACCTTTACAATGACCCGGACATGCTCGCGAGCCATTGGTTCCCGACCCGACCCACGGGTGACCCGTGACCCGTGAAATTTATCTTCAAAACTAATTTCTGTTTACTTTAAAATGACACAGTATTATTAAGAAATATCACAAGTATTTTAAAATCAGTTCCAAACTGATTTTTTTGAAAAAAAAATAATTTTCAACTCAAAATTGTCTGGGAGCCATATGCCGTCACCGGAAGAGCCATATATGGCTCGCGAGCCATAGGTTCCCGACCGCTGTATTAGAGGGACAGCTCAGGTTGGACGGTTTGGAGACAAAGCAAGAGGCAAGATTGAGATGGCTTGGACATGTGTGGAGGAGAGATGCTGGGTATATTGGGAGAAGGATGCTGAATACGGAGCTGCCAGGGAAGAGGAGAAGAGGAAAGCCAAAGAGGAGGTTTATGGATGTGGTGAGGGAAGACATGCAGGTGGCTGGTGTGACAGAGGAAGACGCAGAGGACAGGAAGAAATGGAAACGGATGATCTGCTGTGGCGACCCCTAACGGGAGCAACCGAAAGTAGTAGTAGTGGTACTTATATTATAAACCAGAAAAGGAAAAAAAAAGCAGAAAAGTGCTGCTGTTGTTGCATGCTGTCTTGCAGATTTGCTGTCCATCACAGGGCCATCGTATGCAATCGTCCAACTGCAAAAGACTTCGCCACATGAATGAAATGCGAAATGCTTTACCAAGCGTTTTTTTTTTTTGGCCTTTTCCTCCCCAATTGTATTCGGCCAATTACCCCACTCTTCTGAGCCGTCCCGCTCACTGCTCCATCCCCTCTGCCGATTCGGGGAGGGCTGCAGACTACCACATGTCTCCTCCGACACATGTGGAGTCGCCAGCTGCTTCTTTTCACCTGACAGTGAGGAGTTTTGCCGGGGTGACGTGGTGCATGGGAGGATCACACTATTCCCCCCAGTGACCAGAGGAGGAGCTAGTGCAGTGACCAGGACACACACCCACATCTGGCTTCCCACCTGCAGACATGGCCAATTGTCTCTGTAGGGAAGCCCGACCAAGCCGGAGGTAACATGGGGATTCGAACCAGCGATCCCCGTGTTGGTAGGCAGTGGAATAGACCGCTACGCTACCCAGATGCCCTGTCAATCGGGTTTTTGGTGCCGACTCAGACTCAAGCCCACAAAATCTGAGGCGAGGTGCAAATCCCGGCATAGCATCCTGCAGGAGGGTGTCTGAGTCTGGAGTCACCTGGTGGAAGGGGAGCTGGAGAGGCAGGGGGTGTCTGCGAATTCATTGAGAAAAAGAATGAGTAAAGGGGCGGGTTTATGAATGGAAAGTTTATGAAAGTAAACTGGAACCCAGACCATTGATTGGATGGATGAAATAGGAGGAAAGGTAATGGGGCTTCCAATACACCACCTATAAACCTATGGGCAATTTAGAGTCCCCAGCTCGCCACCTTCCTCCTAATGTTAGAATAACGCGGCAGACAGCTATTGTAAATCTTGGGAGATCAATTCAAAATCAATTTTTCTGTTTTCAGACCATAAAATAGGCCAAATATTTGCAAATGACTTGCTGTATGTGCTTAAATATAGCTGCTAGTGCATCCATTCCCTCTGTTGTATACAAACAAACTCACTCAATTCTTTCCCACAAATAACCATTTATTCATCACACATTTACTGAAAATTACATTTTATTGAAAGGACACAGAAAGGTCAAATAACACAGATAAATGTAGCTAGGAGTAACTACTCAGTGCATGGCACATTCTCAGGGAGACGACCCAGTGTGAGTCTTTGGCTCTTCGCCTCTCGAGTGTTTAAGGCAGAAAGAGCGCTGAAATATTAAATGTGGAACAGTTGGCCAGCCAACTTGAGCCTATATTTCAAAATGTGGAAGAGTAAATTAACCTCGCTACAATGAGAGACAAACAATATCCTAAGTCAGGTAATAATAGTATTTTTTTTTCTTAGTCAATTGGTGTACTTATCACAGGAGACTCAGACCTCACCAGTGCAAAGGGATTTTTCTATAAAGATCACACATTTAGAAAGCAGTGTCCTCACTCAGAAAAAAATCAATTAAGTAAACAACAGATGAACAATCATGAAAGAAGTTACCAGTGCCATTGCTACCTTAAAAAGAATCTAGGATGCATGCCGTTTTACTATGGAGGTTTTCAAATGACGGTTTGACATTTTTTGTTGATGTTGGTTGACAATTCCAGTGTCTCAGCTTTTGCTTTTGCAGACAATGTAGATATGTGCATGTGTCGTTGCGTGTTTATAGGAGACCGTGTGTGACCATGCTCCCGTGTGTGTATGTATGTGTGTGTGTGCGTGCGTGCGCCGGTGTGTGTGCTCTTAAAAAGATCCTCCAAGCTATGCAGGGGTTCTGCATTTGGCTGATATGCCGTCCGCTTGGTTGTATTTATGTGGCTTTGTCTATTTTGCTGTTGCGTCTCTCTGCTTCCTTGCTGTCATCTGAGCGCTTTGTGTTGAGGCTTCCAATCTGCACTTGGCTCCTTTGCTGTAAGAATTAGAAGACAAAGATTCATAATGAGCAAGGCTGACAGATATAATGCTCCACAGTACACATCAGGGGTTCTGTAAATTGGGGGGGGGGGGACAAAAACAATGTGAATCTACATCACATGAATACTAATAAGGTTTACATTCATTGTGATTGATTTGCCATTGGTATTTGTAACTACTTAGTTTTAAAATTGAAGCTTCTGATGTACTGAGTATTGCCACGTAAGATTGAGTGATAGAGAGCTTTATAGTTATAATATATATACGTACACACACTATATGTACCAAATTATTGGGACACACCTCTTAATCATTGAATTCAGGTGTTTCATTCAGATCCATTGCCACAGGTGTATAAAACCAAGTAGCTAGTCATGCAGTCTGCATTCACAGACACTGTGAAAGAATGGGTCGTTCTGAAGAGCTCAGTGAATTCAAGCGTGGTACTGTCATAGGATGCCACTTTTACAATAAGTCAGTTAGTGAAATTTCTTCCCTGCTAGATATTCCTCGGTCAACTGTAAGTGGTATTATTGAAAAGTGGAAGCGTTTAGGAACTACAGCAACTCAGCCACCAAGTGGCAGACCATGTGAAGTCACACAGCGTAAGTCGCCAACGCTCTGTTGACTCAATAACTGCAGAATTCCAAACTTCCTCTGGCATTAACATTAGCCCAAAAACTGCACCGGGAGCTTCATGGAATGGGTTTCCACGGCCGAGCAGCTGCATGCAAGCCTTACATCACCAAGCACAATGCCAAGCGTCGGCTGGGGTGGTGTAAAGCACGCTGCCACTGGACTCTGGAGCAGTGGAAACGTGTTCTGTGGAGTGACAAATCACGCTTCTCTGTCTGGCAGTCTGAAGGATGAGTCTGGGTTTGGCGGATGCCAGGAGAACGTTACCTGCCTGACTGCATTGTGCCAACTGTAAAGTTTGGTGGAGGAGGGATAATGGTATGGGGTTGTTTTTCAGGGGTTGGGCTAGGCCCCTTAGTTCCAGTGAAGGGAAATCTTAATGCTTCAGCATGCCAAGACATTTTGGGCAATTCTATGCTTCCAACTTTGTGGGAACAGTTTGGGGAGGGCCCTTCTCTGTTCCAGCATGACTGTGCCCCAGTGCACAAAGCAAGGTCCATGAAGACATGGTTGGGTGAGTTTGGTGTAGAAGAACTTGACTGGCCTGCACAGAGCCTCAACCCCATCGAACACCTTTGGGATGAACTAGAACGGAGACTGCGAGCCAGGTCTTCTCGTCCAACATCAGTGCCTGACCTCACAAATGCTCTTCTGGGTGAATGGGCAAAAATTCCCACAGACACACTCCAAAATCTTGTGGAAAGCCTTCCCAGAAGAGTGGAAGCTGTTATAGCTGCAAAGGGGGGACCAACTCCATATTAATGTTTATGGATTTAAAATGGGATGTCATAAAAGCTCCTGTAGGTATAATGGCCATGTGTCCCGATACTTTTGTCTATATATATATATATATATATATATATATATATATATATATATATATATATATATATACACATACACACACACACACACACACACACACAGCCAGTGAGCAGCCAGTTGTGACATAGGCTGCATAATGAAAACACACAATAAATACTGATATCACATGTTATTCAAAGAGCTTTAACATGCATATAATAATATGCTTAAATCCTTGTTCTGATTACGAGAATAATTTGGTCATGCTGTCCATGCCTTAAGGCTTTCTGGCTTCTGGCAAATTATTGAGATCCATATCATTCTGTCTGGATGTGGAAAACAATTCTATGAACTGGCTGAAAGCACAACAAGCAAAAACAGAACCAACATGCACCTCTGCATTTATCCCACAACTTTCAGTCGAGTGTGAAAGTAATGAGAAAAGTGTGAATAACACAAAGTCTGTCTGGCAGACTGTCAAAGGTTTTCTGACTTGCTATATAGTGGTAGTCATGTGAATACAACATGTCGAGCATAGGCTCAGGGTCTTAAAGCTTGTTCTTGTAAATTAAAAGTTATGTATATGATTTGGTGTGTCATCAGTTACTTATAAAGCTCTTTGGGTCATCTTATATAGATGACAGGACAAGACTTGATACTGATTTCAGTCTGCAGGCCAGTGTCATCGCTTAATTAAAACAGTCTTGAGGCTGTTTCCAACCTGAGTCACCATTCACACCCGAGTGAGATCAGAATTTACTGCAGCATATAACTGACTTTGTTTCAGAGTTCATTTTCGAGAACAAGTGCCATCAGTATATTTGGAAATACCGTTGGATCACAACACAACGGTGGTGTTGGGGATGCGTTTGGAACAGCTGTATACTGCATCTGCTACAATTCTGACTTTTGCATTGAGTCCCAAGTGGATTTTTAGATAGCTTTCTGTTGTGACTTACAGCTGCCAGCCCTTTTACTATGTAATGGATTCAAAGGAAGAAGATGTGAGTGAAATGGATGCCACTGTGCTTTAGATATATGTTGTATGTCTAAGAGAGAGATTTTTCCACAGTACAAAGGAAATCTATTCTTGGCTCCAGGGAAGGTTAAGACAAACTTGACTCATGCAAACTTATTGTTAGACTGAAAAGATTTATGGATGTTTCTTACGATTTTCATATTGCAGTGATACAGCATGCATTTATCACGTCAAATAAACATCATTCAGTTCCCTGCTTTTTACATGGTCCAGTCGTCTGTCCCCCGGGTCTGTAAATGATTCAGTACTGCATGCCACGGTCCCTTTTATAATCATTCATTATGTAGTGGCAAGAACAGTCCTGGTGTACCTGGTTAGAGCCTTGACTGTAACTTAAGGATACACACTTTCTGTGTCATTTAACCTGTGATATGAACTGGAATCAAGACTACAAGGAAGTGTTCGTACAAGCATTACCATCATATATGGGAGACACCGGTCGAGATCTGACGGCGACAAATCGAACATGAGCGTCCATAATGAAGATAGAGTGGTGACAGGGATGGTCTACACTTTAATGCAGATTGATCCACAGAGACTAAAATGTAGATCATGACTAATTAAATTGTACACTAGGCCATGATTATTAGCTGTTGTGCACAGTGAATATCAATAGAGGATTGGATACCAACAGAAAGCCGGGGCACATTTAATGCTCCAGCGAATATTAACTAACAGGAAAAATTAACAATTAATGTAATCAAAATTACATTTAAACAGAAAGATACGTTTATTGGAGACAAAAAAAAAAAGAAAGAAAAGACATTGAGCTGTACTGATGTGTCCCTAACCAGCTCTTTCTCGCCGCTCCTAAAATGATCATTGCACTTTGCATGATGCATTAGTGTTGCACCTTAAATCAAATGATTTACAGCTACTCTCGTTACAGTAATTGAATAAAATCTTCCCCGTGATGTTACTTTTTGAGTAGGGTAAACTCACAATACTTTAACTTTTACTTTGAGTTTAGTCACAGGGTAGGAAAATGTGGCGTAAACCCTTGTAATGGCTAAATGAAGAATTTGCTTGAATAAGTCTGAAGAATTACTGATACTGGGTGTTTGTGGAGATTTGCATTGCCATAGTAAATTTGTTTCATTCACACAGTGTGTTTCTCCAGGTTGTTTCCAAAAATACACACTATGCCGACCAAAGAATATTTCTGTATTTTTAGAGCTACAGCTGTTTGCTGGTAGATGACAGAAAGGGTAGAAAGGAAACTCAAAGTAATTACTCAAGTAGTTTTTCAGTAAGGGACTCATTTATTCTTACCCCCCCCTTTTCCCCCCAATTGTATCCAGCCAATTACCCCACTGTTCTGAGCTGTCCTGGTCACTGCGCCACCCCCTCTGCTGATCCGGGGAGGGCTGCAGGCTACCACATGCCTCCTCCGATACATGTGGAGTCACCAGCCGCTTTTCACCTGGCAGTGCGGCATTTCCCCAGGGGGACGTAGCGCGTGGGAGGATGACGCTATTCCCCCCAGTTCCCCCTCCCCCCCAAACAGTGCCCTGACCGACCAGAGGAGGCACTAGTGCAGCGACCAGGACACATACCCACATCTGACTTGCCACCCGCAGACACGGCCAATTGTGTCTGTAGGGATGCCCGACTAAGCTGGAGGCAACACGGGGATTCGAACTGGGATCCCCATGCTGGTAGGCAATGGAATAGACCGTTATGCTACCTGGATGCCTCATTTACTCTTATTTGAGTAATTTTCGTAATAGATACTTTTACTTGTATTCAAGTAAATTATCACTAAAGTAGCATTACTTTTTCTTAAGTAGGAATTTACAGTACTTTCAGCTTCTGCCTAAAACAGGGATCGTTTGGGGTGAACAAAAATCAGGACCAAGGGATAAAACATGACAATTGTGAATTTGATTCGACGTTATCCGTTAAATCTGAAAATGCATCATTACATACACTCACTGGCCACTTTATTAGGTACACTTTGCTAGTACCGGGTTGGACCCCCTTTTGCCTTCAGAACTGCCTTAATCCTTCGTGGCATAGATTCAACAAGGTACTGGAAACATTCCTCAGAGAGTTTGGTCCATATTGACATGATAGCATCACGCAGTTGCTGCAGATTTGTCGGCTGTACATCCATGATGCGAATCTCCCGGTCCACCACATCCCAAAGGTGCTCTATTGGATTGAGATCTGGTGACTGTGGAGGCCATTTGAGTACAGTGAACTCATTGTCATGTTCAAGAAACCAGTCTGAGATGATTCGAGCTTTATGACATGGCGCGTTATCCTGCTGGAAGTAGCCATCAGAAGATGGGAACACTGTGGTCATAAAGGGATGGACATGGTCAGCAACAATACTCAGGTAGGCTGTGGCGTTGACACGATGCTCAATTGGTACTAAGGGACCCAAAGTGTGCCAAGAAAATATCCCCCACACCATTACACCACCACCACCACCAGCCTGAACCGTTGATACAAGGCAGGATGGATCCATGCTTTCATGTTGTTGACGCCAAATTCTGACCCTACCATCCGAATGTTGCAGCAGAAATCGAGACTCATTAGACCAGGCAACGTTTTTCCAATCTTCTATTATCCAATTTTGGTGAGCCTGTGCGAATTGTAGCCTCAGTTTCCTGTTCTTAGCTGACAGGAGTGGCACCCGGTGTGGTCTTCTGCTGCTGTAGCCCATCTGCCTCAAGGTTCGACATGTTGTGCGTTCAGAGATGCTCTTCTGCATACCTCGGTTGTAATGAGTGGTTATTTGAGTTACTGTTGCCTTTCTATCAACTCGAACCAGTCTGGCCATTCTCCTCTGACCTCTGGCATCAACAAGGCATTTTCGCCCACAGAACTGCCGCTCACTGGATATTTTCTCTTTTTCGGACCATTCTCTGTAAACCCTAGAGATGGTTGTGCGTGAAAATCCCAGTAGATCAGCAGTTTCTGAAATACTCAGACCAGCCCGTCTGGCACCAACAACCATGCCACGTTCAAAGTCACTTAAATCACCTTTCTTCCCCATTCTGATGCTCGGTTTGAACTGCAGCAGATTGTCTTGACCATGTCTACATGCCTAAATGCATTGAGTTGCTGCCATGTGATTGGCTGATTAGAAATTTGCGTTAACGAGCAGTTGGACAGGTGTGCCTAATAAAGTGGCCGGTGAGTGTATTTCCTATCATACACTGCTTGATTCTCTTATAGTTGTGTTTGATCTTTTTGAGTATAACACAGCAAAACTTGCTAGCATGAAACCGGCATTTCCCTGAACCACTGGAAATAGTCAGTGGTTGCATTTCATGCTTTAAAAGAAAGGAATAGTGCAAACTCAAACTGGGTATCTCTTTGTACAAAACAAATGAGCGAAATCACATCTTTACATTGGCTGACATTTCTTTTTGGGTGGAGTATCCCTGTGTTTGGCACTTGTATGCAGAAATAACAGAGGCGCTCGGAGCGCCAGGTAGTGGCCCAATTACACAGAATTCCTTTGCACTGAGGAGTGATGAGTGTTTCCCTGTGCCATCTGCCACAGCCAAACAGGTGTGACTCAATTCAGTATGATGAGGTGAGGAGATATACACTGGTTTGGCAGTACATGTTTCACCGAATATCACATTTCACCAGACTGTTCACCCTCTTCTCAATGCGCGGTATGTTATTCTCAGAAAGTTGAATCAGTTCATCTGGACATGATGTTTATTGAGAGAAACGTTTCATCACTCATCTAAGTGACCTCTTCAGTCTCCTTAGTGTGCATAAAGACAGTATATTATTCTGTTAAATCTCATAAGCAGACCTCGTCTTGCTGTGGGATAGTTAGAAAAAACTGAGTTATTTCACGGTTTTCCCTATGGTGATGTGTGACGACTACAACTATACAATACTTTAATGTATTGTTCTCAAGTCCCACTCCGTGAGACGCCTACAAATCTATGATGCTAAAATGAAAATGATAATGGCTGAAGCAATCGGTGAATCCCCCTTTATGCATTGATCCTGCGTTTGTCCTCCCTTAGAGCTACATACAATTATTTCCCAAGTGGTACCCAGAGGAACAAAAGCGGTGTGTTGTGGCACAGAACTGGACAGTCTTATCCAGGAGGAAAAAAAGCAGACATTTCTTCTCGGGGATGGAGCCACAGTTACTAAGCAGCACCTCTACCACGGCCACATCTTTAAATGTTTCAACAAAGATTCAAGCAAAGCTCACCTGGTGCTGTTCTGGCAGCTCTTTTCTTTCCAGAAATGATTCAGCCGTCTGATTCTGAAAGCAGTCCCCCCCGGTCTAAAGAGAGACATAAAAATATCTCAGACAGTGTGCACACCGTGCATGCTGTGCCGTTGTGACAGAAGCTTTTTAATGAACACATGAGACAACAACGACTGCTGTAAAGGTTAATGATTCAAAAAGCTTTGACATGCATATAATGACATGTTTAAAGCCTTTACTCCTATTATGAGGATCATTTGTTTACACTGTTTACACACGTGGTGGAAAACATTGTTTAAATGTCATGAGTTTCACAAAATTCTGCTTTGATTCTCTGAATGATCAATTCAACAATTCCAGTAATGAATGCTGACAAGAAATGTCAATCATAACCCTCCCACCATTATATTTTTCCAGTGGTAGAAAGCCCCCCCCCCAGTAACAGTACTGTACATTTAAAATTAAATTAACTTAAATTAAGTTTCCTTCATTGATCCCCTTGGGGAATTCAGTTACTGCAAATTACCCATCCTAGCTGTGATCTGTGTAGCTAGGAGCAGTGGGCAGCTGCAGCGCCCAGGGACCAACTCCAGTTCTTTTCCCGTTGCCTCGGTCAGGGACACAGACGGGAGTATTAACCCTAGCATGCAAGTCTTTTTGATGGTGGGGGAAACCAGCACACCCAGAGAAAACCCACTGCAGGCACGGGGAGAACATGCAAACTCCACACAGAGGATGACACCTCCCCCCCAAGGTTGGACAACCCTGGGGTTCGAACCCAGGACCTTCTTGCAAGTGAGGCGACAGCACTAACCACTGGGCCACCATGCTGCCCAACTTTCCAAAACTCGCAATGTGTTGAGGTCAAGATGGAAAAAAAAAACGTTTCACATTCTGTATCTGGGCCAAGTGTCTTGTTAAAGTGGACATGGACTCACATGTGTGATATGTACATGTTCAAACAAGCCGCCTTGGTTAAGCCACTAATGGCGCAACACTGCGTTTGCAGGTGTGGATGCTGCACTACTAATGTCTTTGCATTTGCTGGTGCCAACTGTGACAAATGCATGATGGGTGAAAAGGGTTGGAGAAAAATTCAAGACAGTGCAAAACACATATTTGAAAAACTGCTTGTGCATCTTTATTATTACCCTTGTTTTTCTTGTTCTCACCAATCTTATTACAGAGGACGCTTGAGGAAATTGTGAAGTCATTTTGCCCTAGGCAACCTTTTCTATTGTACACAAAAGAAGTTGGACGCATTTTACAGACCAGTTGTTTCCTAAAAGCTTGTGAAGTGAGGCGAAAAAAAGCTTAGTTGCTTAATAAACATGGTTTTGGCATGATCGAGGCTGATACAACTTATATATATTTCAACATGTAGGCTTTGTCTGTAAAAAAGAAACAAGTCACTGTATTGCAGCAAACTGATCACGTTCAGTCTTGAAAGCCAAGTCAAGACCCCCATCATAAAATCTGCCCCCCCCTTATTTCTTCCAAGCCTACAGGAAGTGAAGGACTGGCTAGGTCTGGTAGCAGTCTTGAGCAAACACCATATCTGACTCTCTGTTTCAAATATGTCTCTTCTTATCTCTATCACAATGCTTCTTCCTCTCACCGTAGAATTCTCCCCACCAAAATGATACCATCAATTATAGGACACCAGTGAACATCACTTTTGGCACGATTTCATTAAGGAACAATCTCTTTGACGGGTTTTCCACAGAGGGGTAATTTCGCCTTTGGATGGCATCCCTGTGGACTATTCTGTCTCCAGCGCCCCATCGACTCATACCTGCAATAGTCATAAATAACCGCATGTCAAGAATCCCTATGAAACCTGTCTGCTTCAATCGCCGTTTCCAAACCCTCTTACTTTTGACATCATTAGAGACACTCATCCTCAGCATTTGTGTCAACCGTTTGCACATGCAGTGTGGAACCAGTTGTATGTTAGAGGGTTTAGCCTGACTAATTGAACAGTAAGCTCATAGCTAAAAGATACTCTTCTCCCTGGACCGCCTGAGGGACAGACTGAAAGAATAATATGAATGAGAGAGGTGAATTAGTTTCGATGAGATTAGTCTAGATAAAATTAGATAAAATGAATGAGTATCCTCCACCCTCCCCAAACAAGTACGATGAAAAGCTGCTTTGGTAAGGCACTTAACTCTTGTCGGCTGTTCCAGTGGAGCTGCTCACTACAGAGTTGAACTTGTACTGGGAGACTAGCGAAGAACCAAAAGTTCTTCAATGTGTGTGTATATGAGCAAAGGCACATTACCAGCAACCAATCTCCAATGCTGTTCAGAACACACAGCATTATATTCCCAATGTGGCACCAGTGTACAAGTAAAGGAAATAGTAAATTGACTGCATTTATTCATTTATTTAATTTTGGGATCTCCCCTTTTCTCCCCAATTGTACTTGGCCAATTACCACACTCTTCTAAGCTGTCCTGGTCGCTGTTCCACCCCCCCTTTGCCGATCCAAGGAGGGCTGCAGACTACCACGTCTCCTCCGATACATGTGGAGTTGCCAGCCGCTTCTTTTCACCTGACAGTGAGGAGTTTTGCCAGGGGGACATAGCACGTGGGTGGATCACGCTATTCTCCCCAGTCACGTCACCCCCCCCCCCGAACTGGCGCCCCGACCGACCAGAGGAGGCGCTAGTGCGGCGACCAGGACACATACTCACAGATGCGACCAATTGTACCAAGCCGGAGGTAACACGGGGATTTGAATCGGGATCCCCGTGTTGGTAGCCAACAGAATAGACCGCTACGCTACCCAGACACCCCAGTATGCCTCACATTCACCCACACATTCATACACTGATGGCAGAGGCTGCCATGCAAGGCGCCAACCTGCTCATCAGGAGAAGTTCATTTCAACATGCTCTCCGCAGGAGCCGGGGATCGAACCAGCAACCTTCCAATTACTAGACGACCCGCTCTACCTTCTGAGCCATGCCGCCACTCTGCAAATGTGAGCTGTGTCACAGCACTTATGTAAACTTCTCCAACCAATGGAAAAAACCTGTTGTAAAAGTGGTTTGTCAGATTTTGAAAGAGCGATTTAAACAGGAATTCAATGAACAGATGAACCTGATGGATTTAAGCCCTCCGTTCAGAAGCAGGCCGTTACAGTTTAATTACTCTAAAGGCTCACCTTTTCCATCTGGCACTCTGTGATGCTGCCATTCTCTCTCCTCATTACTCCGACGTTCATGGGTGATTTAGTGGCTGTGACAATTCTCTGAGCTTTGGAGATATCCTGTTAAAAAGAGAGAAATGTCAACTTTTGGTTGGAAAATGAATTTAAACGGGTTTCACTGATGCATAATTTATGTAAAAAACATAAATAATTAAGATTGACATAGCAAAATGTCTCCCTTATAGAGCTTAATTTTCACTGTGCTCTCTTTTAACAGTATGCTGATAAACTAGCAAACCGTTCATCCAGAATGTGGCTTTGATGCTCATAAATAGTTACATGTTATGATAAATACTTCCATGTCATTTCCATTTACTTCTTTATATATTTAATTTCCGCTTTTCGTTTTATGTATTTATAGTAAATATATACGATGGCTTACTTGAAGCAACACCACTAGACCATTAATCACTAATGAATCAACTCTACATTTTGAGTAGTGTTATCACAGTTACGTTGGGATTAAAAAGATTTCCTTTGTCCCATATATCGTGATTTTTCATCAAGGCATAGATACATAAAATCACCAGGCTAAAACTCAAATTTGTTTCCATTAGTACTCTAAGCTTTTAACTAGCTGACTTCCAAATTTGATCAAATAATAATTAGAAAATAAACGATAAATAACAATGCAGTCATTCTTGACATCTGCTGGACGGTTTCATTATGCTGTCAGTTTACTGGGATCATTAAATTTGACTGAGCGATGCAGCTGAGCAGTTTCAGACTGGTAATGAAAATATCACTCAACAATATAGAGTTAAATACATCTGTCTTCCTAATGAGACCGGAGGTAGTCAACAGTTGTCACAGTGATACAGCTGAGATTTGTTTTAATCCATATTACAATATAATGCATTACTACACACACACACACACACACACACACACACACACACATATATGTGTATATAAAACCAGTGACAACACAGGCAATTGCCAGAATTTGAATAACCAAGAAAACAATCAGCCTGGGGATGGGTGGTTTTTTAGTGCCATGTTTTTGAAAGCCAGACAGATATTCAGTTTTTTTTCTTGTCTATCCTACACATTTTTAGATAGCAGTTTAAACTGAACAATGTTTTCTGTATGGAGTTGTCATGAGTTTTATAATTGTTGTCGGTCTCGTGCAGAGGCTCACTAACACAAATAGTTCATAAATGGACCATATGTTTTCATAGTTTAGAAAAATGGCGGATAAAAATATTAGACTGAATCTATGTGAATCCAGTATTTTAGCCATGTGGCTGTCATTAGGGTCACTCAAACTCTTTTTATAAAGGTCCTGCCTGAATAGCAGAAGTGAAACTACCATATACTATATACAGGTAATGCAGCTGCATTGGGACCCGCAACAGTTTAGGGCCCGCACGCACAGACCCCTCTTTATCTCGCCACTATCATATCAAAGACCTCGAGCACCGAGTGTGCAGAGTCTGCCCGCAGGTGATTATGGACAAATGCGTACTACTGTGTAGCAAAATCCACACAGAACAGTTAGCTAGCTGGCAATGTGTCAAGACTTCGCACAGCAAAAAGCCCGGACAGTGTGCCTATGATGTAAGTAGAACTTATTATTTACTTGACTAATAATCAACCTGCACACTCGTGTTTTGTGTTTATAAGGCCGATGTGCGGGTGCGCCGTCACCAATTATGTTTTCATCTGTGTCAAGGTGGACTGTCATCGATTATGTTTTCATCTGTTATGGCGCTCCGACACCAGATTTTGTTAAGTAGGCTGGTCCATCGCTATCTTGGCCTTTCTAGGATGACTCCTCTTCTATAGCACGACGGTCTGTTTTGCTAGTGATCATTTCATGTAGGCGTCAACTGTGCAGTGCATTTCACTGTTGCTGGTCGTTTTAAATCGGAGTGCTTTCACTTCTGTCATGTGCTACTGACATGGTGTTGTGTTACGTCAGATTGTGAGGAGCAGGCCGGGGTCGACTTTGACCGACTTGCATTGGGGTCCGGCACTAACTCGTCCTGGGTGGATGGCAATTCTGTGTGAAAATAGTTCAGCTGTGTTTAATAACTTTTTTCCTCCAGCCCTTTGTTTTGACCGATTTCACTTCCATTCAGATATGGTTCTGACAAAGGATATAATTTTCAACTGCTAGTGTGAAATGAATAGTCAGTTATAGGAGAAGCCTTTCAATCGCTTCAGTCCACACTGAATGCAAAATATGAAGCAAATATAATTAAAAATGCAAACACAATGATGTCTTAATCAATGTTCCATAACTCATTTCTGATCAATTTTTCTCTAAAAATGTTGCTTGTACAAAAAAATCGAAAACTAACAAAATTCAGCGCAGAGCCGGCTGAGGTGGAAATGTGGGCTGATTGGCTTGGCGGTTCCCTGGAGTGCAAGGTGAATTTTAAAAATTTCTAAAATTAAGTTTCCTTTATTAATCCCCCTGGGGAAATTAATTTACTGCAAAGTAACCCATCCTAGCTGTGATCTGTGTGGCTAGGAGCAGTGGGCTGCTGCCTTCATGCTGCGCCCGGGGACCAAATCCAGTTATTTTCCCATTGCCCTGGTCAGGGGCACAGACAGGAGAATAAACCCTAACCTGCATGTTTCTTCTGATGGTGAGGGGAAATGGAGCACCCGGAAAAAACCCCATCGCAGACATGGGGTGAACATGCAAACTCCACACAGAGGACGACCTGGGATGACCCCCAAGGTTGGACAACCCCGGGGTTCGAACCCAGGACCTTCTTGTTATGAGGCGACAGCGCTAACCACTGGACTACTGTGGCGCCCATTTTCCCCACCTGTGTCCTTTTGGTAATGGCTGGAAAGGAACCTGCCTCCACCAAGATGGGTGTGATAATAGCACAGCTGAGGGGTGGGGGGGTGTAATACAGATCAGCTGGTGTAGTACAATTTTGGTGTCACTTTCAGATTGAAATTACAATTACGCCTTTGCCAGCTCAAACCACGTCTAAGTGAAGAAACAGGTGCAGTGACTGAGACAATTATGCAGCGCAGTCAAGTCGAGGATGCATGGCAGTTCAATCCAAATGTGTTTTAATGGATATTGGCCTACGCATTTCAGCCCCACTGAACTAAAATATCAAACCAACAACAACAACCAACTGAATGCAACGTTCTAAGGTTAATAAAAAAAATGTCTATGTAGCTTTTGAATTTGATGTTAATCAAATGCAGTTTGCGCTCATCATAACACATGAAAAATTCAACCTAACTGAGCATATAAATGTCTGTCTGGTCCAGATCGATGTGGTACTCACTAGTATGAACTGTCCAGACTAGAACCCTGAAATCCAGTTGGAAATATTCTGCCAAATTCCAGCAGCACGGAGTTTGTTTCATCATCAACTCTGAGAGGAGAAAGGGTCAGGTATATCCTCTTTTTTTCCCCCACTGAGTCACAAGATCATGATGTAAAAAGCCAATCCTTTTTTTTTTTTAATGGATTTCCCCCCCTTTTCTCTCCAATTGTATCCAGCCAATTACCCCACTATTCTGAGCCGTCCCGGTCGCTGCTCCATCCCCTCTGCTAGTCCAGGGAGGGCTGCAGACTACCACATGCCTCCTCCCATACATGTGGAGTCACCAGTCGCTTCTTTTCAACTGATATTGGGCTATACAAATAAAATTAACTTGACGTGACAGGAGAACACAGGATGTGGGAGGATCATGCTGTTCCCCCCCTGAACAGGTGCCCCGACCGACCAGAGGAGGCGCGAGTTCCGCGACCAGGACACATACCCACATCTGGCTTCCCACCTGCAGATACGGCCAATTGTGTCTGTAGGGATACCCGACCAAGCCAGAGGTAAGACAGGGATTCAAACCGGTGATCCCTGTGTTGGTAGGCAACGGAATAGACCACTACGCTACCTGGATGCCCCAGGAAAATCCAATACTGTATCAGGCTCTAGATTTTTATGTTGTCCAACTACTTATGAATGTACTTATACTATGTATTCATCCTAATCCAACCCCTCTATCAACTGCGCCAAGCTGCGCCACGGTTGCGCTCAAGTCTGGTCACCAAATTACCAACAATATATTGAACGCGCCCTGGTTGCGCCAGCACACCACGGCTGCGTTTGTGTCCAGTGTCACCCAGTCAGGTATCCAGCACTAATGTCGGGAAAACTGAATCTGATTAAGAATAAAGAAGAGGTTTGACAATATGGAACCTTTCCTTTAGATATTATCAGTAGTTATTAATAACACAGTGCCACAACATATCAACATTTTTCTGGAGCGGGGGTCACGCACTGGGACAGATAGAATGCAACAGCAAAGGAAGGCCCTTAGTCTATCTTGCATACACATATGGCGATGGGGATCATGTGGCTTTTATCAAGGTTGGTTGAAAAATGAAAAAAGTAAAAAATAAAATAAAAAAATGCAACAAAACCTGTCCATGAATGAAAATCGTAATGTACACAGGAGTTTATCAAAACAGACAAGTCTTGCTAAGAAATATCTCAGTGTATTTTACAGGTAACATTTGCTCGTCACCCCTCTTGGTTTCAGGGATGTGTACTGGGAGCAGAGCTGAAGTCTATAAAACTGTCCAATTTTGTGCAGAGGGTTTTCTAAAAAAAAAAAAAAAAAAACTCTGGCCCCGTTGCTACAGCCAGTCTCCTGCGAAGACGAGTTTTACACAATACTTTCTTTAACTGGGTCAAAAGCGGTCCCTCGAGAACATAAAACTAGATGTTTGCAACATGAACCGAGGCCATCTTAACCTGTCAGTGTCATATTCTATTCTTATACTGTCAGCTGAAGCAAGATATTTTTATGCGAGTTCAGTGAAATTCGCTTTACTTGTGGAAGTGGCCCCAGTGGGAGGTACAATAATGAATTATTTCTGAACTTTTGACAGCATCCATCACATTCAACAGAATGCCACAGTGCACTTTTAGAAGGATGAGTGCATTTTGAAATGCTTTTCAGTCTCTACCGGGTCGATGTTTTTCCAGTCACAACCTTATGGAGTAAATGGCAGAAAATAAACAACTTCTCGTGATTGGGATAATTCATTTTGGGAGTCCAATGTTTTGTATTTCTTGCAGGAGAATTGAGCTCAGCTTTCTGTTTCTCGAACGTCATTTTTGTTTTAAAAAACAAAACATACCTTTATATGAAGCCATCGTTTGGATCATGTCCTTATCAAGCTGTGGTATATTTTCTAGTGCGATGCCAAAGTGCTGCATGGAGATCTAAATTCAAATCACAAATGACATACATCCTCAAGGAACTTTTTTTTTTGCACTGTGAACCCAGCACCTGCTCCAACTCCATACCAAGAAAAAAAAGCAACATTTATCCCATAGATTTATTCTGAAAAGGAAACAATCACGAAAGTAAACAACGAAGTAATTGCCGAGAAAAGGGCAGTGAAATGCTGGATCCCTCCTCAGGCGTAGTGCCCAAAGCATCAGAGACATCATCTCCCATTACTTGGATGAAAATTACATTCTATCAGACTGCAACACTTGGCTCTTTCCCCGAGACTGTTAAATATGAAGCAACTTCCACTCCAATCTTGCTGATCCCTGCAACCTTACACTAATGAATCTTTCACCAGGCAAGGGTTTTGCATGTGTGTGTGTGTACACAAGACAAATACCAAGACAGCCTCTTATCTGTGGTGTCTGCCAGAGCTTTAGGCCCATTATGTTAACTCAGACTATGAGCATGAGACTGAAAAGGGTGCCTATGAGTGCTTGAGCAAACATTTCTGCACTTATCCACTCTGGAATTCAGAAACACAAAGCAGATTTCAGTCCAGGCCTGCTAATAACACCCGAATATATGTTTTACCATCCTGCAAGTGGATAAAGGCTTTCTCCACAAGTTACCATACAAAGGAAGCTGTTGGGGAGAGTTGTAATAAAGCTTTTCAACCTTTTTCCCCCACTTTAGTGGTGTACCATTATTTCATGCTTGGTGCAAAATAATTGCCTTTTGATCACCAAGAGTAATATTGTGCGACTCATGTAACAAAATATTAAAATGCCCCCCCCCTAAAAAAAAACAAAAAACTCCTTTTCACTTCTATTTAAAATTTCATGGTTAAGAAATGCACAACAGATACTGGGATAACTAGTTTAATTGGGCTCTGAGGAAGAATAGTTAATGTATGGTTTTTGAGGTAATTTATCCATTCATCCATTATCCAAACACTTATCCTGCTCTCAGGGTCGCGGGGATGCTGGAGCCTATCCCAGCAGTCATGGGCGGCAGGCGGGGAGAAACCCTGGACAGGCCGTCAGGCCATCACAGGGCCGAGATAACTTATGTTCTTCCAAATAATAAAAAGAGACTTGCCCTATAACGCCAATATTTTCCCAGTTTTCAGAAATTTGATATCAGATTTTTTTTCTTTGCTGACCAATAACCAGAAACGGCACATTCGACATGGCTTTACTTATCTTGTTGCAAGTCACCTGTCACTCTTAGCTCATAGTCTGTCACCTGTCACTTTTAGCTCACCGTCATCTGTCACTCTTAGCTCATTGTCTGTCACCTGTCACTTTTAGCTCACCGTCATCTGTCACTCTTAGTTCATTGTCTGTCTCCTGTCACTTTTAGCTCATTGTCAGTACCTGTCACTTTTAGCTCACCGTCATCTGTCACTCTTAGCTCACTGTCTGTCACCTGTCACTCACAGTTCACTGTCTGTCACCTGTCAATCTTAGCTCACTGTCTGTCATCTGTCACTTAGTTCACTGTCACCTGTCAGTTTTAGCGCACTTGTCAGTCACCTGTCACTCTTAGACATGGCTGGCATTACCTGACACATCAAAATAGACTGACAGATTACACGGGGCCCAGGTTTGATAGGAAACCTGGGTCAAATCATGACTGGCTTATTTAGTCGACCCCCCCCCCCCCGATATAAAAAAAGAAAAAAGGAGCACCAACTTCATGATTTCCCAGCGCATAAACATCAATTTACACTGCTTAGCCAATGAAAAGACTAGGAAACCGCATTTCCTAAAAAAATGTGACATAAAAACGCCATCCTCTGTGAGTGTACTGTTATCCAACCTCTCAATAGAGGACGTTTGTTTCTCTAAGTGTGGATAAGGAAATTTAATGAATGAATGATTGGACGAGTGAATGAAATGGTCTTTCATGAGGGTCATTTTTGGTTGTGATTTAAAGTTAGACACCAATGCCACCAATGCGTCCTCCGCACCACAACTGTCATTACCACCACGCGCACACACACATCATAGGCAGACGGGAGCGCCCCGGCAATCTTTTTAGTGAGAGCCCTCCGAGGTTCATCAGGCAGATTGTCAAAGAGTACAGCAGCTACGTCAGAGCATACCAGCTTTCTATTGCTCAGGAGTGGAGCGGCATGCTTTGTGCACCAACGAAGCGCGTCGCTATAGCTCAGTTAACATAAGAAAGATCAATTCTTACTCACCTCAAGTTCCCTTTGCTTGTCTTTGCTCTTGTCCGTTTGCTCTCTCTCTACACACGCCCCCATTTTTTTGCTTGCAGTACTATTAATGAGAAGCCTTGATAATTTTGCGCGCCTGTAATGAAGCCATCCCACTCCACTGTGAGCATTAACTGAGTGAGTTCACATCTGATGTTAACTGCTCATTACAGTGTATATTACTTTTTATGGCAGTGCTACACGTGGACACGTCGATGTCTGTAGTGAAGACGGTGGTATTGAAGAGCAATCAGAAAGAGCTGTTAAAAAAGAAGCCTTAGGGTGGCGGCTCAAATCTCTTGGGTAACCAGGAGAGAAAAGCTGAGGAAATTCTGACTGCATTTGAGAGAAGAGCCTCTTAAAGGCAGAGTTGCTCCCTAGGATCATGGCAGATAAAGCACTGCAGTGATGTTGCTGACCTGATGATTTCAAAGTGACTGCAGTAGCTGCTTTTCAGAAAACGGCACCAACACAATCTCTGTTAACTTGTGACATGACTGTTTGCTAGGGACACAAGAATCGGAGAATCAAAACTCATGGTGATATTCTGTTCACTTACTTGCAGAGTGATTTCTAACTTCTGCAAAGTCGCACAAACGAACGCAGAAGAACTTGTGTGAAACCCTGTGGACTTTTCAGGTTTTAAGCTCAGAGCTAAAGAGTTCTATGGTCTCAAATGTAGAGAACAGAAACAATGGTCGAGGAACAGCTGCCAAATTACTACATAGCATAAGGGATTAGCACGACGGTGGGGATTATAATGGATAATGGAGACAGCAAAAACCAACAATAAGGTGAAAAATGCTTCAGAATCACGATCCGAATCAGAATCAACTTTACTGCCCAAGTGTGTCTGTGCACACGAGGATTTTGACTCCTGTTCACAGCAGCTTCTAGCACTTGCAGACATCTCTCACACAAAAAAAGAAAAACAAAACAGAAGAAATAAATGGAACAACAACAGGACATTGGAGACAAGCATGTATGCACAACACGTTTGTCGCTGCTATACATTGTTTTGTTATGGTTGAATAATCAACAACCTATGCCCATATATCATACCATATTACTTATATACTATATTGCCCATACACTATACCATACCACAACTCCACAACCCATCATGCCCACATACCAATACTATATACTCACACTATATTACACCTTATTATCTGAAGTAAACACTATATATTCACCACCATCCATCTCACTATATTTTCCTGTATCTGTGTTGATATTCCGCTCCTCACTAGTTGAGCACTTATAACAGCATTGATGGTTTTGGAAAAAAAATCAATGCCTCCTTCGCACCACAACCGCCATTACCACCACACACACACCCATGTGCATACACACATCGTAGGCAGATGGGGGCGCCCCGGCAATCTTTATATATATATACTATATATATAGTATATATATATATAATATAACTGCAGCACCAGTTCTGCTTACCAAAAGTGGCCCACTGGGCGCTCACATTCTACGCCCGGCTTCAAGCCAGCAAGCTGGGCTTCGTACCAATTTAAAGTTTGAGAATAGGTTGAGATCGTTTTGGCCCCAGCACCTCTAATCATTCGCTTTACCAGATAAAACTGCGGTTTCAGAGTGCCAGCTATCCTGAGGGAAACGTCGGTTCGATTAGTCTTTCATCCCTATACCCAGGTCGGATGACTGATTTGCATGCCAGGACCACTGCGGGCCTCCACCAGAGTTTCCTCTGGCTTCGCCCTGCCCAGGCATAGTTCACCATCTTTCGGGTCCTATCACAACATCCTATGTTACAACCACAACAATAACAGCAATAGTTTGTAATCAGTATACGGCAGTTGTGTGTGTATTTACAATTACACATTTGTATTGCACATCGTACATATGTTGTTGAGCCATCTTGACCAGAGGGAGCTGTTTCCAGAGTGTCATATTTGCATAATAAGTGTTTATTCTTGCACCATGCTGTTAAGTGTTCATGAGAGAGATGGCCTGTTGGGGAAAACTGTTCCTATGTCTGGTGGGTTCGGTGCACATATTGCTCTGTAGTGCTTCTGCTTACTTTATAAAACCTTGGAACATTTGTCCTAAAATGCCCCCACATGTCACCCGTGACTAAAAAGCCAGTATCACTCAAGGCATAATCCTGTTTAAACAATGAACACACACTTAAGGGTCACCTTTGCTTTGCCCCTAAACAGGATTAATTCCTGGCCTCTCTGTTGAGTCATTGACTTTGACAGGTAAGTTCATCACCCTCAGTTCATAATTTCATAGAAAATGAATTTCAGATCCTAAATACCAAAGTTTTCCTGATGCCTCAAAAGTAATTAAGTCTTACTTTAAAAGCTGCAGGTCTGTAGAATATTAAAAAAAAAATTAATAAATTATTTGGACTACTACTTGACTTGTACATGTTATTATTCTCAGCAACTTCTTGTATCATGCTTGCCCAATTGTTATATTTAGTAGTAATTACTTCTCAGGCTATTTCTCTCTTGAGAGTGATACTCAGGACATCAGATTGACAAATAGCCACTTGAAAGCGAGGTAATGACTGAACTGGCCTGCACTTATACTGATTTCTCCGAGAGGACATTATGTGAGCTGTGATGTGTGGTGAGGTGAATGCTGTTGCACCAAATGAGATTTTGTGATGTCACCGAGCTGGTAATCAGAGTGTGAAATGAATTCCCACTGGGTAGTTACATGACTATGAGCGGAGACAAAGCAAAGGGTCACATAGCAGACTAAAACTGGCCCACTCATTCTACCTTATCTCAAGATTCAACAGAGAAGAAAAATGTACTTTTACAATTACTGAAGTAAATCTTAAACCCACTTTAGGTTTCAAAATTATTTTCTATTTGAGAAGATTTTGAAGGTGAGGCTAGCTAGGGGTTACAGGGTTTGGCTGACAAGGCTATTTTTTTTTTGACTTTGGTATACTATATTAATCCCCGTGGGGAAATTCCTCTCTGCATTTAACCCATCCTAGTCGTGTAGCTAGGAGCAGTGGGCAGCTGCCGTGCAGCACCCGGGGACCAACTCCAGTTCTCTTAAGTTCTTCTTTCCATTGCCTTGGTCAGGGGCACAGACAGGCATATTAACCCTAACATGCATGTCTTTTTGATGGAGGGGGAAACAAGATCACCCGGAGAAAACCCACCAAAGACACAGGGAGAACATGCAAACTCCACACAGAGGATGACCTGGGATGATCCCCAAGGTTGGACAACCCCGGGGTTCGAACCCAGGGCCTTCTTTTTGTGAGGTGACAGCGCTAACCACTGGGCCACCGTGCCGCCCAAAATCCATGACTTTTTACAATCCTAAAGTGATCTGGCAGGGCAGTACACATGCATCTTGTCAGTATCATAGCATTAAAGATAAATAATGACAACACTGCAATCAACAATCCTTACAAATAACAGGAACACTGAAGTAACTGAAATATGACTACCAGTATTTCAACAGCTTCTTTCCCATTTTTTCCAGGTGGGCTGATAGGCTCCCCCAAAGCTATAGATGCAGTCACCTTCACAAGGTGACCCCCCACCCCGCCAAGACATTGGTAGGGGAAACACTGGATTACTCCAACATGTTATACTTGACCTACCAATTTGTTATTGCACCCATATTGTCTTATTTCATGCTTTTGTTCTGCATTGTCTCATTTTTATTCTTATTTGGATTCTGAGATAACCGCCAAGAACATTTAATGTGCAAAGTGGAATGGTAATAGAGCCTGAGCTGCACTTTGGAACAACAGTCTGTACACTATAAATGTAAACTAAAATTAGATGTAAGATTGTGTCGTTAAAATGCATTGGCTGAGATACTAAACATAGTTCTAATGACAGGACTGATACTAATGCTCATACTTTTAGAAGATGTTAGACATTCATTGTACTAATACAGATTTAGAATACATAAATATTGTTCTGTGCTGTACTGTATACTGACATATTTCACCAAACTAGCAATTAACCACACAAAATGAATTGGTATTATTTATTAATCTGCTCTTCCTACTGTTACTACAGCAAATATGCATTGCTGTAATTTTTGGAAAGGGCTGTGACTGTATAGTTGAATAAGCCAACCTCACCAGATTTATTTATTGTCCTAGATTTAAGCTTTGCAGTGTGCATGAAATTACATGAGAGAGCAAGATAAACATTTCCACAACTCTTCTGTCTACACACTAAACTAAAAACCCTTCACTGGTTTTTGAACTATTTCCAAAAACCGTGGCCTTAAAAGTGAAACATTGTCACAACTGCAGGAAATGGATATTTTAAAGTTTAACAGAGCCGAAACTTCTCTCCAAATGCAGAAACCGCTGGTGTAGACAACAATGATTTATCTCTTGCTTGTATGCACACTCTTTGAACAGTGGAATTTATCTAGGTGACAGTAGCAAAGAGCACATGCTGACAGTTTCACAACAAACAGTTCTCCATTTAATAGATTAGAATGCATTTTGAATTACCTTGGCATGTGGCTGCTGAAAAGTGACTCTGGAGCTGTTGATGAGTGACGAATATCTGAACAAGTGGCTGGGGTTTGTGGGAAGTCTGTGGCTGCTGCTGGGCTGGTTGTGAAGGACGGCTGAGAAGCAGATGTGAACTGTATCCTTCAGTGCCTTTAATTGAGACTCCTGTCCAAGATCAAGATTTCAAACAAGAGGCTTTTATGTAATTTGTGTATGAATACATTTGATCCTGATCCGTCCCTCTGTCCAAAATGATCAATGGACTTCATCTGAATTTATTACATTCTGCAATTAGCCTCCAATGACACCTCCTCAGTACATATTCAGACATGCCATCACAATGAGTACAAAACAAAACCACAGAATGTGTTCAATGCAATGAAGGGAAAAAAAAAACGTTGAATACACAATGAGAACCTACACACCATCTCAATAATGAGCATACTACTTGCTGTATGAACTTTTTTTTTTAATCCTGCAAAGAATTATTTCACCTTTACAACTGCTTCATAGGGAAAATATGGAAAGGGAAAGGGAAAATAATGCCCAAGCCCCTAAACTCATCTTTGCAAAGCAAAGATTACTATAGCCTTGCATGTTTTCCTCAACATAAGGTCATCGACATCATGCTGCACTTATCAAATGATTTTGGCGATGCCTCTGTTTTCAGTGGTTGACATTCCGCGGTATTTAAACTGATCAGGGACAGGGATATTATTCTCAGAGTAGATTACTGGAAAATGAAACTAGCTATAAGACTGACACAATATCTAAGTACCTAAGAAACAAAGAGATTACTTTGGTTATTACTCACCTTGTCAAGTGCAGTCTTCTCCAGTTCTTCCTTGGCTATAGTTAACTTGTGCTCCAAATCCATTAGCTGCTCACCCTGCAGAGAGAGACAAGATTTTTGAAACAGTTAGACCCTCTTGAACCCTGCAAACACAGCTTTCCTCCACCTCTGTCTTTACCAGCACTATTAATAACAGAAGACTGAAACCCCCCCCGTTAATATTTTCTTGGTCATCACTTTTAGCCCGACTTTTCAAATCTCTATTATGACACGACATCCTTAGGACACATTTTCAAGTTTTCTGATCTCTCTCAGTCAATTGTAGATTACATAGTATTTTGTGGCATTTTTTTCAAACAATTTCTGGTCTTTCAACTGGAGACGGAAGCCTTGTAATGGCCAATTCATAGCTTCTTTATGTGACACAAGTAATCCTTTTGTGCAGAACAGTAATCGCTTCTCAAAAACTGTCACAATCTAAGTTTTGTTATATAACTGCATGTATAGCATTACATGAAAAAGAGCCAAATAAGTGACTGACTTAGGCACACATCATGTCACAGAGGCTGGTATCAGGAGGGCAATCAAAACCACCCTGAAATAGATAAACTCCATCATTTGCAACAGCGGCCTCCATCCACATGCTACTGAGAGCCATGTGTATAAAGGGATTTTCACTGCAAACTGTGCAAAATGGTGAAAATGGCTGTCGTGTTTGATTTGACTGAAAACCTATGTAAACAATGGTAGGCGGGGGAGGGGGGTCACAGTGGGTTAGCACCGTCACTTAACACCAGAGGGGTCCTGGGAGTGACACCCCCCCTCCTTCCCCCGTCATTCTGTGTTCTGCCCTTGTGTACCTTTTCTCCTGCAGGCCGAAGGCATGCACGTTAGCTGAATTGGAGACTATAAATTGCCTACAAGAGTTAATGGTAGTGTGGGTGACTGTGTGAGTGGGCCCTGTGATTTGACTGGTGACCCTTCCAGGCTTTTTTCCCCCCCCTGTATTCTGCCCACTGCATTCTGAGATAGACTCCATCAACCCTGAATTGGACTTGAGCTGGTATGGACAATGAACAAACGATAAATTAATGAAATATACACACACTAGACTTTTCAGTCAATTAATCAACCAATTCATCAAGGAGGTGGAGTCATTGCCATGCAAGAGGAAAATGTCCACAGAGCCTATGCAAAACCGTCCTTGTCAGTGGTTTCACATGAGGATTTATAGCCAATCTTTTTTATAGCCAATCTTTTACCAGCTTCTCCAAATGACATATTGCGTTAAATTATATTCCTAAAAATCTAAGGCCAACAAAAAAAAAAGTACTTCTTCAGAAAAGACTGCCATTCATTTGGGATCTTCTTGAAGAAATAATAAGACTGATCAACAGCATTTTTATTTTCAGGAGTTTTGGGTTAAATGATGAATATGCAGTGGGCACTTTACTCATCTCGTTTTACCTCATTCTGAGAATATTTTCAGCTGTGAAGTGGTAATTTTTAATGATGAATAAATTCCATACCCCGGTTACTCAAGTGGACAGCTTAAATGATATTCAAATGACTGAATGATGAATCACTTGTGTTCAACACAGCAATGGTCAAGGACAAAGCATCATTCAGTGCCTGTTTTAAAAGGAGCCAAACCAAAAGAGTCAGATATTTTTTTATCATGACAGGGAAGTTCACACTGTCACACAAAGTCATTCATAGCCATGTGACCATGCTCAAGAGGGAACTCAAAGTAATATTTTTTTGCGGGATACTTCTTTAATCATGAGCATAAAGACTAGCCAACTGGCAAGAGAAAAGGGTAGAAATATTAATTGTTGCACTGACCAAATTATTTTTAAGAAGACAGAATATAGTGTCCTTTCTACAACAGAATTCAAAGAAGATGGAGAGAAGTGTAGTGTTAATTCAAAGATAAGAGTACCCTATCATCAGGAGAATTTCTCAAGCCAGAAAGCCAGCATCCAGTAAAATAGTTGCAGCGATGGTTGTTTTTTGTATTAGCCATAAAAGCTTCTGTGTATTTATGGCTTGAGTAGAGATGAAACATAGAAAAAAAAAAACAAAAAAAAACAGAGGACCGAGAAAAGACAATTTTGGATACTGAATAATCTTTGGTTTTAGGCAGTTTCAGCTTAAAAGTGCACTTCATAAACGCAGTATGAACTTGGTGTGTGTTCAGATCTGCAAACTCTGTGTGTGTGTGTGTGTAGCACGGTGGGTTATAAGAGAGCCACTGCACGTAGTATCATTACCAGTAATCTCTCTAAAGACTCCAGGCACATGATCACTGACCTAGAAATGCTGACTTTCAAGGAAGTGCCTCAAAGACCAAAGCGCTGTATTTCTTTGCTGAGTGCATTATAAAGAGGTGTGGGTCAGTAGGGCACTAGCCACTCTACTAGAGCAGGCAACTTCGGCTAGGATTACGTTAGACATGACGAACACTTCAGATAGTCCCGGGCCTGACACCAGACCTGCTATTGTTAGCGCTAGCTCAGCCTCGTCGGCAGAGGTTGTCTCTGTTTGCCGGTGTGGGGAGGCTCGCAAGAGCAAGCCAATGGTCATGTAGCCTGGTCTGCAGTCACCTCTCCCGACTGCAAACCGGTTTTCGCCCCCCACCATCCCTGTTGGTAGTCCTACCGGTCAGCATGCTTCTCCCACTCCTGTCAACAGAGTAAAGCAACGCACGCTAGTGATAGGAGACTCCATTACCCGCAATATTAGATTAGCTTTGCCAGCTTTGGTTCACTGTTTACCCAGGGCCAGAGTCTCCGACATAGAGGATAATCTTAGGGTGCTGGCATCACAGAGGGAGTATCAGGGAACCCAGGCACACATAACCACTACTTACAGCAACATTGTTATTCATGTCGGCACCAATAATGCTAGGATAAAGCAATCAGAGAGCACAAAAGCCAGCCTAGTCAGAACGCTTGAGTTTGCCAGAAAGATGTGTCGACATCGATTAATTGTTTCTGGTCCCTTAACCATGAGGGGTAATGATGAGATGTACAGTAGGTTCACCTCAATGAACCGCTGGCTGGCTCATTACTGTAATGAGCAGGGATTTGGCTTTGTTGATAACTGGCCTTCTTTTTGGGGCCACCCTTACCTGCTGAAAGCAAACGGCATTCACTCTACTGGGGACAGCACTGCTCTTTTATCTAGTAATATACATAGTTGTTTACGTTTAGTTTGACACTAGGGATTTATAATTCAGCAGGTCACAGGTGATTAGAGAGCCTGTTAGATTTAAATCTAGTGCGGATGTGGAGTCAACTAGTTTAGTTAATACGTTTAGTCAGGGAATTTATCATAGTGTAGATTATCAGATTGACAGCTTGGTCTATACCATTGAGACTGTCTCCCTACACTGCTGTATTGCTCCCAAGCTCTCCTCTCCTAAATGTGTGAATCACAATAATCTAATAACCACTCCTACCACTGGTGATGGTAAAATGTGCAACAAAGCATCTACTATTCTACAAAATGCAAACATCTAATGTTATCAAAAGCGTGACCACACATCGTTCAAAGCGTAGGTCTTCAAAACTGTCAACTACAAGGTGTCAAATTCCAATTAATATTTCATATAGCGCTACAGTTCTGCCTACTACTGATTACTTCAACAAGACGCTTAAATTTGGTTTATTAAATATCAGATGACTGTCTACCAAAGCCTTACTAATAAATGATCTGATTCCTGCGAACATATTTTTGATATGATTGGGTTATGTGAAACATGGCTGAAACCAAATGTTTTCTTTCCCTTAAATGATGCTTCCCCCCTGACTATACTTATGCCCATGTAGCTCAGGCAAATAAAGAAGGTAGAAGTGTCACCTTAATTTAAGTCTATTTTTAATTTAACTTCTAAAGTTGAAACTAAATTCAAATCATTTGAGGCTCTTATTCTAAGTCCATCTCCCTCAGCCATGAACACATTCTGCTCAGTCCACACTGTGATACTCTATCGACCTCCTGGCCCTTACTTATTATCTCTTGAAGAATTTGGAGAATTTATCTCGGGTCTTGTTACTCATTCTGATGAGATTCTAATTCTTGGCAAATTCAATATTTATCTGAACAGAGGAGAATCGTTAAGAGTCCTCTAAGCCCTCAGAGAGGGCCCAAGATATTCTAAGAAATAATATTTAAAAAGTCATATGTTCTCATTTTATTTTCTGAATTCATAATTTCACAGTCAACATCTGAACAAATGTTTCTGAGGAAATAAACCCTTCAAACCTGCCTATTCAGTTTGTGTTGGAATGTGAAGGGTCAAATGAAAGAAGCTCCTTTGTCCCCCTATCAGAATTTTGCTGCCTCTGCAGTTGCTGGAAGAAAATTATGTGCTTTCAGCTCTGTGATTGGTGGTCCAGCTATAATTTTACAGAGATCTGAGCAATAGTTATTTAATGAGAGTTATTTCAAATCACAGTAAAATTGACCAATCATATATTCCCTCTACATACTAGGTGGGCCTTGTTATCACTAACTATATGACAAGTTCTGCCTGCTGCACAGGGACACAAATCACAAGCTAGCGAAAAGAAAAACACAGATAAACAAGCTAGCTAGTTAGCTTGTTGGTTCACAATAAAAGCCATAAGTAATGTTTCCGCTATGAGGAGGGCATTGTTGTGAATTTATTATCCACGCCGTTTTCAAGATTAACTTTTAATGAAAAGCTGGAGTTAATTGGCAAAGGAAGACCTACACTAGAGTTTAATTAGTTATTTAAAATCTAATAGGCCACCATGCCAACTGATTTTATTCTGTCTGTCGCTGCCACTTAAGGTTTATTTGGGAAAACGATAATAATGCAGAATTACCGATCATTCTGCAAATTTACCAACTTAGCGGTCAGTATGCACATTTACATTTAACAGGACACTGTGCAAATCTAATAATATTATTTATAAACAATATTGCCCTGTTTGTGGTGGTGAGTCCTCAAAATGCTATGACCACTGTTCATTGTCCATGGTTCTGAAGGGTTAGTCACTAATGATTGCTTAGTTGTGTGTGCGCCGTCATGATGTGCAGACATATGACATTTTGTTGGTTTTGTGTGATAGGAGGGGGTGGTTGTCATACATTTTGCACCCCAGCCCATTGTCACCATATTCCACTAAAGTGCACACGCAGCTTGTGTGATGATGCTATCATTTGTAAGGAAGATTTGTAGTTTGCTTTATAAATTAGCTGGGTTTTTTTTGTTGGTGATAACGCTCACTCTGTCTGTGCTGTTTGCTTGTTGCATTATTAAGGCTGGACTAGCATCTTCATTTTTGTTTCAGAGTGTGAATTGTCATAGGTCAATTTTGCAGTAGTATAGGAGAGGACACAGTAAGCTACGTTGGCCGATTCCTTTTGTTCCCCAACGAGGGAAGGGGGATCAGAAGGTCAAGCTTTAAGTCATGGTCTGTTCCTGCGTCTGAATAAGTCTGGTGATCCCCTCTATCACCAAGTGCCAGAAAGGCACTTGTTGATACTTTTGGGTTTGCTCAAATTGTTCAAGAGTTGACTCACTGCAGTGGTAGCACCCTTGATCTGGTTTTATCTAAAAGAGATCATTGTTTCTCATCTGACTGTCTGGCCAATGGGCATTTGCCTTGACAATCAGTCTGTTGAGCCCTTTAAATCCAAACTTAAATGTCATCTTTTTGCCTCAACGTAAAATTAGTTGCCCTTTAAAGTGAATATTTCATGACCTGTACTGCATGGCGGGTTGGTTTTTGTCTCAATGAAATTAACCAAGCACTGTCCTGCCGATGAGATTATAGAGTATAGATTGACTGCTGCAACTGTTCTCTTCGCTCACATGTCTTTTCTCTCTCTGACTGTCTTCTCCTCTCCAGTGTATATGAACGGTGTGATATTTCCCCTGTGTGCATGTGTAGTCTGTCCTCCTCCCAGGTCTCCATGGTAATGGTGGTCACCACCTGGACACTGATTGGCATCCTCCTCATCACATTCTTTATACATCTTATAAATTTGTATAATTTCGTTATCCTGTTTCAATGTTATATCCTTCAGTCTTGATGCATGCTCAATAATCCAGGTAAGAAAATCGAAGAAGGTTGAATCAGTTCAACTGGATACAACATTTATTGACAGATATGCTTCATCACTCATCTACGTGATATCTTCAGTCTAAACTGACTGCAGGTATCCCTACCCCTTATAAACAATACAGTACAATACAGTGCCTAACGACCGAAACCAACGACCAGTTTCATATGCAAATATGAAACTCTAGTTAAAGGTCACACCCATATTTGCATATGAAACTGGTCATTGGTTTCGGTCGTTAGGCAGTGTATTGTTTATAAGGGGTGGGGATACCTGCAGTCAGACTGAAGATGTCACTTAGATGAGTGATGAAACATATCTGTCAATAAATGTTGTATCCAGATGAACTGATTCAACCTTCTTTGAGTTATATCTTTCTCTCATGCCGATGTGTGACTGTCTCTTCCCCTACATATGTAAATGGTTTGATACGAATCTCCCCCGTGTGCATGTATAGTCTGTCCTCCTGTCAGGTCTCCATGGTGATGGTGGTTGCTTGGCTCAGGTCCTGGGCTGTTCTGGAGGCATCTGGACACTGCTTGCCATCCTCCTCATCATATTCTTCATATATATTATTATTATAATTCTGTTATCCTCTTTCAATGTTGTGTTCTGTAAAGTGCGTTTTGTTCTGTACACACAACATCCATTGCACGTTGTCCATCTTGGGAGAGAGATCCCTCCTCTGTTGCTTTCCCTGAGGTTTCTTCCTATTTTTTCTCCCTGTTAGAGGGTTTCTTTTTTAGGGAGTTGTTCCTTATCCAATGCAAGGGTCTGAGGACAGGATGTTGTAAAGCCCCCTGAGGCAAATTTGTAATTTGTGGCATTGGGCTATACAAATAAAACTGACTTGACTTGATATAGTACTTTTTTTGTTTTTCCACTGTCCATGGAGAAATCATGCTGGTGGTACTGATAGTAGTACAACAGATAAATTAGATGTGATTAGGATTGGTTAGCAATCAATTGCCAAGGACGTTGTCTCGCAGGAGACCACAGGGAAAGCCCAGGCTATTCCTCGGTTGCTTTTAATGCTGTGACGGAGCTATTGGAGGGAAACCCACATCCGCCTCGTGTTTGAGTGAACTGGGGCTATGTGGGCGAAAACTCTGGGAATCAAGCCTCTCTGCCCTGTCCTTAATCTCCAACAAAAGCTCTATTCAATATTCCCATTGGTCATGTGACTTTATCGTTGATGCCATGTTGGATCACAACCTAGCTGTGGATTTGGTAGCAACCGTTTGTTTATTCTATGCAACGTAGGTTCTCACCGCTTTGTTTTTGCTTGAAAGTGCGTTTAAAAGTTGAGAGAAGTTCATTCTTACTTCGTAAAATTGTCTGCTGCCATTTGTTATCGAGGGAACAGTTTTTTTTTAAACTTTAATTATCTTGCTGGCTCTGACTTACTAAAATAAGTTTTGCTCTTTGGGATTCAATCATTTAGGCCTATAATGGCATGTCTAAAGAACTATTTTGATTCGCTCGAAAAAAAAGAAAAAAAACGATATCGAGAGAGGATAAGCTTAGTGGATGGCATGGATCCATATGTTGTTCCTAAAACGAACTGGACCAGAAGCCTGGCTGTATATCCTACAATAACATATCCAGATATTGTGAACTACCTGCTATTTACAAAGAGTGCCTACACCCATGAAGAACTTGAGAATTTCAAGAGTCTAGAGGCCTACAGGCCTACATTACATTTTTGTGTGGATGGGTTAAAGAAATATTGTTGTTTAAAGCCTTGAATGGGAACATCCTTGTTCATTGCAGGGTAAGATAAATTGAGAAAATATTTCATTCTTCTGTACTATGCATTCATTTGAAATGGACCCTGTCCAATAAAGCAGGGGTTAAAGTTATTGTTCACACTTAAACAAACGGTTGCTACACGTATACACAGCTAGGTTGTAATCCAACATGGCAGCAATGAGAAAGTCACATGACTGATGGGAACAATGAATTTCTCAAATACTATCTATTGGAAAAAGAATAGAAAACACATCAACAAAGATATTGGGTTGTTTTCTGATAAAGTCTTGATGGTAACATCAGGACTGAACTATTTTGCTGCTTATCCATTTCATCGATATTCCCTTCATGATCATAATTGTCTATCATTTAGTTACCAAAGCAATTAAAGTATAACAGTACTTCATTTACCAAAACAAAAGTTTTACTCAATCAGGAAGCCTTCACTGAAAGAAAACAAGTAGTTTGGATTTAATTAAAGTCATTCTAGCAGTCAAAATAACATGAACAGAAAATTCTTGTAAATTGTCTTTACTTTTCGTTCCCCTACTTACATTTTTCTTTGAATATTGTAACACTGCATTGCAAAAATCCCTTACATTTGATACTATCAACCTAATTCAATAGTCTCATGGTCCGGGGCCTGTGGCTCGCCTCTGAATCACCCCCCCCCCTCCTGTAAGTTTGATGACATTGTCAGGATCTTAAACGACTCTTCCATACTCCCTATCCCCTACTAGGCATTTGAGGTCAGCCTACGGGAATGTGGGTGTTTTTTCTTATTTGAGTCAGAGTCGGTGATGAATTTCCTTTTGTCATTTTACCAGATGGGAGAGAAGACTGCTGTTCATCTGCTGTGGATGACTGCCACTCCATATTTTCATCAAGCATCATTTGACAGGGATAAGAGCGCTGAAATTAGCCTTAATGTGTGTATGTGTGCTTTGTATATTCTGCACTAACACCTGTTGATATGCATATTTATTTTCTGTATTTGCATTTTTATGATTGAGTTGCAATTGTATTGTCATTTTATGTAAAGCACATTGTGTTGCCCTGTGTATGAAATGTGCTGTATAAATAAAGTTTGACTTGACGTGACTTAATTTTGCAACAGCAGATCACTGAAAACCATAATGTTTTAAAGGCCAGCAAGAAAGGTTTGCGACATTGAGGAACAAGGTTGTTTTGGGCGAAAGACTGATGCAATATAGTGCCAACAATTTACGGACAGTGGCAGAGCAAACAAGTCAATGCCTCAATCATTCAGTCTAGAAATAGAACAAGCAATGGACACCCAGGGCCAATATATTCAGGCATGCACCACATCCATAAAATTCAGCAGCTGAAGAGTCAGTTCTTTTTGTTTTCATTTTCTGTAACTGTCACACACAGCCTGAAAATTGGGTAGGTCCCAGGGATCAAACTTTACATTTATGAAATGGCATTACTGGGCATTGGGGCAGAAACGTCAACTGACATTTCTCCAACTAAACATTGCAAACAAGAGCGGAAAAGGTCAGCTCTTTTACCAGTGAACACCAATAAATATTACGTGAGTACTCAGACGGAGAATGCTTAGTCTTTGCAACAGAAAGGGCTGTGTTATATGTGCAGATGGGTGACCATAGATTTTGTGCGGATGTGTAGTGATGTTTATATATTTCCCAGCTGGAGAGAAATTCTGCAATTCTGAGGATGCATGCAAGTAAGTGGCAATTTCCCAATGCCCTATAATCCACAATACCTACTGAACTGTGCCAATGCATGGTGTCATGGTGTAATTTGTGTCTGTGACATTTCCAAATATCTAATGCATAATTTTGTGTAAACTTCATCCTATGCTGTCGACATCATTTATACATATACTCCCCATGACTAAAAGGGATGGAAAGGATGGCTAGTTGAAGAAGGAGAGGACAACACTTGACAACACAGTATGTGAAATCAAAACTGGTCAACTGACTGTACTGGCTTTTACCTGGCCCGATGGGGCTTTATAATTGCAGACTGAATTAATTGGAGTTCCTCCGCTGATGGGATCACCTTTTCAAGGTGGTCTGAAGTAACTGTTTACCCCTGGTCTAGTAATGCTACAATAGGCACTCCTTTCAATTTAAGCTTACCTTAAAAATTAAATCCTTTTTCCCGTACCGCAGTTCTTTCAGTTGAGCCTGGATTTTTTTGGACTGCAAGAGGAAGATAAGGAAATAAGTGTTAGCTTATTCAAATGACGAAATTGGTTTTAGATCACATAGTGGGGTTCTGTCGGCAGCTGCGGAAGACTCCTTTGTGAGTGTTCCCAGGGCAAAGCTCTGGCTTAAAGGAAGGGCCTACTGAGAGTAAGAAAATATCAAATCTCCCCTTCACTGAACTGCAAAGCCCACACAATGATGCAGTCATGCACTGGCTTCTTGCCCACTGTCTAAAGCTGAATTTTCACTCCCACTACACACACCACCCCCACCCCCATCACCAGCAGGTTCCCTGATTACAACCAACCCTTCCTGTCATCTACAAGCCATGTACACAAAAAATACCCAGAACCAAAATACACATGAACGCACACGCACACACACACACACACACACAAACACGTGCAAAAACAAACACGGTTGCCAGTTTTCCTTGACATTGCTCTGACTCCACCTCAGAGGGCACATGGAAGTTGCGGTCCGTCTCCGAGACAGCTGGACACACAGCACCTCCTGAGAGCTGTCTACGGTGTAAGCATGCACAAAGAACGCCTCACCACCAAGACAAGTATAACAATATAGATCAATCCCAGAACCACACTGAATGCACAGCAGGAAAACACAGTCAGAAGATATGGCTAGTATGCATGTCACAAAGGTAAATTCAAGTTTTGTCACAAATATATAACTGAATGGGGGGCGTCCAGGTGGCATAGCGGTCTATTCCGTTGCCTACCAACACAGGGCTCGCCAGTTCGAATGCCCGTGTTACCTCCGGCTTTGTTGGGCGTCCCTACAGGCACAATTGGCCGTGTTTGCAGGTGGGAAGCTGGATGTGGGTGTGTGTCCTGATCGCTGCACTAGTGCCTCCTCTGGTCGGTCAGGGCACCTGTTCGGGGGGGAGAGGGAACAGGGGGGAATAGCGTGATTCTCCCACGCGCTACATCCCCCCAGTGAAACTCATCACTGTCAGGCAAAAAGAAGCAGCTGGCGACTCCACATGTATTGGAGGAGGCATGTGGTAGTCTGCAGCCTTCCCCGGATTGGCAGAGGGGGTGGAGCAGCAACCGGGATGGCTCGGAAGAGTGGGGTAATTGGCTGGATACAATTGGTGGAGAAAAGGGGGGGAAATCCCCCCTGCCCCCCCCAAAAATAAACGGAATATGATTTGCAAGATAACAGCTCATATCTAAGATTAATTTTTTTTTTAAATTATCAACTTAAATGCCCGACTCAAATTTATCTGGGTTTTTGTGTCCATCTTGAAAGCTGATGTAGTAAAATTATACTCAAGGTTCATTTTCTCCCCAAAAAAGTGACACTTTAAATCTTGCTGACTTCATCAACACTGTACCCTTATGCACCTCCAATCATTTTATTAGTTTATTCATTTATGTGATTTATTTGTTTATTTTTAGCTGACATGGCTATTAAAAATGGAAATGGAAATATGACCTTTCACTGCAAAACATTCTATACCTAGCCAGGGGAAAAGTGATTTTCTCAGTAATAGTTTTCTGTAAGTCAGCTATTTTTTTCAAGAAATCGTTTATCTTTATACTTCTCCCAAAGTACTTCCATGTCCCAAGATACCTACCTCTTGCCTATGTAAATGGATGGAAAATAAATAAGTGTCTTGGGGCCCCTTACATAAATACTGAGGTAACTTTAAAACTCCATTCCAGAGTGGGCAAGACATATAAGATCAGGATCACTAAGTCTGTTTTGGTGTGTGCTGGTCATGAATTTCAGTGTGACTGGATTAAATGTATTTGCAGCTGCAAAGAAGAGCTTTGCAAACACCAGCCTGCAACAAAACGATTCATATAAAGACGTTATGGAGTCATGGGCCCTAAAGTGTTGTTTTATTGATACAAAAATCTGAATCTCTAAAGGCTATATGTTCTCCAAAGCATCAGAGCATTGGTTGTACACATAATGCACCATGTGAGCTGTCCCCACTGCTGGAGTGATGTCTAATAGCGTGATGTATATTCTGCTGTATGACTATAACGATTTGACAGAAAAATAGGTATTCACCAAGAAAGATACAGTACATCTGTTGACTGAATGAACAGTGTCGATTTTTTTTTTGCCCATTATAAGTTAGAACACAATACATCCTGCATACTGGGGGAAAACTATCACCTCCCTAATATATGAAAGTGTATTCAAAATGATGTCAGCTAGGGTGGTGGTGGGTGGGCAAAAGAAAATACAACATGCAGCAATATGTTTGACAACAGCAGTTGCACAGTAGCAGCACAGCAGCGAGCAGTGCAGACCTGATATGATTCCTCACCACTTTGAATACATTGCCCCGTTTGTGAGGTGTGTTTGATTGGTGGGGCAGTCAAGCTGAGGCAGACCAGTGGACAGCTGCCAGTGGGGGAAAAAAATCCTGACTAAACCTGATATGCTCATTTCAGTCTGGACAAACTGATGCATTCAGTTATATTGAATAGGAATGACATGGCAATATATTTTTTGCTTTAATTTACTGCCAATGAATATAACTGTGTGCATTATGGAACTACCATGCTGACAATACAAAACAGCTTCCAAAATAGTATCATAGTGTGTGTATGTATGTATGTATGTATGTATGTATGTATGTATGTATGCATGTGTATATGTATATGTGTATGTGTGTATATATATCAACATGGATACAGGAAAAAAGTTTTAATGCATTGCAGTACAGGCCTGTTTCGTGGGTCTCACACTCATCTGCTGCTAATGTGGTTAAAAAAGAATCATACAGTTTTTGCAGATGAGTGCGAGATGCACGAAACAGGCCTGTACTGCAATGCATTAAAACCTTTTTTTCCTGTATCCCTGTTGATATTCCGCTCCTCATTAGTTGAGCAATTGCAACACCATTGACGGTTTCGGAATTTTATATATATATATATATATATATATATACATAGAGAGAGAGAGAAAGAGAGAGAGATGTAGGGAAAAAAAAACTTTACATAGCAGAACAAGGTTGTTTCGTATGTCACACACTCATCAGCTGCCAATGTGGTTAAACAACAAAGAAAAAAACACAGCCAATAAAAATGTTAATTTAATTTTATGGTTTTTTCTGTGCTGTCTGACAGCTGATGATTGCTTATGGCATGAAACAGGCTTGTACTGTCTCATGAAGAATTTATATCATCACCTTCTTAAAATAATGGCCTAATTCACATTTTCAAGTTTTTCAAAAAACAGAACAGAAACAAATATAGAATATATGATATTTCTTAATCATTTCACACAAAAAGGTTATGACAATATATGACTATTGACATACACATCTCACACATCTCACACACACACACACAGAGAGAGAGAGAGAGAGAGAGAGAGAGAGAGAGAGAGAGAGAGAGAGAGAGAGAGAGAGAGAGAGAGACACGAGGCAATAAATGGTATGTTCCTCCCCGTGTAGCTTTATTGACAGCTGATGATTGCTTGTAGCATGAAACAGGCTTGTACTGTCTCATAAAGAATTTACTGGACTCACTGGATTATTTTGCTCCTTATTTGTTGAGCACTTTCCCTACCGTTGAGTGTTTCTTTTAACAATATTTGAAATATTACTACTACTTTTGGCTGCTCCTGTTAGGGGTCGCCACAGCGGACCATCCGTGTGTATATATATATATGTGTGTGTGTGTGTGTGTGTGTGTGTGTGTGTGTGTGTGTGCATTGGATTTCTTGGTGATACTGTTTACATTGACTTTAAGGTTGACTATACCCTGAGTCGCTGGGTCAAAAACTGCCCATCCTGCCTTGGCTGTGTGTACTGTGGGCATCTAAGCTCCAGCATGATTTCAATTTGACTTCTTGTCTGACAGCTGCAGACAAGTAAAATAATGATAAAGATGACATATGGGTTACAAATAGAATTCTATTGGAACCTATGACTACAATAGACTGCATGCATTTTCAATAGCCTTTGCATTACAATGCCTAGTCTATAGCTAAAATGAGTCATATGTAATGCTAAATTATTTGTTATGTGAAGCTTACTTGAACGCATACTCTATCGTTATTAATGATTTAAATGTAAGAACGCCTCCCCCCATCCCTTTTTTTCTCCCCAGTTGTATCTGGCCAATTACCCCACTCTTCCAGGCCATCTCGGTTGCTGCTCCACCCCGTCTGCCAATCCGGGGAGGGCTGCAGACTACCACATGCCTCCTCCAATACACGTGGAAACGCCAGCCGCTTCTTTTCACCTGACATTGAGGAGTTTCACCAGGGGGACATAGCGCATTGGAGGATCACACTACCCCCCCCCCCAAACAGGCGCCCTAACTGACCAGAGGAGGCGCTAGTGCAGTGAGCAGGACACACACCCACATCCAGCTTCCCACCCGCAGACATGGCCAATTGTGTCTGTAGGACAACCGACCAAGCCGGAGGTAACACGGGGATTCAATCCGACGATCTCCGTGTTCGTAGGCAACGGAGTAGACCGCTATGCTACCCAGACACCTGGAACACCTTTCATTAAAAAGTAGCTGTTTCATTATAATACAGAACAGTAATACATGTGAGGAATCGTATAAATATATGCAGAATATTCGGGCACTCCCCAGAAACCAGATTTTTGCATTTTTCTCAATTTAAGGGGAATTAACTATATTTGGTCATTGACTTGTGAATCACAATTACAAACTTCCAGAGCATACAGGATCTGTATAAGTTTAGATAGACGTTTCTTAGAAATCATGATTAAAAAGTGAAATGCCTTCGAAGCTGTCAGAGCCCAAAAATGCAAATGCTACACAAGTGGTGCAGGCGTGCCGTAGATTTGAGGGATCCATGAAAGGGGAGATGCATTGAGGCCTACACCTTAAATGCAGGGGTTTCTGTCTTCTTTTTCACCCTGGGCACTGTCAGACTTGATATTGATGCATTAGTTTTCAGCTGTCACATGATCCCTTCAAAAACAAATCGGATTTATGGTGGTAGCACTTTGCCCAGCAGCGATACCGAAGCATCACTAATGGGTGGCACACACCTGATGGCTGTCCAGCTTAAAAAGATTGCCCAAAATGTGAAGTACTATGTGTGATGTGTGAATTATACAAACACACAGGTGAGACATTTGAGTGCTCAGCTACCAGGGAGCTCCCTGACTGAACGTGCTGCGGTCATGTTCATTTTTCTTCAGTGATCCATCCCCAAAATGAAATATTTGAAAGTTCATTTGGTACATCATGGCTAAAGGGGTTCCTATCTATCTCATACAAAAAAAAAAACAAAAAAAAAAACACTGAACAATATCTCTATGCATGGAGATGAACACATGCAATCTGAATCAGGTGAGGTTTATGTCAAAATTGACTTCGCCATGTGTAGCTGGGTCACCTTGGCTGTAATGTGTAGCTTAAAAATAACTTCCAATGTTGCGTGCAAAAGACAAAAGGCGGTTTCCTGGATGACCTGAAATTTAAATTTCCAATCTACCTTACTTTTGTTAAAGAATAAAAGACTGACTTGGTGAGGAATAAACACTTTATGGTATTGTCGTAAACTGTCCCAAACCAGCATGTTATAATCATGCAAGTGGTGCACGCACACGCACACACACACACGTATGTGCACGCTATTGTTCACACACAATTTGTGGTATATGTAATCTAAACTTGTCATGTCAATGTGCTTACCTCCATACAAATTATGTACCATGCATGCATAACTTTAATTTAATTGTGGCGCTGAGGGAGTTACTGTTTATTTCATTGTAAAACAAAAGCTGTTAGGCATCCAGGTGGCATAGCAGTCTATTCCGTTGCCTACCAACACGGGGATCACTGGTTTGAATCCCCGTGTTATCTCTTGCTCGGTTGGGCGCCCCTACAGACACATTTGGCCGTGTCTGCGGGTGGAAAGCCAGATGTGGGTGTGTGTCCTGGTCACTGCCCTAGCCTACTCTGGTCAGTTGGGGCATCTGTTTGGGGGACTGGGGGGAATAGTGTGATCCTCCCACACGCTATGTCCCCCTGGTGAAACTCCTCACTGTCAGGTGAAAAGAAGCAGCTGGTGACTCCACATGTATCAGAGGAGGCATGCGGTAGTCTGCAGCCCTCCTCGGATTGGCAGAGTGGGTGGAGCAGAGACTGGTACGGCTCAGAAGAGTGGGGTAGTTGGTTATGTACGATTGGGGAAAAAAGGGTGAAAAATCATTAAAAAAAAAAGAAAGAAAAAAATAGCTGTTAATAAAATTATGAGCTAATGTCTTTTTAACACAAAAAAACAAGATGCTAAATGTTGGATAGACCTTTTATCCCTAAAAAGCAGTGAGAGAAATGCATTAAAGATTGTTGAAATGACAGATTGATGATCACATTCCCATCATGTTGCTTTCCAAAACCTTTTATGTCACATGAGGTCAAAGTGGGTGTTGGTTGTATCGTGAGAACTAAGATATTATGCTTAACACTGAGCCTACATGTATCCTTTCTTGAAGAACACTTTTATTAAGAAAAGCAGATACAAGTTTAAATTCAGTATTATATTTATTATTTTATATTATATATTTGTAACTGCCGGGGTAGGCTCCCCCATCCCCACGACCCTGAGAGCAGAATAAACGGTTTGGATAATGGATGGATATTTATAATTATATATTTATATAAATATGATGTTGGTTTTTACACTTTGACACACCCTTCTGTTTTGTGGATACAGGCATTACTTTTCTATGTTTTAGAAATTACAAGTAAATGGGGGAAATTTTGTATGAATACCAACCTGCCGAACGAGTATCCAAATATCCGAATATCTAGAGGCAGCACTACCAGCATTAATTTTCTGCATAATTTCCTTAAGGATGTGCTTTCTCTTCAGAGACGTGATATCACTCATCGTGAGACCTATTTTGTTTCATTAGTAATGCTGATATTAAGATGTAACTTCTCCTCCAGGCCTCTGCCCAACTCCACCCAATGCACAATTTTGAAAAATGCTAAAAATTGGGCAAGGGACTGAGAGGGGCGGGGGGCATAGATGTGTGAGCTGGGGAGATTCATGGGAAGGGCCCAGTGAGCTTCCAGAGTTGCCGCTGCACACAACGGTACCTGGTCCCCTCCCCCTGGCAGGGTGTCAGTCAGCACCTGTGAAGACACCCCGACCACCACGACGCAGATGCACCACAGATGGAGGGGGCCCCACACTGTGCCCTCCAGTGACAGAGAGAAGCGGGCGACGGGGCAACTACTCCCCCAGCTGCGGTGGAAGCCCAGCCCGACTGAGCCAGTTGTCCAGTGATGCTTCTATAGAAGCTTGTGCTTTTGACGGCTGTATACAGCCGTCAAAAGCACAAGCCCGAACCATTCTGCCAAAATTGAAAATGGTGAAATAATGTAACTATAACTAACTGTAAATTGAGAGAAATTCAAAACGTTGGTAGAAAATGTAATAAAGGTGCAAGGTTAGCGAGTCTAGCAAAAAGATAAAATGAATGATGAGTCTCGATCAGCATATATTTGAAAATGAGTGTGATTTAACAAGGGTGGGGGCAGGGGAGGTGAGACGCCCACCTCTGAGTAGAGGGTGTTAACATTCATGACGTAGATAAGTCCCGACCTGTCAACTCTAAGTCAACTTTGGCCTGGGCTGACTTAAAACAGTGGATGGCAAGTTGGGCCACTTTCAACCGATGAATTGCCGATTTTTATAAATTTGGTAAGAAATCTAAGTAAGAAAGAAAAATCACTTCTTTGCATCGTATGCATTGCTTTTGTGCCTGTTGACACCTATGTCCTACTGGACTTGAACCTAGTTTTTTTTTTTTTACACTTGTGTTGTCACCTCCTGACTAGATCCTTGCTTGGGTTGTATTAACTCTTTGCTTTGGTTAAAAGCGTCTGCTAAATTAAATTGTAAATACATGTAAAAATGTCAACATTCACACACGCATTGATGTGTTTCATCGCAGCAGTCATATAATTTAGTAATTCTTTAATGAATCTTAACAGTGTCTTATTTTTTTAGTTCTACTAAATCTACCTGCCATGCAGTCATTCTCACAGTCAGTGAAGACACATTTTGATTAACACTATTTATGCTCATTAATACCCTCATGTGTCATTTGTTATCAGGAATGGATTGTCATGATAATTTTAATGTCCTAGAAATTTTGTATAATTTGATTGCGGTGTGGCACGGTGGCCCAGTGGTTAGCACTGTTGCCTCACAGCAAGAAGGTCCTGGGTTTGAACCCCAGCCCATCACAGGTGTTTCTGTGTAGAGTTTGTATGTTCTTCCCATGTCTGTGTGGGTTTCCTCCCACCATCAAAAAGACATGCATGTTAGAGTTAATACTCCTTTCTGTGCCCCTGACCAAGACAGCGGAAAGAAGAACTGGAGTTGGTCCCTGGGTGCTGTACCCAGAGGGCACAAATACATAAAAAAGTATCTTGTTACAAATACTTGCTCATCAAATGTATCAAAATAAAATACAAAATACTGGTATGAGAAAATGTATTTATTTAAAATACAAGTAATTTTTGATTTGAAAATACAAAAGTACATTCTACACAAACTGTTATCACGTTTTAGGCATTTAGTAGCATCAGTATGGGTCTGACCTTAATCCCACTACACTGAAAAGATGAGCTCTGCTTATTTCCCCACATCATAGATTTGAAGTGGCCAATCAGGATATGTTGGAGGTGGGAGGCTGTGAATTCAGGGGTGCATGCTGGGTGCTTTCTGTCTGACTGACTTGACAGAACAGCCAATTGAAATGCCACTGGGGGAACTGAACACTTGGGCCACAGCGATGCACTAGTTCCTTCAGAAGACAATAAGACTGGGCATTTAGCAGATGCCTTTTTCAAGAGTGATAAATAAGTGCAGTGGAGTAAGTAAATTTCTGAGATCTCCAACTTTACAAGCAACCCATGGAATGAGTGCAAAAGACACACAACAGTACCATTACAACAGAGTATGATACAGAGAAGCACCCACCTTTCCCCAATGCCAACGTTAAAAAACAACAAACAAAAAAACTCCTTTGTGTACCCCCTAACACTGCAGTTCTTCCATTTCCGTTTCAGTTGTTTTTCAACACAACTAATATCTACCAATATTATTTTACATTTCAGTTTTAGTTTTTCAGCACAACTAATTTCTCAGTTCAGCTGTTAATCGCCTTCTGTGATGGTGTTAAACCATGCCTGCAAAGGAGAAGAGACACTCAACTAGTGCCGGTGATGGCAAAGGGGGGTTAAATCTCACAAAGAGTAACTTGACCAGTGGATATGAATCCAGCAAGGAAAGGTCCTTTCTGGGATCTCACGAAAGTGAAGGGTCTCCAACACTGCTTTGCTGTGACTGGGCAACATCTCTCTGCCCAACTGGCTCTCAGTTCCTGTTGCTGGGATTGGAAAGAGTATAGGCAAACTGAGAAACAAGGTTGCTATGAATTTACATTAAATTCAGGGATTTTTAATATCACAAATATATTTAAAATACATGACATGAAACTAGCTACTCATTTATTTTTAACTGATGAATATTCATTTTTGATAATTCATGAAAATGCAGTTTAACCTTAAGACACTGAAGTGAGAGTAGTTTATCCATACCCTGGTCAGAGAAGATGGAAAAAAATCATCTTCATTCTCTTCAGCTGTTTGATGAGGCAGTCTCACTTTCTGACACAAGGCCAACATCTTCAGCTGAGTGCAGAAACAGGTGATGTATCCTCTTCTTCTCTGCAGCTAGTTTGGGAGGCAACCATCTCATCTTGAAAAACAGGTGGATTGCTGTAGCCAGGATGGCTTCATTGACATCAGTCTTCAGCTGTAAGAATTTACTGAACCTTTTCTCAAAGCCAGCTATGGTGGCTTGCAAGATATGTGAGCAGTACCGCAGGTTTGAAGCGTGCAGGTCATGTAGTTTATCCTGAACAGGAAAGAGGGTAGGCATTAGCTCACCATAGTAGCATAAGGTCTGACCTTGAAGGCAGTCAATTGCAATGGCAATGGGCTCGAGGACTCCGCAGTATTCCTAGGGGAAATCAAGCTCCACCTCTGTGAACGGTGGGAGTTGCAAGGCAAGCATGATCTCAGGAAGCTTCTCTCGAAGAAATGTCAGCTGGCTCAAACAGTCAAAGAGAATTCCACCTAAAAACGCAGGCTGTCTTCAGTTGCTGGTATATTGGTCTGGCAGAAGCATCCCATAGGGCTGAACACTTTGGCATGGATTAATGATTCAGCCAGGAGAGAGTTGAATTTTCTTTAACTGCTCTTTTGGCATTATGGGTTGAAACTAAACTCAGTGTGTGAGTGGAACACCTGACGTGAGGTGGTAGAATGATAGCATACTCTGACACTTCTCCTTCTGGATGTATTATACAAATTAAAGATTCCGTTCCTACTCATCTGTCTCATCCTGTTCTTCTGAAATGACTGTGATAGTGAACTATCGAAATGTTTTTGAGAAGTTTGATGCATTGTCAGTTACAGCAGCCACACTAGTGTCAGTTGTGAGTCCATATTCTGAATCTCTTTAATATGCATGTTCAATAATTCGGGTAAGAAAAACACAGAAAGTTGAATCAGTTCATCTGGACACAACATCTGGACCTCTTCAGCCTCAACTGACTGCAGGTATCTATCCATCTACAGGCCAGTAGCCACTCTTTCAAGGATGAGGATGTGCACACCCTTAATAATAATACTACTACTAATTATAATCATCAACATCATTTAATTTATATAGTGCTTTTCTAGACACTCAAAGCGCTTCACATTGAAGGGGGTAACTCACTTCAACCACCACCAATGTGTAGCACCCACCTGGGGTGATGCATGGCAGCCATTTTACACCAGAATGCTCGCCACACATCAACTTGAGGTGGAGAGGGAGGAATCATTGAGCCAATTACATGGGGGGATGATTAGGTGGCCAGATGGAGAGAGCCAGGTTGGGAATTTTGCCAGGACACCAGGGAACTCCCTACTCTTTGCCATAAGTGCCGAGGAATCTTTAATGACCACAGTGAGTCAGGACCTCAGTTTAACATCTCATCTGAAGGATGGCATCCCCTACATCACAGTGTTCTTGTCACTGCACTGGGGCATTGGGATTTGACATTTGTTTATTTATTTATTTTTTATTAGGTCTGCCCCCTAGTGGCCGACCACCACCGGCAGCAACTCAGTTTTCCCGGGAGGTCTCCCATCCAAGTGCTAGCCTTGATAGGGAGGAACGCTGGTTTGAACGGGGAGTCAAAGAGGCCATCTATGTGAAGAGGGAATGACTATCCCTGAACCGAGGGGGGCTAAGAGTACATCTGTTGCCATCTTACAATGCTGTGATTGCAACCACTCCCAATCCTCTGTGAATAGTACACATTTCCATTGAAACTCTAGTTAATGCTTATGGTAATTTGCATATGAAACCGATCGTTGTTTCGGACGTTATGCCACTGTATTATTTATAGGAGTAGGGATACCTGCAGTCACTTGTGACTGAAGAGGTCACTAGATGAGTAATGAAACATTTCTCTCTCAATAAACGTTATGTCCAGATGAACTGATTCAACTTTCTGGGACATATCCTGAATGGATTTCCTCCTGTAGTTCTGCAATGTAATTATAGGTATGTGGACTGGGAAAATGTCTGCAAGCAAGAACAGCCGATTCATGTTCTAGTATGTCCGTTTGTATCAAATGTACAGTGACTCCCATATAACTTGTATTTTTAGTTGACCAGATATCTGCAGTGGTGCAAACATGTTGTATGCACTTAAGTCTCTCCTTCAAATTTGCGGTTTTATTATTAAAGTCTTCATCAATTCTTCTCCCAAGTGTCCTCTGGACATAACTTTAGAACCTTGGCGAAGTCCATGTACCAAGTCTATAAATTCTTTATGCTCAACAGTGGCCAACAGGTACATGCCTTTAGTGACAAAAGATGTGATGAGAGTCAATTTTATTTTGTGTCACTGGATCACATTCAAAGACAGTAGTTTGTTTGTATGAGGTCCTGTTTTTTTTTTTTTTTTTTTTTTCTTCTCCTACTGGCAAATTCCTTTTTGTGGTCTTCAAATTCCTTTGTCAGGGTACATTCATTTCAAGTGGGTTTTAAAATTTGATGTTGCTACAAGACAGCCACAAATTATGACCTTTTTGTTAGTGCACAGCTGACACTTGGCCTTTATCTTTCCGTTGGGATCTGCTTCACTACTTGGAATTATTTCCCATCCAGTATTGCACATTTGAGCATTGGTGGGGCTTCTTCTTCTGCAGACGTGGCAGATGATGGGCCAGCCTGGCCAGGCTCTGATGGTTCATTGCCACTCATCCCCTGAGATGACTGATTTCTACCTAAAGAAAAATGTATAAAAATACCATTACATTACATTGATTATGCCTACCAGTTACATTTAAAACCAACAGCATTCAAAAAACACTAACGGCTCACATAATAGACTCTAAAACGCAGTCATTTATGTGTTACTTAAGCGTTATCCAGGAATGGAGTCAATTAACTTTCAATTATATTAACTCTATAATCCATATTGTAAAATGTTTTGTACAAAAAGATGAACAACATTTAGCTTTAGAGTAAAGAATGAAATATTTTAATTGATATATGACGTGCTTTCTTAAAAGCTATGATTTTTATTTTTTTTGCCTGATTATTAAACTGACCATCCCCTGGCATAGCAAACACTGTAAAATGTTATCCTTATCCTCAAGAGGACTGCACAAGCTATTTCCCTGACAACTATTAAGAATGGCCGCTATAAAACATCTAAATGTACACTACCGTTCAAAAGTTTGGGATCACCCAAACAATTTCGTGTTTTCCATGAAAAGTCACACTTATTCACCACCATATGTTGTGAAATGAATAGAAAATAGAGTCAAGACATTGACAAGGTTAGAAATAATGATTTTTATTTGAAATAAGATTTTTTTTACATCAAACTTTGCTTTCGTCAAAGAATCCTCCATTTGCAGCAATTACAGCATTGCAGACCTTTGGCCTTCTAGCTGTTAATTTGTTGAGGTAATCTGGAGAAATTGCACCCCACGCTTCCAGAAGCAGCTCCCACAAGTTGGATTGGTTGGATGGGCACTTCTTTGAGCAGATTGAGTTTCTGGAGCATCACATTTGTGGGGTCAATTAAACGCTCAAAATGGCCAGAAAAAGAGAACTTTCATCTGAAACTCGACAGTCTATTCTTGTTCTTAGAAATGAAGGCTATTCCATGCGAGAAATTGCTAAGAAATTGAAGATTTCCTACACCGGTGTGTACTACTCCCTTCAGAGGACAGCACAAACAGGCTCTAACAGGTACTATTTAATGAAGATGCCAGTTGGGGACCTGTGAGGCGTCTGTTTCTCAAACTAGAGACTCTAATGTACTTATCTTCTTGCTCAGTTGTGCAACGCGGCCTCCCACTTCTTTTTCTACTCTGGTTAGAGCCTGTTTGTGCTGTCCTCTGAAGGGAGTAGTACACACCGGTGTAGGAAATCTTCAATTTCTTAGCAATTTCTCGCATGGAATAGCCTTCATTTCTAAGAACAAGAATAGACTGTCGAGTTTCAGATGAAAGTTCTCTTTTTCTGGCCATTTTGAGCGTTTAATTGACCCCACAAATGTGATGCTCCAGAAACTCAATCTGCTCAAAGAAGTGCCCATCCAACCAATCCAACTTGTGGGAGCTGCTTCTGGAAGCGTGGGGTGCAATTTCTCCAGATTACCTCAACAAATTAACAGCTAGAATGCCAAAGGTCTGCAATGCTGTAATTGCTGCAAATGGAGGATTCTTTGACGAAAGCAAAGTTTGATGTAAAAAAAATCTTATTTCAAATACAAATCATTATTTCTAACCTTGTCAATGTCTTGACTCTATTTTCTATTCATTTCACAACATATGGTGGTGAATAAGTGTGACTTTTCATGGAAAACACAAAATTGTTTGGGTGATCCCAAACTTTTGAACGGTAGTGTAGCTATTCTAGAAATTAATTTTGTCCTGCGTTACAGAAATTGCTAAGAATTAATCTCGCTAACGAAGCTTCCCATATGATGACTGACCACATGATGTCACTCTTCCAGGCTGCCTGAGTGTGTCTGCGACGTTAGCTGGTATGCTAACATTACTAGCTAGTAAGTATATTTGGCAGTTCTAGAGCATGTGTTTGCTAATTGCTCTTTTCTTCTGTTGTATTTCAGAGTCATTCAGAATGCTTGACTTGCATGCAATATCTGAGCATATTTTGATTACATACCTGTATATTAGGGGACATTTGCATCAAACACCAAAGCAGCTTCTTTCCTCAAGCTACTGGTCACAAGGAACACAAATGAAATATGGTAGTTCACAAGTGCATTGCTGGACCTGACAGGACATGTCACGTGATTCACTTGTATTTAGCCAAAGACTGTGATTAGGCTAATTGTTGTACAGTTTGTTTTTACAGTTTAAACCTGGGGATAAAAAATGTGTCTTATTTGAAAATAAAATGACATTTTAATAATGTATTTTAAGTATTTCAAATACACAAATACAAGCTCTTAAAACTATTTTGCTAAATATTATTATTTTTTTCTGTCCAGCAAAATACAAATTACAAAATACTCAAAAGTAATTAAATACGAATTTCAAATATATTTAATTGAAATATTGCCTGTCTTTGGCTGCACCACAGCTGCCCACTGCTCTTATACATTAGGATGGATTAAATGCAGAAGACACATTCCATTGTGACTGCACAACTGTACAATGAAAAAAATAAATAAAGTGGCTTTCTTCTTTCTTTCTTTTTTGATGTAGTAATAAGTCCTGTGGTAAATACAGTTTGCAAAACTTCACTGATATGAAAACAAAAGCCAGGCTTGCTACCTTGAATGACCAGAAAAGCTAAGAACAAGTTACAGCAGCTTTACAAAAATATTACAACACCAAACAGGGTGCATTCAAAAAGCCAACTTATATGGGATGAGAAAGCAAATTCCACATACTGCAAAGCTGCCGTTTACTCATGCCGAATGGAATACGGCACTGCACACAACAAAAGGAACTTGTGCTTGGAAAGTGGATCCAAGGCCTGCTGAAACAGATCTGGCCTATCTCAATTCTTGGACATGGCATCAAAGTCCTGATTTAAGAATCTTTCAGTCATGTGGTGTATGTGGCCTATTTTCACAACTATGTAATAAAAACACTGGAGAAAGGAACTAAGTTTTATGGCGCTTTACTAGTTCTCTCTCACACACAAACACACACAGCTTGGCATACACAAACACACACAAATATGCTAACAACTACACACACATATGCACATTTATTAAGGCAGAGCCTACATACACACAGCACCCTTACATACACCACACACTATTTATTATTATCACTGCTTCTTTGTTTGTTTTGTTGTTGTTTTATTGCTATTGTTGCTGCAGTGTCGAGGAGCCGAAACAACAATTTCACCCTCTTGTACTTAGAAATGTAACAATAAAGGTGTTACGGGACACTCAGGAAGGACTCAGGCGCAGATACAAAACTTGCTTCCGACTGACTTCGGAGTTTATAACAGGGGGCCAGCTAAGGCGACAACACACAGTGGGGGGAATTGGGCTGGGCTTGCTTGGGCTGGGGAAACAGGACTGGGGGCAGAGATCGTTGGTGGTGGAGAGAGCCGGGCAGGGCAGCGATCTGGAGCAGGTGAAAATCTGGAGAACAGGGACCGGAGGCAGAGCAGCATGACTGCAGTGAAAAAGAGGATGTTAGTCAAACAGCGGGTTCAAGAATACTGACAAAAACAGATTTAGCGAGCAGGGGCTGGATGCAGCACACTGACGGATCAGAGGCTACGATCTGGCAGGGTGGAAGTGGCAGTGCCGGTCCTTTATAGCAGGTTGGCTTGATTAGGGAATGGGTTGCAGCTGGTGAGGCTCTGCTCACCTATCTCCACTCACATACACAAACAGAGAGAGAGAGAGAGAGAGAGAGAGAGAGAGAGAGAGAGAGAGAGACTGACACTCGGGGAGTGGCTCAGGTCAAACAGCCTTTGAGGTGGAGGCTGTAGAAGGAGGGACAGATGTAACAGTACCCACCCCTCTGCGGGCGCCACCTGGTGCCCGACTAGGCGGGGTGCTGGGCATGAAACTCTCGGACGAGGGAAGCATCCAGGATGTGGCGGCGGGGCACCAAACAGCGCTCCTCAAGGCCATATCCTTCCTAATCCACCAGATATTGCAATCTTCGACCCCTTCCGCGCACATCCAACAGCCGCCGGAAAGTGTAAGCAGGATGGTCATCAATAATCCGGGATGGAGGGGGAGCTGCTTCAGGGGGGTATAAGGGACTGGAACGAACAGGTTTGATATGAGACACGTGAAAGGTGGGATGGATGCGAAGGGAAGCAGGGAGTTTCAACCGGACTGCAGAGGGATTAATGACACGGTCTATCGCAAATGGTCCTAGAAATCGTGGGGGAAAGCTTACGGGACTCCACTCTCAGTGGAATGTCCCGGGATGAGAGCCATACCTTCTGGCCAGGGGTGTATATAGGGGCTGGAATACGGCGACGGTTGGCCTGGGTTTGGGCTCTGGTTGAGGATCTCAGGAGAGCTGCACGGGCTCTTTTCCAGGTGCGGCGGCAACGACGCAAGTGGTCCTGAACAGAGGGAACTGTAACCTCCTCTTCCTGGGCCGGGAATAATGGAGGTTGATAGCCAAGGCAGCATTCAAAGGGTGACATTCCTGATGAGGCAATTGTGGGCATACTCCACCCATGGCAACTCTGAACTCCAGTGGGATGGGTTAGCAGAAACCATACACCGTAATGCTGCCTTCAGCTCCTGGTTTGCCCGCTCGGTCTGGCCATTAGTCTGGGGATGAAAACCAGATGAGAGACTGACAGTGGCACCAAGAGCAGAACAGAAAGATTTCCAAAAGTGAGAAATGAACTGGGGTCCTTGGTCGGACACTATATCAGAGGGTATGCCACATAACCGGAACAACTGATTAACCAGGAGATCTGCAGTCTCCCTGGAAGATGGGAGTTTGGGTAGGGGAATGAAATGAGCAGATTTGGAAAATCTGTCAATGATTGTGAGAATAACTGTATTACCGCTGGAAGGAGGAAGTCCAGTAATGAAGTCCAAGGCTATGTGGGACCAGGGACGGCTAGGCACTGGTAATGGAAGAAGTAACTCGGAGGTTGGCCTGGTAGAAGTCTTGTTTTGGGCGCAGACCGAGCAGGTAGCGACAAAATCCCTGGTGTCGCTCTCCATGGTGGGCCACCAGAAGCGTCGACGGAGGAAGGCAAGTGTCCGATTGACTCCAGGATGACAGGAAAGTCTGGTCGAGTGCCCCCAATGGAGAACCTCAGAGCGGACAGAGTTCGGGACAAACAGGAAGTTAGGTGGACTGTTACCTGGGTCGGCCTGATGTTGTTGGGCCTGGCGGACACGGGACTCAATTTCCCAGGTAACGGCAGCAATGACACAGGAAGATGGCAGGATGGCATCTGGTTCTGAGCTGGTCTCCGCGGTGAATTGACGAGAGAGGTCATCAGGTTTGATGTTCCTAGAGCCGGGATGACAGGTTAAAGTAAAGTTGAACCTGCCAAAAAACAGGGCCCACCTGGCTTGACGGGAGTTCAACCTCTTGGCTGTTTGGTTGTACTCTAGCCAGTGGCGCCACTCTTCCAGGGCCAGTTTCACCGCCAGAAGTTCCCGGTTGCCAATGTCGTAGTTTCTCTCTGCTGGTGACAGCTTATGGGAAAAGAAGGCACAGGGAAGCAGTTTAAGATCCGTTGTAGAGCGTTGAGAGAATAAAGCACCTACCCCGGTATCCGATGCATCCACCTCAACGATGAACTGAGCCTCCGGGTCTGATTGAATCAGAACAGGAGCCGTAGTGAAGCGCCGTTTGAGTTCCTGGAATGCGGTCTCCGCCTCAGGGGTCCAACGGGACGGAGTGGAGGTGGAAGTGAGAGCCGTGAGGGATGCTGCCAGGCGACTGTAGTTGCGGATGAAACGCCTATAAAAGTTAGCAAATCCCAAAAATCGCTGCAGCTGTTTCAGGCTGGTAGGGGTTGGTTACTCAGTGATGGCAGTGACCTCTGCCGGGTCCATCTGTAAGTGGCCCTCTGAAATGATGTAGCCTAGAAAAGAAATGGTTGCAGAGTGAAATTCGCATTTTCTGCTTTGGCATACAGTTTGTCCTCCAACAACCACTGGAGTACCTGACCAACTTGCAGCTGGTGAGTGTCGAGGTCGGGGGAGTAGATGAGGATATCATCTAAGTAAACAAAAACGAAGCGTCCGATCATGTCTCTCAGCACATCATTCACCAAAGCCTGGAAGACAGCGTTAGTAAGGCCGAATGGCATGACCAGATATTCAAAATGGCCCAGAGGTGTCTTAAAGGCTGTCTTTTACTCTTCCCTCTCTCTGATGCGGGCAAGGTGGTAAGCATTCCGGAGATCAAGTTGGAAAACACTATTGCTCCATGGAGAGGGGAGAAAGCGGAGGTGATGAGTGGCAGGGGATATTTATTTTTAATGGTGATATTGTTCATACCCCGGAAATCAATGCACGGTCTCAAAGTCCCATCTTTCTTTTTCACAAAAAAGAATCCAGCACCCACCGGGGAGGATGAAGGCCTGATGATACCTGCAGCCAGGGAGTCCTGGATGTACGTCTCCATAGCCTGTTGTTCTGGGCGAGAGAGACGGTACAACCGGCTGCTGGGAAGGGGAGCTCCTGGCTGAAGGTCGATGGCACAGTCATAGGGCCGGTTGGGAGGTAACGACAGGGCGTGATGTTTGCTGAACACAGGAGCTAAGTCGTGATAAACTGCAGGTACCGAAGACAGGTCTGGTGGCTCGGAAACAGGTGAAGGAACAGACAAGGCAGGAGCAAGGGCAGAACGAAGACAGTTAGCATGACAGGATAAACTCCAAGATATTACCTTTCCAGCAGCCCAGTCTATGTGAGGGCTATGGAGAACCAACCAGGGATGACCGAGGACAAGAGGAGAACCAGGGCAGTCAAAGACATGGAAACTAATCATCTCCCAATGATTACCAGAGACACGAAGGCTGACTGGCTCCATTCTCTCAGTTACACGGGCGAGGAGTTGTCCGTTGAGGGCTCTGGCAGTGAGGGGTCTTTCCAGTGGAATGGTCTCCAGTGCCAATTGGGTCACAACATTACGGTCCAAAAAACTCTCATCGGCCCGAGTCAACAATAGCAGGTAGTGGGAGCGTCTGATTCAGCCAAGAGAGGGTGGCATCTAGTGGAATTCTTGGGGGAGAGGAATCAGAGGGATCCGAGGTCTGGCCCAACAATATCTCTCCCACTACTGCTGAGCCCCCCCTTTTGCTGGGCGTAAGGCACAAGTGGAGAAGAAATGGCCAGTCTGACCACAATACAGACCGCTCCGGGTGCTTAACCGGCGTTGCCTTTCCTAAGGGGTGAGTTTGGCTCTGCCTCACTGCATAGGCTCGGACTCTGGAAGAGACTGAGAGACAGAGGTAGATGGTGGAGAAGAACGAGGTAGGGTGTTAGCAGAGGATATCTTACCCGTTCTCTCCCTCCGACGCTCCCTAAGGCGATTGTCCACCCTGATAGCTAGGTCAATAAGCCGATCGAGTCCGTCAGGCTCTTCCCGGGATGCCAACTCGTCCTTTATGGTGTCACTGAGGGTGTTATGGAAAGTTTCCTGGAGCGCCTCCTCATTCCAGCCACTCTCAGCTGCAAGGCAGCGGAACTCAACTGCTAATTCAGCCACTGAGCGACAGCCCTGACGAAGGGAAAGCATTCTCTTGGCGGCCTGTTTACCTCGAACCGGGTGGTCAAAAATTTTCCTCATCTCCTCCTGAAAGTTGGGAGTATGAGGAAGAGATCGGGGACTGTTTTTCCCAAACTGCCGTAGCCCAGCTGCGTGCCGGACCTTGGAGGCAGCCAATCAGGTAGGAAATCTTAGCTCTGTCAGTGGAGTAGATATGGGGCTGTTGGTCAAAAACTAATGAACATTGCATTAAAAAGTCTCTACAGGTTCCCAAATTGCCATCATATGGCTCTGGAGGTGGCACATATGGTTCGCGTGGTGGAGGAGAGGGGCTGCGGACCAACTGGGCAGGCAGGACTGGTTGGGAGGGGTTCAGGGCGGAGAGTTGTTGCTGCAGGCTAGCCAGGGCCTGGGCCATCTCCGTAACCTGTGAGGACAACGTTTGCAAAACCTGATTATGTTGTCCAAGCAGAATACCCTGGCTGGCGATGGCTTGATGAAGGGGATCTGTGTCTGCTGAGTCCATCTTTGGCCAGATCGTACTGTTACGGGACACTCAGGAAGGACTCAGGCGCAGACACAAAACTTGCTTCCAACTGAATTCGGAGTTTATTACAGGGGGGCAGCTAAGGCGACAACACACAGTGGAGGGAATTGGGCTGGGCTTCCTTGGGCTGGGGAAACAGGACTGGGGGCAGAGATCGTGGGTGGTGGAGAGAGCCGGGCAGAGCAGAAATCTGGAGCAGGTGAAAATCTGGAGAACAGGGACCGGAGGCAGAGCAGGATGACTGCAGTGAAAAGGAGGATGTTAGTCAAACAGCGGGTTCAAAAATACTGACAAAAACAGATTTAGCGAGCAAGGGCTGGATGCAGCACACTGACGGATCAGAGGCTACGATTTGGCAGGGTGGAAGTGGCAGTGCCGGTCCTTTATAGCAGGTTGGCTTGACTAGGGAATGGGTTGCAGCTGGTGAGGCTCTGCTCACCTATCTCCACTCAGACACAAACACAGAGAGAGAGAGACAGAGAGAGAGAGAGACTGACACTCGGGGAGTGGCTCAGGTTAAGCAGCCTTTGAGGTGGAGGCTGTGGAAGGAGGGACAGATGTAACAAAAGCATCTTGAATTTTGAATCTTACTAAAAACAAAAAGCATAAAGCGTAAAGTATTCTCTTATTACAATGTAGGCTATATGGTACACTTCTCCCTTTTTATTTTAATAGCACATAACATTTTTTTTTTAACTGGGGCACTTTACTAAACAAATTTATATGTTTACCCTTAACATACAAACACATACCATTAGTTTACTTAGTAATGTAATAATAACAAATTATAACAAGTTTTACTTTTGGTTTAAGGCCCATTTATAACTCAAGTCTCTGGGGAGTTCTTCTCTGCCTCTCCAGATAACTTCTGCCCTGAATCGTTTGCTCTGGGGAATGAGTCTCTGCAGGTACATAGGTGGGTCATCAGGATTGATGACAGTCTTCTCTGTAGATAAGGCTGATTTTGTCACATCAGGAGTGTATGTTTCTATGCCAGGTGAGTCCAGGCAAGGTGTTACTGTGTTTTTTTTTTGTTTTGGGGGGGGGGGGGTTTCCCTCTTTTTTTCCCCCAATTGTACCCGTCCAATTACCCCACTCTTCTGAGCCATCCCGGTTGCTGCTCCACCCCCTCTGCTAATGGAGGGAGGCCTGCAGACTACCACATGCCTCCCACGATACATGTGGAATCGCCAGCTGCTTCTTTTCACCCAACAGTGAGGAGTTCTGCCAGGGGGACGTAGCGTGTGGAAGGATCACGCTATTCCCCCCAGTTCCCCCTCCCCCCTGAACAGGCACCCCAACCAACCAGAGGAGGTGCTAGTGCAGCGACAAGGACACATACCCACACCCTGCCTCCCACACACAGACATGGACAACTGTGTCTGTCGGGACGCTTGACCAAGCCGGAGGTAACACAGGAATTCGAACTGGTGATACCTGTGTTGGTAGGCAACGGAATAGACCACTATGTTACCGGGACGCCCCCATTATTGGGTTTTTGACTTGAGTTTCCAGGATTTGTTCCACATTACATCTCCATACGTTCTTTCCCACCTCCATTGTATACATCTGTGGCCCATCTATGGTGGACATTGTACCTGGCTGCCACTTTTCAGTCCAGTAATCATGTGCAAGAACTGACTGTCCCATACTGAAGCTCAGTGTTAACTTAGCATTCAAGTGTTTGAACTGTTTGTTCTCCACATTATGCCACATCAGGTTTGAGAAGATTCATGTGGGACTTCAGGTTCCTGCTCAGAAACATCATTGTAGGAGTCTGATTAGAGGTTGCATGTACTGCATTACGATAAGCAACAAGGACGTTGACTAGCTTGTATTGAAGTGGTCAATATTCATTGTCCGTTGCTTTAATGGCTTTCTTGAATGTCTGAACAAATCTTTCTGCTAAGCCATTTGTGGATGGATAGTAAGGAGCAGATGTAAAGTCCTTGATTCCATTGTTCGTCACAAAAATTTGAAATTCTTCAGAGACAAATTGTCATCCATTTTTCTGTGCAGATTTGTTCTGGTATGCCATTCCTGATGAACATGGTCCTCGGAACCGTAATGGTCTTTTCTGATGTGGTTTTCTTCATTTTGATGACCTCTGGCCATTTAGAATGTGCATCGACAGAGCCCATGAATGGTCCAGCAAAGTCAATGTGCACTCGCTGCCATGGTGATGAGGGCCACTCCCATGGATGGAGAGGGACTTGTGGTGGTGTGTTCTGGATATGTTGACACCAGAGCAGGTCTTGGTCAAGTCCTCAATCTGTTTATCAATTCCTGGCCACCACACAGGCATGGCAATATTCACCTTCACAGTATCCAGGTGCCCTTTGTGCAGTTCCTCCAGCACTCTGGTGCATAGCTTGGGAGGAATCACAACTTGTGAACCACATATTAGTGTTCCCAGACATACTGACAACTGCTCCTTCCTTGCTGAGAAAGCTGGAAACAGTGTGTTACCATGTTTTGCTGGCCATGCCTTTACCGTAATGTCATACACTTTTGACAACAAAGATTTATTGTGCGTTTCTCTTTCAATAAGGCTGTCTGTCACTGGTAATTGTTGAACTATTGTTGTGTGAAATACCTCTGCTGAATCCATTATCGTAGTAAGTCAGCAGTTGTAAACGACAAACCATTTGCATTGCCATGTTGCTTGGTCCCCTTGTATTCAATGCCATAAATTCGACCTCTTAAGAAAAGAGACTATCGCTGCAGCCTTTGCGTTGTCATCACTGGAACGCTTTTCTTGGGTTGAAGATTGATATGAGAGACTGATTGTCAGTTAACTTTTGACCATACAGGTAGTTATTGAATTTCTTGACTGCCCACATGAGGCTTATGGCCTCTCTGTCAATCTGTGCGTAGTTGTGTTCAGCTGAAGTTGGCACTCTTGAGGCAAAAGCTATTGGTCGTTCTGAGCCATCTGGAAACTTGTGTGATAACACAGCTCTAAGTCCATGGGGTGAGGCATCACATGCCAGTCAGATTGGTAAGGATGGGTCAAAGAGTGTGAGCACTTCTCCTGAAGTTATGAGCCTTTTAGTTTCTTGAAACACTTTCTCACATCTCTCAGTCCACATCCATTGTGTCCCTGTCTGTAACAGTGCATTTAGTGGGTGTAGGACTGTGGATAAGTTTGGCAATAACTTGGTAATAGTTCACCAGTCCGAGATGTGTTCTCAGCCGAGACACATTTTCAGGTGGTGGTGCTTTAAGCACCACTTCTATCTTGTCCCAAGACGTGTAAGCCATCCTTGATCACATGTCCACAGCATGAGATTTACTTTTTGAAAAACTCAACATTTCTGTCGAATAGCTCAGAGCCCATGTTCTTGTAACCTGGTGGGCTCTTGTTCAAGATTAAAAATATGTTCATCGTCATCTTTGCTGGTGACAATGATGTCATCCAGGTAACACTAAGACCCTGGGATCCCTTGCAAGCCCTGATCCATTGCCTGTGAATGTTTTCATTCATCCAGGGCATGGTTATCCAAAGGAGTTGAATCAAGTGCAACTGGACTTGGTATATATCCATTAAGACGTTTTGCCTCTCATCCAAGAGGCTTCCTCAGTTCGTGCCTTTCTGACTAGACCAAGCTGCTGAGGAAGCCTCTTGAATGAGAGGCAAAACGTCTTAATGGATATATACCAAGTCCAGTTGCACTTGATTCAACTCCTTTGGATAGACTGATCCATTGCTCTTTTCCAGATTGCAGGAGCTGATGTTATCTCAAACACCAACCTGTTATACTGGTTAAGTCCTTTGTGTGTATTTATTGTCGGTATTTCTTGGATGCATCATCAATTTCTATTTGGAGATAAGCCAAATCGATTGGCCAAAAATGGGCCAAATAGATTTTTGTGAAACATTTCCCTCCTGACAGGGAAGCAAATATATCCTCAATGCGAGTTAGAGGATACTGTACTGTGTGGAGAACAGTCACTTTCCAGTCTTCACATATGCACACCTTGCTTGGTTTTCCTGTTTTTTTTTGTTTGTTTGTTTTTGGCTCGGTTTTTTTTTTCATCACTGGAAAAATAGGTGTGGCCCATTCACTCCAATCCACATTTGACAGGACCCCAGTCTGCTCCAGATTTTTCAGCTCTGCTTCTACTGTAGGACAGATTGCATATGGCACTGGTCTGGCTTTGTGAAATTTTTGGCATGCATTTTCCTCAATCTCAATCTCTGCCTTCATGGACTGAAGTGTTCCTTGTAATTTCATGAACACTTCCTCAGAGTCAGCAAGTATTTGTGACAGTCTCTCAGGTGTGGCCTTGCTGGGAAATTGCAGGCAAGACAATTCACTTTTGTCTAAGTCATTTTCATCAGAACTAATTTCTTTCATTTTGTGTACATTGTTGGTTTTTCCTTTCTGGGGTTTCTTGTTCCTCTGTATTTTGTCCTTTTATGGTTTTTACCTGCTTTGCATATTCTTCCAATGTGGCCCTGTTTGCCACAGTTTCTGCATTCTTTATCTTTAAACCAACAGCCATCAAGGTCATGCGACATGTTCCCACAATGGTAACATTTCTTTCCTTCATTTCTATTCAGTGACATTTTATTTGTAGCATATTCCAGAGATTTTTGTTGTATCTCTGCGGCACCACTCTGCTGTTTGAATTGATATTGCAATATTCAGAACCTTCTCTAATGTAAGGTCTTTTTCACACATGGTGCTTTTCTGTGTGGTCTCACAGTGCATACCACACACTATTCTGACCCTCAGTGTGTCTGGTAGACCAGCTCCAAATTGGCAATGTTCTGATAAACTGAACAATTCAGCACAATATTCAGAAATTCCTTTGTAAATTCCTTTCAGAAAGTCCTCTGTATGTATGTATTGTCAGGTATTTCTTGGATGCATCATCAATTTCCATTTGGCGATAAGCCTGGGCCAAATCGATTATTGTGAAACATTCCTCTCCTGACAGGAAAGCAAAGATGTCCTCAATATGAGGTAGAGGATACTGTACTATGGTTAACAAGCTCCATAGCAGCCTGTATGTTCTTGCTCCCATAACACTGAGTAAGACACTAGCTTTCTTTTCATCATTAACACCATTAGCATCAGAATATAAATCCACTCTTTCAATGTAAGTTACCCAATCTTCAATGAAATGAGTCAATGAGTCTTCTATCAAATGCTATAATGGTTCCCATCATCACCATCTTTGTTATGTTAACTTAGTCCAATTTTCCCTAGTTTTCTTTTTAGCTAGCTCCTTGCAATTTACTCACATTCCACTTGACTCACATGTCCTTTTGCAAGTGCAACAAGCACACTCCATATAAATGTGTTGCTCCTTTTCATCTCCTTTCTCTCTCCTTTCATCTGAGTGTCATCACATGGCGTTCTGATAAGATGTAGGTTCATACTCCTCATCGCCGATTTGTTGTGTATGTAGCCTTTTTACACAACTATGTTATTAATAAATACTTTGTTCCTTAGGGCGGTCGGGCGATGCACCACCGAAGTGGAAAGAGAGAAGAAATAATTCTATCATATTCTACCAGTGTTACGCTAGCTGTGGCTGTTTTAGACAGTTTGTGCCTCGGAATATCATAGTCCAATCAGTGTCAAGTCATGTTTCGTGGAGTACCGTCTCTTTCAGGTGATTTCATCCTGGAAGAAAATTTGGACATATGCGGAGAAGACATGCTGGTTATACTGGGAGAAGGATGGTGAATATGGAGCTTGCAGGGGACGGGCATGTGCACAAGTTCATGAATACTGGGATGGTATCCAATGCTTAACCTGTACCCCCATCCATAGGGTTCATGGTTGTACAATTTTGCCAAATCATGTGGATTGACAAGACCATACCAGATCGGTCGAGGCTCCATACCGGATCAGTCAAGGCCCGGGTTAACGACGGCTGCCATTGGTGCTGTGCCCTCACAGGGTACAGATGGAAACTGTAAAATCCACTGTGGTGACCCCTGAGAAACGGGGAATAAGCTGGAAGAAGAAGGAGGAGAAGAAGGAGGAGGAGGAGGAGGCACCCCCAGGCAAGAGGAAAAGAGGAAGGCCAAAGAGGAGGTTTATAGATGTGGTAAGGGAGGACATTCAAGTGGCTGGTATTGCAGAGGAAGAAGCAGAGGACAGGAAGAGATGGAAACAGATGGTCCACTGTAGCGCTCCTAAGGGTGGTAGTAGTAGTAGTGGTAGTAGTAGTAGTAGTCGTAGTAGTAGATGTAGCTAAAGGAGCAATCCTTGTCTTCTATTGCTGTCTTTTGGTTACTGTTGGTATTGCTATGTGAGGTGACCAGAAAAAACAAATTGTACGATGCAATGTGATAATGTCAAGTAGCTAGGTGAGAGCTTAATTTACCAACTGAATGGGTCTCCTTATGCCTAGTTCACACTACACGACTTTCAAAGTCGTCAGATCATTGTGCCGTTCACACTACACAATTTGCTATCTTGTAATTAGGAATCTTGAAGTTGTTGTTTTCACACTACATGACTGAGTGGCGACCGGGGGTCATATATTACAATATCTTTCACCAGGGAGAATCCTCAATATGTCTGTCTGGTCTCCAAACTATGTTTTGTCATGAAAACACACGAGAAGTGACAAGGGAAATGATGCAATACCATGCACGAGACAAGATTATTTCTTCCAAAAATGGATGTCCGCCAGAAACAAGTGCTCCAAGTTGTTTGTGCGTTGATTTGCAGTGATAGAAGGGGGAAAAAAAAGAAAGAAAATGTGTGAAAAAATGGATTGGGATGCATGGGCAGCAAGGACTGTCTGTTATGCAGAGAGATGCATTTTATACATTGTTCTCTTGATAGATATACTGTGTGTTTCTGTGTTTTTTCACATTTTTTACTGCATTGCCTTTTAAGGACTTTTTCTTTTAAAAAAATGCTATGATTATTCAAAGGAGTCGAATCAAGTGCAACTGCACTTGGCATATATCCGTGAAGACGTTTCGCCTCTCATCCAAGAGGCTTCCTCAGTTCGTGCCTTTCTGACTAGACCAAGCTAGTCTGACTGGCTGGTGATGAGACTCAGAATTTATCCTGTATAAAATGAGTAAATCAAATAATATTGTAAAAAAAAAAATTGATTAAGCATAGCTTTTCACTTGCTTTCATTCTGATCATTGGCTGTAGCTGGTTACCTCCCTCATTGCCAGTCACAACCTGGGGTCTCATTTATAACCACTGCATACACACAAAGTGGAGCCTGAAAGAGGCGTACATCGCTTCCCATGCAAAATTTGTGATCTATAAAAACAAACTTGATGGGAGAATGTGCACACCTGTACGTAAATGCAGATGGCGAGGTGGTGCATTGAAGCCAGATTGTATAATGATGCCTCTCACACATTTAAGTCCTTTTTTTTTTTTTGCCGAGCACCATTTTTGGCTTTTGTGCGCACGTAAACTTTTAGTAAGGATCCTACACACTGTTTTATAAATGAGACCCCTGGTCACAACACATTTCACGCTACAGGATTTGGACTCCCCGACAGGTCCAGACATTTAGCCTGCTAGATATGTGGGATCCATGTGCGATGCATCGGTCTCTCAGCTCGCGTCTTTTGAACAGTTCACGCATAGCACTCAAGCACCGAATTGCAAGAGCCAAGCCAACACTGATTTACCGCTGATCTGGGGCTTTTGTCAGGGAGCTCCAAAAATCAATCAATCAGATTTTATTTGTATAGCACTTTTCATACGAACAAATGTAACACAAAGTGCTTCACACAATAAAACAATAAAATCTCCCCCCTCACAAAAAATAAAAGTACAGGCAATTTTTATAGAAGTACAGACAAGTTTAAAACTGAGTTAGTAAAACAATTAAAAAGTGCCATAAACACTGATTAATTAAAAGTAACAACAATCAGAGCAGAATATATAAAAACGAGAAGAACCCCACTACAATGTAGCGGTTTGGTTATCCACCCGTCTAAATCTCCCTCCTCTTCATCCTGCCAGCTAACCACCTTCCCCCTGCCCCTAACCCCCCCCCCACTCCAACTCCCTCCCCCCAAATGCTCAGAATCATCTGAAATGCCGAGAAAAGTGGTTTACCCCCTCCACTCCAACCCCCTCCCCCAAATGCTCAGAATCATCTGAAATGCCGAGAAAAGTGGTTTTAGCCATTTTTAGAAAATGCATATTTTGCATAATTATGCATAATTATTATAATTATTTTAATGTTCTGCTATTTTTCTGGTCCTCTCTGGATCAATACCTACCACCTCCAAAAAAAAAAAAAGGATCATAAGTGCATTTTTGCAAAAATGCATATATTTTGCATAATACCAAAACATTTCTAAGTCCCAGAAATTTTTTTTTATATAGGTGAAAAAAATCAAAGATGCTCAGAATCATCTGAAATGCCGAGAAAAGTGGTTTTAGCCATTTTAAGAAAAATGCATATTTTGCATATTTATGCATAATTAAGCATAATTTTAATTTTCTGGGATTTTTCCCTTACTCTCTGAGACAATACCTACCACCTCCAAAAAGAATTAGGATCATACGTGCTTTAGTTTTCGGTCCCTCTATCTACACTAACTAACACACACACACACACTAACACCACACACACACACATTACGAAAATATACTGCTCAAAAAAATAAAGGGAACACCTAAAAACACAATACAGACCTTGATGAATGAAATATTTCAGCTGAAAATCTTTATTTATTAGACAGAGGAATGTGTTTAGAGCAAAATAACCTAAGAATGATCAATGGAAATCAAAATCATTGGCCCATTAAGGTCTGGATTCAGAATCATACTCAAAATCAAAGTGGAAAATGAGAACATAGGCTGATCCAACTTCTGTGGAAATTCTTCGAGACGATTCAAAATGAGGCTCAGTAGTGTGTGTGGCCTCCACGTGCCTGTATGCACTCCCTACGACGTCTGGGCATGCTCCTGATGAGACGACGGATGGTCTCCTGAGGGATCTCCTCCCAGACCTGGATCAGGGCATCGGTCAACTCCTGGACAGTCTGTGGTGCGACATCCCGTTGGCGGATGGTACGAGACATGATGTCCCAGAGGTGCTCGATTGGATTCAGGTCTGGGGAACGTGCAGGCCGGTCCATAGCATCAATGCCCTCGACATACAGGAACTGCTGACACACTCTGGCCACACGAGGACGAGCATTGTCATGCATGAGCAGGAACCCAGGGCCCATTGCACCAGCATATGGTCTGACAATGGGTCTGAGGATCTCATCCCGGTACCTAATGGCAGTCATGGTACCTCTGGCTAGCACGTAGAGGTCTGTGCGGCCCTCCAAGGATATGCCTCCCCAGACCAACACTGACCCACCGCCAAACCGGTCATGCTGGAGGATGTTGCAGGCAGCAGAACGTTCTCCACAGCGTCTCCAGACTCTCTCACGTCTGTCACGTGTTCAGTGTGAACCTGCTCTCATCTGTGAAGAGCACAGGGCGCCAATGGGGAATCTGCCAACCAAGATGTTCTCTGGCAAAGGTCAATCGGGCTGCACGGTGTTGGGCTGTGAGCACAGGCCCCAATTGTGGACGTCGGGCCCTCATACCATCCTCATGCATTCTGTTTCTCACTGTTTGAGCAGAAACCTGCACATTAGTGGCCTGTTGAAGGTCGTTTTGTAGGGCTCCGGCAGTGCTCCTCCTGTTCCTCCTTGCACAAAGGACCAGATAGCGGTCCTGCTGCGGGGATGTTGTCCTCCTGCGGCCCCCTCCACGTCTCCTGGTGTACTGGCCTGTCTCCTGGTACCTCCTCCATGCTCTGGACACTGTGCTGGGAGACACATCAAATCTTCTTGCCACAGCACGCATTGATGTGCCATCCTGGATGAGCTGCACTACCTGAGCAACTTCTGTAGGTTGCAGATACCGCCTCATGCCACCTCTAGTGGTGAGGGCACTAGCAAAATGAAAAACTAACCAAAGATCGGCCAGAAAAGATGAGGACAGGCAAATGGTCTGTGGCCACCACCTGCAAATCCATTCCTGTTATAGGGGTTGTCTTGCAAATTGTCTAATTTCCACCAGGTGGAAATTAGACAATTTACCAACAGGTGAAATTGAGTCACAAATCAGTGTTGCTCCCTAACTGGACAGGTTGATATCTCAAAAGTGTGATTGACTTGGAGCTACATTGCATTGCTTATGTGTTCCCTTTATTTTTTTGAGCAGTGTATATGAGTAGATAGCAAAATATATAAAACACACTCTCTCACACACACACACACACACACACACACACACACACACACACACACACACACACACACTATGAACTTAAATGTGTCCAGTGTGGGGGCCTCTCTCAGGTCCTCAGGCAGGGCGTTCCATCTACTTGGGGCATAAATAGAAAATGCAGCCTCCCCTGCTCTAGACCTAGCACAAGGGATGGTTAAAAGACCACTGCCATTGGACCTGAGTTTTTGCTGGTTTGTAAGGAATTTTCATGTCTTTTATATAGCGTGGTGCAAGGCCATTTAGCGCTTTGTATACAATTAACAGAATTTTAAAATCAATTAGTTTTGACGGGGAGCCAATGCAGAGCTCTGAGGAACAAGTGTAATGTCCTCATACTTTTTAGTTCTGGTGAGAACACGTGCTGACACATTTTGAATTATGTTGAATTTTGAACTCAGTGATTTGGCAAGAGCTGCCACTGAGAAATACACTGGAGAAGGGAACTAAGTTTTACGGTTCTTTACTGGTTGAATTCAAATTTAACACCACATTTACAGATCAATTCACGCCTAATAGCACATGCAATGACATGTTACTAAAACATAAAGTATTCAGTCCCTTATAATGTAGCCTATATGGTACAAGTCTTTAATTTTACTTTGACTCACCAATAGATGTGAGGAAAGCTTAATTGAAAAGAACTCTGAAACATGGAGTGCTGACTAATTGGATAACCGTTGGTTCTGTAAAACCTGATGTTGGAAGTACTTTTAAAGGGTTTTTTCCTTATCTACACTTGTGATGCTTGCTGGATGGGTGGAGTTTAGTACAATAACTAAATAAAAGGTTCCTGCCATTTGTAAAAATAGGCCATGCATGCAAATCATAAAAGACATACAATTTGGTTTTAAGCCAACATATTTAGGCAGTTCTTTACAAAGAGATAACCTTCAGTAATCGAGTTAATGATCATCTGCACTTGTGGCATTCTGTGTTACAACAGATGGGAAGGAGTGTAAAAGCTAAGAAGCTCTCTTTTCATCAACTGGGAATAATCATGGTGTGATAGTAGTAATCTGTCAACCCCATTTTACTTGTGAAATGAAAATAACTCACCAAGGTGAAAAGTAAGGGGGCTTGGGCATTCCACTCACTGTTTGACTTGAATTTGCCATTTTACCAAGGGACCTGAAGATGGTGACCTCAGCCAGTGATTGTGGCTATTTTAGAAACTATCAGCTACTTAAATAAAACATCTGCTGGTCTTTATAACCTCCTTGCAGAGCAACTAATAATAATGCATTTTATTTAAAGGCATCTTTCATGACACTCAAGGTCACTTTACATCAAATACAATGCAACAAAGAAGTAAACAAATTAGTGCAATGAACAATAAAACACAATAACCAATAGGGCATACATCAGCAGGAGTTAAAAAAAAGATGAAGATGATGCAGTTAACTGAGTAAGCCAAAAAGAAAAAAAGGGTTTTAAGAGCAGTTTTGAATTCTGTAATGGAGTCCAGTATACAGATGTGATGGGGAATGGTGTTACAGAGTTTGGGTGGAACATAGGAGAAAGCTCTGGCACCCATAGTGCTGAGGTTGATGGCTGGTAGTGCCAATAGACCTGCTGGTGAAGACCGCAGGGAGCAAGATGGGTTGTAAGTCTGAAGGAGGTCTGTGAGATAAGCAGGGGATAGATATGAAGAGCTTTGAATGCTAATAGTACAAATTTAAAGTTAATCCGCTGTGACACAGGAAGCCAGTGTAATTGAATCAGCAGGGGAGAGATATGTTCAGTGGTCTCTGAACATATAATAATCTGTGCTGCAGAATTCTGGATGAGTTGAAGTGGGTGAATAAGTTTGCTGGGGATGCCTGCCAGGATTGCATTGCAGTAGTCAATGTGTTCATTTACTCATTCATCTTCAGCTGCTTCTCTGGGATTGGGTTGCGGTGGCAGCAAGCTAAGTAGGGCACTCCAGATGTCTCTCTCCCCAGCAACGCCCTCCAGCTCCTCCTGAGGGATCCCAAGGCATTCCCAGGCCAGATTGGACATGTAGTCCCTCCAGTGAGTTCTGGGTCTACCCCGGGGTCTCCTCCCAGTTGGCCGTGCCCAGAAAACCTCCAAAGGAAGGAGCCCAGGGGGCATTCTAATCAGATGCCCAAACCACCTCAACTGGCTCCTTTGACGCGAAGGAGCAGCAGCTCTACTCCGAGCTCCCTCCGGATGTCTGAGGTCCTCAACCTATCTCTAAGGCTGAGCCTAGACACCCTATGGAGGAAACTTATTTCAGCCGCTTGTATCCACGATCTCACTTTTTCGGTCACTACCCAAAGCTCATGACCATAGGTGAGGGTTGGAACAAAGATTGACTGGTAAATTGAGCGCATTGCCTGCCAGCTCAGCTCCCTCTTCACTACAACGGTCCGGTTCAACGTCCAAATTACTGCTGATGCTGCATCAATCCGCCTGTCAATCTCCCGCTCCATCCTACCGTCACTTGTGAACAAGCCCCTGAGATACTTGAACTCGTTCACTTGAGACAACAATTCACCCCCAACCCAGAAGGAGCAAGCCACCATTTTCCAGTACAGAACCATGGCCTCAGACTTGGAGGTACTGACTCTCATCCCGGCCATTTCACACTCAGCTGCAAACCACCCCAGTGCGCGCTGGAGGTCACGTTCTGATGAAGTCAACAAAACCACATCATCTGCGAAGAGCAGAGACGCAATTCTGAGGTTCTCAAAATGGACACACTCCTCAACTTGGCTGCGCCTTGAAACCCTGTCCTTGCATATCACAAACAGCATCACAGACAAGGGACAAACTTGGCAGAGTCTGACACCGACCAAAATTGTGTCTGACTCTGTGCCGAGAATGCGGAAAAAGCTCTCACTTTGGTTATACAAGGACTGGATGTATAGTCAATACGTGATGTCACCAAAGTATTCACTAAGACTTATGTGGCGTGGAGTTTTAAAGCAGGGCATAGAATGGAGATGTTTCGCAGATGGAAAAAAGGCAATCTGGGAGACACTGTTTATATGACTAGAAAAGGAAAGGGTAATATGTAGGATAACACCAAGGCTCTTAGCCTGAGAGGAGACAGGTATCGTGGCTCCAGCAATGGGGAGTAAGCAGTTAGTTAGTTTTTGAGTGTAGATGTATTGCCAATGAGGAGCATCTCAGTTTTGCTACTGTTGAATTTCAGATAATTGTTAGTCATCCATATTTGTATACCATGGAGACAAGCAGTGAGGGTACTGGAGGGAAAAGTTGACGTGGGCTTAGTGGACACATAATAACTAAGTATCATCAGCGTAACACTGGAAATGGATACCATAGTGCCGGAAGATGTTGCCAAGAGGAGGAGGTAAATAATAAACAGGAGTGGCCCCAACACTGAACCCTGTGGAACTCCATGAGGGACTATCAAACTTTCTGACTGGTAATTCTGAATCTGTACAAAATGTGTCCTGTCTGTAAGGTAGGAAGCAAACCATTGACATGAAGAGCTGATGGGATATAGTATCAAAGGCTGCGCTGAGGTCAAGGAGGATGAGGATAAAGAGTAGACCAGAGCCAGCTGCACGAAGGAGGTCATTGGTGATCTTAATCAGTGCTGTTTCTGTGCTATGTTTGGGGCAAAAGCCAGATTGGAATTGTTCAAAGAGATCATTATTATCACGGTAGATCTGGAGTTGAGATGCAACCACCCTCTCAAGGACTTTGGGGATGAATGGTAAACTGGAAATAGGCTAGTAGTTGTTTTGGTCATTAGAATCTAAATTAGGTTTTTCAGAGTTGGTCTGATTATGGCAACCTTCAATGAAGGGGAAACTGTACCAGTGGACAGAGAGGAGTTGATGATGGAGGTTATCAGGGAGATGATAGAGGGCAGGCATGTTTTAACTAGGGTTGTGGATCCAGGTGACATGTAAAAAACAAAAACAAAAAAAACTATCAATTTATTACTGAGATCTAGAGTTGGAGGACATCCTCAAAACATACAAAAACCAAGCATGTAAGGTTTAAGGAAACCCTAACTGCATCAAAGGAATTTGACCAGACACATAGTCATCAGTCGTGGGAGCCATTAATTAAAAACAGTCCTTCTGCAAATGACATGAGTACCTTCTTGGGCTATCTTTTAACAACACCATATCTAACATCCTTCTAAGATATGATGAAAGTGATCCACAAAATCATTTACACTCACCTGAACTATTGTGATCCCCTGTGTAATTTCATTAGTCATTCCTCTCTTTTTCCATCTGGGGCTAGTTCAGACAGTCTACTGTCGACTGGCCTCAGGAAGACTTCATTAACCCCATGTTCACTTCCCTTTACTGGCTTCTGGTTTGGATTAGGAATTAAAATTGAGATTCTGCCATGTTATCAATTTTTTGAATGTGATAACCTTTAGTTGTACTGTATTGCTGAACTTTTAAGCCCTTATTAAAACTAAATCTGTGACTTGTTGGTTAAGAATTGTTGTTTTATCCATCTGGACAGTGAAGTCAGTTTACGTAATACTAACTGGCATATATAAAGTGGTTGGAGACGCTCTCCAGTGTCTGTATACTGCTGTTGAGGGTTTTTGACCATGAAGGACAAACATTGGTGCAGCAGCAAACATGTACAAGCTGGAAACAACCCCAGCAGGAAAAAACATTGAAACTTGATGCCGATGTGAAGTTGCTTCTGTTGGGCAAACAATCAACATAACTGTAGAGTATTGTTGCGATACAGTTTGAAGTAGTTTGTAATTGTTTTTAATAATGCCTGAGATAGATTTGGTTCAGTGATTCCACTTTTACAAGGGTGGGAACTGTTTACTGGTGAGCTGAGGCAAGTGTGCGACAAGGGCTGCTACACCTTGTCGGTAGTCCAAGTAAATCAGTTACAACAGGTTTATTTTTCTCTGCCTCCTATGTCAAACTGTATTGGAACATTGTTCCACTGTAACTTTGTCCATCAGAACTGCCACTGTTAAAATGGATAAAATAATGAATTATCGATGGGTAAAAGTCACGAATGGTAGCTATACATCCGCAGGACAATTAGATCCTTTGAAATGGACCTCTTAGCTGAAGCTTAAGCGAGATTGGGTTTTTTGCGGTGCAGCCATCAGACTGCGGAACAGCCTTCTCCATTGTATCAAATCCACCACCATAATTGTATTTTTTTAAACTGAGTTAAATTTTTCCCCTGTAACTTTTGAGCCTGCATAATTCTGCATAATTGGAACGGCTTGAGAATGTAAATGTGTGTGTGTGTGTGTGTGTGTGTGTGTGTGTGTGTGGTTGTTACTGAATGTATGTGTCCATGCTGTTAAATTTATGTGTATGTTTGGCAATGTGTGCTTCTTCATCTCTCAGGATTTGGTGTGTTGTGAGTATATGAGTGTTGTGTGAAATTTTTATCATGCATGGTATTTCTCTGTTTTGGACTCTTTCGATTTGTACATATAGAACTTTAGACAATCTCATCATGTTCAAACTTAAAAAAAAATATATATATATATATATATGTATTTTTTTTTTTTGTGGCTTGATTGTGTCTATCATCACCACGTCATGCAAACAATTCAACATACAACATCATGTTTCTCTTTTGCTAGTCGACAGACTATTGTACAATCTACAGTCCTGTCTGCACTTGATTATGGTGATATTGTATATATGCATGTTTCTCCCTCCACCATAAAGCCTTTTGATTCCATGTATCAGAGTGCACTACACTTCACCATGGGTTATACATTTCTAGCTTACCATTGCATCTTATAGGAAAAGGTGGGATGGTCTTCCTTAACAAACAGAGGGGAGCAGCATTGTATGTTGTTTATGTATAAGGCTCTACTGCAAAAGCTCCCTAGTTACCTCTGCTCTCTCTTTACATTTAAATACAGCGCTTACAATGTCAGGTCACAGGACATTTTAACATTAGCTGTATACCTCTTGTTCACATTGAACTTGGAAAAAGTGGGTTCAAATACTTTGCTGCATACAAATGGAATGAGCTCCAAAAAAATGTGAAGCTACATTCTCTTATTTCACTTGAACATTTTAAAAGGTCTTACTTATGTATTTGCAGTCACTCTTGCAAATGATTTTATTAACTGTGTAATATGTATAATCTATGTATGGGAATTATCTGCGTGTCTGTCTATGCTCAAACTGTATATGTTTATTTTTTCTTTTGTACACAGGTCTCCCTTAAAAAGAGATCCTGATCTCAATGAGACCTGTTTAAATTAAGGATGGAAAAACAACAACAATGTCTTCATTAAATTACCAGGGCAACATCTTTGCTAAATATAATATCTTAGTGTTTGGAAAAGTCACAAACAGGGTGTCGCAATCACAACTGGGCATCCTCACACCAAGGAAACCATCTGTCAAGCTGTTTGTAATACCACGATTCTCCACAGGTGCTCAGGTCAGTTGACAGCGGTTGCATCAATTCTGCCAGGTAATTCTACATCACAAGCCTACAACACATGCTTATACACAAACTGCATTAGCATTTAAGGTCGCAATCACCCAGCACCACCTGGCCCGGTTTAGGCATCTCAAAAGGCTGTCCCCAAAAGCAGCCGCCTTGTAGGATCCTGCATGACTAATTACAACCCAGCCAAGGATCAGCAACAAGGGCAATAGAGGCAGTATAAAGATCAGCTAAAGGCTCCGAAGTGCTTTTTCTAATTTGACAGCCACACAATTGCTTCTGTTGACATGGCAACAGGCGATAATGCCACCTAAATGACCTCCAGCTTAATTTGTAAATTATAAAATTGGTCGTTTGAACAAAATGTTGGTTTTTTGGTAAATTACTACTGTTGCTGGTGCAATTAACCGACATTGATATAGTCAAAACTGAAGCTAGACATTTGAATAATAATTCTAATTAAAAAGCCTTACCTCTTCTGCGTAGGCATCACAGAGTTTGTTGCCTGAGAGTAGTTTATTTTTCAGGCTCTTGTTCTGAAAAAAATAAAATAAAATAATAATAATTAAAAAAAAATAAGAAATAGGTGAAGTTGTTGGCATTGGTTCTGAATTTCTGAAAATGTTCAATGTGTGTGTGTGTGTGTGTGTGTGTGTATATATATATATATAATTTTAGGACACATAAATGTAGAATATTAGCCTGTTCATTCATTGCATTTTTCTCTGATTTTACATCCTCTATTCCATTTACACAATGTAAATCATTGTGTTCATTGTATGACTGTTGTTGTTTTTTATAATTCAAACATAAAATTCACATCATTTATATTATAGGATGAAAAAAATATCCCTGAGGGAAGATTAAAGAACGTGGGTAATTCTAGAATATTTTATGTGTTTGTGTGTACACGTGTGTGCATGTTCACAAGTATAATGTGTGTGACAGAGAAATACCCAGTAAGAGGGAGGGGCATGCAGTTCAAATTCATGGTAATTTATCCTCTTGGCAAAATAACTGCAATTTGCTCGAAAAACTGTGGCACCATTTACTCATGTTGCAACTGTCCCTCACAACCTGACATTGCACATGCAAGAGGAAAGCATGTATTGCATTTCATCATCTAGGCTTGCATTAAGGAATACTAAATGTACTTAAGTGCTTGCTTACATACAACTAAGTTCTATGCAGCTTAAAGTAATTAAGTTGTGTAATGATCTGGTAGTATGCAAGTTATAGCCTCAAACCTTAAATGACGAACACAATCACAATTCTCCATCATGATTTCCGTTATCATGTGCTGTCTAAGGCTCACATTACTTTGTGAAAATGGTGTTGTCAAGTGAACTCAAAGATTGAGAAAACATTGTATTGAGTACCAAAAATTAAGTCGAGGGCTGAGGGCACTTAAACGCCTTTGGATGAGAAGAAATCACTTCCATTGTGCACTGACTAAGCACGTAACCACTGTTTTTTTTTGTGGGGACAAATATAATTAGACACCCCTTTATCATCACAGTTATGATTTGTTGGTCATTCGCATTGACTCAAAAACTTAAAATTAAAATAAAATTGCTAATGAGTTAATTAGTGACCTATCCATCCATTATTCAAGCTGCTTATCCCAACTGGAATCGCGGGATGCTGGAGCCTATCCCAGCGGCAGGCAGGGAGACATCCTGGAGACTTAAAACACCAGTCCATCACAGGGCCGACACATTCACACCTAGGGACAATTTAGTACGGCCGATTCACCTGACCAACATGTCTTTGGACTGTGCGAGGAAACCAGAGCACCCAGAGGAAACCCATACAGACAAGGAGAGAACATGCAAACTCCACACAGAGGACGACCCGAGATGACCCCCAAGGTTGGAAACCCTGGGGCTCGAACCCAGGACCTTCTTGCTGTGAGGTGACCGTGCTAACCACTGCACCACCATGCCGCCCTATGACCTAATTACATTTAAACAAGAACTGAATCTTCAACATCTTCAAAATTGCTCAAGCAAAACACAGGTGACAGGGGTGGAAATTATTTATGAACACAAATCAGTGAAACCTGATAAAAATGTGACACACAACAGCAATAAATTAAAAATAAGTGAATTCTTTTCAGTTTTTTTTTCATTTTTGGATGGCCTTGGATGTTTCTCTTTCTCAAACTTTACAAATAAGTCCAAATCAACAGAGTAGTTGTTCAGACGTCAAGAGACTAGGTCATGAAAATATATTGGGTTCTATAGCAGTTAATTAGCAGTTGAAAAACAAGAACATAATATTATACATGGTGAAGCATTGTACAGGTGTGCTATAATTTGGCAGGCAGCAGTTTGCCACAAACAATTAGGAAAAAACAGGCAATCTTCCACACTCATTCTGGTATTGCTGTCTCCTGTTCTTAGTCAATCTCAGCATCCCCCCCCATACACACACAAGCACGAACATGCGCGCGCACACACGCACACACACACGTGCACAGACACAGACACAGACACACACACACACACACAAACACATACATGGACACGTACACTCAGCAGTTAATGAGCTGGAATGGCAGCCGTCTTATGATTCAGCAGGGCAAAATTGGCTGTGTATCAATTCCAGACACTGGCACCTCCTCTCACCTCTAAAGAAGGGCCACCCTCTAAGGACGTGTAGAAATGGCTGCTTTCATAAAATCTGACGTGTTGTGGCCCCGGAACATACCCCAAGCGAAAATGATATCCAGTGGAGCTTTTGTGTCATAGCACATTATGCAAAACCTGATACTCTGAGCCTTACATGTCAGACCGCGTTATTCGCCAACTACTGTCATACTGTGGCCTAGAAAATAAATACACTTAAGGTTTCTGTTATGTTATGGTTCTCTATTTAAAAAAAAAGCTAAATCACATGACCCTATCGTTACATTTTTCTTAAGGGATTTGTCACTGGATGTTTTAATGACCATTAGGCAGTCCCACAATGACCAGACATCTTTCATTCGGTTTTTATAACGTCTTATGATTTCATGCTCAGTAGGATGATTTTCTTTTCCTAATATAAAGATTGCAAGGATGAAGAATGCTGATTAGAAAAAAAGGAAAAAGAGTAGTCTGAATTTGAGAAAAATTAAAAATATTTCCTTGTCATATATATACTGATGAGCCAAAACATTATGGCCACCTGCCTAATATGCTCTTGTTCCTCCGTGTGTGGCCAAAACAGAGCTGAGCCGGCAAGGCATGGACTCTACAAGACCCCTGAAGGTGTCCTGTGGTATCTGGCACCAAAACATTAGAAGCAGATCCTTCAAGTACTGTAAATTGCGAGGAGGAGCTGCCATGGATCAGATTTGTTGGTACAGCACATCCCACAGCTGCTCAATTGGACTAAGATCTGGAGAATTTGGAGGCCAGGGCAACACCTTGAACACTTCATCCTGTTTCTCAAACTATTCCCGATCAATGTGTGCAGGGCACATTATCCTGCTGAAAGAGGTCGCTGCCATCATGGAATGCCTTTGCCATGAAGGGGTGTATCTGCAATGATGTTTAGGTAGGTGGCACGTGTCAAATTAAACTCCACATGAATAACCGCACCTAGGGTTTCCAAGCACACCATTGCCAGGAGCATCACACTCCCTCTACTGGCTTGTCGTCTTCCCACAGTGCATTCTGGTGCCATCACTTCCCTGGGACAATGGTGCACACATATATGGCCATCGACATGATCTAAAAGAAAACGGGACTCGTCGGACCAAGTGACCTTCTTCCACAGCTCCAAGGTCCAGTTCCCATGCATGTGTGCCCATTGTAGGCGCTTTCGACGGGGTACAGGGGTCATCATGGGCACTCTGACCGGTCTGCGGCTACGCACCCCTATACAAACCAAGGTGTGGTGCACTGTGTTGTGACACATTCCTCCCATAACTAGCATTAAAATTTTCTGTGACTTGTGTCACAGTAGACCTTCTGTCGGTTCAGACCAGAGGGGCTAGCCTTCATCGCTCTCACACACTGATAAGCCTTGGGTGCCCAACACCCTGTGACAGGTTTGTGGTTTGTCCCTCTTCAGACCACTGTTGGGTCGGTACTCACCACTGCTGACCAGGAGCAGCTCACAAACCTTACCATTTCAGAGATACTCTGACTCAGTCATCTGGCCATAACAATTTGGCCCTTGTCAAAGTCTTTACTTCTCGCCGTTTTTCCTGCATCCAACATGTTGACTACGAGAACTGATTTTTCCCTTACCATCTACTCTACCCACACCTTGACATGTGCCCATGTTTGGCGATGATCAACATTATTAAGTTTACCCGTGTGTGGTCATCATGTTTTGGCTCATTAGTGCATAGCAAATTCAAACAACTTAGTAGCTCTATAGGATTTCAAAACGGAAAAAGTGTCTGCTCACAGAGATATTTCACACATTTAAAATGGTTGTTTTGACACTCTTAAAGGTGCAACAGTGACCACTGCTAAAGTGAAATGTTATCGCTACTCAAAACACATCAGTCTTGGGTCCCACCAATGCTGGTGTTTAGTGTCAGGAAAGAAGCTTGTCAAATTGAACATTTCTAACTCTGTCAGTGCCATCTCCGTACTAACACAACAGGATGTAAATTCAGTGATGCACAGGCAGCCCTCTTAGATTCCATCTTCACCTCGACCTCCACCAATTTCATACAGACCGGAATGCTTTAAAGCATTAAGGTATGACACATCCCTTCTTCACAACTAATACTTAAAAGAAAGATAAATAAAACAAAAATAGGTAAATATACAGTTGATAAGACAAGTTACTTTTTTTTGTTTTAAACACACTACAGTAGAGGCAGCACTCACAGGCATACAAAATATGACAATGTTGAACACTGTTCTTTTATCCATCTTTGGTTGAAAATTGCTATTCAATTTCATTACAGAGATATGCAGTACCAACGCGAATCCTGTATTTGACTCAATATTATACCTTAACGCTGCAGATAATGTCTGCTCTTGCAGGAATAATCACAGTTACATTTCATACTCTTCCTCAACTTTATGGAAATCACAAAATAATCAGCACATAATAAATTACATAGATCAGAAGTATAAAAGCAATATTAACATGTCTCCAATTAACCCTTATGAAGCAAGAGTCATTAGTTGCTCCGACTGCAAACCCATTCGATAGCAGATACTTCTATTTCTTTAGTTTTAATGCATTATCAAATAATCCATTTATTCTATATGACATGCTCATTGCAGCAGCCCATTTTTGGCTAGGGCACTGTTTTACTTATTGGGAGCGTCAGAGGTAATTTTTCACTTTTTGTCAGACAGGCAATGTTTAAGATATATACAATCTGTGAATACTTCCAGCAGTTTTCAAGCAACGTTATCTATAAAAATGCAAAATAACCATCCAAAAAAGGATCAATAGTCTGTTGATGAAGCAGAATGGACAATGAGGTGAGGAGAAAAGCAATGGGAGCTACCGTGGCAACTTTATGCTTGCTCAGCTTAAGCATTACTAGTAAACGATTGTCTACAATAACCACAGAATTCTATTAAACAAATGTGCAGGTTTTTGTTTACTCATCTTTATAGTATTGAAATATTGTGATTTATGCAAAGCAGTAGTTATAAATTTGCTGCCTGATGATTTTAAAACCTTCTGCTGGATGACTGGAATGCTGAGAACAGCAAAGGCAATGACACAAGAATGACATTATGCTATGCGCTATAAACACTAGGTATGGGTTCATTATTGATATTGCGAGTTGTAGAGAGGCCTTCTGATCTGTGTGTACTTTTTTTTTTTGCTTACTAAGGCGATCTGGTTGATCAATCAAACATTTGTAGGCATTTTCACAAAAAACGTCTTTCATACTATGGTAAAAGTTAATAAGACAGCTTTCTCAGTTATCTCTCACTCAGAAGCATACAAAATTATTTAAAGAAAACAAAAAAGGGGTATTTTTTTGCCTTTAACTGCAGATTTGACAGTGTCTGTCATATATTAATGAAAACATCCCACACATAACATCATCAATTACACTCTCTGTCAGTAAATTCCCATAACAATCTCATCTGCTTGCCCAAAGCAAGGCATGAGACGTCCCATACTGCAAAATAAATGGCAGGACCTGCAAAAGTCTTGCAGTTGTGAGACTCTTATATTACTAGCCTTATCAAACAAAATTATACAGTAGATAAGGAACAATATCGAGTATGACATTTCCTTAGATACCTTGTAACATGCCTGGAAGGTTTTCAATGAACTCAATTTGTCAAATTCTTATAGGCTTTTGAAGAAAAAGGGGAGTATATGTATGACTCAAGGGAATGTTAGGTCAAGTCAATTTTATTTGTATATCCCAATATCACAAATGACAAATTTGCCTTAGGGGGCTTAATAGCAATACAACATCCTGTCATTAGACCCTCGCATCGAATGAGGAACAACTCCCTAAAAAAAAGAAGAAAAACCTCTAACAGGGAGAAAAAAATAGGGAGAAACAGAGCAGGGATCCCTCTCTCAAGATGGACAGATGGGACAGATGTGCAATGGATGTTGTGTGTAAATAATAGAACACAATTTACACAATACAATACTGAAAGAGGACAGACATGCACACAGGGGAGACTCACATCACACCATTTGGAGACACATGAGAAGAGACAAGAAAAAACATTAGTCACACATCGGTGAGGATATAAGGATATAACATTGAAATAGGATAACAAAATTATATGGATTTATAAGAGATATAAAGAAGGTGATGAGGAGGATGCCAAGCAGCATCCACGTGTTGACCACCATCACCATGGAAACCTGGCAGGAGAACAGACTACATGTGCACATGGGAGACTCACATCACAACATTCACATACATGGGAGAAGAGACAGGAGAAGACATCATTCAGAGAAAGAGAACATATGTGAGAGAGAAGAGAACAGTAGCAATAATCAATATTCTATACTCTATAATTTCATCAGCAGAACAGTGCTTGGTACTATATCAGGGGTGGCTAGCCATGTGCCATGGAGAGCCATGTGTACGCAGGTTTTCATTCCAATCTCACTCCACACCAGGTGATTTCACTGATTAGCAACCCTTCAACCAATGAGGAAGAGTGTATCAGTGAAATCACCTGGTGTGGAGTCGGGTTGGAATGAAAACCTGCATACACATGGCTCTCCATGGAACATTGTTTGCCACTGCTGTACTATATTCAGAAACTGACAGAAACTGACCTGCCATGCAGTACAGCTCATGAAGTAGTCAATTTAAAGACAACTAAGCACAGGTTAAGTCGAAACAATGAGTTTTAAGTGTGGATTTAAATGACTCAGCAGAAACTGATTGTCTGACAGCAGCAGGCAGGTTATTCCACAATAATGGGGTCTGATAGGAAAAGGCCCTGCCACCAGCTGACTTCTTTTTAATTAGCAACGACAGTCATTGGAGGTGTTAGTTTCGACTTCGTTAGTGCTCCATTCAGTGGTCATGAGTCGTTGGAGCCATTAGTGACCGACTGTTGTTCTTGGAGGCTAAGTTTTTGAGTCTCCTGAGTTGAGATGAAAGGACGGCATTGTAAGTGGGAGATAGGTGGTGTCGCAGACCTCCTCCTTTGTTGAGGGATGGTTTTTCCAGTTTCGCATGGATGGCTTCCTTCACCCCTCTTTCAAACCATCTAGCCACCCTCTCCAAAATGTGTACGTTTGCTAAACATCGGAACACAAAAGAGCCACTGACATCAATAGCTCTGATAACGACTCCAAAGAGCCTAAATATCTGAGTTTCATCACCAGCCAGTCAGACTAGCTGGTCTAGTCAGAAAGGCACGAACTGATGAAACCTCTTGGATGAGAGGCGAAACGTCTTCACGGATATATAACCAAGTCCAGTTGCACTTGATTCAATTCCTTTGGATAATTATGACCTGGATGAATGAGAACTTTCACAGACTTGGTATGGAATATATGGTTTAAGGAGATCAGAACAGTTTGATGGGGTAAGCCCATTTAGGATTTTATAAGTCAGCAGTAGCACCCTGGAGTCGGATCTAACATGGATAGCAAGCCAATGAAAGGAGGCAGGAATTGATGTAATATGATGTATTCTCTCTCTTTTCTCTATCTTTCTAGATTTAGTTAGGATTCTAGCCGCAGCATTTTGAACCATCTGAAGATGTTTAGCACTAGCATGTGGCAGACCTGAAAACAAAACATTACAGTAATCAAGTCTGGATGAAACAAATACATGTATTAGAGTCTATGTGTCAGCCATAAACAGGAAAGACTGAATTTTAGCTATATTACTTAAGTGAAAAAAACAGTCTTGGTGATTTCTTTAATGTATTTATCAAAGGAAACGCTGGGATCAAACACCAAGACTTTTGGCCGCCACACTTGGTGAAATCACAGTTGGTGAGCATTACTGTTACTTGAACATATTGGTGTCTGTGTCTAGCAGGGCCAATGACCAGCATCTCAGTTTTATCTGAATTTCAAAGCAGGAAATCTAGTGACATCCAATTTTTCACATCAGCCAAGCAGACCTCTAGATTAGTAATTTGAGTATGATCATGGACGCTTATAGGCACATAGAGCTCAGTATCACCCATATAGCAATGGAAATTTATAATTTGGCTGAGAGGCGAAATATAAAGAGAGGAAAGCAGAGGGCCAATAACCAAGCCCTGGGGTACACCATATTTAACGTCACATAATTTTGATGTAATATTATTATAGCAGGCACAATGTGTTCTTCCAGGTAAGTAGGCTTAAGCCAAGAGAGAGCTAAACCAGAGACACCAAAATTACAGTTTATTCTGTCTAATAGCATACAGTGATCATTGGTGTCAAAGGCTGCACTGAGGTCCAGCAGTAGAAACACAGAGGTGGAATCAGAGTCCATAGCAAGTAGAACATTTACTACTTGACCCTTTACTAGCAGAACTTATTGTGCACTTTTCTATATGCATGAATTCTGTGTACATAGTCTAAGTAGATCTGTAGTCTTGTTTTTTTTTGGGGGGGGTGAATCCTTTGTGTTAAGGTAGAGAGAGTCAGAGAATAAGAATGTCATTGTATTTGAATACACATAATAATACAGTTGAACTTGACTTGAACTTGACTGTTGTTCAGTGGATTGACAGGAAGTGAGAGCCAATTGAAAAGGTTCATAGAGATCAGCGTTTCTCAAAGTGTGTGGTGTGCTCCCTCTGGGGGCACAGAGGCATGATGGGAGGGAGGGCATGGCCAGAGGGGAATGTAGTGCAGAACTACTGTTTTGACGTTGGAATCTTTTCACGGCAGAACAATCAACAAAACCTGCTTTCATGAGACAGAGTCTAGGTTTACAGAACGGAGAGATATTTGACAGGGACGAAAAGAAAGACAGGCGATGCTTCCGAAACAAACAAGACCCAAGTCCTTAGCTGATGGTAATCAACCAAAAACCAAGCTAAGAAAATCTGATGACGCTTATCTTGCTCTTGGGTTCACAGTGAATGTAGTGGGAGATGAGGAGAGACCAGTGTATATTTTATGTCTGAAAACTCTGACAGCTGAAGTATGAGACCAAACAAATTAAGAAGACACTAAGAGACATTATACCCATCACATCAATAAGCCGCACACGTTCTTTCAGAAAAACTTAGTGCATACCGTCAGCAGGAACATTGCTTTGTAAAAGCTGCATCACTGAAAAACAAAGCACTAATGGCATCATACAAAGTTGCATACAGAATAGCCCAGTGCAAGAAACCACACAGAGCAATGCAGAGGAGCTCATACTTCCCGTAGCTTTAAGTATAGTGTCAACTATGTTTGGTGAGACAAGCGCCGCAAAATTGAAGGTTGTCCCTCTGTCCAATGACACAGCTGCATGACATGTATGCAACATTTCAAATGACCTTCAAGAACAACTCATTGAAAAACTGAAAGACAAATGTTTCACCTTACAAATGGACGAGGCTACTGAAAGCAATAGAGACTGTTTTTTTATTGCTTATGTTCACTTTGTCACGTCAGAGTCACTGTGTGAGGATTTCCTGTTTTGCAGTATGTCCCAAGTACAGTGACAGCTGATGAACTGTTTAGGCTTCTTGACTGTTACCTGACAGAACATGGGCTGAAATGGGAGAACTGTGTGGGCGTTTGAACGGTTGGTGCACAGACCATGACAGGGAAAACGAAGGGATTGCAGGCACTATTCAAGAGGGTCTCGCCAAATGTGCAATGGATGCACTGTGTCATACACAGAGAAGCGCTAGCATCAAGACAGATTAGCCCTGACCTAAATGAGGTTTTGATTGATGTTAGCATGGCCAATTTCATCAAAACAAGACTCGTGAGAGTGGCAGCTGTTCTCTGCACTTTGTGAGGAGATGGGAGCTGAACATTCAGCTGTGTTGTTTCATAGCAAGGCTAGGTGGCTTTCATGAGGTTAAGTGTTGTTGTGAGTCTTTAAGCTCAGAGAGCAAATGCAGGTGTTTCTGGAGGAGGAGCGTCTGCATGAAGTTGCAAGCAAGTTTAGTGATGAACAATTTCTGATGTAATTGTCCTAGCTCAGCGATATATTTGGAAAGCTGAATTAATTAAATCTTCAGCTTCAAGGCAGAGACAAGCACCTTCCTCACTTGGCCGACAAGATCAGTGCATTCACTCGAAAGCTTGAGATGTGGGGCAGGTGACTTGATCAAGGAAATACTGAATTCTTTGAGAATCTGAGTGAATTTGTCGAAATCAGTGATTCTGGAGCCACCACAGCGATTTCATGTCTCAAGGAGCACATTTCTTCCCTGACAGGATTCTTTCAAAAATACTTCCCAAACAGTACTCAGTATGACTGGGTGACAGATCCAGCAAATGCAGTAGCACCTGCTGATTTCAGCTCTGCTAAAGAGGACCGGTTCATAGAGATGATATCTGACTCCACTCTGAGGCTGAGCTTTACAGCTCAGACACAGTGAATTCTGGCTTGGTATGGAGAAGGGGTATCCACTCATCAGACAGAGGGCTGTAGGCATTCTGCTTCCCTAGTGCACTGTATATATAGAAAAATAGATAACTTAAGAAATCTGAATAAATAAAAAAGGTAAGTCATTGAAACTACAGTCATCCTCTACAATTGGACCCTTCTAGCTTTTCTTGCTGTGCGATCATTGATTATATCATCTTATGATAGTTGTTCTGAAACTTGGTGGTATATGCTTAGTATAGAAAGTCGAATTAGATGCTTTTGCACCATGGTAGACCTCAGATATGCTCCTCCTCTCTGCAACAGCCACTTTTATGGGAAGAGTAGCAAAAATTCTCAAAGCTACTCACACATTAGGATAGATTTCTACAAGCTTTCCATATAGGAAAGAGAAGTCTGCAAATCCATTGGGCCAACACACTGAGTCGATTCAGGCTGGCTTGGGCCATTTTTTTTTTTTTTGGATTGGGCTTGGGTCGGACTCGGGATCATTTAACTTCCCATATACCTGCAGAGCACACATAGGCCACTGTATGAAATATTGTTATATTGATTATATTATAAATATTATAACTACACATGTATGCGTGTATTAGATGTGACAGTTGACCGTGTGTGTGTGTGTGTGTGTGTTTGCATGTACCAGAGAGAACACGCATCAGAGAGAGCTTAAAGTGACATTGGTCTTGGTCTTGGGTTGGGCTGAAAAATTGCAGACTTTGTCAGGCTGGGGCCAGACTAGGGCTTGAACACTACAGGCCGGGGCCGGGCTAGGGCTGGAGTTTTTGGCCCATGCAGGGCTCTAATAGGAAAGTCAGAAGTTGCACTGTAGTCATGTTACTTGATGGCAAGTTACGAAACTACTCCAATTCTGAAGCCAGTTTGCTACCTTTATCTTTTTCATGTTTTTCTTCCTCCTCTTTCTTTTTCTCCCCTGGGCACCAAATAATTCTGGCTTTTTAGACATGTCACCGCCATCAACATCAACATCAGTAGCAGAAATCACTCAACCAGGACAGGTAGTTTAGGGTGGTGATCTCCCCCCCTTAATCAACACATGTTAATAATGAGAAATGGGGGACAGTGCAAAGTCCAAGATCCAATCAAGGAAATTATTTTGCTTTTGTATATTGTAATATATTTGGAAAATGTTTTCATATTATTTTGATAAGCATAAAAGAAACCCAAAAAACCAACAAAAAAAACATCTTTTTTTAGTTAGAAGTTGTGCGCCCCCTAGAGCTTCTGGTGACCCTAGCATTTGCCTATGCTGCATATGCAGGGGCCGGCCCTGATTGACGCTGAAGCAATCATATCTTGTACAATTAATAAAATGTGACACGAGTGAGAGTGGGGTTGGTAAAAGATATCCTCATGGCTACGCACTCGGCCAAGGAACACGAGCGTCATATTGCTTTTATACAACAGTTCTACTATCAACTAATTGAGTTTGAATACGCCAGAATGTAATTTTTTTTAAATTTTCATTTCTTTCAATTGTGTTTAATTAATTCTCTAGAGTGGATGGCGTCGAAACAACGAATACTCTGTAGCCAAGTTGAGTAAGAGAGGCTACTTGTAAACATTAATTTGTACATTCCCCTGGATGGTGCAGCTGTTGAAATATGACTGCTTTTCCTCATTTGCTCCCTTTCCTCATCATCAGACTCATAAACTAAGTCAAACGTAATGTTAAAAAAAACTGTCGCCTGCCATTTTGCTCTATCTTGGTTTGTAAGAATGAATGGAATATTGATATCATAGAAGTTAACAGTTAAAATGTATCAAACAGAGTGATTATAGCGGTGAAGAGTCCGAGTGAGATTGTTCCAGGACAGCTCCACTCATGGAATGCCTCTTGTCCAATCTGAAATTAATAAATCATTCGACCGGCTCTAATGGTTGTTTAATACAAAATAAGATACAGCCATTTTATTGAACGTGCCTTTTTAAATTTATACGCGACACCTTGAAAGCCCCAATCACAAATTGATTCCGTAAGTTTGGTGCTCAGAACAAGAATTACACACCAATCAGCACATACACGAACACAGTTCACTCTTCTCTGAAGTGTTAAGGCATGTGACATGAGTGAACTGATTCTTTTCTAAAGTATTAAGTGTCCAAAAATGCACCACCACAGTCTAACTTTCCTGCACATGGTCACCTTTTTCAAATGTATTAACCTGCTTATTAACATGTGTATTAAGATTAGTTTCTGTTAGGTAGCTTACCTTAAAAGTGGTGAATAAAAATGCCCTCAATGATATCTACTTAGCCTAAGTGCTGAAATGAAAAATATAATGTACATAAGTACAACTTTATAAAAACAGTTCCAACAGCTAATACGAGTGCTCCTGTTACCTTTGGAAGACAGAGATTGACCTAAGTCGTCAAATTTCATCAGACAGGGCCTATACCAACCCAGGGGCCAATCCTTGGCCAGTCCTGAAATCACAAACTCATCCAAAATGGTAATTCTAATTCACTTTTTAAGGTAACAATTATACCTTATCATAGACTTTTAGCATTATGTTCATGATCTCATACCGCTGTTGCCAACATTTGTAATCTTATTCATTTTCCATTCAAATTTGCAATACTTTCCCAACAGAACATTTAAATTAAATATTTTGTTAGGCATGTTTTTACCATTTTTCATAATTTAGATATTTTTTATTAGGCATGTATTTATCATAATTTAGATTTTTTTATATTAACGTGGAGATTTCATTCGAGAAAATTATATCCCTCTCAATAAATAAAGACTACTCTAATTTCATACACTTTCGTCATACCAGACTGTCTGGCAGGGGAATTGGGGTTTATGTCATTCATAGAAAGAATTTTTAATGTTCCCTTACCTCAAGTGGTAATTTCAACGAATTTGACCATCTTAGCTTCAAAACGCATAATAAAGGAGATGAGTTCTGAGGTCATGACGGAGTAAAGACGCAACTCAAGCGCTCCTCACGTATTGCTAATTTAATAACTTATATTGTCAAATTATTTTAACTGAACACTCACGTTTTGTTTATAGGAGTTTGGTGTAAAATTTGGCTAACACTTAAGACCGCACAATGAGTGGTAAGCCCAGTACAAGAGCAACAAACCCGAGCAAACACGCGGCCTTGGTGTGTTTGCTCGGGTTCAGAAGGAGTGAAGAGAGTTCAGGCGCCATGCCGCCTCTTCTACTACCAGACTCTAAATTTGTTAGGTACTTGAGCACCCAGATTAAGTTCCTTATTGAAACAAATGCTCCCATGGAACTCTCTGGGAAACACTGAAAGCCTACCTGCATGGCCAAATTATTAATTTCACCTCACATAAATAAAAAATAAAATATTGTCAAACTAAAAGACCCAGTGATAACATCAATTGGGTGCACAATATGCCACTTAACCTGCCCCAGAATGTTATTAAAAGAGGATCTGTCTTCAGACAGAATTTGACTTAGCTTCAACAGCTAAGGATGAACATCTTCTTTCAAGGGCTAAATACACTACCTATGAATTTGGGGACAAAACAGGCAGACTCTTGGCTCACCAAGTGTACTGCCCTTGAAGCGCGTACTCTTGTGCAAAGCTAAACAGCCAGTTAACATCCAAAAATCCTCCAATAAACACACAAGGCTTGACTTTTCTTGTATTTTACTGAAGTCTTGTTTCCTCTTTTGCTTTTTTGCTTTTTTTGTAAAACTGAAATATTACAGAAATAAGAAAAAATTGGTATACAAACATCAACATAGTCATATTGACAGTAAGTAGTATACACATAACTACATAAAGGCACAATTCCTACCAAAATATAAAACAGCAATGTACTGTATAGAAACACAACTCAACTACCACAACTACAAATAATAAAATCATTAGTGAACAGAACTAACTACTGCTGTAACTACTAACTAGCAGAGTGCATGTTTACCAAAACAATAAAAAAGTTTCTAACATCACATTCCTTAAGAAAATGTGTTTGATAATTATTTACATGTTACTTACAGACAAATACGTCTCCAAGGCAGAAGCGTATCGAAATACATTCAGCAACAATGTCTGTCTTGCCTGTCTGTGCCCAACTGAAGAAAGGCTAAGCTAGCAGACAATACGAGAATAGCAACACATTTCCACAAGCCCCTGTGCCATAGGTGTCAAAATAGTCCACCCTTAGTATCTGCCAAACCGACCGGTTATTTAACTTACTTATTTTCCTCATTTATTTAAATTACTAACTTAACTTATACATTTACTGAGTATTATGGTAAATTATATACATCCGAGTGTAATAACGATCCTGATGAGGCAATTCTTTTTTTCAAGGATTGAATTTACCTACACTTGGAGATGCAGAGAAGTTCAACCTTGATAGCAGTTTGATGGTGAAAGAGGTTCAGGGAGCTATCAAGTGTTGGGGAAAACACCTGGGCCCAACGGGTTCCAAGTAGAATTTTTTTAAAAAGTTTTCAAATTGAACTCTCCCCATTACTCCTGAAAATGTATAATCAATCCCTCTTGGATGGTCAGCTACCACAAACACTGAGGTAAGCCTTAATATGGCTCATCCCCCAAAAAGATAAAGATTCTCTGCACTGTGAATCCTATCGTCCAATCAGTCTCCTTAATGCGGATTTTAAAATTCTTGCAAAATGTTTAGCCAAGCGCCTTGAAGGGGTTCTCCCAGACCTTATTTTATCCAGTCAGTCAGGATTTATTCAGGGTGGGCATTCCTTCGAATATACTAGTAGGCTTTTTGATGTAATATACACCCAATCAAAATCTGTTTCACCTGAAGTTGTAGTTGCCTTAAACGAGGAGGCTTTTGATTGGGTGGAATGGAGTCTCCTTTTCAACGCACTTTCAAGATTTGGCTTTGGATCCATCTTTATTTCTTGGGTTAAATCATTATATAACAACCCCTTCACATCGGTTCGAACTATCGAGGTGCAATTAAGATATTTCCCTCTGTATAGGGGACTAAGACGGGTGGTCCACTCTCCCCATTGCTTTTTGATATAGTGATCGAGCCACTTGCGGCTTCCTTAAGACAGTGTGGCTCCTTTGAAGGGATACTCCGAGGTGGTAGGGTACACAAGATGTCATTGTATGCTGATGACTTTCTCTTATATATCACCAACCCTGCACTATTTCTTCCCTCTATCCTATCTAACCTGGAACAATTTGGGGAAACTCTCTGGATACAAGTTGAACCTGCAAAAAAGTGAAGTCTTCCCATTGAACCCTAAGGCCCTTGGTATCCCTGCCTCTATGTTCCTTCAAACCTCAAATTTCAATTATTTGGGGATTACCGTTCCTCACGCCTTTCAGCTTTTACACAAACTAAACTTAACCCCTTTAATTGACAAATGCAAACAAGATATGGAGTGCTGGTGCACATTACCATTATCAATGGCTGGGCACATTAGCTTGCTTAAAATGAATATTGTCCCTAAGTTCCTGTATCTTTTTCATAACATTCCTAAATTCATTTCGGAAAAAACAGCTTGGCTTTCTTGACAGGATGTTCTCTAACTTTATCTGGGATGACAGACAGCCCCGGATATGTAAGGACTTCCTAAAACGTCCCAAAGCACTGGGAGGGATGGCTATGCCCAATCTTCTTTACTACTATTGGGCTAGTAATATCCAGAAGGTTGTCATGCATGTTCAAAGCAGCTTGCTTGAACACACACCTGAGTGGGTGAAGATAGAATGACATGATCTTCCTAGTCATTCCTTAGTCACTTCCCCACTACCAATGGTAATTGGTACATCACACAAAAATCTGGTTACAGCTCATACAATCAGAATATGGACTCAAGTTAGGAAAATATTTGGTCTGCAAAAAGCCTCCTTACTGACACCCATTATGTCAAACCACCTCTTTACCCCTGCCATGTTAGATATGGCTTTTCAAGCATGGCATGGGGATGGAATTTGATTTATACTTTGATGGGATATTTGCTTCATTCAATCAATTGGTAGAAAAATGTAACCTACCCCACTCCCACTTCTACTGCTATTTACAGATTAGGAATTTTGTTCAGAAGGGTTACCATCCTTTCCCTGAGATACCTCTGACAACATCAATAGATACACTTTTGGCCACAGAGGCTAGTCTCAAGGGCGCCATCACAAGGATGTATAATAAACTAGCCACTATAAATCCTCAGTCAACGGCTAGCCTTGGAAACCTCTGGGAGCAGGATCTTGGTACTCCTCTCCCTGATGATCTGTGGGATGCAGCTTTGGATCAAGTACACACTTCCTCTTCATGCATTAGATTTGGGCTTATTCAGTTTAAGAGTGTTCACCGTGTCCACCTTACCAAAGTTAAATTGGCCAAAATTTACCCCAACATCGACCCCACTTGTGACAGATGTAAACATGCACCAACTACCTTGTTGCATATGTTCTGGACACACCCTGACCTACAAACATTTTGGTCAGCAATATTTAAATCCTTAAGCGAAATGTTCAGTCCAACTATTGCTCCACATCCTTTAATTGCCATATTGGTGGGAGACTGGAAGACTGTGACTGGCCATCTAACATGTATAAATTGGTGGCCTTTACTACATTACTAGCTCAGCGCCTAATACTCTTAAATTGAAAGAGCTCAAGACCCCCATCCCATATCAGATGGATTAGGGATATTATGTTTCATCTTTAGGTGAAAAGATAAAATGTACCTTAAGGGGTAACAGGGACAAGTTCAAGAAAGTCTGGATGCCTTTTCTAACTTACTTTGACACTTTAATGAGTATAACAGACTGGGATGCCTCTTGACTCAAGTCAGGAACAGCCAAACTAGTATAGATGGTAAACCGAGAGATTCGCTGTGTATAGGTTGAACTTTTTTTTTTTTTGGTCTTCGATTTAGTTGTATGTAATTTCATTATTTCTTTAATCTGTATTTCTCCTTGAGGATCTGGGAATGTCGGGAGGGGGATGAAGGGAGGTGAGACATTTATTATATTAAGTTATTCAATATGTGACTTGTATAAGCTAAAATTTCAGATGCCAGTGAACATAAAAAAACAATAAAACCCCATCACTTTGTGTCAGAATCTATTGACCACTTGAGAACAAAGGATTCATTTTAATTTCCTGAGCTGTTGTAGCTTCTTTTTTTTTCTCCCCCCAATTGTACTTGGCCAATTACCTCACTCTTCCAAGCCACCCCAGTCGCTGCCCCACCCCATCTGCGGATCCGGGGAAGGCTGCAGACTACCACATGCCTCCTCTGATACATGTGGAGTCGCCAGCCGCTTCTTTTCACGTGATCGTGAGGAGTTTTGTCACTTGGGGTCAACTGTACAAAGTAACGGGGCGTGCAGAAGAGAGGTGAAGAACAGAGTGCAGGCAGGGTGGAGTGGGTGGAGAACAGTGTCAGGAGTGATTTGCGACAAAGGGGTGCCAGAAAGAGTAAAAGGGAAGGTTTACAAAATGGTTGTGAGACCAGCTATGTTATATGGTTTGGAGACAGTGGCACTGACAGGAGGCAGAGCTGGAGGTGGCAGAGTTGAAAATGCTAAGATTTTCATTGGGAGCAACGAAGGACAAGATTAGGAACGAGTATATTAGGACAGCTCGGGTTGGACGGTTTGGAGACAAAGCAAGAGAGGCAAGATTGAGATGGATTGGACATGTGTGGAGCAGAGATGCTGGGTATATTGGGAGAAGGATGCTGAATATGGAGCTGCCACGGAAGAGGAAAAGAGGGAGGCAAAAGAGGAGGTTTATGGATGTGGTGAAAGAGGACATGCAGGTGGCTGGTGTGACAGAGGAAGATGCAGAGGACAGGAAGAGGTGGAAATGGATGATCCACTGTGGCGACCCCTAACGGGAGCAGCTGCAATTAGTAGTAGTAGTAGTAGTAGTAGTAGTAGTAGTAGTAGTAGTAGTGGTGAGGAGTTTCACCAGAGGGACGTAACAAGTGTGAGGATCACGCTATTCCCCCCAGTTCCCCCTCCCCCCCAAACAGGCACCCCAACCAACCAGATGAGGTGCTAGTGCAGCGACCAGGACACATACCCACATCCGGCTACCTACCTGTAGACACGGCCATTTCTGTCTGTCGAGACACCCAACCAAGCCACAGTTAACACGAGGATTCGAACGAGCAATCCCCGTGTTGGTAGGCAACAGAATAGACCACCACACCAACCAGATGCTCTGCTGTATCTTCTATAATAATAATCATCATCATTACATTTATATAGTGCTTTTCTAGACACCCAAAGTGCTTCACATTGAAGGGAGTAACTTACTTCAACCACCACCAATGTGTAGCACCCACCTGGGTGATGCACAGAAAGGGAGGCTTCATTGAGCCAATAACATGGGGGGATGATTAGGTGGCCAGATGGAGAGAGCCAGGTTTGGAATTTTTGCCAGGACACCAGGGAACTCCCTACTCTTTGCTATAAGTGCCATGGGATCTTTAATGACCACAGTGTGTCAGGACCCCGGTTTAACATCTCATCCGAAGGATGGTCGTCCAAATTAAGACAAGAGTCCCCGTTCTATGTGAGTTCAGCATCTGTACAGTATTTGCAACACAGAAGCATTATTATTTGTTTTAATCTTCTCAATTATGTGAACGTTTTCAAATGTTAAGGGCACAGCCTGTCTGTCTGACTAAATATGTTAAGGGTGCTTGGCTATTTTTTTTACAGCACTCCTAACCAACTTCCTCCTGTCCATTCACTTGCTTTATCTCCACCTCTATCTGTAAATTGTCAAATAGTATCATAAATGGGGTATCGTTTAACTGCTGCCAAATATCAAATGACCACTAAACAAACAGTCTCCCGGATTAACAATTCCTGCCTGAATGTTCTTGACGATAATACTCCATGTAAGGTTAAAAAATCTAGTGCAAAATTACTGTCATGACTTGGCAAGAGAGAGGGTAGGATGGCCATGTCATCTGTTTCAAAGACCCCCCCCCCTCTGATTTGTGACAGTTGTGCAGTATCTACCTCAAATGTCACCGTTTTTGGGCAGCTAATAAAATAGATTCAATAGGACCCTCATCGTACATCTGATTTTCTTTCATAAGAACCTCGGCACACTGTCAGCTATGCCAAAAACGAGTGAGTATTGTTTGGTGCCGAATTAAGATTTGATCTGGTTAAGACAGGGGGTGCAGTCTTTTTTTCAGTTTTTGTATTTCTTTTATTCATTTATTTGTTTTTAAATTAAGCCATTTTTATTCTTTACATTGTTAAAAAATGTTTTTAATGCATTTATCTTCTCACATTGATACGACTGTAGTAATTTGTGTTATGTCACTCAAATGTCATGTCTCCGTCTTTCTACTCACTTCTTACTAGTACAAACAAATGTAATCGCTGCTTTTATACCTTCAGTGGCAAAGGCAAACACTTCATTTTTCCTCCACCATTTCATTGATTTTTAAAGAATAATTAGGTCTGGCCCCTACTAATGTTTAGACCTTAGATCCTTGGCAATTGCTCTTTAAACCATTAGAAAGACTGGGATTAAGAATAAAGATGACAGGAATTTCACCTTCAGTGCCCCTCTGCTCTTGGACAACCTGGCCACAGAGTGGAAGCATAATCAGCAAAATATTTTAAATCATTTCTATGTGATGGCTAACTGCAGTCTTGGCAATGTTACAGTTGTTTAATAGATTATTGCTTTTGATTACGTAGGTTTGTTTCCTGTTTTCTGTGGGTCAACATTACCAGGAGATGAAGCATTTTTGCATTTACATGCCATTCACCATACTAAGCTTTGATTTCATCAGAGATTTAATGTCAGCAAGTTTTTAACATAAATCAAGAATACTGTGGCGAGGCATAGCATAGTTGATAGGATGGAGAGCTTTTGCCCAAAGTGAACAAAATCTTGACAGTGTTCAGTTAATAAGTAGCACAACTTGGCTTGGCATGAGAAGACTTCACCATAAGAGTTATAAAGTTTTTAACAGTTTTATTAATTGAAGAATTATGAGGCACTGCCAATTACTTAATTCTGTCACTGCGGCAAGAAATAGGCTATGGTGCTGCAACCTTAGAAGTACTTACAGTGGAGTTCTTTCCTAGAGAGCATCACACTGATAAATACACTCGAATTGGGAATTTATTTAGTGCTACGGTTAACTCTGCTAAATGTTATGCATCAACTGTATGTATTCTACATGACCTTGCTGTGTGTAATCTATTATATTACATTATAAATGTACTGTTACTTTTGTGTATTTTGTGTATTCAACACCTATTGCATGCATGTCTGTCCTGGAAGAGGGATCCCTCCCTCCTCTGTTGCTCTTCCTGAGGTTTCTCCCATTTTTTTTTTATTTCTGATAAGGTTTTCTTGTGGAGTTTTTCCTCATTCATGTCTAGGGTCCAAGAGGGTGCCTTATATGTATTGTCATAAATTGTTGTATATCACACTGATTGTAAAGCTCTTCCAGACTACCTTGTGATTTAGGGCTATACAAATAAACTTGACTTGAACTCTGTTTGATTTGAGAACTGTTTTTTTCTCAAGTGATATCCTAATCACAGCTACCACCGACTCAATACATCTTGGAAATTCTGCTCTGCTGTGTAAACACAGAGCTTGTGTTACGTCTCGCCGCTCCACACCCGCTCTGCAGTGTAACCTTGGCCAAGGCTCAACGTCTCCCCGCTCCACACCCGCTCTGCAGTGTAAGCGTACCCGGAGCTCTGCCAACTCCACCTGATGCCTGTTTCCTCGTTACCCCTCCACTCACCTGTTGGCAATCACCTCCCTATATCTGGCTGTGTCACTCTCAGCTTGTTGCCAGTTCGTGCCGTTCCCTGGGAGAGTACTTGTGCTTGTCCTGCTCATCGAAGTTTGTTTACTTACCTGGATCTTCCCTGGAGATTTCTCTGTTGGACCTTCCTCGTTGCTCCCCTTCCCCTGTGCGCTGCTTTCCGTTTACGAAGAGGATTTCTTCACTCCAGCGTTGCTGTGATTTTCCGTTCTCCTTTGGTATCCTCCTGTTTACCCCCCTCCTGCCTGGATTAAGGGCCGACTCCACTGTTCCCGGATTAAAGGGCGACTCCACGGTTCCCGGCTTAAAGGTGGACTTCGCGTTTCCTGGTGAAAGTGGACTTCCTGAGTTTTCTCTTCAATAAATTAGCCTGTTGGTCCCGCTATATTGTGCCTTCTGTGTTTGTGCTCCTGGGGTCGGGTGCAAACCCTAACAGTACGAACTGGCCATGACGACCCCAGCCAGCACAGACGGCACACCCACAGCCAATCCGGTGCAAGCAGCCCTAGTAAAACAAATTCAGATTACCAACGCCCATTCCCAGCAATTACAAGAGGCTTCGGTTGCTGTGCAGGGTCTCCAGTCTCAAGTTCAACCCCTGCAAGCTTCTGTGGAAGCTTTAGCTGTCCAGCAGGCGGCGATGGCGAGTCAGCAGGCAGAGATCATGCAACAACTGCAGACCATTTCAGCAGCTCTTGCCAACCAGCAGCTGAACCAGCCTGTACCGCCAGCAAGTGCGCCCCCTGTGGCCGCCGCTCCAGTAGATCCTCCGGTTCCTGTTTATTTACCCCGTGGAACCATCATTACCAGTCCACGCCCATTTGACGGTAACTTTGAAACTTGCTCTACCTTCATTATGCAGTGTGAGCTTGTTTTCACACACCAGCCCACCGTGTTCTCCAGTGATGCTGTTAAGATCGCTTACGTGACCAACCTGCTCAGTGGTCGAGCAGCGCAGTGGGCTACGTCTTCTTGGTCCATGGGGGCCAGCTACTGTAACTCTTATAGAGACTTTGTCGCAGAGCTACGTAAGGTTTTCCACCATCCGGTAAGCGGTCGGGATTCTGACTCACGACTGAATAACATCCAGCAGGGCGGCGCCAGCGTCACAGATTACTCCGTCGACTTCCGCCTGGCTGCCGCTGAGAGCGGATGGAATGACCAGGCCCTGCGTGCCACTTTTCGTAGAGGATTGAGCGAGGCGGTGAAGGATCAACTTGCTACCCGAGAAGAACCCTCATCTCTGGATGACCTCATTGCTCTCGCTATCCGCATTGATGGACGTATCCCGGAGAGAAAGCGTGAGAAGGCCTTGCGTGGAACTTCCTTCAATCCCAGAACTACCTCTGCGTCAGACCGAACCGCTGTTCCCGTTTCCCCGGCCAATCCCTCCTCTGACTCTTTCGCGACAACGCCACCTGGGGATGTAGAAGAGCGGATGGAGGTAGGACGTGCTAGACTTACTCCTGCTGAACGAGAGAGCCGATTCAAGGCAGGTCTTTGCCTGTACTGTGGTCTTAAGGGGCACCGACTCCGCGACTGTCCCTCACGGCCAAAAGATTAGGCTTACCAGGACCAAGGGAGATCCTAGTAAGCCGCCTTTCCTTCTCCCGTGGGTCCGAATCTCGCGGCCATCTTGTTCCTATTGCTTTAGTCTGGGCGGGCCAGAGACTTTCCCTTGGAGCCCTGATTGATTCCGGAGCAGATGATAGTTTTATGGACCTTGACTTTGCCTCGCAGGCAGACATTCCCCTTGAGTCTCTTGGGACCCCCATTGATGCGTTTGCCTTGGATGACCGGAGATTAGCCTGTATCACACAGCGGACCGTCCCCGTTACTCTCACCGTTGCAGGTAACCACACAGAGACAATGCAATTTTACATCATACGTTCCCCGCTTAATCCAGTTATCTTGGGACGCCCCTGGCTCAGACACCATGAACCCCACATATCTTGGTCCACAGGCACAGTCCTTGGATGGGGCTCTACTTGCCATGCCCAATGCCTTCGTGCAGCTCCTAGTGCTACGCCTTTGAGCTCGCCTACTCCCCTGCCTCCTGATCTCTCCTCCGTGCCCCCTGTGTATCATGACCTTGGTGAGGTATTTAGCAAGACCCGTGCTAAGTCACTCCCGCCTCACCGCCCGTATGATTGCGCCATTGATCTCCGTCCTGGGGCTACTCTTCCCAGTAGCCGCCTCTACAACTTGTCACTCCCTGAGAAGGCGGCCATGGATGAGTACATCACCGAGTCCCTTGCTGCAGGTCTCATCAAGCCCTCGTCTTCCTCTGTTGCTGCAGGGTTCTTTTTTGTGAAGAAGAAGGACGGGGGACTTCGACCTTGTATTGACTACCGGCAACTGAACGCAATCACCATTAAGAACAAGTACCCGCTTCCACTTATGAGTTCGACTTTTGAGCCTCTCTCACAGGCGACTATCTTCACCAAGCTAGACCTGAGGAGCGCTTACCACCTCGTGCGAATCAGGGAAGGCGATGAGTGGAAGACCGCCTTCAAAACACCCCGAGGCCACTATGAGTACTTGGTGATGCCGTTCGGACTCACAAACGCACCAGCAGTGTTTCAGGCGTTTATGAACGACGTACTCCGTGACATGTTGGATGTGTTTGTCGTCGTTTACCTGGACGACATCCTCATTTTCTCCCAGTCTCTTGAGGAACACGTCCAGCATGTTCGCAGGGTACTGGAGCGCCTCCTCCAGAACCAACTCTACGTCAAGGCGGAGAAGTGCCTGTTTCACTCCCCCTCTGTGGATTACTTGGGATTCATCGTAGAGAAGGGACGGACCAGAGCAGATCCCCGCAAGGTCCAGACAGTGGTGGACTGGCCGGAACCTACCAACCGTAAGGAGCTGCAGAGTTTTCTAGGGTTCGCAAATTTCTACCGGAGATTCATTCGCAACTACAGCCAGCTGGCAGAACCGCTTACTGCGTTGACCTCCCCAGCCAAACCCTTCATCTGGTCTCCTGCTGCCAGCTCTGCTTTCCAAGTCCTCAAGACAAGGTTCACCTCGGCCCCAGTGCTGCTCCATCCTGACCCCAAGAGACAATTCGTGGTAGAGGTTGATGCCTCGGATTCAGGCGTAGGGGGGGGTGCTCTCCCAGCGGTCGGCTGAGGACCAGAAACTCCATCCTTGCGCCTTTTTCTCCCGCCGATTTCTGCCGGCCGAGCAGAATTATGACGTTGGAAACCGGGAGTTACTGGCTGTAGTGGCTGCTCTGGAGGAATGGCGCCACTGGCTCGAGGGCGCTGAGCACCCGTTTCTCATCTGGACGGACCACAAGAACTTGACTTACCTGAGGGCAGCCAAACGTCTCAACAGTCGTCAGGCTTGGTGGGCTGGCTTCCTTAGTCGTTTCAACTATGTTCTGACTTACCGTCCTGGGACACGCAACGTAAAGGCTGACATCCTGTCTCGGCTACACCCGAAGGAAGGCGCGTTTGAAGAGCCTGAACCCATCCTCCCTGCGGCTAGAGTGGTCGGTGTGGTCACTTTTGGTCTTGAGTCGGCTGTTCGCACTGCCCAACGTGCTCAACCCAGTCCGAGTAACGTGCCACCCCGTCGCCTCTTCGTCCCAGATGCTGTTCGGTCTCGAGTTCTTCAGTGGGGTCATAGCAGTCGTTTCTCCTGTCACCCAGGAGTTAGTCGTACCCAGTCGTTCATCGCTCGGCGCTTCTGGTGGCCAACTATGCGGGAGGATGTCAAGAGCTTTGTAGCGGCCTGCACTGTTTGCGCCCGCAGCAAGGCCTCTCACCAGGCGCCATCTGGTCTGTTGCAGCCACTCCCTATTCCTAGCCGCCCCTGGTCTCACGTGGCTTTGGATTTCGTTTCCGGACTACCACCTTCTCGGGGAAACACTGTGGTTCTCACCGTCATAGACCGTTTCAGCAAGGGCGTCCATCTGATAGCCCTTCCCAAACTTCCTTCGGCTGCTGAGACCGCGGACCTCTTGATGCAACATGTCTTCCGGCTTCATGGCCTGCCATCAGATGTAGTCTCCGATAGAGGTCCTCAGTTCACCTCACAAGTGTGGCGTGCATTTTGTAAAGGCATCGGAGCCACAGTAAGTCTGTCTTCGGGCTACCACCCCCAAACAAATGGTCAGACCGAGAGGGCAAACCAGAGCATGGAGACAGCGTTGCGTTGTGTATGTAACAGCAAGCCCTCCACCTGGAGTGACTACCTACCGTGGGTAGAGTACGCCACCAATTCCCTGGTCAGCTCTGCATCTGGACTTTCTCCATTCGAGGCATCCCTGGGGTATCAACCTCCCCTGTTCGACCCACAGCAGGATGAAGTGGCCGTTCCCTCCGTACAGCTCCACTTGCGACGCTGTCAGCGTGTCTGGAGGACCATCCGGACAGCACTGCTCAAGGCTGGGGAGCGCGCTCGCAGAGGGGCTGACCGGCGACGTACCCCTGCGCCGGAGTACAAGAAGGGACAGAGGGTCTGGCTGTCCACGAAGGACGTTCCCCTCCAGACAACCGACAAGAAACTCTCGCCCCGCTTCATTGGTCCTTTTGAAGTCCAGAAAGTCCTGAGCCCGGCAGCTGTTCGGCTGAAGCTGCCTTCCTCCATGCACATTCATCCTGTCTTCCACGTCTCTCGAGTTAAGCCCGTCTCCAGCAGTCCTCTTATGCCCCCGGTTCCTGAGCCTCCGCCTCCGGAAATTGTAGATGGTCATCCTCAATGGAAGGTCCGCCGGCTGCTTAAAGTCCGGCGCTGCGGCCGCGGGTTCCAGTATCTCGCGGACTGGGCAGGTTATGGACCTGAGGAGCGCAGTTGGATTTCGCGGAAGCTCATTATGGATCCCTCTCTCCTCGCCGACTTCTACCGTGCCCACCCGGGGGCGCCAGGTCAGTCGCCAGGTGGCTCCCGTAGAGGGGGGGGTACTGTTACGTCTCGCCGCTCCACACCCGCTCTGCAGTGTAACCTTGGCCAAGGCTCAACGTCTCTCCGCTCCACACCCGCTCTGCAGTGTAAGCGTACCCGGAGCTCTGCCAACTCCACCTGATGCCTGTTTCCTCGTTACCCCTCCACTCACCTGTTGGCAATCACCTCCCTATATCTGGCTGTGTCACTCTCAGCTTGTTGCCAGTTCGTGCCGTTCCCTGGGAGAGTACTTGTGCTTGTCCTGCTCATCGAAGTTTGTTTACTTACCTGGATCTTCCCTGGAGATTTCTCTGTTGGACCTTCCTCGTTGCTCCCCTTCCCCTGTGCGCTGCTTTCCGTTTACGAAGAGGATTTCTTCACTCCAGCGTTGCTGTGATTTTCCGTTCTCCTTTGGTATCCTCCTGTTTACCCCCCTCCTGCCTGGATTAAGGGCCAACTCCACTGTTCCCGGATTAAAGGGCGACTCCACGGTTCCCGGCTTAAAGGTGGACTTCGCGTTTCCTGGTGAAAGTGGACTTCCTGAGTTTTCTCTTCAATAAATTAGCCTGTTGGTCCCGCTATATTGTGCCTTCTGTGTTTGTGCTCCTGGGGTCGGGTGCAAACCCTAACAGCTTGTGAAGACAGCCTCTGGCAACACTTGTGCCATAAACTAAACGTCAAAATGAAACGATGTAAAATGTTCACCCTTTTTTTTAAATATTTTTTTTATTGGAAACCAGTTTTATATATGTTAGACACAAAGAACAGATCAGTGTTTCACAGCATGTTTTCCTTTTTTTGGTGTGTTAGAACAGATAACAACAACACCTTGTTCCAACCCCACCCATCGCAAACTCTCAAAGAAAACAGGGAAGAAAGAAGAAAAAAAAATGCACATAGAGAACTGAATAAGTAAATAACACACACACACACACACACACACACACACAGAGAGTGGATAAAATTAAATAAATCAAAACAGGGAGGTCAGTTCAATAAAAAGGATGCTCGAGATGCTCACCCCACCGAATGGATTCATTGATAATCAGTTGGGGTCCAGAAAGGTAAGATAATTTACATATGAGATAATAGGCTGCCATCTTTTGTAGAACTTAGCAATTGAGCCTCTTGAGGAATACTTCAACTTCTCTAATGGGAGAAATTACATTACATTGTTTAAACCAGAGGTAGTGGAAAGTGGATTTGGGCTTTTCCACTGTAACAGAATGCGTCTATGGGCAATGAGTGAGGCAAAGGCAACAACATCATAATTTTTCTTGGTAAGACTGGACAGTATAAGGGGTACCCCAAAGATGGCTATCAATGGGCTGGGATCTAGTGTAATATTGAGGGCCTCTCCTACCATCTTAAAGAAACAGGGCCAGAACTCAGCTAATTTTGGACAGGAGAAGAACATGACTTGCCAGTGATGAGCCACATCTATCACAGTTATCACTTGTGCCTGGAAACAGCCTACAAAGCTTAGCTTTTGTAAAATGAACCCTATGCAAGACCTTAAACTGAATTAAACTTAAACGGGAACAGGAGGATGTAGAGTTGACCCTGACTAGTGCCTTGTCCCACCATTAATCTGTCACATCGCGTTCAAACTCCTTTTCCCAACTACCCCTACCCCTGCTAGAGAAGTCAAATCTGAGGATGATATAAGGTCATATAAAATTGAGATCCTGCCACGTGCCCTGGGGAGAGAGAGTACCTTAGAGAGAAGAGAGCCTATTGGAAGCTGAGGGAAAGATGTGAAATGTGTGTGAGCGTAATTACGAGCTTGAAAATACCAGAACAAGTGAGATTCAGGTAAATTTTACTTTAAGCGGAGATCGTTAAAAGTGGTGAATGAGCCCTTTAAATATAAATCTGAGAAACGGGCCAGGCCTCTCTCTCGCCACAGATTGAAAGCTGTATCTAAATTAGAGGGAGGAAACAAGTGGTTATTACAAATGGGGTTGCATGGAGTGGGGGCAGAAAGTTTGAAATTTTGCCTAAAGTGTTTCCAAATTTTCAAAGTAGAGAGTATAATTGAATTTCTAATGTATTTAGGACAGCAAGAAGGCAGAGGGGCACACACCAAAGCCCTCAGAAATGAAGGATGGGAGGAATTATCCTCCATTATGCACCAGTCGAGATTGGGAGAGGTACACCAGGCATGACTTTTTTGAAGGTAAGCTGCCCAATAATAAAATAAAAGGTTAGGCAATGCAAGCCCCCCGTCCCGTTTACCCCTCTGCAACACAGATCTACGAGCCATCGGACTCCTGCCAGCCCAAATAAACTGTGAAATTGTTTTGTCTAACGTTCGAATAAATAATTTTAGCAAAAATATTGGAAGGGACTGGAAAAGAAACAAGAGTCTGGGCAGAATGTTCATTTTAATACAGTTGATTCTGCCCATCAGAGAGAGAGGGAGTGAATCCCAGCGCTTCAAATCAGAGTTAGTTTCCATAACCAACTTCATAAAATTACGTTTACGGAGAGAGGGGAGGGAGTGAGCAATACTGACACCCAGATAACGGAAACTGGTGTGGGTCAGTCGGAATGGTAGGGTACCTGGTGAGATTTGCTTTGCCACCTCATTAACAGGGAAACACTCACTTTTGCTGATGTTTAACTTGTAGCCCGAAAACGATCCAAAGGTAGTCAAGATTTGTAAAATATCATCTACACAGTTAGCCAGTTCTGTGACATAGAGCAAAAGGTAATCAGCGTAAAGAGAAATGTGATGTTCCAGTCCAGCCCTGTGAATACCAGTGAAGAGTAGGGAGGATTTGACAGCAATGGAGAGAGGTTCTATAGCTACCGCAAAGAGCAGGGGAGAGATTGGGCAACCGTTACGGGTACCTCTTGTTAGAGGGAAGTAGTCAGACCTTTGAGAGTTAGTCGTCACATAAGCAGTAGGGGCAGAGTATAAAAGTCGTATCCAAGAAATAAATTTAGACCCAAAACCAAATTTCCCAAGAACAGAAAACAAGTAGGGATGTAACGGTTACCGGTTTAATGATTAACCGCGGTAAAATTCCCGACGGTTAGTATTACCGTTTCAAATTTGAGTTATCGTTAAAACCGTGTTTGATTACCGCGCTTTGAAAAACTCACGGTAAATACTGTCCAGCATAGTCTCTCAGACGCAGGCGCGCAGGCGCAGCATACAACGTGGGTTTGTTTTGCCTCAATGAAACATGGAAGGCACAGGCAGTGACGGCGCTCGGGAGATTTTTTCGCCTACTAAGAGGACTAAGTCTGAAGTGTGGTCGTATTTTGGTTTTTGTAAGAGTCCTGAGGGAAAATTGATGGAAGATGGTTACCCTGTCTGCAGAACACGCAGAAAGAAAATCGCTGCGAAAGGGGGCAACGCCTCTAATCTTATGAGTCATCTCCGTGACCACCATCCACAACTTTACAGCAAATGCAAGGGAAGTTAACTTTTAGCTGAGTGCATGATGTGGGGACGTCGGAATGGGGGAAAATGTCATGGTTTGCATGTCTAACTTGCTAATAGCTTGTCAATAATGTAAACTTGAGCTTTCATGTTACCAAACGTTACTCTTTGTGAGGGCCGACGATCCATTCCACTGGCTAAAGTTAGCTACTCGTGCGTAGTACGTTCTTAAGGAAAAGCAAGGAAAAATCTTCCACAGGACTCCGGTGTAAAAAGATAACAAAACAAAAATGTATTCTGGTGTCACAGCGAAATCTTCATACAGGAGTAATCAAATAATAATTTCCTAAACTATAACTAAGGCTGGCTATTACTGCCACATTATTACTACGGCTACGGTAAGAAAACTGTATAGCTTCAGTTCAGTCTCCAAAATCACTGCCGACTCAACACTCACCAATCTAGATGCTTCCTAGTTCACGTACACAGAAATTTGCGATCTTCTTAAAGTGACAGTAGCCCTAATGTTCAACATGAGCCCTGAGCTAAATAAAACTGTTTCATATGCTTATCTATACCAAAACAGCATTCCTAATGCAGATTATATCCAAAGCTTGTTAAAATGTGAAGACATTTCTTTTTGGTTGCTGTTTTCTTGTTTGCATGCGCAAAAGTGCAGTTACCTCTCATGGCCACATGGTGACATCTTTAATGCACATTTGTATGGTTTTTTTCATGTTTACATTAGGAATATTATTATTTTATTTATTTTTATTATTTTAATGTTTATGCAAACAAAAAGTGCATAGTGCTGCTAATTTTATCTGTGGTTTTCAAAATAAAACTTGGTGAAATGATTTCCGTGTGTGTATCAGTACTTTTTGAACATTTTCAGCACATTTTAACAATACCGCGATAATACTAATAACCGTGATAATTTTGGTCACTATAATCATGATATGAAATTTTCATACCGTTACATCTCTAAAAACAAGCCCACTCAACCCGGTCAAAGGCCTTCTCTGCATCTAACAATATAACCATTTCAGCAGCTTGAGAAGCGTCAGGCGAAAGCACAATATTTAAAACTCTTCTAATGTTACACAAAAGTTGCCAACCTCTAACGAACCCTGTTTGATCTTCAGAAATTATGTCTGGCAAGCAAGGATCCAATCAGCATGTCAAGACCTCGGCTACAAGCTTTACATCTGAATTTAACAAACTTATTGGTGTCCAGCTGCTACATTTTTCAGGGTTCTTGTCTTTCTTAAGAATAAGTGAAATTGAAGCTTGGTTTAAGGTAGGGGGGAGGGATCCTATTTCCACTGAATCATTAAACATGTCTAATAGTAAAGGGACAATAAGGTAGGAAAACTTCTTGTAAAAGTCAATTGGAAATCCGTCTGGACCTGGTGCTTTGTTATTTTGCATTGATCTAAGACAAGTGACTGTTTCATCTAGATGTATAGGATTGTCCAGATCCCTCTTATTATTGGCATCTATAGTAGGATTATCTAAAGAAAAATCCATTATAATCTTATTTAAAGGGGGTTCCGATTTATAGAGATTGGTGTAAAAAGAAGTGAAGACGGTTTATTTCAGTTTGATTGGCAGTTAGGGAGTGGGAGGAGTCATAAACGAGATATGAAGCGGGAGGCTGACTGATGTTTAAGTTGAAGAGCTAAAAGGCAGCTAGCCTTGTTGCCATATTCATATGTCCCTTCAGTATGTCTCAAGAGATATTCTGCTTTGCTCATAGAGAGCAAATCAAATTCAGATTGCAGTTTAACTCTTTTGATATACAGATCTGGACTGGTAGAGTTGGAATACTCTATCTATGCTGTGAATTGCATCAATTAGCGCCTGATGTTTTTGTTTATTTTTCCTGGCAAGATGTATGCTGTACAAGATAATTTCTCCCCTTGTTACAGCTTTTAAAGTTTCCCATAATAAAGAGGGCAAAGTTGACTCAGTCTTGGTAACCTCAAGGAAGGCACTGATTATTTTCAAGATAAAATCACAGAACTCCTCATTAGCTAGTAGTCCTGTATTGAATCTCCATTGGCTCTTAGTGTTGGGTGCGAGTGCTAAGTCCAAAATAAGTGGTGCGTGATTGGAAATAATAATAGCAGAATACTCAGTAGATTTCACAGCAGAGAGAAGAGCCCTACCTACACAAAAATAGTCAATACGAGAATAAGCTTAGTGTACCTTAGAGAAATAGGAGAATTCCTTTGTGACCAGGTGAAAAAAGCACCAGGGATCTATGCAGCCCAACTGACTCATGAGGGATGACAGTGTCTTCGACATGGCGGAGGGTGTGAGTGTTCTAGGATGTGAGTGTTCAAATTTAGGGTCTATCACTGAATTCAAGTCTCCCCCTAGAAAAAGATGGTGGGTATCCAAATTTGGAATATTGGTAAAAGGGAGGTCATCAAATGTGAGTTGTCCCAGTTAGGGGCATAAACACTGACCAACACCACAAAAGTCTGATATAATGTACCACTTACTATGACATAATGCCCTCCAGGGTCAGAAAAATCTGTGTGGGGGGAGAACTGGACACATTTGTTAACCAAACTAGCAGCGCCCCCGGATTTGCTGTTAAGAGCTGAATGGAATATTTGCCCAATCCAGGGTTTACGTATTCTGTTGTGATCATTTACACACAGATGAGTCTCTTGAAGGAAAGCGATGTCAGTGTTAAGCCCCTTCAGGTGTGAAAACACTCTGGATCACCGTAAACCACGCCTCCAGCTCACAGCCCTGCTGGGTGAGAGGCATAGCCCCTAGTGTCCGCCACACAGCCTCCCTCCGAACACCCAGAAGGGACTCCTGGAAAGAAAATCAGTTTCTCACTGGAGGCTTAAGCAGCCTGCCACAACAGCTGCGCCGTCCCTCAGCCGAAACAGCAGGTGAAACACAGTCCAATGCCGGCTGAGAAGCAGAATGCTGAACCCGTGAAGACACTGCCGGGGTCCTAGAAGGAGGGCGACCCCGACAAGGAACCTGGGCCAGAAACACAACTTCGTCTGCCACCCTGTGCGCCGGTTTAAGCCTATCAGCGTGACATGCTCCCTACGCCCACCCATATCCAGCACAAAACCCTTAGGACCCGTCTCAAGAACCTGAAATTGGCTATCGTATGGGGGTTGGAGGGGCGAGCAGTGAGCAGTGAGCATCATGCTGTACAAAAACAAAACGAGCCGACATGAGCTCCGTAGGCACGAACGACCGTGGAAAACAGTGGTGAACGGGGCCTGGAACCCGAGTGCTGTCGGACAAAAAAGGATAAATGGCTGGACGGGGTTGAGGAGCGGAACTCCCAGGCAAAAATTCCCCTGGGACGCGGAGCGGCTGACCATGCACCAGCTCAGCGGGCGAAGCGTCAAGTTCCTCCTTAGGAGCCGAACACAACCTGAGCATAACCCAAGGTAAACGGTCCACCTAGTTACCATCCGAGAGCGCAGCGCTGCCTTGAGCGACCGGTGAAAACGTTCACACAACCCGTTAGCCTGAGGGTGATACGCGGTAGTGCGGTGTACCTGCACACCCAAGGATCGCGCAAGTGCCGACCAGAGCTCTGACACGAACTGGGGGCCCCTGTCTGAGGTGATATCTGACGGATTGCCGAAATGGGCAACCCAGGAGGAAAGAAACGCGCGTGCAACGTCCGAGGATGTTGTGGAGGACAGAGGGACAGCCTCTGGACACCTGGTGGTCCGATCTACCATTGTGAGCAGGTGCGTAAAACCCTGTGAAGAAGGTAGAGGGCCCACCAGGTCCACATGCACGTGGTCGAAACGTCTGGCCGGGATCGGAAACGATTCGAGGGGCGACTTAGTGTGCTGGTGGACCTTAGCACGCTGGCACGCCACACATGCAGCCGCCCACCCCTTGACGTCCTTGCGGAGGCCAGGCCAGACGAACTTGGAACCGACCAACTTCACCGACGCCCGAACTCAAGGGTGCAAGAGGGAGTGAATCGATTCAAAAACTCGATGGCGCCAGGCCACTGGAACAACGGGGCGGGGACGGCCAGTGGAGACATCGCAGAGAAGGGCAGGACTGCCTTCCTGCATCACAGCATCCTCTAGCTTGAGGCCAGTACGCGTTGACCTAAGGGCAAGGACGTACGGGTCGCTGGGCTGGTTGGCAGCCACAGTGTAGAAATCCACACCGAGGTGCAAAGGACACACAAGCACACGCGACAGACAATCAGCAACAGGGTTGGACTTCCCGGCCACATGCTGAATGTCCGTTGTGAACTCAAAGATGGCCGCCAGGTGGCGATGCTGATGAGCAGACCACGGCTCAGTCACCTTGGACATGGCGAACGTCAGCAGTTCATGATCCACATAAGGCGTGAAGGAGCGACCCTCCAGTAGGAAGCGGAAATGACGGGTTGCAAGGTGCAGTGCCAGCAACTCCCAGTCAAAAACGCTGTATTTGCGCTCGCTATCTCGCAGTTTGCGGCTAAAAAAATGCAAGTGGCTGCCACACATTCGCCACATGCTTTTCAACCACAGCCCCCACGGCTATGTCAGACGCGTCGGTTGTTAAAGCTATGGACGTCGTAGGTGTGGGATGGGCGAGGAGGGCAGCATTAGCCAGGGCGCACTTAGCTCCGTCAAAGGCCTGGACCCGTTCAGGAGTCCAGTCGACAGGGTTGTTAGCCTTCTTAAGCCGCAGGGCTTCGTAAAGTGGCTGAAGGAGGTGGTCAGCGCGAGGGAGGGAATGGTTATAAAAATTCACCATGCCCAAGAATTCCTGCAATGCCTTAACAGAGACTGGGTGGGGAAAGTCCGCCACTGCTTGCACCTTAGACGGCAACGGGACCATGCCTTGCGGCGAAATGCAGTGACCCAAGAAGTCAATCACCAGCAGTCCAAACTGACACTTGGCCGGGTTGACTATCAGGCTGTGTTCGCCCAGACGACGGAAAACCTGTTTCAGGTGCGCCAGGTGCTCTTCAGCTGACGGACTGGCCACGAATATGTCGTCGAGATAAACGAACACAAAAGCAAGGTCACGCAACGCCGAATCCATCAGCATCTGAAAGGTTTGTACTGCCCCCTTCAAGCCAAAAGGCATGCGCATGAACTCAAAAAGCCCAAATGGGGTGATCACGTCGGGGTCACCAATGTGGCAGGATGAGGAAAAACACAGGAGACGAAGGCAAGTTTGCACTTTATTCCTCAGCTCCAAAACCAAACTGAAACAGGAACAACCTTGCACCAGAGAGCCTGGGAACGTAAACCACGCCCCCAGCTCACAGCCCTGCTGGGTGAGAGGCATAGCCCCTAGTGTCCGCCACAATAGGGTAAAAAACATGAAAAACCGCACAGTGCATTGTGATAATCAATATTCTCCCCCAAAAACAAAAACATCAATTTACACAATGATTTAACTTGAAATCAATCAACAAATCATTTCCTAAGCTCACCATAACAGAACAAGATGAACTGCAGGATAGGTTAGTACGAAACCAATTTGCTATGCAGTGGATTTCGCCTCTTGGCAGTTTGGAATATACGCCATATGGACACTTTTAACAGTTAAATAGAGACATATTGTAACAGGAATTGAAGAGCAGACAGAAATAGCAGGCCAACCAAACTGATAATGTTTTGGGAAAGAGAGAAGAGAGAAAAAATAAAATCAAAATAGAGAAGAAAAAAAAATTAATGAAGACAAAAAAACAGTTAAAGTTGTTGTTAGTATGAAACAGCTCAGGGGCTACATCTGTATCAGACTAGATATACTATACTCATCTGGCTAAATTGAAAAAAATGAGTCATTCATTCATTCATTCATCTTCAGCCATTTCTCTGGGGTAGGGTCACGGTGGCCGCAAGCTAAGTAGGGTACTCCAGACATCCCTCTCCCCAGCAACACTCTCCAGCTCCCCCTGGGGGATCCCAAGTCATTCCCAGGCCAAATTGGACATGTAGTCCCTCCAGCGAGTTCTGGGTCTACCCCGGGATCTCCTCCCAGTTGGCTGTGCCCGGTAAACCTCCAAATGTCCACATTACTGCTGATGCTGCACCAATCTGCCTGTCAAGCTTCCGCTGCAACCTACACTCACTCCTGAACAAGACCCCGAGATACTTGAACTCCTTTACTTGAGGCAACAAACTCTTCCCCAACCTGGAGGGAGCAATCCACCATTTTCCAGTAGAGAACCATGGTCTCAGACTTGGAGGTGCTGACTCTCATCCTGGCCATTTCACACTCAGCTGCAAACTGCCCCAGTGTGTGCTGGAGGTTGCGTTCTGATGAAGCCAACAAAACCACATCATCTGCAAAGAGCAGAGATGCAATTCTGAGGTTCCTAGAATGGGCACACTCCTCACCTTGGCTGCACCTTGAGATCCTGTCCATAAATATCACAAACAGAATGGGAGACAAGGGACAACCTTGGCGGAGTCCGACACCCACCGAAAACGGGTTTGACTTTTTGCCGAGAATGCAGACACAGCTCTCATTCTGGTTATATAAGGACTGGATGGCTTCTACCCCCCACAGAAGTTCCCAGGGGTACACAGTCGTAAGCCTTCTTTAAGTCCACAAAGCACATTTAGACTCGCTAGTCAAACTGCCATGCACCCGTCAGCACTTCCGCAAGGGTAAAGAGGTGGTCCGTTGTTCCACGGCCAGGAAGGAATTCGCATTGTTCCTCCTGGATCCAAAGTTTGACAATCGATCGGAGCCTCTTTTCCAGCACCCTAGAGTACACTTTACCGGGAAGGCTGAGCAATGTGATGCCATGATAATTGAAGCACACCTACCGGTCCCCCTTTTTAAATATGGGAACCACCAACACAGTCTGCCACTCCACAGGTACTGTTCCTGACCTCCATGTGACACTGAAGAGGCGCGTCAGCCAAGACAGCCCAACAATGTCCAGAGCCTTCAGCATCTCAGGGCAAATCTCACCCACACCCGGCGCCTTGCCACTGGGTTATTTATTATTATTTAATATGATTTAATTATTTATTATTTATTTAATATTTAATACTTATTTATTAAATAATATATATTTCTGTATTTATATTTATTTATATATTCATTAAATTATATATATTTATTAAAAATAATAATTTTTTCACCCACTTGAAGAAATTTCATTTATATCTGCTTCATTAGTGTATCACACTAGGGGTGCGTGGTATATGAGGTAGACAGTATAAATGATATAAATTTTGCCTACGGTAGAGATTTGGACTCTACCGACCAATCGCGATAATGCTTGTTGATGACGTCATTGTATCTGCCTCTGCGTGACAATGGCTTCAAGCACAGAGACCACGGAGCAGGAGCTGGTTAAAAAAAACGGTGCTACGTCAGTGATTTGGACTTGGTTCGGATTTAAAAAGTCGGATAGTGAGCAGAAAAATTTCATTTGCAAGATGTGTCGAATGACAGTGCCTGCAAACAAAGGTAACACAAGCAATTTGTTCTACCATCTAAAAACAAAACATGTCCTTGAGTATGAGGAGAGCCAGAGGATGCGCTCGACTCAAACGCCCAGTCAGTGTCCGAACACAGGAGGGAAGAAAAAAGTTTGCTCTACTACCCAACTGCAGACTTCTATTGCGCAAGCTTTTTCGAAGAGTACTGCCTATGATAAAAAGAGTAAGCGTTGGACTGATGTTACAAAAGCCATTACGATACACTTATGCAAAGACATGGTCCCTTTCCAAACAGTGGAACGCAGCGGGTTTCAAGACATGATTAAAACCCTTGATCCACGATATGTAGTGCCGAGCCGCAAGTACTTTAATGAGACAGAAATGCCCAAACTGCATGCCAGCTCCGAGAGAAAGTTGAAAAAGACCTAGTACGTGAATTAAAGTATTTCGCAACTACTACGGACTTGTGGTCGAGTCGCACCATGGAGCCTTATATCAGCCTCACGAAGCAAGTGAACTGGAGTAAACACCAAAGTTTAGTGTTTGTGTTTGCAGCTTGATTTTAATTTCAAAAATGCTTTTTTTTAACTGAAATGATGCTAAGTGTACTTTAAGTATTTCTTTCTTAAAAATTATCTGCAACTTGAGAAATTTGGTGTTGAGTAACACTTTTGCACTATAGAACAAAAGCCTGTTGTACTTGAAGTAGTGTTATTTAGTGTATCTATTTTATTTTTGTGTTCTTTAAGATGTAGAAAAATTAGTGTTTGGTAACTTTTGCACTATTTTGCATTACAGAAAACAACCTGTTGTACTTGAAGTACTGTTTACAATATCTAGTTTATTATTGTGTTCTTGAAGTGAGAAATTATTGTTGGCAACCTTTTCACTATTTTTGCAATTTTCATTTAAGAAAACCTCTTTTACTTGAAGTACTGTTTACAATATCCACTTTATTTTTTGTGTTCTTCAAGAAGTGAGCAATTGTTGTTGACATTTTCACTATTTTGCATTGTAGAAAACAGCCTGTTGTACTGTTTTTATTTAAAATATCAGCAATGTTATTTGTGTTCGTTTGCACTATTTTGCACCATAGAGTGCTGAGTTTTAATTTTGAGTTTTGAGATCTGCACAAGAATGTTCTCAAAATTACATTATATCTGTTTTTGTTTTTTATTTATTTTTTATCAATTTAGCTTTGCTAAGGGACTATGTAACCCATTCAGAAACACTTCCATTATAATTTTTACACTTAAGTTAAAATCGCGATATATACTGTTACCGTGAAGGGATTCAATTTATATCGCGATATGAATTTTAGGTCATATCGCCCAGCCCTATATCACACTCAGACACTTATTTGTGACAACAACCCATCCATAGTTAATCTTTGCCAACAATTACAGAGTAAATCACAAAGAAAATTAGTTTAATAACAGCAAGGTTATTCAAAGGATGCTCAAAAGTATTGAAATTCTCATTGGGCTAATATACATGGTAAGCCTAATTTAACCTACCACACCAAAATTTATGTGTCAGCAGCTTATATCTTATAAGATATTTTAAAAAGAATAGAAAATACAATATTTAGCTTTAAAATAGGCCCAATGATAATTGCTTGAATTCTACGTGTATCAACTTAACTTTGGGTGTACTCACACTAGGCGATCTGTACCATGCCCACACACATTTGAACCCCAAAGTGCAGTTAGTTTGACTAGTGTGATCACTCTGTACTGTGCTCAGGCATGGTTCAGTGTACCATGCCCTCGCCTGCTTGAACGGGCACGGTACACAACTAGTGTGATCGTGAACCTTACCCAAGCGGGTAACTCAAATGTTATGATGTCAATTTATGTGACTGTCTCATTTAAAACACATGGCGGCACAATTTACTTAAAATCGCTGCATTCCTTAATTGACACATCTGTAAAGTATGTGAAAGTTGTGTCACTGTGCCCAAAGCGATTCCAAATAAGCCAAAAGGTATATAAAATCATGAAGCCCATTGTGTTATGTGAGATAATTCCTCTTCAAAACAAAAAGTCACATCGTGATAACATAAGAGCAGAACAATGGTCAATATTTCGGGGATTCCAGTGGAGCTGCTGGCTGCTCACTTCCGTTTCCTATGAAGACTTCTGCTTCTGAGCGTCCATCATTGTTTACAGTCGGCTGGGCAACTCGAGATGCGAGAATGGAGTCTGAGTTGAGAGATGACTACGACTGGATTGTTTCACAAGTAGTCGACACAAGTCGAATATTTCTCCATATACACAAAACCAATACTTTTTGTAGGTGTTTTGGGTCCAGACAACATTTCAGCTAATGTGTTCCACCTCTTTCACTCTCGCTCCCCACATGGACTGTAACCAACATGCAACAAAAGCATTTTCTTGTAGAAATCACGGCCTACTCAAACGCGATTGGTCAATACTACTTGGACTAAAACGGAATCTAAAACCAGAATGCTTCCCCTTTACCATATCCCTTCATTCAAAAACAAAAAAAAAAAAGTCGGGGCAGTTGAGTGTTTTTGCTGTTATTTGAAGGTCCATGACACCCTGCCTCCTAAAGTCTTGGTTCACACTCCTCACTGAACTGCAGCAATCACAGCAAACTCATTAAATCCACACAGCGCATTTGAAAATGGCATCTGCTAATATGCTGGGTATCAGCTACCAATCTATTGGAATCTGCTGAAGTTGTGCATTTAGATTTGTAGTTATTATTCACATGACTGAATAAAAGATGCTGCAGTCAGGTAGAAACTATACATCACCCTTCTAATACATACATGCTATTATTACATATTAATTGCTGTTCATTTTTCAAGTCTATTGTTTTCATGTATTAGTTCTTTTTTCTTTTCTTTTTTTTGAAGCTATATATTCTAGTGTGTTACCTGATGTTTTCAATTTACTACTACTGAAAACATCAGGTAACACACTAGAATATATAGCTTCAATTTAACCACTTTTAACCTTTTTTTTTTTACTTTTAATTTAACCACTGGAGATGCTGTCAGTCACCTATTCCACCCTCTTCTGTTCATTTTGTGGTCGCATGTAAATGGCCATGGTTAAGGAAAAGCATTCCTACTGGCTTAAAGGTAGAATGAGTGGGATTTGTTAGTTGTGCGGTTTTCAGTCTCTTCTTTAAAAATGGTGTCGTTCATTAATTAATTTAACCCACTGACACATGTAATACTCATTTTAAACTCACCTTATTCAGCATTGTTTTGCTACAACCTTTTATCTATTGGGACGAAACTCTAAGATACTAACAGACACTGACAATCTTATTGTGTACTTTAATGATAATGAGCAAGGTTAATAATCATGTTACTGCCATAAGGTGGTTTCAAGAGGCCTACTGCGATTATGACAAAGCCATATGTTGCCATATGGCTTGTTTCTATATCCCTGTAGGTTGTTTCATTTGGCCATTTCTGGTTGTAAAACTTTCCTGACCTGGAGGAACAGTGTTTCTATTCCAAGGCCCTCTTAGCTTGCTGAGGTCCTTATGTCATCATGAAGATTTAGTCAATCTCTCTTTCCCACACTCAACAAGAGCCTCCGAGATACTTTAATGCCCCCACTTGGGGCAGTGTCTCATTTCCTGCTTGAATGGGTCAAGCGAACTTGCAGAAGACAGACATGTTTCAGATTCGGAAGTGCTGACCCTCATATCAGCTGCATCACACATGGCAGTAAACTGCTCTAATGTACCTTGGAGATCACTATTCGATGAAGCTAAAAGTACAACACTGTGTCAACAGCACAGCTTCAAGCTGAAATCAAGGCTTTTTCTCCATCAATAAATAATTATGTTGTCCATTTGAACCATGGACTCAGGTTACATAATACATAACTGGCATCTACAGTGCATCCGGAAAGTATTCACACCCCTTCACTTTCCCCACATTTTGTTATGTTACAGCCTTATTCCAAAATGGATTAAATTCCTTTTTTTTCTCATCAATCTGCACACAATACCCCATAATGACAAAGTGAAAAAGGTTTTGTAGAAATTTTTGCAAATTTATTAAAGATAAAAAAATTAAATATTACATGAACATAAGTATTCACACCCTTTGCTATGACACTCAAAATTGAGCTCCGGTTCATCCTGTTTTCACTGATCATCCTTGAGATGTTTCTACATCTTGATTGGAGTCCACCCGTAGTAAATTCAATTGATTGGACATGATTTGGAAAGGCACACATCTGTCTATATAAGGTCCCACTGTTGACAGTGCATGTCAGAGCAGAAACCAAGCCATGATGTCAAAGGAATTGTCTGTGGACCTCCGAGACAGGATTGTATCGAGGCACAGATCTGGGGTAGGGTACAAAAAAATTCTACAGCTTTGAAGGTCCCGAAGAGCACAGTGGTCTCCATCATTCGTAAATGGAAGAAGTTTGGATCCACCAGGACTCTTCCTAGAGCTGGCCGCCCAGCCAAACTGAGCAATCGGGGGAGAAGGGCCTTGGTCAGGGAGATGACCAAGAACCCGATGGTCACTCTGACAGAGCTCCAGCTTTCCTCTGTGGAGATGGGAGAACCTTCCAGAAGGACAACCATCTCTGCAGCACTCCACCAATCAGGCCTTTATGGTAGAGCGGCCAGACGGAAGCCTCTGCTCAGTAAAAGGCACATGAAAGCCTGCTTGGAAGTTTGCCAGAAAGCACCCAAACGACTCTCGGACCATGAGAAACAAGATTCTCTGGTCTGATGAAACTAAGATTGAACTCTTTGGCCTGAATGCCAAACGTCACGTCTGGAGGAAACCACGCACCTCTCATCACCTTGCTAATACCATCCCTACAGTGAAGCATGGTGGTGGCAGCATCATGCTGTGGGGATGTTTTTCCGCGGCAGGAACTGGGAGACTAGTCAGGATCGAGGGAAAGATGAATGGAGCAAAGTACAGAGAGATCCTTGATGAAAATCTGCTCCAGAGTGCTCAGGACCTCAGACTGGGGTGAAGGTTTACCTTTCAACACGACAATGACCCTAAGCACACAGCCAAGACAACGAAGGAGTGGCTTCGGGACAAGTCTGTGAATGTCCTTGAGTGGCCCAGCCAGAGCCCAGACTTGAACCCATTGAACATCTCTGGAAAGACCTGAAAATAGCTGTGCAGCAACGCTCCCCATCTAACCTTACAGAGCTCGAGAGGATCTGCAGAGAAGAATGGGAGAAATACCCCAAATATAGGTGTGCCAAGCTTGTAGCTTCATACCCAAGAAGACTTGAGGCTGTAACCGCTGCCAAGGGTGCCTCAACCAAGTACTGAGTAAAGGGTGTGAATACTTATGTACATGCAATATTTCAGTTTTTTATTTTTAATAAATTTGCAAAAATTTCTACAAAACCGTTTTCACTTTGTCATTATGGGGAATTGTGTGTAGATTGATGAGAAAAAAAAAAGGAATTTAATCCATTTTGGAATAAGGCTGTAACATAACAAAATGTGGGGAAAGTGAAGGGGTGTGAATACTTTCCGGATGCACTGTATACCATGGCTAGAGCCACTCTCCATATACCACTGTTGAATTTTTTGACTGGGTAGGATGAATACTTGTGAGTCGTAAATATGTTTCAACTCAAGCATGAAAAAGGATTGAAACGTGGTGATAATATGGTGATGTTTTTGTTGGATACAAAATCTGCCAATTCTACAAGCAGTATTACAGGATTACAGTTTTACCAAATAGTTTGATGTAGTATGTAATACTACACGTTAGCTTTGGTTCCGAGGATGGGAGCATGTATGTTCCCTCAGTCATGTTCCCTCAACCCTATTTCAATTAACTTACCTAGACTTAACCTAACCTACCTTAACCTGACTTAACCTCAAACTCTACCCAACCTTAACCTTAACCCAGCATTTACCTTAACCTAACCTTAACCGATAGCTAACCTATTCGATAGCTGATCCACAGGGGTGAGGGAACATAGGGCTGACACCCTGAGGATGCTATTTTTACAAGGCTGGGAACTGTTTACTACTGAGCTGACAGCACACAAGCATCAGTGGTTGCTATATCTTGTTTGTACTTCTCACTGTCAGAGAGAGGAACATATTGGGGAAATAATGGATTTCAGCTTTAAACCAAACAAATGGACTGCATACTTTTCAAAGAGGCTTCATCCTGTAATGACACCATGTTTGATAAGAATAAAAAAAGATGTACACAGAAATGTTGTTGAATGAAAACAAGAATTATTCACAAAACTATTTGTGGCTTCTTCCTAGTTGAGCTACTGATAATAAAGTGACTTCAGTTTCGCAGCAAGTAAAATCCTACATTGTTTTCACCATACGTGGGCCATGATTACATCATAAATCTCCCGGTCTACAATATATAAATCCTTTCATTAAATTACACTATATGGGTAATTTAATGATTACTCCATGTGTAATCATAAATAAAGGTCGGAATTGTTGTACTTGATGACTTTAAAATACCTTTCAACAAGTCTTATGCATCAGCAAAAGGCTTTGTTTCTCTCATTGACTCACTTCATCTGGATTTACTTCAGGACACACTATTTCTCAATAGCAATTCAGATTATTCCTGCATTCAGGTCAAAGCCCCATTTTGACCTGAATGCAGGAACCAAAACACAACATGTCATCATCGGTAACACTGTGAGGTGATGTAGTTTGCAATACAGGAAACTTGGGAGTGGATTTTACAGCACTACAACCTATACAGATTTGCTATAGACCTGACTCCATCAAAAGCTCCACTGTCTATCAGCATGGAACTCCTGAACACACAGTCTCTCTCCAACAAATCCCTCCTGCTTCATGACCATATTTTTGACAAAAGTCCTGACATTATGTGCCTACCTGGCACCAGCCTAAGGTTTACTCAAGCCTAAATGAGGCATGTTCACGTGGCTACAGGTACACAGAAAAAGCCTGCATAAATAGATATGGTGGTGGCTTAGCAAGTACTCACCAAGCTGAGCTAAAACTGTCCTTCCTACCACTTCCCAATCTTTTTTCTTTTGAGTGTCTTGCCGTAAAATGCATACCCCCTACTCCATGACCATTCTTCTTGTCTATCCCCCCAAGCCTAATCAACCCCGCACAATCTGATCTTCTCATCTCACTCTGCTCCACCTCAGCCAATGATGACGCACAACTTCCTTCAGCTAAACAGCAGCAAAACTGAGGCCCTTCTAATTGGCACCCCTCACCAGGTTAAACTTCCTCCCACAACCCCCCTTGCTAGCTGGCCAAACCATCTCCCTTTCCTCCTCACTTACCAACCTCAGCAAAAAGTTTGACCCCTCGCTAACCTTTAACACTCTCACTAAACATCTCTGCAAGATCTCATTCTACCACTTTAAAAAGCAAAACTCCATCCTACCCTCACCCTTGCTGATGCAGAGAAGCTCATCCATGCATTTTTCACAGCAACACACTCTTCATCAGGATTCTTGGCAGGAACTTCCAGAGGTTCCAGAACACCCAGAACAGTGCTGCCAGGATCCTGATAAGAGTGTGGAAAACCCTCCACACCATCCCCATCATGGCTTCCCTGCACTGGCTACCCATCTCCCACAGAATCAACTTCAAAACCATGCTATTAACCTTCAAATGCATCCACGGCAGCACAACACCATACCTCAAAGAACTGCTCACTACCCACAATCCCTCCTGCAATCTCCGATCTGGCAGCAGCTTGCTCCATCACACACCCAGGGTGAAGCGCCACTCAACGAGAGACCGGGTGTTTTGATCTGCTACCCCCCCCCACCCCCCATCTCTGGAATACCCTCCTGGACCACCCAAGGGCTCCCCAGACTCTGGCTTCCTTTAAAATAGGCCTTAAGACACTTTTATTAAGACAAGCATTTAATTTAACTGAGTAGTATTTTTTTGTCTGTTTTTATGGTTTTAATGCATTGTCAAGCACTTTGAGATTGTCTCTGATGACTTAATAATTGATTTTTTTAATAATTTGAATTTTTAATAATTTAATTTTAATTGATTGAATTAATAATAATGTTTATTATTATTATTATTAAGACAGGGGAATTGTAGTTGTTTGAGTACTAGGCTCTAGCAAGTGATAACTCAGTACATTTTGTAAGTTGTACTACTGTTTCCGGTGTGTCAGTTGTACTACTGTTTCCGGTGTGTCCTTGAGCAATGTCAGTCATTCTCCTGTGGGTTCTCCAGTTCCTTAATGGAAATATCTAAAATGTTTGCTAGCTTCAGACCAGAAAAAAACACTGAAACAGTTCTAAGTAGCGAGCGTGCACACACACACACACACACACAAAATCCGATTGCCATTCAGCCCTGAGCAGCCATGAACTCACAACTGTGATCCCTCATTTAATCTAATTTACTACATAATCAACACCAATATATTTGCCATGTACCTTGGTAAACAATGTGATTAATTTTTCCAGGTCAACAAACATGTTAGGGTACTAAACAGGACAACAAAATCTTGTTTTAGAAATATTTCCAGAACTAGAAGAGTGGACTCAGTAGGGTGCAAATCCCCACCAGGCATTATCTCCCATTCTCTGGTGCTTGGACTTGGTGACAAACCAGCTGAGGAGTTAGCACTCACTTGCAGTATAAAACTGGGTTTTCAAAGGTTTTGCATCACCGCAACCATGAGAGGTCCTTGATCATAATCATAATGGTCCACAAAAATTATTAGGCTAACAGGCCCAGTAGTAGTATGTGAGATTAGCAGCGGACAGATACACACGTGCACACAGACAGAAAAACCAGCATTCTCCCTGCCATTATAAAACTTTTGCACAGGGCTCAAGTCAATCGAATGGGTAATATGGAAAAAAAAGTTTTTAATATGCAGCGCTCAAGCTAAAAAAAAAATATCTAATATAAATGTTTTGCCTATCAGTCTGTGGATGCGCTGCCTTCAGGGGGAACCCTCACACAAATGCGACCAAGTCTAACATGAAAAGGTTTGCTATGCGACCATTTTGGTCTAATCCTAACACTGTCTTTATTTTCATAATATAACAAAGCTGGGTAAACCATTTACACTCCCGCATGCGCAAACCACATCTACGGCTGATTCAGATCAGGCAGCGACAAGAATGTGCAACACTTTTCATTTTGTTGTAACATAGAGGCGGTTGTTTCCTTTATAACTTTCGAATTTTTTAGATTATCAAAATCCTTTTAATAACTTCTGATCGTATCAGTGTCCGATCTGAGTCTACCATAGATGTGTTGCGCATGCACATGCATCCGCACAGATGACAGAGAGCAGCGTGGGTCAGCGAGCTAGAGAGTGAACGAATAGAGAGGGAGCGGCGGTAGTGAGAACAAAGGTTTTTCAAAGGTTTTGAATCATCACAACCACAAGAGGTTCTTGATCATGCAGTTTTTGTTTGTGTTTTTGCATTTTCCACCTTTATTTGATAGCGATAGTAGAGACAGGAAAGGCAGGGGAGAGAGAGGGGATGACATGCAACAAAGGACCCTGGCCAGATTTGAACCCAGGCCACTGCGGTAAGGACTCAGCCTTATGTGGTACATGCTTTACCAGGTGAGCCACCGGGGCACCCCTACAAAAACATTTTAATACTGATAGGTCCAGTAATAATGTAGTTGCAGACACACACACACACACGCACGCGCACACACACACATGACCAAAGAAATAGATTCAAGCATTTGAATTGATTACGGTAAGACACTATTACCATCTGTGCCAAATATCCATGCATGGGAATCTAACATCATCCATTTCAAATCTAAGCAGCCAGAGTACCCTTGAGAACCGAAAAAATCACCACGTTACTCAGATCTCAAACGCCTATCTGTGAAAACATGCAATGTCACAATTACAATGCCCTACTTTGAAATGATAGAACATTAACTTGCCTTGCTCCACTAAATGTTCTCGATAAACCTACGTCAACTGTATGTTCACATGATTGTGGACTCATTAGCACTATTTAGGGAAAAACAAACAAAAAACAAAAACAAAAGAAAATCATCTCGTTTCCCCTGCAGAGAAGTCTGCTTTCAGTATCAGTTAATCACAGCGTCTCAGGATGTTAAATATTGGTCTATGCTACTGTAAAATCTACATCATATTTAAGGCTCATTCCCCTTTCTTTTCTTTTTCTTTCCTGTGTTGGGTTCTGCTTTCGAACCCCATATCACAGACAAGTGTGACACACCTACACAAGAGGGCTTTCCCAGTGTTGAGTCTGCATCCAGTGTAGCCTAATAGCATAAAGGTTATGCTGTTACATGCTAAGCCATATGCTTGAAACACTCTGGTAATCAGAAAAACAAAATGGAATCAATTTCAACATATTTTTTATGAACTTTTACTTATTGAGTGGAAACAAAAATGAATAACTTGTGCATGTCAAAATTATTAGAACATGAACAAGATAAAACAAAAAACAAGCACAAAATAAGCGAAATTATTACGATAAAGCAAAAACCAGTAATAACAAGAGAACAGCCTGGTTTTATGGAATCTGCTTTTAAATATACATATGTGGTGTCCTCACTCAAATTACTCCTTCAAATCACACCCAATGTCCAGGCTCAAATTTATGTTTATGTAGTTCTCATTTAACAAATGGTTTTACTTCATGCTGTTTCCACAGGCTTATCCTTGTTGAATCCAACTTGACACATCTATTGTTCCTTGCAGTGATCAGCATACAATATGTCAATGTGTCGAAGTAGCATGGATATGTTCACTTACAGCTACGGCTGCACAAAAAAATAAAATAAAATAACAAATAAAAATCGATACAGCTCAGTATTGTAATATTTATTTTCACAATACTTTATCGATTTTCCAGCTCCTCATATCGATGTATTAAAAAGAATTCGTGTTTTAAACAGATTTCCATTCAGTGTGCTCAATGACACAAAAATACCCCAATATGCACTTTATTTTGTGATGTTATGTCATCTACATTGCAGTTGAGTTCAGTGTGTCCTGTGGTACAACAAGAATACTTAATATGAACATTATTTTCATCTGATGTTAGGCATCTACATTTCAGTTCAGTGTGTTCAGTGAAACAGTGTGCACTGTGCAATGCAAATACTGTTTTAATAAATTGGAATGGAAATCCTGAATCAAATAGTGTTGATTGAATTTGTCCACTGACTTATCAAAATATGTGATGTAAATATTAGACTACCAGGTGGTACACAGCAAGTTGTATTTTTAGCTATATTTTCAAATTTTCAGTAAATTATGTAAGAGTATTGCAATTTATCACAATATTATCGTATTGCAATGCATTATGATACAATTGCATCGTGACCCATGTATTGTGATATGTATCGTATCATGAGGTCCTTGCCAATACCCAGCCCTATTTACACCATGCCATGCAATGGCTATTTTTGGTTTTACAGAATGAGCCAGGGCTCATGTCTCTGAGATTATGTGAAACGAGCATCTGTGTGACTGTTTGGAGCAAGAGGTGCTACCCTATGCTATCTCCCATCTCACTCCACTTTATCAAAGTCTTTATTATATTCATCAATTTTTTGTTATTTAAGGAGATGGGTAATCATGTGTGAAATTAATTTTGATAGTTTTGATGTTCAAAATCTATGTGTGTAAATCCTGCAGCAGCCGTCCAATTGTTGCGTATTGCACTGGAGGATGAGAGGGATGCCCATTCACACTTCTTGGAATGGTGTCCATGCAGTTTATTGCTGGTGTTTTTCCATTTTTTTCTTTTTTACTGAAAGAGGTTCTTAGAATCTTCTGTATTAACTTCCCAAGTCAATTTTTAGGAATTCTAAAAATACAGGCCACTCAAATAATGAGTTCATGAGTTAGACTATGCATGTATTTTCACATTAACATAACCTAAAATCCCCGCAGTCATTGCTGCCCCATCTTCAGCTTTAAGTACTTTTTCTGGGTTAAAAAACAGCCCAACCCTTTTAGTTTGAGCTGTTCAACCTCTCCAAAATATGGGCTTGCATATCAAAATATATAACATAAAATATAGGTGGCACAGTGGCGCAGTGGTTAGCGTGGTCACCTCATAGCAAGAAGGTCCTGGGTTCAAACCCCGGGGTTGTCCAACCTTGGGGGTCGTCCAACCTTGGGGGTTGTCCTAAAAGTATGTCAAGAGTGTGTTAGAGGTGAAGAGGGTGTCACAGAGAGTGATGAGTATGAAGCTGGAAATCGAAGGTGTACTGATGAATGTTATCAGCACATATGCCCCGCAAGTTTAGTGTGAGATGGAGGGGAAAGAAGAATTCTGGAGTATGTTGGATGAAGTGGTGGAAAGTGGACCCATGGGGGAGAGAGTGGCGATTGCAGCGGACTTCAATGGGCATGTTGGTGATGGGTGATGAGGGGGTGATGGGTAGGTATGGTGTCAATGAGGGAAATATGGAAGGAAAGATGGTGGTGGATTTTGCAAAAAGGATGGAAATGGCTGTGGTGAATACATACATATTTCAAGATGAGGGAGGAACACAGGGTGAAGTGTAAGAGTGTAGGAAAGTGCACACAGGTGGACTATATTTTATGTGGGAGGTGTGATCTGAAAGGGATTGGAGACTGCAAGGTGGTGACAGGGGAGAACATAGCTAGGTAGCATCGGATGGAGGTATGTAGGATGACTTTGGAGACCAAGAAGAGGAACAGAGTGAAGGCAGAGGTGGGGATTAAATGGTGGAAGTTGAAAAAGGAAGAATGTTGTGTGGGGTTCATGGAGGAATTAAAACAGGCACTGGGTGGTAGTGAAGAGTTATCAGATGGCTGGGCAACCACTGCAGATATAGTGAGGGAGACAGCTAGGAAGGTATTTGGTGTGTCATCAGCACAGAGGAAGGAATACAAGGAGACTTGGTGGTAGAACAAGGAAGTACAGCAAGAGGAGAAGGTTGGCAAAGAAGAAGTAGGATAGTCAGAGAGATGAAGAAAGTAGACAGGAGTACAAGGAGATGCAGCATAAAGTGAAGAGAGAGGTGGCAAAGGCAAATGAAAAGGCATATGGTGAGTTGTATGAGAGATTAGACACTAGGGAAGGAGAAAAGGACTTGTACCGATTGGCTACACAGAGAGAACAAGCTGGGAAGGATGTGCAGCAGTTAAGGGCGATCAAGGATAGAGATGGAAATGTGCTGACAAGTAAGAAGTGTGTTGAGAAGGTGGAAGGAGTACTTTGAGGGGCTGATGAATGAAGAAAATGAGAGAGAAGGTTGGATGATGTGGGAATAGTGAATCAGGAAGTGTGATAGATTAGCAAGGAGGAAGTGAGGGCAGCTATGAAGAGGTTGAAGAGTGGAAAGGCAGTTGGTCCAGATAACATACTGTGGAGGCATTTAGATATTTAGGAGAGATGGTAGTGGAGTTTTTAACTAGATTTTTTAACGTAATCTTAGAAAGTGAGAGAATGCCTGAGGAGTGGAGAAGTATACTGGTACCGATTTTCAAGAATAAGGGCGATGTGCAGAACTGTAGCAACTACAGAAGTATAAAGTTGACGAGCCACAGCGTGAAGATATGGGAAAGAGTAATAAAAGCTAAGTTAAAAGAAGAGGTGACAATCAGCAAGGAGCAGTACGGTTTCATGCCACGAAAGAGCACTACAGATGCAATGTTTGTTTTGAGAATGTTGATGGAGAAGTATACAGAAGGCCAGAAGACGTTACATTGCGTCTTTGTAGATTTAGAGAAAGCATATGACAGGGTGCCGAGAAAGGAGGTGTGGTATTGTCTGAGGAAGTCGGGAGTTGCAGAGAAGTATGTAGGAGTGGTGCAGGATATGTATGAAGGAAGTGTGACAATGGTGAGGTGTGCGGTTGGAAAGACAGATGGGTTCAAGGTGGAGGTGGGATTACATCAAGGATCGGCTCTGAGCCCTTTCTTGTTTGCAATGGTGATGGACAGGTTGACGGACAAGATCAGGTGGGAGTCTCCGTGAATGATGATGTTTGCGGATGACATTGTGATCTGTAGTGAAAGTAGGGTGCAGGTTGAGGAGAGCCTGGACAGGTGGAGGTATGCACTGGAGAGAAGAGGAATGGAAGTCAGTAGGAGCAAGACAGAATACATATGTGTGAATGAGAGGGAGGACAGTGGAACGGTGAGGATGCAAGGAGTAGAGGTGACGAAGGCATATGAGTTTAAATACATGGGGTCAACTGTCCAAAGTAACGGGGAGTGCAGAAGAGAGGTGAAGGAGAGAGTGCAGGCAGGGTGGAGTGGGTGGAGAGGAGTGTCAGGAGTGATTTGCAAAGGAAGGGTACCAGCAAGAGTTAAAGGGAAGGTTTACAAAAATGGTTTTTAACCAGCTATGTTGTATGATTTGGAGACAGTGGCACTGACGAAAAGACAGGAGGCGGAGCTGGAGGTGGCAGAGTTGAAGATGCTAAGATTTTCATTGGGAGTGACGAGGGAGGACCGGATTAGGAACAAATATATTAGAGGGACAGCTCAGGTTGGACGGTTTGGAGACAAAGCAAGAGAGGCAAGATTGAGATGGCTTGGACATGTGTGGAGGAGAGATGCTGGGTATATTGGGAGAAGGATGCTGAATATGGAGCTGCCAGGGAAGAGGAAAAGAGGAAGGCAAAAGAGGATGTTTATGGATGTGGTGAGGGAAGACATGCAGATGGCTGGTATGACAGAGGAAGATGCAGAAGACAGGAAGAAATGGAAACGGATGATCCGCTGTGGTGACCCTTAACGGGAGCAGCCACAAGTAGTAATAATAGTAGTAGTAGTAGTAGTGAGGAGTTTCACCAGGGGGACGTAACACGTGGGAGGATCACGCTATTACCCCCAGTTCCCCCTCCCCTCAAACAGGTGCTCCAACCAACCAGATGAGGTGCTAGTTCAGCGACCAGGACACGAAGAGATGGAAACGGATGATCCACAATGGCGACCCCCTAACAGGAGCAGCCGAAAGTAATAGTAGTCATAGTAATAGTAGTAGTAGTATTGGAGAAGAAGCAGGAAAACACTATTTAACCATTCACACTTTTCCTTTATCTTCATTCTTAGAGGTGCAATTCGATTATTTTCTACCCTGAACAAAGAAACTTGCTATTTTCACAATATATGGATGAGGGCATGGTATGGCCTGCTGCCCATTCAAGGTTTCAATACAAGAGTTGGCAAGTGTAGACTTTTATCACCCCTATTCACCTCAGTTTCTGATTACATGGTCATTAAAACAGACCCACAGGGGCAGCTGAGTTATTTGGATTTTTTTAAAGCTAAAATAGGATGTAAACACCCTTTCGGAGGCAATTTACTTATTAAAGGAGTAAAAAGTACACAACACAAAATGAGTTATTTTTTGAAATAACAAGTCCAATATTAATCTTATTAATAATAAATAACTGTACAATTTGGTAAACCATGAATTTTCCATAAAATTCCAGTAATTACTTTAATTTGCCTGTCTCTGTTGTGCACCATAATCATATACGTCACTCTTAAAAACAATTGTTCCTTAGGGTAATGATGCACTTTCATCTATAGGTCATCATCCCTCTCTGCTAACAGCGCTCTGTGTAGATGGAGTCTCATCCATGATTTCCTGTCATTTTGCCAGTAACATCACATTACGAGGAAGGATAAGAGGGAGAAAATGACAGGAAGCCAATCCACTAAAGACATCAGTGAAGAGATGCTGAGCTTGTGGCAAAGCTGTCTATTACAATGCTCTGTGAGAAGCTGATGAATCCCAGCAGGACTCAAGTCAATCTGTAAATCATTTCCTCAAAACACTCATTATAAGCACTGAAAGACAATCATTGATAATGACTTTACACCAACTTGCAGCCATAAAGCTTCCATGCTGACACCACAACACAATTTACAGTGATGTGCAATATGGAAAAAAGACTGTAAAACCTAATGCAGCGAGAGGCTGGTGTGAGCTTCAGTAAGTTTTAAAAGCTTTGCAAACTGATCGTATCAAATCTTACCAAGTTATAAAACTATATTACAAAGAGATACTCATTGAATAAATTACATCAAATTAAATGAAAGAGAGTTACACCAAAATCGATGAAGAAAAACTACAGTGATACTCAGGAGAACCACATCAGTAGTACTTGAGGGCACAACATGAACAATATTAACATGTCTTACAATATCTTAGTGTTCTTTCCATAATTAAGTCTGATCATATGTGTTCATCCTCCCATTACATTCTCTTTTGATATTTAAATGATAGCAAAAGCTAGTGGCCCTGGTGGGAAAAATAAACTAATTCTATTACAACACAGATATTCATTAAGTAAGAAATGAGGAAATGTCTATTAATGAGGTAATCGCTGCTGATATACAACAATATGTTTTCAAGTATTCAAAATGTCACGTAAAAAACGTTTTACAAAAGACAATTTTCCAAAAATGTGTCAAATATTTCATTTTAGGCTGTAAAAATCCATAATGGTACAATTTATTATTCAGTCATAGGCTTACATGTTTTCAAGTCTATCTTAATGCAATGCTTACATGTCTATACATCCACGTAAAGAGTTGTTGGTGTCTGTAATTATTCCTCATGTCCATACTGGCTCTAAATAGATCCCTTCCTAACCAATAGTGGATCTTAATCCTGGCAGTCATTTGTAGCTTTGTCATCAGTGTTATGTCCTGACAATAAACCTACATGTGACTAGAAGGACAAGGAATTGTGTTCTAAAAAGACCAACTTGGAAGATATCCAGTTGACTAGTGTAACTCAGACTGCTGAAGCCTCATATTCAGCTGAACTTAAGAAGTCAATTTCACACAGAACGAGGTATGCATTTAGTCCTCCAACTCTTAAGTTTAGTTGTGTTATAAAGGGATCTCTTCACAGCCAGTATGAACAGGAGGAATGATTATACACATTGTAATATTGTTTATATTTCATATTCTTTATTTTATTATGTTTTCTTTACATTATATTTTCATATTTTCGTTTTAAGCACACACCTTAATCTCTTGGAAAGGATCCTCGGACACGAGAGATGCCAACGATGACGATGATTTTTATATTGATATGTGTCACTTATTTTACAGTGGCTTGCAAAAGTATTCATACCCCTTGAACTTTTCCACATTTTGTCACGTTTCGACCACAAACATAAATATATTTTATTGGAATTTTATGTGAAAGACCAACACAAAGTGGCACACAATTGTGAAGTACAAAGAAAATTATACATGATTTAAAAAAAAATTACAAATAAAAAACTAAAACGTGCAGTGTGCAAAAGTATTCAGCCCCCCTGAGTCAATACTTTGTGGAACCACCTTTTGCTGCAATTACAGCTGCAAGTCTTTTGGGGTATGTCTCTACCAGCTTTGCACATCTAGAGACTGAAATTTTTGCCCATTCTTCTTTGCAAAACAGCTCAAGCTCAGTCAGATTAGATGGAGAGTGTTTGTGAATAGCAGTTTTCAGATCTTGCCACAGATTCTCAATTGGATTTAGGTCTGGACTTTGACTGGGCCATTCTAACACATGAATGTTTTGTTTTAAACCATTCCATTGTAGCCCTGGCTTTATGTTTAGGGTTGTTGTCCTGCTGGAAGGTGAACCTCCACCCCAGTCTCAAGTCTTTTGCAGACTCCAACAGGTTTTCTTCCAAGATTGCCCTGTATTTGGCTCCATCCATCTTCCCATCAACTCTGACCATCTTCCCTGTCTCTGCTGAAGAGAAGCACCCCCAGAGCATGATGCTGCCACCACCATGTTTGACAGTGGGAATGGTGTGTTCAGAGTGATGTGCAGTGTTAGTTTTTCACCACACATAGCGTTTTGCATTTAGGCCAAAAAGTTCAATTTTGGTCTCATCTGACCAGAGCACCTTCTTCCACATGTTTGCTGTGTCCCCCACATGGCTCCCGGCAAACTACAAACGGGACTTCTTATGGTTTTCTTTTAACAATGGCTTTCTTCTTGCCACTCTTCCATAAAGGCCAGATTTGTGCAGTGCATGACCAATAGTTGTCCTGTGGACAGATTCCCCCACCTGAGCTGTGGATCTCTGCAGTTCGTCCAGAGTCACCATGGGCCTCTTGGCTGCATCTCTGATCAGTGCTCTCCTTGTTCGGCCTATAAGTTTAGGTGGACGGCCGTGTCTTGGTAGGTTTGCAGTTGTGCCATACTCTTTCCACTTCCGGATGATGGATTGAACAGTGCTCCGTGAGATGTTCAAAGCTTGGGAAATCTTTTTATAGCCTAACCCTGCTTTAAACTTCTCCACAACTTTATCCCTGACCTGTCTGGTGTGTTCCTTGGACTTCATGACGGTGTTTGGTCCCCAATATTCTCTTAACAAACCTCTGAGGCCGTCACAGAACAGCTGTATTTGTACTGAGATTAGATTACACACAGGTTGACTCTATTTAGTCATTAGGTCAACATTCGATCATTCAGCAATCATCAGGCAACTTCTGAAGGCAATTGGTTGCACTCAGAGAAAAGGGGGCTGAATACTTTTGCACACCGCACTTTTCAGTTTTTTATTTGTAAAAAATTTTTTATATCATGCATAATTTTCTTTGTAATTCACAATTGTGTGCCACTTTGTGTTGGTCTTTCACATAAAATTCCAATAAAATATATTTATGTTTGTGGTCGTAACGTGACAAAATGTGGAAAAGTTCAAGGGGTATGAATACTTTTGCAAGCCACTGTATATTGTATTTTGAGCTTGTGCGGCACTTCGGTTCAACTGTGGTTGTTTTAAATGTGCTATATAAATAAACTTGACACCAAAAATATTAACATGGAAATATGGCTCATAAGTCTTTTATTAGGATTGGTTAAGATTTCTTCAAGGCTATTCTTTAAGTGAGGTTCAGGTTACACACATTTTTAAAATGTGCTTAAAAATCAGGCCTCATCATGCACATAAAGACTAATTTAACTGATCATCTGCTCCCAAATTTGGAACTAAAATTAAAAGTTTATAAAATGACTGGGCATCATAGACTCCCCTACTCATCTCTCTTTCGATTTCTGTCAGTTTAGTTGATTTGATAGTCTTTTTTTTTTGTTGCTTTTTTTTTAGCTCTTCTAAACTAAGAAAGCTTCTGCAATAAGTCCAGATCCTCACAAATATAAAAGGGGTTTGAAATGATCAGGGTGACCTTGATTATGTCTTGAAGCAGTTAAAAAAAAGAGAACCCTTATCTGTAAACTGATCACTTCAGATATTCTGAGCTAAACACTGGTAACAAGAGAAGACAGACTAAAACTCCCCCCTCATTATATGGAAGGACAAATTGAGGTTAATAATCTTCATAATCTTTTACTCTTAGTTTTTTTTTTTCATCATTAGCCTTTTTATAAGCTTGGTAATTTGCACAATTACACTCACATACACTTGAACATGTATTCTCTTTTCAGGATGAGTTGGAAGCAACCCAGGAGGGAGCAGTGGTTCTGGTGGCAGTGGTCAATGAAGAGGGGGTGCCTGCTGGAGTTCCATTTGAAACTCACATGTCAATTGTCTTTGAGGGTCAGGTTGTAATGTCTCAGAGATCTTGGATAAATTCACTGGTGATTTTGTTTGCACTGATCTACGCTCTCCATTTAAGCTAGCCTCAGCAGCTAAGTGGCTTCTTTGAGTTCATCCAGGTTGTCCTCTTGGGAAATTTGACTTTGCATTTCAGAATTATTTTATTGTAGTGTGAAGTTATAAGTGGTAAAAAATGAATTGGGCTTAAACCTGTTTGAGGATTAGGTTCTGTGGTCTGTCATCGGTGTCCAAAATATTTACTATTAGCTGGTGAGTAAAATATCATAACAGATCATAGACATATTTGGGTTCTTGTTGAATACACATTATTTTATGTCAATTTGATTGACTTAGATCAGAGACTACAAATACAGATGACAATTTGAGAGTGAAGTCTACTGAACTTTCAAGTTTCAACTTTGAAGTGGTGTTTTTTTCTGAAAAATTCATTAATAGGTTAAAGAAATTCAAAAGCAAGCAGAGAGGAGTAAACGACCTTTTGAGAGCTGTGAACATTGAAATGTTTTACATTGAAATGTTATGGATTCAGTTCTGGGTGTTCAGCATTCCCCTAGATAAAGTGTTTGAGTTGTGTCACACGTGTCTTTATATTGTTTTAATCCAACTTAAAACATTTAGGAAATCAGTTTTCCCGAATGAAATTAGTAGCAACAACAAAGGCTCAAGTTGTCACAACTAGAATGTAATAATTTTCTTTAGTGGAAGAAAACGGAGTAAATGAAACGTAAGTGGTAACACTTGTGCAAAGACAATCCATTTAAGTCAGTCTTACTTAATTCAGATAAATTCCATTAACACATTTTTAATAAATTTGAAGAAATGCTACATATGAATGTAAAATGCTTTAAAGTTCAATGAACTGAATACAATTGGTACTCTTAACTTTATTTACCCAAGTTACCATAACAACAGATACCTGAGTTACTTGTATGCAAATGAAAGAATTTTTCATGCTTAAATTGTTTGAGTGAATAAACTTGAATGGTTTAAGGCAAACAGTTTGAGTTGGACTTACTCATCGGGTTTCACAAAGGCAAACATACCCACTAAATGAAAATAAAATCGAATCGGTCATAGCAAAAAAAACAGATTTGATATGTCAGCATCCCCGTGGCCCTAATTTTTACTTCTGAAAGCTTGACTGCACAAAAATAAGTGATTTGTTGTTGTTTGATTTAAAATAAGAGTGATCTGTGGCATCTGGGTAGTGTAGTGGTCTATTCCATTGCCTAACAACATGGGGATTGCTGGTTTGAATCCCCATGTTACCCTTGGGCTTGGTCGGGCGTCCCTACAGACACAATTGGCTGTGTCTGCGGGTGGGAGGCCTGATACAAGTATGTGTCCTGGTCACTGCACTAGCGCCTCCTCTGGTCGGTCAGGGCACCTGCTCGGGGGGTAAGGGGAATTGGGGGAAATAGCGTAATCTTCCCATGTGCTACGTCCCCCTGGCAAAACTCCTCACTGTCAGGTGAAAAAAAGCGGCTAGCGATTCCACATGTATCAGAGGAGGTATGTGGTAGTCTGCAGCCCTCCCCGGATCAGCAGAGGGGGTGGAGCAGCGACCAGAATGGCTCGGAAGAGTGGGGTAATTGGTCAGGTACAATTAGGAAGAAAAAGGGAGGGGAAATACCCCCCAAAAAAGTGATTTTTTTCAGGCTCTTATTTTTTTCCAGCTCTTATAACAACAAATTGCAAGTTCAATTTGAGACTTAGAAGGGTTTTCAAAACATAACATCATGTTTCAAAGCCTAAAGCTTTAAAACATAATGATTAAAATTTAGCTACTTTTGTCCTCATGATATTGACTCCATTTACATTTCAGTCACCTTAGGATAAGAGGTATCCGATAGAGACAGCAAGACATCATTGCTGCTTATCCTCCTGTAGTTTAGACCAAAGCAGGCAGTAGGGTAGCCCACTCTCACCAATACAATTTCTTACTGTGTGAGTTATTGTAGCATGCATAATGAATACATTAATAGTAGAAATAAATGAGGAAGCAACCACTCTGATTAGAAGAACTTGAATAAATTACTTTTAAAAATCACTTCAATGGTTGTTAACCAGCATTCCAAAATGTTCAAATGGATGATTAATATAACATTATTTCTTCACAGTTCCACTGCTCTACATGTGACGATATTGTAGTGCAGTCCTAAACTCAGCTGAGATGAGAGTACAGTTAAGTTTAGGGTGGATAATGACACAGCACAATGTGAACACAAACATATTGTTGGTCTTGTTTTTTCTACAGAGGAATCCAGTTATTCACACCAGTGTTATAAATATGGGAGAATGTGCCCGATGATTCCCTTGATGTAGCGATGCCTTAAATGTCAAGGCTTCACAGATGGCAGACAAGCTCACAGACATCTAGTGACCACAGATGACCCTTCTGTCTCTGATTACAAAGCCCTTAAAATCTGAAGAGGTCCCTTTTCTAAGTTAGATCTAAAACAGCAAATTTCAAAATTGCCCTGTTAGTGATGTTACACAGCCATTTGTTGAGAGGGATATGTATGTTCATCTAAGGGGCCATGTGAGACAGAGAGAAATGGTGCCGTGTCCATTGAAGGTTTGCAAGTTTAAAACAAATGTTTGTGCCACAAACACTGGTCAGCCAAAACATTAAAACCACTGAAAGGTAAGTGAATAACATTATCTCTTTACAATGGCACCTGTCAAGGGGTGGGATATATTAGGCAGCAAGTGAACAGTCAGTCAGGACCCTGGAAGCAGAAAAAATGGGCAAACATAAGGATCTGAGCGACTTTGACAGGGCCAAACTGTGATGGCTAGATGACTGGGCCAGAGCATCTCCAAAACAGCAGGTCTTGTGGGGTGTTCCAGGTATGCAGTGGTCAGTACCTACCAAAAGTGGTCCAAGGAAGGACTACCAGTGAACCAGCAACAGCGTCATGGGCGCCCAAGGCTCATTGATGTGCATGGGGAGCGAAGGCTAGCCCATCTGGTCTGATCCCACAGAAGAGCTACTGTAGCTCAAATTGCTGGAAAAAAATAATGCCGGGTATGACCGACAGGTGTTAGAACACAGTGTATCGCAGCTTGCTGCATATGGAGCAGACTGGTCAAAGTGCCCATGATGACTCCTGTCCACCGCCGAAAGTGTCTACAATGGGCTCGTGAGTGTCAGAACTGGACCACGGAGCACATTTCCTTTTACATGTGTGGACTGTCGGCTGCATCTGCGTTGTTTACCTGGGGAAGAGATGGTACCAGAATGCACTATGGGAAGAAGGCAAGCCGGCAGAGGCAGTGTGATGCTCTGGGCAATGTTCTGCTGGGAAACCTTGGGTCCTGGTATTCAAAAGTGGATGATACTTTGACACATGCCACCTACCCACACACATTTTTGCAGACCAGGTATACACCTTCATGTCAATGGTATTCCCTGATGGCGGTGGCTTCTTTCAGCAGCATAATGCATCCTGCCACACTGCAAAAGTTGTTCAGGAATGATTTGAGAAATATGACACAGAGTTCAAGGTGTTGAACTGGCCTCCAAATTCCCCAGATCTCAATCCAATCGAGCATCTGTTGGATGTGCTGGACTGGCAAGTCTGATCCATGGAAGCTCCACCTTGCAACTTACAGGACTTAAAGGATCTGTAGCTAACATCTTGGTGCCAGATACCAGAGGACATCTTCAGAGGTCTTGTGGAGTCCATGCCTCGACAGGTCAGAGATGTTTTGGTGGCATAAGGGGACCTACACAGTATAATCCAGGGGATTTTAATGTTTTGGCTGATCAGTGTATAATTTATAGAAATGCAGAGAACATCAAAATGTATCAGGCTATGATGTAGCAGTTGTGGTGCAAAATGTCGAATGTTTCCCAGGATAGTGACATCGAAGATGATCCAGTAGAGCTTTCAGATGAAAATGTAAGTGCTCCAGTAGCAGGCAGCAGTACTAAAGAATTGGCAGAGGAGTTACAGTACAATTTGGCTGTTTTCTGGCTGTTGGTCTTTGTTTTTTGCTTTTTGTTTTCCACAGTGGAATCCTCTGTTATTAACATCAGTGTTATAAATATGGAAGAATGTACCCGATGATTCCCTTGATGTAGCAATGCCTTAAATGTCAAGGCTTCACAGATGGCAGAGAAGCTTGCAGACTTCTAGTGACCAAAGATGACCCCACTGTATCAGATTAAAAAGGCCTTAAAATCTGGAGTGCTCCCTTTTCCAAGTTAGATCTAAAACGGCAAATTTCAAAATGTCAGTGCTGTAGCACAGAGATGATAGGGGAGCACTGGCACTACAAAATGTGCTTTCAGTATGTACCATGGCCTTTTGCTGAGCCCTTCTGCAAGCAGAATAAATCTCAGTGGCCCTCCTCAAATACAGCTTCAATTAGTTGTGCAAAGCATTTTCTATGGTCATCTGTGCAAAAGCTAATGTTAATGTTGGCAGCTCTCAAAGTTACAATCCATCAGACTCCCATGCAAGTCAAATTTGTTTGTGATCCATTTCCCCACTCTTTGTTTTGGCAACACAGTTGTCTACATACAAGTATATATTATATATATATGTGTGTGTGTGTGTGTGTGTGTGTGTGTGTGTGTGTGTGTGTGTGTGTGTGTATGTATGTACATATATGTCTATATGTATGTATGTATATGTATATATACTATATGTATGTACATATATATATATGTGTGTGTGTGTGTGTGTGTATATATATACACTACCGTTCAAAAGTTTGGGATCACCCAAACAATTTTGTGTTTTCCATGAAAAGTCACACTTATTCACCACCATATGTTGTGAAATGAATAGAAAATAGAGTCAAGACATTGACAAGGTTAGAAATAATGATTTGTATTTGAAATAAGATTTTTTTTACATCAAACTTTGCTTTCGTCAAAGAATCCTCCATTTGCAGCAATTACAGCATTGCAGACCTTTGGCCTTCTAGCTGTTAATTTGTTGAGGTAATCTGGAGAAATTGCACCCCACGCTTCCAGAAGCAGCTCCCACAAGTTGGATTGGTTGTATGGGCACTTCTTTGAGCAGATTGAGTTTCTGGAGCATCACATTTGTGGGGTCAATTAAACGCTCAAAATGGCCAGAAAAAGAGAACTTTCATCTGAAACTCGACAGTCTATTCTTGTTCTTAGAAATGAAGGCTATTCCATGCGAGAAATTGCTAAGAAATTGAAGATTTCCTACACCGGTGTGTACTACTCCCTTCAGAGGACAGCACAAACAGGCTCTAACCAGAGCAGAAAAAGAAGTGGGAGGCCACGTTGCACAACTGAGCAAGAAGATAAGTACATTAGAGTCTCTAGTTTGAGAAACAGACGCCTCACAGGTCCCCAACTGGCATCTTCATTAAATAGTACCTGTTAGAGCCTGTTTGTGCTGTCCTCTGAAGGGAGTAGTACACACCGGTGTAGGAAATCTTCAATTTCTTAGCAATTTCTCGCATGGAATAGCCTTCATTTCTAAGAACAAGAATAGACTGTCGAGTTTCAGATGAAAGTTCTCTTTTTCTGGCCATTTTGAGCGTTTAATTGACCCCACAAATGTGATGCTCCAGAAACTCAATCTGCTCAAAGAAGTGCCCATCCAACCAATCCAACTTGTGGGAGCTGCTTCTGGAAGCGTGGGGTGCAATTTCTCCAGATTACCTCAACAAATTAACAGCTAGAATGCCAAAGGTCTGCAATGCTGTAATTGCTGCAAATGGAGGATTCTTTGACGAAAGCAAAGTTTGATGTAAAAAAAATCTTATTTCAAATACAAATCATTATTTCTAACCTTGTCAATGTCTTGACTCTATTTTCTATTCATTTCACAACATATGGTGGTGAATAAGTGTGACTTTTCATGGAAAACACAAAATTGTTTGGGTGATCCCAAACTTTTGAACGGTAGTATATATATATATATATATATATATATATATATATATATATATATATATATATATATATATATATATACACACACACAGTGCATCCGGAAAGTATTCACACCCCTTCACTTTCCCCACATTTTGTTATGTTACAGCCTTATTCCAAAATGGATTAAATTTCTTTTTTTCTCATCAATTTACACACAATAACCCATAATGACAAAGTGAAAAAGGTTTTGTAGAAATTTTTGCAAATGTATTAAAAATAAAAAACTGAAATATTGCATGTACATACGTAAGTATTCACACCCTTTACTATGACACTCAAAATTTAGCTCAGGTTCATCCTGTTTCCACTGATCATCCTTGAGATGTTTCTACATCTTCACTGGAGTCCACCCGTAGTAAATTCAATTTATTGGACATGATTTGGAAAGGCACACACCTGTCTATATAAGGTCCCACTGTTGACAGTGCATGTCAGAGCAGAAACCAAGCCATGAAGTCAAAGGAATTGTCTGTGGACCTCCGAGACAGGATTATATCGAGGCACAGATCTGGGGAAAGGTACAAAAAAATTTCTACAGCTTTGAAGGTCCCGAAGAGCACAGTGGTCTCCATCATTCTTAAATGGAAGAATTTGGATCCACCAGGACTCTTCCTAGAGTTGGCCGCCCAGCCAAACTAAGCAAACGGGGGAGAAGGGCCTTGGTCAGGGAGGTGACCAAGAACCCGATGGTCACTCTGACAGAACTCAAGCGTTCCTCTGTGGAGATGGGAGAACCTTCCAGAAGGACAACCATCTCTGCAGCACTCCACCAATCAGGCCTGTATGGTAGAGTGGCCAGACGGAAGCCTCTGCTCGGTAAAAGGCACAAGACAGCCCGCTTGGAGTTTGCCAGAAAGCACCCAAACGACTCTCGGACCATGAGAAACAAGATTCTCTGGTCTGATGAAACCAAGATTGAACTCTTTGGCCTGAATGCCAAACGTCACGTCTGGAGGAAACCACGCACCTCTCATCACCTTGCTAATACCATCCCTACAGTGAAGCATGGTGGTGGCAGCATCATGCTGTGGGGATGTTCTTCAGTGGCAGGAACTGGGAGACTAGTCAGGATCGAGGGAAAGATGAATGGAGCAAAGTACAGAGAGATCCTTGATGAAAACCTGCTCCAGAGCGCTCAGGACCTCAGACTGGGGCGAAGGTTTACCTTTCAACACGACAACGACCCTAAGCACACAGCCAAGACAACGAAGGAGTGGCTTCGGGACAAGTCTGTGAATGTCCTTGAGTGGCCCAGCCAGACCCCATTTTTGAAACCCATTGAACATCTCTGGAAAGACCTGAAAATAGCTGTGCAGCAACGCTACCCATCTAACCTTACAGAGCTCGAGAGGATCTGCAGAGAAGAATGGGAGAAATACCCCAAATATAGGTGTGCCAAGCTTGTAGCTTCATACCCAAGAAGACTTGAGGCTGTAATCGCTGCCAAGGGTGCCTCAACCAAGTACTGAGTAAAGGGTGTGAATACTTATGTACAGGCAATATTTCAGTTTTTTATTTTTAATAAATTTGCAAAAATTTCTACAAAACCTTTTTTGCTTTGTCATTATGGGGTATTGTATGTAGATTGATGAGAAAAAAAAGGAATTTAATCCATTTTGGAATAAGGCTGTAATATAACAAAATGTTAGGAAAGTGAAGGGGTGTGAATACTTTCCGGATGCACTGTGTATATATATATATATATATATATATATGTGTGTGTGTGTGTGTGTGTGTGTGTGTGTGTGTGTGTGTGTGTGTATGTATGTATATATATATATATGTGTGTGTGTGTGTGTGTGTGTATGTATGTGTATATATATGTATGTATATGTATATATGTACTGTCTCATAAAGAATTTGCTTGACTCACTGGATTATTTTGCTATTTATTTGTTGAGCACTTTCCCTACCATTCAGTGTTTCTTTTAACAAAGTTATATATATATATATGCGTGTGTGTGTGTGTGTGTGTGTGTGTGTGTGTATATATATATATATATATAGACAAGTACAGAAATCCTCACTACTTCCCTATTGTAGTAATTAGTACTCCAACAAGGATTCTGTCCATGCATTTTTGTCAGTCTATTCCTAACAATGTTACTGTTGGAGGGTAAAGGCATCTCTAATTGGTCATTACAAAGTCAAAGTACAGACCCCTTTATGGGTAATTTTAGTCATTTAAACAGCACGGTATTGCTAACATGCACAGCAATAACCCGATATTGTGAAATCCACCAGATTGATTTCTGAAGTCTCTCTCCATTTGCCCATGAATATTCCCTAGAGTTAAGCATATAAGAACAAGGTCCTTATTTAGCATTCACATAAAATAACCCATGTTTTCTCAGCAAAGCTAATGGTGACCCTTTTTTCTTAAGTCCTTGCATTACACCTGGCTTTTCGATTGTCACACCCTTTTGCTTTAGGTTTCCATCATGTTTTACAATCATACTGGTGGAATGGTTTAAATGGAATGGTTTAAATGTCAATTAAGTATGTGGATTACAACTACAGGATTATTCAAATTTGCAATTTGTACATGTGATATTTAAAATGCAAAGGGCTTTAATTTCTTAAATGATATCTCCCCTTGAAAGACTTTCAGTAAAAGATTTTTACTCAATAAAGGTGTGCATCAGGACAACTAACTGGATTCTGTTTTCAGACTCTAGTAAAAGTGGGGTTAACGTAAACCAAAAGTTTATTTTATTCAGCATTTTACAATCTTATGAAAGTAGTATATGAATTAACAGCTTTTATAGGTTTTACCTGTCTCAAAAGCTTCATATCTATGAATAACCAAACCCATCATCATCCAAACCGAACAAGAATACACTTAACAATCAGATGTATAAAGGGATATAAAGTTATAATGGGAAAAATCAATGTTCAATATATTCAAATTATCAAAACCATTTTGAGCCCCCATCTCCCTCCTCCCATATCATCTCACTGACTCAACTTCCACCCTGTCAAAGAGCTGTTCTTGGTTTAGCCAACTTCATGGGATTGACTGCAACTACTGCTTGACCAAGTGCTAAATTTCATCTGATAAAATACTAGGACAGATTACAGACAGGGAGTGTTAGAAATCTCAACTCTGTAGCTTTCACTACTCCCACTATAGGTGAAATTGAAAGAGAAGTGAACCTTCTAAAGTGTCGTTAGCCTTAAGTTGGTAACATAATGTTTGGCCAGTACATGCAGAAAAAGGCATAATAAAAGCACATCCCTTTCAAGGAGATGGTTGAGTCCTGTTTCGCCTCAAAATCTGTAATCTTTAGCTCTTTCACTGGTGCATATTAATTGCTTCTAAGGGAAATATTGCATGGTGTGATTGTGAATGCTACATTTAAAAATGTGTATTACTGCAGCTACTTGTGGCTATACAACTATAATTAGTGTGTCTCAGGCTGAACATGAAGTTAATAGCCACACAAGGCCATCCTAAATCTCGCCAGCTCAGATTTTTCACTGCACAATACTAGCCTGGAGAGGATCCATTGAGAATCTTTTGTGCCTGGCAGCTGGAAGGCAGACCAATCAGTGAACTCTGGGGGAGGGTTTAGATGCTGATGACCAATGTGAAGCGCTGTATGTGAAAAACAACAACAATGCAAGCTGTGCTCATTGGTTATCATTATCTGAACCCTCTCCCATAATTCTCTTTGTCCCTTAGTCTATGGTGAGGGAACACTGGCCCAGAGGGAACAAGTGTTTTCCAGGAGGACCAGAGCCAGGGCAGCTTGGTGGAATAATGAGGCTTTTCATTGTTCTCTCATCTTTATCTTGCATATTATGAACTGATTTTACATTTGCAGGTAAAAATTAGAATTTTGGTGTGGGGATGAGGTTTTCCTTCATTGTGTTCATATATTTAGTTGCAATAGTAACTTAATAACTTCACTCAGCTTTATGCAGCTTTATAAACTGTGCGGCTGTACTGCCGTCAATGAACTGCTGTAAGATATACAAATTAATTATACTGACAATTTTTAAATGATAAGATTATTCCTTACACATTATCTGTGGTTTATATATAAATTTATTTGGATTCAAATCCATCCATCCATCCATCCATTGTCTTAACCGCTTATCCTGCTCTCAGGGTCACAGGGATACTGGAGCCCATTCCAGCAGTCACTGGGCGGCAGGCGGGGAGACACCCCAGACAGGCCGCCATAATATACATCAGATAAATAGGAATGTATTGTAGAAGCTGGATGAATTATGCATTTACATTAGGTATTGTTGTTGTTAAGAAATTAGAAGACTCCCTGACAAGTTGTTGACTGATCGGACACCAGTACTCAAAGGGAGTGTCGAACAGAGGGAGAGAACAATGTGTGCTTTTTAGGTACAGTAAGGGAGAGAATTAAGTAGAAAATGTGAGACATGCATTGTCCTTATGCTGATTTAGAATATATATACACACACACATATAACACGGACCAAGGAGTCTAACGCGTGCTAGTCAGAGGGCTTGGCGAAACCCCATGGCACAATGAAAGTGAGGGCCGGCACACGCCGGCTGAAGTGGGATCTCGGCTCCTTGGGCCACTGGGCGCACCACCGGCCCGTCTTGCTCGCACTGTCGGGGAGGTGGTGTATGAGCGTATGCGATAGGCCCCGAAAGATGGTGAATTGGCGGTGCAGTGGTTAGCGCGATGGATCACAGCAAAGAAGGTCCTGGGTTCGAGCCCCGGGGTAGTCTAAACTTGGGGGTCGCCCCGAGTCATCCTTTGTGTGGCGTTTGCATGTTCTCCCTGTGTCTGCGTGGGTTTCCTCCGGATGCTCCGGTTCCTCCCACAGTCCAAAGACACATAGGTCAGGCGATTCAGCCATACTAAATTGTCCCTAGGTGTGAATGTGTGTTTGTGTGTGTCGGCCCTGTGATGGCCTGGCGGCCTATCCAGGGTGTCTCACCCCCTGCTGCCCAGTGACTGCTGGGATAGGCTCCAGCATCCCGCGACCCTGAGAGCAGGATAAACAGTTTGAATAATGGATACAAATATATATTTATATATATAAAACCCAGCCATTGAAGATGCACAAGCCAGTGCATTCTTAGTGCTGTTCTGGGGTGTGTGTGTGTGTGTCATATATATATATACACTACCGTTCAAAAGTTTGGGATCACCCAAACAATTTCGTGTTTTCCATGAAAAGTCACACTTATTCACCACCATATGTTGTGAAATGAATAGAAAATAGAGTCAAGACATTGACAAGGTTAGAAATAATGATTTTTATTTGAAATAAGATTTTTTTTACATCAAACTTTGCTTTCGTTAAAGAATCCTCCATTTGCAGCAATTACAGCATTGCAGACCTTTGGCATTCTAGCTGTTAATTTGTTGAGGTAATCTGGAGAAATTGCACCCCACGCTTCCAGAAGCAGCTCCCACAAGTTGGATTGGTTGGATGGGCACTTCTTTGAGCAGATTGAGTTTCTGGAGCATCACATTTGTGGGGTCAATTAAACGCTCAAAATGGCCAGAAAAAGAGAACTTTCATCTGAAACTCGACAGTCTATTCTTGTTCTTAGAAATGAAGGCTATTCCATGCGAGAAATTGCTAAGAAATTGAAGATTTCCTACACCGGTGTGTACTACTCCCTTCAGAGGACAGCACAAACAGGCTCTAACAGGTACTATTTAATGAAGATGCCAGTTGGGGACCTGTGAGGCGTCTGTTTCTCAAACTAGAGACTCTAATGTACTTATCTTCTTGCTCAGTTGTGCAACGCGGCCTCCCACTTCTTTTTCTACTCTGGTTAGAGCCTGTTTGTGCTGTCCTCTGAAGGGAGTAGTACACACCGGTGTAGGAAATCTTCAATTTCTTAGCAATTTCTCGCATGGAATAGCCTTCATTTCTAAGAACAAGAATAGACTGTCGAGTTTCAGATGAAAGTTCTCTTTTTCTGGCCATTTTGAGCGTTTAATTGACCCCACAAATGTGATGCTCCAGAAACTCAATCTGCTCAAAGAAGTGCCCATCCAACCAATCCAACTTGTGGGAGCTGCTTCTGGAAGCGTGGGGTGCAATTTCTCCAGATTACCTCAACAAATTAACAGCTAGAATGCCAAAGGTCTGCAATGCTGTAATTGCTGCAAATGGAGGATTCTTTGACGAAAGCAAAGTTTGATGTAAAAAAAATCTTATTTCAAATACAAATCATTATTTCTAACCTTGTCAATGTCTTGACTCTATTTTCTATTCATTTCACAACATATGGTGGTGAATAAGTGTGACTTTTCATGGAAAACACAAAATTGTTTGGGTGATCCCAAACTTTTGAACGGTAGTGTAAATATTATCAATATTAAATGTTAAAGTATGATTTGCTCCAAACACAATCTAAGGCTTTCACAATACATAGAGTACCCAAAAGTTAAGTAGCCCACAAAGATGCCCTATGGGTAAGCTTACATTAAGTTACTGTGTGTGTGTGTTGGGGGTGGGGGGGTATATGTGTGTGCGTGTGTGTTTGTAAGGGTGTGCATGTGCACCGGTCTGCCTGCAAAGAAGGCCAAGTGCTCATGCTAGAAAATCTTTGTCTTCAAAGTTAATAGTCAGGTAGTTAGGTTTCCACCATTCCAGATTTTCTCAAAATAAAACTAACATTACTGTTGTTAATATGACTAATAGTAAGTGCTCATCAGGGGCATTTTGTATATACTTACTGGAAAATAAATATTTAAACAAAGCTTTTTTATTCCATGACATATATGCACAGGGGAAGGGCTTGACAACATGCAGCAAAAAATAAAAAATACAAATAAAAATAAAAGGGCATTATTAACGAAAATCATTGGAGGCAAATTACTACACAGTATACCACACACCGTGAAAAAGTTGTGCTTAGTTACTCCAAATGTGTCTGCAGTTGAACTCCCTGTATCTTTATAACCATTTGTTTTTATATGCTTAAAACAAAATAATCCTAAATGCAATGGTGACTGTGGATGTTTGACTTACTCCAAACAATTTGCTGATAACACTAGGTGTTTAGCGTATTTGGCACTTGTGGCCAGCTTCTAAGACGCAAGGGAAGTGCATGATCTGGTAGGAACAAGCTGGGAATCTATCCAAGATGAAGCAGTCCTATAGTGGTATCTGTTTGGAAGTCAGCATAGACTTAAATAACTACAGCAGACAATCCTTGAATATAAGAGGAACTACATGACAAACAGCTTAATCACCAGCTGTTCTCATGATAACACATGCCGGTTCAAATCCCCGTGTTACCTCCGGCTTGGTCAGGCATCTCTACAGACACAATTGGCCATGTCTGCGGGTGGGAAGCTGGATGTGAGTATGTGTCCTGGTCGCTTCACTAGTGCCTCCTTTGTTCAGTCGGGGCACCTGTTCGGGGGTGGGGGAGGGGACTGGTGATAATACTGTGATCCTCCCATGTGCTGCGTTCCCCTGGCTAAACTCCTCACTGTCAGGTGAAAAGAGACGGCTGGCGTTTCCACATATATATCGGAGGAAGCATGTGGTAGTCTGTAGCCCAGAGGCAGAGGGGGTGGAACAGCGACCAGGGACGGCCCGGAAGAGTGGCGTAATTTGCCAGGGATGATTGGGGAGAAAAGACGGTTTTACAAGATGGTTATGAGACCAGCTATGTTATATGGTTTGGAGACAGTGGCACTGACTAAAAGACAGGAGGCGGAGTTGGAGGTGGCAGAGTTGAAGACGCCAAGATTTTCATTGGGAGTGACGAAGACGGACAGGATTAGGAATGATTATATTAGAGGGACCGCTCAGGTTGGACAGTTTGGAGACAAAGCAAGAGAGGCAAGATTGAGATGCCTTGGACATGTGTGGAGGAGAGATGCTGGGTATATTGGGAGAAGAATGCTGAATACGGAGCTGCCAGGAAAGAGGAAAAGAGGAAGGCCAAAGAGGAAGTTTATGGATGTGGTGTGGGAGGACATGCAGGTGGTTGGTGTGACAGAGGAAGATGCAGAGGACAGGAAGAAATGGAAACGGATGATCCGCTGTGGCGACCCCTAATGGGAGCAGCCAAAAGTAGTAGTCGTAGTAGTAGTAGATGATTGGGGAGAAAGAAGTGGGAAAAAATCCCAAAAAAGAAAAAAAAATATTCATCCTAACTTTCACTGAACTTTGTTTCAATAGTAACAGCTCTTCACTCCGGAAACAGAACTATGTGATCTATCACAATGTCCAACCATGGCTGGATAACCTCATGGAAACCTGCCATATTATTTGTAGCAGCTGTGAAGGAAAATTGGCCAGAAGCATTAAGAGTTATCATTTACTCATTGTGTAGTTGATTCTCTGTTCCTGTTGGTCAAATCTGCTTTAAAGAAGGGTCTTGTGAATTTCCCAGAGAGGAGTAAGGATTTTCCGTGATGGGAGATGGTTATCTTCTCTCCCATCTTCCCTGCTTACCTCACAGTGCCTTGTAATTCTATATACTCCCCCTAACTGGCGATGACTAGGTGTTTAAACACCGATGGTGTGAGGTATAGAAAAATGTATGACTTTAGTTGACCAAAAGGTCAGGCCTTTCTTTGTCCAAGGAAAAGGGAATGTAAGGGAGACAACTCTTTTGTTCGGTGAAAAAGAATGAAGTAAGTTCACCCACTGCTTTGTATTCTGCTACTGCATGCAATACAACTTCTCTTTTATCGTCAGCCACCAGTGCTTTGTGTAATTATTTCTGAGTCTGAGTATTTGCAGGCAATTTCCACAACACAGTTTTTTGCATTATACAATAGCACAGTGATATGTGGGATATGTGAAATGAGAGACAAGACAGGGAGAGCGGGGATGGCATACACCTAAGGGGATGTACTACTCCACCGCTGAAGCGGATCACTGAACGTACACTTTTAAAAGAGTACAGTAATTCATAATTGGTGACGTTTTACTCTATGGGAGTCAGTCAGTGCTTTTTGTGTTGTCATATCTCCGTTCTATTTGCAATATTTATCATGATACTTTAATTTCACAGGGATTAGTTTCTTCTCCCTGCCCAACGGCATTTGGCCTCTAGCTGTAAGATTCTGCATCAGTTATTTGAGTCAGTACTTACCCTTTGCCCCTGAGTTAGCCCATTAGAAGGTCCAACAACTCCTTCTTCACAAAGGCACCGAGGCATCTTTTGCAATCAGATTACAAATGTGTTTATCCCTTGCCCAATCTCATCACTCAATTTTACTGAAATGAAAACATGATAACACAACTACTGACACCAAAGGCCTGCCATTCAACTGTGAACCCCTGACTGTATCAGAAGAGCAGTGAATGCTTTGTAAGGAGTTCATCCAAACCTGTTGCAGCATGACAGAAAGTATCTCACTGGGAACTCTTCTGACTGCTGTAATGAGCAGCATATTGAGGTGTGGTAACTGTCATCTCAATGTGATACTTATACCACTCATTATGTAAATTCATAAAGTGGCACATGTAGGCTCTATGGAGTTCATTTGTTTAAACAAAAAGACAAAGACATTGCAGTGTTTGTTGTGTATGTCACTAACCTATTTCATTTAGACCTTTAAAATGTTCTGTGCCCATTTGCATCACACAACATGATACCATCTTTTCGTTTGACTGGCCTGGCGGCTTGTCCAGGGTGTCTCCCTGCCTGCCGCCCAATGACTGCTGGAATAGGCTCCAGCATCCCCGCGACCCTGAGAGCAGGATAAGCGGTTCCGATAATAGATGGATGGCTGGATGTTTCGTTTTAAAGCTTTGTGACTGCTTTATTGTGAAGCACTTTTTCTCAAGCTTGCTTTGTGCTTAAAGCGCTACACTTAGACTATTGACTCAACATTCATAAAAGCTGCCTGTAATGCAACAGTAGAGAAATACAGGGATGGGAGAAAATATGATTAATGCCACGAGCCAGATTTAAACCCACAACGTTGAGAATTGCTACAATTATTGGCATCTCACCTTAACAGACACAAACACGGCAAAAACCATGTCCATGTTTCTTCACAAGTCATATGTAATATTGCTAACATGCTTTTATTGTGTAAAAGCACAATAAAATTCATGGTTACCTATATTGTCTCACTTTGTATCAAGACCCTTGTCAATATAATTGAAAATTAAAGACAATGTGAAATGAAAACACCTTTTTTTTTTATCTTATCAGCTCCTTCCTCTGTCATATTATGCACCCATTCAACAACTTATGGCAAAAAAACAAAAAACAAATTACTTATTTCACATCAAATTCTAATAATCTTTACTCCATGTAAAACAGCCACGTTTTTGTGATTGTGTCACCAAGACCAAGCAAGTGAGCAACATTCAAACCAATAATATCATAAAATGCTTTGCACCATCCGATCAAATCCTGAAGGATCAAATCACATCAATCCTTACATCTTTTCCCATCTTTCTATCTTGTTTTACTTGGAAATATGTCACAGTACACAAGTAAGACATGCTGCGAATGCCGTTTCATGTTTTCTTTAAAATTGCCCTTAACACAGTATGACAATCTGATACAGGCAATCCACTTGTTCGAATTTGGATTGCAGATTGTGGCTTTAACATTGTCATGGATTGCTAAGGGACTAGCCTGTGATTCAGGACCTAATAATTTTTTTTCCAAATTGGGATGGCCAGGGGAACTTTGATATCGATATCAATATCCTTGTATCACCTCGCATTACTCTATCACCTCACTGAAAAAGCAAACCCCTCTACCTTGGTGACATAAATACATGAACGTTAAACTTACATGAACAGCCTACAAAGCTTAGACTGCAGATTAGCAAGGTTTAGCATACAAGTTAGTGTAATGTCGTGTGTTGTAAACCAGGCTTGATTTCACTTTGAGGACTCACCTCTTGCTGCAAATCCTTGATGATTTTCGTCTTTTTCTCCATCTCCATCTTGAGATATTTGATCTGAATAAAAAAAGAAGGTACGTTAGCCTGACAACTAGGGTTGCCACCCTCTATGTGGAGAAATAAGGGATGCCCCCGCTGCAAGTCCTAGTACAGCTTCTCCTCCCTGGTGACTTTTGGGGAATCCGGTACACCAATATACACTGTTTGAAGTGATTTATTGCAAGACAAAATAACAAAAGCACTTAGAAATTACAAGTGTAACAAAAATATTTGTATATACTTTGCATTTGTAATACTGATTGGTTTGACACAAACAAGACTGAAACATCACAAAGAAAACATTGTGTCCATCCCAAACAAACGGAAACCATCAGTAACTGCAAGCGACTGAGCATGAGATTTTTAACTGTACAAGGCAACCACTGAGTTAGGCCTAATGGCAACGACGACGGCATGACGCTGACGTGCAATCTCACACAGCACGCAGAGCTTGTCAGTCTGTAGCTCACCACTGAAATTAAACTTGTCCACTCTGCTTGTATAACTGGTTTAATTTTACTTGATGTTATTTTATTCTCTGCACTTGGAAGACCTAGTGTATAAATGAAACGACGTGTTCGAAAATACGGGACAAATAGCGTCCCTTATTGATTCAATACCAGACACTATTTTATTTGCCAATACAGGACGATCCCAAATTATAAGGGACAGTTGCAACCCTACTGATAATTCTCTCAACCTGCTTTCACCACTAGAATTGGTGTCAGGTCCCCATTCATGAGTAACACTAACCAATATACAGTAGCTGATGTTGGGATGTTTATATCAGAATGATTTATAGACCATAATCCCTCTTCTATAAACAAATATTATAATTTATACAGGGGAATAAGCTCAAAGAAAAACAAAAATAAAATTTTGCTTCCATATTTTTTGATGTGTTTTTTCAGATGGCTTGGACTCATGCCTACAGGATTTGGACAACACAGATAATGTCAAATATTGTCATTATCTACTGTAAAAAATATTAGTTTGGCATAACAACTCCTCCAGAAATGTTCCAGGACATCAGAATGGACCACATATAATACATGATGAGGTATTTATTCCTGTACTGAGCAACTGCCTATTTTCCACTGCCTGTCTGATTAAATAGTCCATATGCTTACAGTGTCAGAGAGATATCTTTGTTTTTCACAATCCTTTCATCATAAGCATGACATGTATCTGCGGTGCAGCCCTCCTTTGTGGCTTGTGCTATGCAGCCAGTCAGGGGCTCTAATACCCACTGCAAATGGAAAACTATTGCTATGGGCTATATCTCAAAGACTGAGCGGGGCCAAGATTTCTTGTGATATTTCTTTCTTTTCTTTCCGTTTCCATTCTGAATACTTGTCCTTGAGAGAGGTCATCAAGATAATCCCAAGGACAAAGGAAAAGATTCATGGTGCTTGTGACCTCAAAGCAGGTAAGCACCCTGGGGGACTGTAAACCAGATCTCCAAGCAGAGCATGATAACATCAAGGTTCATGTTTGAGCCTTTCAGTCATTGCTGTTGCCCACGAGAATGCTAAGAAAACATCCTGGAGCAATGTTAAGATTGTAAATTGAGGCAAGATGGTGAGAAAAAAAAGTAATATAAAATAAAAAGAAAAAAATATCTGTACAATAACGCTGAGATGTAATATATCAATGCATGCAATAACCCCAGTTGTGATTGTGATGCACTTTTGAGTTACAATTATAAACTATGTAGTGTAAAGACAGTTATTAAGTATATGAAGAAATGCAAGTTAAATATACCAAGAGCTGAGATTGGAACAATTGGGTGCCCAAAAACCATGGAACGCATCATCTGGCTTTCTAGTAACAGCCCGTGAAGCATCAGCAAATATGAACACCCAACTAATACTAAATGAAATTTCCCCATAGGCGCGACTGTGGTTGTGTTTCGTACATAATCTCAAATGACTAAAAATCAACAACACATCCTTTAAAGCTTAAGCAAAATGAGGATTATTTCTTCCCTCCCAAAATAATATTCACACATGTTACATCTGCCCCTTTGGCTCCTGATAACTGATAAAACACAAGTTAAAAACAAAAATATCCAGATTTTCATTTAAAAGTGTATTCACATGTTTCATGTGTGTGCTGTGTGACATGCTCCCGACATGCTCCCTTTCCTTAGGGGTTATAAAACCTATTCATGAGGCTATTAAGGTCAAATTAAGAGGCTAGGAACCTACTGTACAATGAAGATTTGACAAAGTTCTTATGAGAATGGCAAAAAATATGTCACAAGCAATGTCCCTGTTCTATTTTTTCTGTGAGTGCATTAATGATATGAATGTTGATTTTAATGTCACATTGGCATTACATGTCAAGGCTGTGCAGAAAAGAGCCTGACTATTACAGGATATGTTTTCTGATTAGCATATATTGAACATCTCAAAAGCATTCCACGGCTGGCTATTTGTGCAACTAATTAGGCTTCCTGCTGATCTGCCGATAATGAGTTTGGTGGCTGAACAAGAGGCTATCTCTCAGAGTTGTCTGGGGACACAAACATGGCACAAAAGAGTAAGGTTGCAGAATGCACATAAACACTGTTCCTCCAGAGATACAAAGGCTCCCTGCAAACCCCTATGTTAGATATAATACATTCAGATCAGTGAGTGTTTATGCTATTAAATTTTAGATTGTATCTCAAATAAAATGAACCCAGCAATGGGGAAAAAGGCTGATAGATTTAATTTTCCTTTGCAGGAGCAGAGGCTTATATAGAAGTCTGACCACCAAACATTTACATTTAAAGCTGAAATATGTGACTTTTCTGTCTTAATAAATTGTTATTTTATCAATTTAGACCATGGAGCCAGGTTTCATAATATTAATTGGCATCCTTACCATGGCTGGAGACTCTCTGCAGTCTCCATATACCACTGTAGAAATCTTTTGCTCGGATCACACCAACTGATGCAACGACAAACACGGAGGTGTTGGAAACAACCGAAGCGAGATGCCAACGAAACATGATGCTAATGTGGCAATGCTTCTGCTGGACAATCAATCAATATTACTAAATAACAGTGTTACAATAAATTTTGATCTAGTCTGTAATACATTAGACTGCCTGTGTCTAATGTATTACTCCCTGCAAGGGTGTGGACTATTTACTGGTGAGCTGACGGCACATGAGCAACAGTGGTACGGTACCCTTGCTACCCCTTGTTTGTAGGCTGAGAAAATCAGCTTCTGGTTTATTTATTTCTGCCCCCTACATCAAACTATATTGGAACTTTATTCTACTGTAATATTGATTGTTCAGCAGAATCTCCAAATCATCATTACACTTCAAATGGATAAAACAGAAAAATTGTGGATTGCAGCTTTAATTTTCACAATGCCACATATTTTACTGTTGTCTACTTTAAAGCAAACTAGTTTTGAAGTTAATAAATATGATACTGCTTATAAGGCTTGCCAGAGACCCGGTTGTGAAAACACCTAAGTGCATGAAATTTAATTAGAAGCAGACGAAAGTCCACTGGGTACAAAAGAAATTCCCTGCATGTGGGATGAGTGATAATGAGCTGCATACACAATTGAGCAGTACGTCTTGTTTTAAGCCCACTTTTCTGGGGAGAAACGCACTCTGCCTATAGAGCACTTGCATGAAAGATATTTCTAAGTACATGTTTTATCCATAGGTTCTCAGAAATATTTCATACCGTTAGCCACAATGCCTTTGTCAAGCCTAGTTTTAGGAGTTTTACGAGATGAATTGCTTCTATGGATCTACAAAGCATCCTTCCATCTCAAAAGCTAATTTAATTTAATTTAGCTCTCTCCCTCTCTCTCTCTCCCTCGCTCTCTCTGAAAGGTTTAATTTCTCTCTCTCTCTGAAAGGTTTAATTATGTGAGAAGGCAATGAGCTTGAAGACTTGACTTGTGGGTAATGAGCAGGGATCACTGAGGACCCTGTGTGACAGGTAATGGGGCTGGGGACTGGGTGTTGATGGTCATGTCAGCACCGTCTTACCGTGGCCTGCTGCTTTTCCGCTCTCTCATTGGCCTCATCCAGCTGCTTCTGCAAGGCTGCCTGGAGGGACTTCATCTCCTCCCTGTCCAAGGAGAAGGAAGAGAGACTTGGATGATTCATATTTCTGTTTTTACACAGTTGAGACTTAAGACACTAAAGTGTACCTGAACGAGATCAAACGTATTTTCACATAAGCATGCAACCATTTGTATAGACTCATGCTTGGTGTACGAACTGGCTTGCACAATGCTGCTTGAGCTAGGAAAAAAATTGTGTATGCTATCTTGTCTGGAAAAGAGAGGCAGTAGGATCAATGATCATATCACCAATATGTATTGCCATCCTTTTCCAAATTTTGCCTGTTAGCAGCCAATCATCTGCTAACCAGACCAGGCTTAGATCTCAACTATCTCCACACAGTTTGCGTGTCAGTGAACAGGCAGAACTTAAATTGATTTAATGCAACATATCAAAATATGATTTGCAACAAATAAACAAATACACATTCTAACACACAAAACACACATAAGCAAGTACTCACACCATACTCAACCAAACAAAAGTGACATCATGTTCATTGGCATAGTTGCATCTGAGAAGCTAAACTGTTATTATCCCTGCCAGGCTGCCACATGGTGGAAATCATAGCAGATAACGTATGTGTGTGTGTGTGTGTGTGTGTGTGTGTGTGTGTGTGTGTGTGTGTGTGTGTGTGTGTGTGAGACCACAGTTTATCTCACAAACTACTGGACCTATCAGCCTAAAAAAAATGTTTGTGTACAGTTATGACTGTATAATGAAGAACCTCTTGTGGTTGTGGTGATTAAAAAACTTCGAAAAACTTTTTTTCCTCGCGATCGCTGCTCCCTCTCCTCATTCACTCTCTAGCTCGCTCAGCCAATGCTGCTTTCTGTCGCTACCCAGTCTGAGTCAACCGTGCGCATGCATGACTCACATCTATGGTTGAGTCAGATCAGGCTGCGACAGTGTCAAAACCAAAATATTATGTATTTGGTTATGAGTCTTAAAGCAAATGAGAAGTCAATCGTATTTCGCAAGCCAGCAAATACTTCAGTGCTGATCTCAGTACAGGAGAACTGGAGGAACAACTGGATGAACCAAAAATAATTCATCTTATTCACGTCACCGCCATGTGGAAGTGACATAGTCTCCAATGTTAAGACTCTGCTATAAGAATAAAATTACAAGAGTAGGATTAATCACGATAACAGCTGGAAATCATCTCAGTAGCTAGAATAAAACATTTCCCATGGATGAGCTGTTTTCTTACTGTTGTTTTATGAATGAAAGTCAATCAGCAGAGCAGCCATTTGCCTTGATTCATTTTATATCATGAAAACTATGACAGTTAAACACATTTGATGCCTTTTAATAAGGGCTTTGAAATTATGATAGTCTGATCTCTGTCATTTCATATCAGACTCGGTCGCTTTCGTATGAGGGTCCGCCTAGGAGGCTGTGCATCCACAGACTGACAGGCAAAACATTTTTATTAGGTAGATTTTTTAGCTTAGCGCTGCATATTAACTTTTTTTTTCTTCCATATTTCCCATTCAATCGACTTGGGTGCTGCGCAAAAGTCTTAAAATGGTAAGAAAAACACTTTTCTGTCTGCATGTGTGTGTGTGTGTGTGTGTCTAACATGTATTATAATAATAATAATTATAATAATGCATTTTATTTATGAGATGTTCATGACCAAAAGTTTAGTCGGAGCAATCAAAAATAAGAGGGCTAAAAATCTGCATATTGTACTAACTCTTGTAAGCCACTGCGGATAAAAAACAAACAAACATGGCTCCATGATGCTTCAAATGGACAATATTATGAAGAAATATGCCTTTAAGCATTTGGAGCAACTCTACTCCAGTCTGACTTTATACTGTGTGAGGACTCAAGCTGCATCCATAATGCTTTTAATATAAGTGGAAACATATGCATCAGAATGCAGTGAGTAACTCACTATCAATTGAGCATTCTGTTTACACATAACTGCAGCGTATTCAGAATTACAAATGAAGTGACCAAGTGAAGTGAAAGGGATGTGAATTCTAAAAAAAAAAACAGAAAAAAAGAACAAAGATCAGTGTTAAATATCACAGCAAGACAGCACTTTTAAATTAGTGTTAACATTATATGAATTATCATAGTAAGTTGAATCAGTTCATCTGGACACAACGTTTATATAAAAAAAAAAAACTCATCACGTGACCTCTTCAGGTCTTTCAATTCTCTCTCAGTAAATGTTGTGTCCAGATGAGCTGATTCAACTTTCTGTGATTTTCCTACCTGGATTATTTAGCGTGCATAAAGACATTTAATGAATTAGTTTGAAGTTTTAAGAGCTCACGACATGGGCATGCTCAGCTGTTCGTTCAGTCGGGGCAATATCTAGAAGTCGATATAGCAACACTATGTTTGTCTGGAAAGGATTTCTCTTCTGTACCAGCCATGTGCTGCAATGTTTACATGCCGGTGGTCTTGCCTTCTGGCATAAGCCCAACCAACCAAACATTTTTCTTCACAGAGACAAGTCAACCACCACTGTGCAGGCATTTCATTTGTATTCCCATCTCATGCATCCAAAAGCTTGGAAATGTTTTGTTAAAAAAAAAAAAAAATCAAAACTGATCAAAAAGCCGTTTTTTAGTCTGACATACCATTATGGTACAGTGTTAAAAGAATATGACAGATGACCGCGGATTGGTGAGCAGGTATTTGTATTGCACTTCATTGCACTTTGATGCATAGGTTTGCATAGGTTACATGAATGTGACTGTTCCTATCCAGGATTCATGTCTGGCTAGTGTGTTGTTTCATTCCACATTTCTACCTTCTATGGCTGGTGCCGCCAATAGATATTTCTCGTGTTGTAGAACACTGTGTAACAAAGTTATTTTCAGAAAGCAATCCAATCATGGTTAAGAGTTGTCAAAAACAAATGATTTTCAATGAATCACCTGTCTGCATCTACTATGATGAAGCCACCTAGTAATGACACTTGACAGGCGTGGAACTCAAAAGCTCCCTTTATAGCACTTTTTTTTATGAATTGCAGCTTTCAAATGCCAGATAGGCAACATTCAGCCAAGCTTCTGCATAATGGTTTTCATTTGGATGACATGTGAGAGCTGTCATGGACTGGTGATTGCCTATTGATTGGCTATCTAGACGTTACATACAGAAGGCTGGACTTCAATCAAGCTAACATTTCAGGGAGGATGAAGATCATAATTTCCCCCTCATCATTAGCAGACTCGTTGCACATAACATTTTTCAGAAAAATCATAACTGTTGAAGCAGTTCAGATATATATATATATATCTTACTGGTATAAACATATAGTTTGGAACACATTAAACTAAGGATGCAGCTTTAATAACAGGAAAACAACCATCGTGTAGTTCAGTCAGATATCTCATTTTGCTTGCAAGGTATGCCAATCCCATTAGCATGCATCAGTAGTTATTTGAATGGGTTGGGAAGTTTTTAGCGGTGTGTAGAAACTATATGGCGAATTACGAAAGTCCAAGGTCTTATCATCTCTACGGTCAGTCAGTGAGTTAGTCAGATAGATATTACAATTCTTCAACTTACCTCTGCTTGTGGCTAAGCTCCAAAATCCTCTGAACATCTTTCTTGGCCACTGAGTCATCATTTTTCAGAGACTAAAAGAGAGTAGAGAGACTTTTTCATTTTAGGATAGAGGTGAATTTTCATGATTGGTCACAGACTCACTCCAAAAAGAGAAGTTATTTAAAGCACTCACAAGAGAAAGGGAACGACAAACATAAACATGTATCAGTGAGCCAAATCTCTAAGTATGTGCACCCTTACTGAATGTCATAATTTCAGAGTTTGATGGTCAACGGTCATCATTCCACTTTTATAAAATATTCAAATTTGCATATTGGCAATGAGTTAAAAATTTCTGAGACAATATCATACAGCCATTATCAAGGTTGTCGGACAATCCAAAGGTTTGGGATACTACTGCATTGAAAAAAACTGATCTGAGTAGAACATTTGAGATGTAAATATGGGGTCTTTAAACTCCACTACGATTGTTACAGGCTACAAATTGACAAAATCCAAAGTATACCCTGGAGTCCCTGTGGTAATTTACGATTAGAAAGAGAGCTCTCAGATACCTACACGTACATCTATGAGAGCAGAATATGTAAGGGAGCAGTCAGCCTTTTTGCGATGGTTCAAAGACGGATTAAGATGGTGTGATGTATTTTATAGTGTTATCCACTAAATCATACTCTGCAGCCAAAGATCAGATTTTGACAGAATTGACTGAAACCATGATTGGGTATTACATTACATTTACATTATATTACAGTCATTTAGCCGATGCTTTTATCCAAAGCACCTTACAATAAGTGCAATTAACGTAGGAAATTGAGAGAACTACTAGTCATCAGAGGTCATAAGTGCATCTTTTCTCTAAACAAGCATCTAAGAGCAAAACCAGTGTTAAAGTAAAAGCGCAAGAAAGTTTTTTTTTATTATGAGTGAATACAATAAGTGCTGAGAGCAAGTAACAGGGTAGTAGTTCTTCAAGAACTACTACCCTGTTACTTGCTCTTATAAATCTCAGACTGATTAATATATTTAGGATTAGTTTGAATACCAGATTAAACCTTGTCAAAACTACTGTAACACAAAATGGTAGCATTCCAAAACTTCTATGCTTTCAGCTTCTCCATAGGTTTGGCCTCTAAATGCTCAGCTGCTACTCTGGAGAGCCTGACTTTGAGCCAGCAGAGACTCCCGGAAGACTCTCAGCATCGTAAAGGACCCCACACTTCCCACACCCACTTCACCCTCCTATCCTCTGGCAGGATGTACCAGAGCATGTGTGCTACCTCCACCAGACTATGCAACAGTTCATTCCTCAGGCTGTGAGGTTCCTCAACAGCCCGAACACTTAGACCTTCCATAAAATGACTTTTTGACCTTCTTACTGTCTCACTGTCCGTGTCTGGTGTGCGTGTGATGTTTAGGTCTGTGAAGTAATTTTTGTTTTTAATGCACTATTTGTTTTCAATATTTATCCATCCATTCATTATCCAAGCTGCTTATCCAAATACGGGTCGCGGGATGCTGGATCCTATCTCAGCAGTCATTGGGCAGCAGGTGGGGAGACACCCTGGAAAGGCCGCCAGGCTATCACAGGGCCACCACATTCACGCTTATATATATATATATATATATATATATCAACACAGATACAGGGAAAAAAAAGTTTTAATACATTGCAGCACAGGCCTGTTTCGTACAGGTCTGTTTCTTGCTCGACACACGAAACAGGCCTGTACTGCATTGTATTAATTTTTTTTTTCTTGTATCTGTATTGATATTCCGCTCCTCATTAGTTGAGCACTTACAACAACATCATTGACGGTTTCGGAAAAAAATGCTATATATATACAGTGCATCCGGAAAGTATTCACACCCCTTCACTTTCCCCACATTTTGTTATGTTACAGCCTTATTCCAAAATGGATTAAATTCCTTTTTTTTCTCATCAACCTACATACAATACCCCATAATGACAAAGCGAAAAAGGTTTTGCAGAAATTTTTGCAAATTTATTAAAAATAAAAAACTGAAATATTGCATGTACATAAGTATTCACACCCTTTACTCAGTACTTGGTTGAGGCACCCTTGGCAGCGATTACAGCCTCAAGTCTTCTTGGATATGAAGCTACACGCTTGGCACACCTATATTTGGGGTATTTCTCCCATTCTTCTCTGCAGATCCTCTCGAGCTCTGTAAGGTTAGATGGGGAGCGTCGCTGCACAAATATTTTCAGGTCTTTCCAGAGATGTTCAATGGGTTTCAAGTCTGGGCTCTGGCTGGGCCACTCAAGGACATTCACAGACTTGTCCCGAAGCCACTCTTTTGTTGTCTTGGCTGTGTGCTTAGGGTCGTTGTTATGTTGAAAGGTAAACCTTTGCCCCAGTCTGAGGTCCTGAGTGCTCTGGAGCAGGTTTTCATCAAGGATCTCTCTGTACTTTGCTCCATTCATCTTTCCCTCGATCCTGACTAGTCTCCCAGTTCCTGCCACTGAAGAACATCCCCACAGCATGGTGCTGCCATCACCATGCTTCACTGTAGGGATGGTATTAGCAAGGTGATGAGAGGTGCGTGGTTTCCTCCAGACGTGACGTTTGGCATTCAGGCCAAAGAGTTCAATCTTGCTTTCATCAGACTAGAGAATCTTGTTTCTCATGGTCTGAGAGTCCTTTAGGTGCTTTCTAGCAAACTCCAAGCGGGCTGTCATGTGCCTTTTACTGAGCAGAGGCTTCCGTCTGGCCACTCTACCATAAAGGCCTGATTGGTGGAGTGCTACAGAGATGGTTGTCCTTCTGGAAAGTTCTCCCATCTCCACAGAGGAACACTGAAGCTCTGTAAGTGTGACCATCGGGTTCTTGGTCACCTCCCTGACCAAGGCCCTTCTCCCCCGTTTGCTCAGTTTGGCTGGGCGGCCAGCTCTAGGAAGAGTCCTGGTGGATCCAAACTTCTTCCATTTACGAATGATGGAGACCACTGTGCTATTCGGGACATTCAAAGCTCTAGAGATTTTTTGTACCCTTCCCCAGATCTGTGCCTCGATACAATCCTGTCTCGGAGGTCCACAGACAATTCCTTTGACTTCATGGCTTGGTTTCTGCTCTGACATGCACTGTCAACAGTGGGACCTTATATAGACAGGTGTGTGCCTTTCCAAATCATGTCCAATCAATTGAATTTACTACGGGTGGACTCCAATCAAGATGTAGAAACATCTCAAGGATGATCAGTGGAAACAGGATGAACCTCAGCTCAATTTTGAGTGTCATAGCAAAGGGTGTGAATACTTACGTACATGCAATATTTCAGTTTTTTATTTTTAATAAATTTGCAAACATTTCTACAAAACCTTTTTCACTTTGTCATTATGGGTTATTGTGTGTAGATTGATGAGAAAAAAAAGAAATTTAATCCATTTTGGAATAAGGCTGTAACATAACAAAATGTGGGGAAAGTGAAGGGGTGTGAATACTTTCCGGATGCACTGTATATATACATATATATAGTAATGTAAAATGTATTTAAAAACTAACAATTTTAATATTTATTGTGTGTTATTTGTTTTTATGTGGCACTGTGGTCCGTGTGAAACATAATCTCATTCCCCTGTATGTATGAGACATGCATATGAGGCAATGACAAATAAAAGCAGTCTAAGACTGCAGCTCAAACTGATAAGGTGCTGAACCCCTCAGCAACAACAGTGCCTTGAAAATCAGACTCTTACTCTCCCCTTGCATCGGCTAAACAAGTGGGCCATTGATGAGGTGCGCCCCTCTATTACAGAGATACACACCCCCTTGCCTCACGCTTTCACCCTGGCTCATTAATTTTTTTCTAACTTTTTGTGTATGGAGAATATACAAAAACAGAAAAAGTCATTAGATTGTCAGTTTTCAGTTTCAGATTCTGACACTTAGATTTTTATTTTCAAAAAAATATGCTGGATAAGCTTGGCTCTGTATGTACAATGGAGATGCTGAAGAAAATTACCTACACAAAAAAACAAAACCACATTACTCCTATTGCAACAAACCCTGGAATCTTTTTTAGCTTTAACCTTTTTCAAGTGTAGGCTATTTTTAATGTCAAGTATAGGTGAAACACTGACATCTTTCAAGGATACCAGCGTCATAAAATAATAATTCAGTTTAAATAGCCTACTATTCATGTGGTACTACCACATGAATAGTAGGCTATTTAGACTGAATTATTATTATTATATGTACAGTTTCTACCACAATGTGGTAGAAACTGTACATATAATAAAACACAAAAAGGATGGATGCCATCTAAAACCTGAAATGTGGCATTAGGTGTGTACACAGATTAGGTCCAACTGGTCCCATAACGCCTGTCCAATCACAAATTAGGGATTAGCCGGATGCCCTCCAAGAGAGGAGATGATAGTTAAATTCATTCTTTTTGTTTTATTATTACACTCTGAAAGCCATTTCTAGATTTCAAAAAAAAAATGTGGATTACATAGTGAAATCAATTTTGTTAATTTATGATTAAATCTATATTAGAGTTATTTAAATCATGTTCTCTCTGAATATACTAAAACCTTAAGGAATACTATGGACAAAATATATGTCATACCTACAAGGGGAACCTGCAGCCTTACACTTATCTATGTACATTCTTGCAGGGATGTCTCATCAAATTATGTAACTCTAAAATGCTTAGACAAAGCTTTCAAAGGCATTTGTGACCCACGTAATGATGTAATATAATTGCCACATTGTAAAATAAGTTTGGAATTGTTGCCAAAAGTCATTGAATTTTAAGCTCTCACAGAGGCCACTTCCACAGATAGAAGCCCAATCGCTCAAAGTTCATTTGCAGGGGGTGGCTGACCTGCATCGAATCAACCAAATTAAATATGACATTTGCTACAGTTTTTTCTTTTCTTTTTTTCCCAAAAGGCTCCCGTGTTCCAAACGTCCGCTCATGTTCCCAAATTGACTTGATCATGATTGAAATGACTTGAGTGTATCACTTTGTAAAAGCTGTTTTGTGGGGTTTTTTTTTTTTGTTTTAGTGGTATTTACTTTAAGAGATTTGCTTCAAAGTGTGCCATACCAAACTCAATCTGAAGCAACTCTGGCAGCCAAGGTACCCACCCTGTTTTTCCCCCCAGAAAGGATCGCCGAAGATAAGTGGGTCTGAAATGTATCATGTGACTGAAATGAACTGAACGTTATCACACTTCAAGAAATCATGCCGTTCTTATTCATTTAGTGCTTTTTTTTAATGTTTCATCTGATCGTTCTGTTTATCAATCAGTCAATCTTTCATTTGTTATCAGCAATAATTAGAGTACTGAATTTAATTTATAATTATTTCTTGTCTCCTTAAAGAGCTGTACTTAATTTAATCTCATCTGACAAGTAAAATGTAATGTAGCTGGCAATGATAAACGTGTGTAAATAATCCTCAATAACCACCCCCCAAGTTATATTTTTAGACACTTTACTGACTTCAAATAAAAGTAACACTGACTGTGCAGATATGATGTCTTTTTTTATCTTTTAGAAAGAAAATATAATGGCACAAACATCCTAAACCATTCCTTCATTTCTACACAGGTATTTGGCCTTTGTGTTAACAAACGTTTCCTTCAGTATCAAGAGATTACATATCTGCCTCAATAGGAGGATCACACTTCTAATAAAGCAGCTCAGTGAAGCAACAGATTTGTTCACATCCTGGAGTAAAACCTCATGGTACGACAATAACTACATCCTTTGGTATCATTGATTCATGTGCCTCACAATCATTCTGACTGCCAATAATCAAGGATTAGGGTTTTGAGACTGGATTTCCACATCTACACTTTTTTTTAATGTTTTCCCCTTTTCCCCAATTGTACTTGGCCAATTACCCCTCTTCTGAACCATCCCGGTCTCTGCTCCACCCCCTCTGCTGAACCAGGGAGGACTGCACACTACTACATGCCTCCTCCAATACATGTGGAGTCACCAGCCACTTCTATTCACCTGACAGTGAGGCATTTAGCCAGGGGGACGTAACACGTGGGAGGATCACGCTATTCCCCCCAGTCCCCCCTCCCCCCACAAACAGGCACCCTGACCAATCAGAGGAGGCGCTAGTGCAGCGCCCAGGACATATACCCACATCCAGCTTCTCACCTGCAGACACAGCCAATTGTGTCTGTAAGGACGCCCGACCAAGCCAGAGGTAACACGGGGATTCAAACGGCGATCCCCGTGTTGGTAGGCAACAGAATAGATCGCTAAACTACCCGGACGCCCCCACATCTACACTTACACATCTACATCACTTATTCACTTCCTGCATCGTATAGCCTTTTAAACATAAACTAGGATCGTCACACACATCCATGTTTAATAAGGATTTGGGTGTACAACAGGAGTGATCTGTGAGAGACTTGTTTTCCCAGCCATTACCGATGGCCTAAAAAAGTGGCTGGAAAAAAAAAATCCTCTCAGGGATCCAGCGGCCCAGTACTCACGGCCGCCCTTTCAAAATCAAAACATGGAGGCTCCAACCTGAAGGTTGCCTTTTATGCTGTCCAGCTCCTTTGATGTCTTCGAGAGTTGATGCAGGATGCTACTTCTTTCACTGAAGACGTCCCTCAGCTTCTTCTCCAGCCCCTCATAGCTTTGTCTGTTGAAAGCAAAAGAGGAGGAGAGAGAGAAACAAGAGCGATGTCACTACTTAATGTCTACCACTAGCTGAGAGAAATCACTCTTTATTGGCACCCTTGGGAGAAAGAGGTGTTTGAAAAGCAGATTAAAAGTCTTGTCATTGGAGCTTAAGGGTGGGGCAACAGGGAGAAAACGAATATCTACTCAACAGTCTTTGGGATGAGAGATTTAACAAAAAACTCTTCAATTCCCTTCAATAACCCAATTTAGAGAGACCTCCTGTTACAAAGAAAGGTCTTTTGACCAGAGGTCTGTCACCGCACTTCTGTTAAATATGCATACTGCCCCTTCGGGGCAGGATGAAAGATTTGACTTTGCGGATTTTGCACATTTGTCAAAAAAATCTGTTTAAATCTGAGCTTGTATTATAATGTTGACACAGGGGCACTTTTGAAAATTATTAGTGATTGTGCCATCATGAATTTAAAAATAAAACAAAAAAAACTACCCTTAATGAATAATGTGTGGTATAATATGTCTGGCAAAAAGGCACATATAAATATACGAACATATAATACTGTGTACTACTAAAAGTGTGGGGGGGGGGGGACCAAGGTTTGCACAAGTGTTGTAAACTTGAACTCTTGCCATCCATCTCATGATCAAAAATTAAAGTTATATGCAGCTGGACTTGCAATACCCGACATCAATGTGAAGACCGAAAAATCTATCTTTCACTTAACACGGCATCCTTGTTTACTGACAGTGAGGGGGGGGGAAATCTTTTGGGAGCTTTTTAAAACCTAGCTTATCTCCCTCTGGTTTTCCTGCTAACTTAATATCGATATCCCCGTCAACAAGCAGCAATCCATAAACCAAGCCTCCCACTGTTAAATCTAAATTAGACAAGTCACTAAAGTGGAACTCTGCTTTTCACTCTCTACGATTCTCTAGTTTTGACACATAATAAACACAAACCAGTCACCATGATCAAGAGACATACCCAGTAAAAGTCAGGAACCAGAATCCATGGATCAAGACGCATTATAATAAGCTCAGCACACAGTAGGAGAGCTTGTTAAAATGAGAATTTACTTTGTTTGCCACAAAAAAAATGCTTTATTGATCAAAATAATTCAAATTTGTATTCTCTCATCTCAATTTGATATCTAACCAGGAATTCCAATTGGCAGAAAGGTTTCCAGCAGCCTCAAGCAAAGTGGAAACAAACTGATGAAGTATGTGAAATAATTCTTAAACAGGCTGCAGCTCCTCTGGTCTGTAGCTCTCTGTAAACTACCATCACATCCTCCATAAGAATATGCTGGTTGAGTACTTTCTACTTGCTAAGTATAAAAAAAAAACTAGCATGCCTTCAGATGGAACACCGTTCTACCATGCATTGTGGATACATGGCTTCATTTCAAACTGGGCCCTCTTCCAAAAAAAGAAACAAAAACATACAGCCCGTGCCATAGATCCCAACAACAGATCATGCACAGTATCACATAAATCATTGATAGAAAATCTGCACCTGGGAAACAAATAGATAACACAGCATATTGAATCCTGCACATGACTTTCCACCATATGGCATTGGCAGGAAATTTATTAGAGGATGGCGTGATGGGGAAAAGGGGGGTTTTGGAAATATCGCCCTCTCTGCCAGCTTATTCATTATCCAATGGAATATGCCCATTGGCAGCTGTGAAATGAGTAAGACTCGTAATTTAAGGCCCACTGACACAGATACAGCTATACCGCAAGGCACCGAGATAACAGTAGAAAGTTTAGAGCATTTTATTTCTAGCCAGGCCAATATGAATTGGCCATCACTGCCAAAAATGGCACCTGTTGCATAAATACACCATGACCTCCTGTTCTGGCAACCTCCTCCCCAACAAATATCCTCTCTTTGGATGGCAGAGACGTGTGCTAATGACCTGAAAGTCTGACAAACAGGTTTATGATCTAAAATGGCATTAGACTCATGTCCATAAAGGCACTGCAATCAGATAATAGAATCATTCATTTCAGATGTATTACTTCCTTGAAATCCATCTCAGACCATCCTTATAAAACTCATCAAACTCCTTGCAGTGAGGAAGACATCTGATCCATTTACGGCATCCGATTATTGAGGACAAACATTTCTCCAGCCTTGGCTTTGCAGCAGGTATCTGAATTATACGAGACTGACCCTGCAGTGTAATAGAGAAGTGCTGAGGCTAAAGGAAAAAGAAAAAAAAAAAAACACTGACAACTACAGTCAACAGACAAGCAATGGTTCAATAAAGGAAGGCAAAGCTATGGCATCCTTCCTAACAGAGATCTGCTAGTCTGGGGTCCATTGTTAACAGCTCTGGCTTGAAAACACTAATAAACACAAGAAAACAATGAAGTATTAGTTTCTAAAGTATAACCAGCAGACAGTTTTCATTATAACAACTGTGTTTTTATGGTCACTGTTTTGTTGCTTGTTTCTGGCATAAAAGTGTCATTTTGGAGGCCATGGTCAGCTCCACAAATCAAATGTGATTTATTAAAAGGAGTGTTAAACATAGTCTGACTTAGTCTGCAATGAAGGCACCAGAAATAACAAGTGAATTATGAACTACTGTGTTTTGAAGCAGCAGCTGATTTCAGTTTTCCTTATCTCCCTGCAGGAACTCATTGATTCTATATCCTACATGCATCCAACCAGCCGCTCGTTAGATATTTTGCCAATAATGTTCTCGAATGAGACTCTGTGTGTCATAGTCCCCAGTCTACTATCGGTTGTAAATAACTTCCTCAAATCTGGCTGTGTACCGAAATAATTTGATTGCTTACCTTGGTTCAGCCCATCCTCAGGACATTTGGATGAGATCTCTCACTGCCTCAATACTATCAGCCAATTTCAAAATTACTACCTATTTCTTAAATTACTCAAAATGTTGCTGCTAAACTACTAGTCGTTGAGCGAAATAATATCTTTGACAGTTTCAAGCGTGGCTTTTGCCAACATCAGTAACAGTCCTCTTCAGAACAGAAACAACCCTCTTCACAGTCCCTAATGACAAACTGTTAGCTGCAGACAAGGGAAAGTGTTCAATACTTGTGATTGCAGATGTACTTAAGTGCTGCTTTTTACGAACTCAATCACTCCAGTTAGACTGGTGGGCTTAAAACACTGGTTCTGTCTATATGGCTCTGCTTTTGACTGGTTTACCTAAAACTTGGCCAAGAAAGTTGATCATGTTTCTTCCTCCACACCTCTGATCTGATGGCTGCCCCCAGTGTCATCCCTTGGTCCAATCTTATTCTCTCTGTATATGCTTCCCCTGCGGCATATTATTTGTAATTTTGGTACTGTATCTTATCATGGCTATGTTGGTGTCACTTAGCGTTATTTATCAGTTAAACAGAATGCCATGGACAAAAGACCTTGGTCCCAAGGATGTGGGAAGTGGGGGTGCCGAGGCTGCAGCACCTATATTATATTATTAACTACAACGATGCACACATTTGAAAAGTTTGACAAATTGTACTTTTTTTTCTGAGATATTTTGGGCATAGTGTTGGCCTTTGTGTGTTTGTGGCAGGATGGAGTTTTTAATCTTTACTCATTTTCAAAATCTGTTTAGCCTGGGCGTCCAGGTAGCGTAGTGGTCTAATCCATTGCCTACCAACACTAGGATCTCCGGTTAGAATCCGTGTTACCTCCAGCTTGGTCGGGCGTCCCCACAGACAAAATTGCCAATTGGGGCAAATTTGTAATTTGTGATATTGGCTATACAAATAAAACTGACTTGACTTGACAACTGGCTGTGTCTGCAGGTGAGAAGCCAGATGTGAGTATGTGTCCTGGTCGCTGCACTAGTGCCTCCTCTGGCCAGTTGAAGCGATAGTTTGGGGGGGGGATATCGTGATCTCCCAGGCGCTACGTCCCGCTGGTGAAACTCCTCACTGCCAGGTGAAAAGAAGGGACTAGCCACTCCACATGTATCGGAGGAGCCATGCGGTAGTCTGCAGACCTCCCTGGCTCAGCAGAAGGGGTGGAGCAGCGACCAGAACAGCTCGGAAGAGTGGGGTAATTGGCCGGATACGATTGAGGGGAAGAAGGGGGGGGATTTTATTCAGCCTATTGCATTTGTCTTTACCATATGTGGTTGAGGTTAGTATGTACAGTTGCAAGATTGAAGAGTTTTTCCAAGAGCCCCATCGAGGCTTTCTCAAGTTTTGTTTAAAATTTCAGATTTCAGGGCAGCACCAAAATGATCATTTATACAGGTAATGCAGCTGAATTGGGGCCCACAACAGCTTAAGGTCCGCACAAACGGACCCTTCCTTATCTCGCCACTATCGTATCAAACATCTCAATAGTTATTCAATCTCAATAGGCTGTATCTCATTATCAATAACACCATCTGTATTTTAGTCATTATTTTGTCAATACACATTCATTTAAGGGTGAATGCTATGGCTAATAACTCATGAGGAAGATATAATTTACCCAGTCTATCCAGCTCATGGGGAAACATGAAATTCGTAGAGCACTTAGCATGACATCATTCTATGCATTTTTTTTAGATACTTTATCCCCGTAGGGAAATTACGCTGTGCATTTAACCCATTCTAGCTGCGTAACTAGGAGCAGTGGGTAGCCGCCATGCAGCACCCAGGGACCAACTCCAGTTCTTCTTGCCAGGCCTTGGTCAGGGGCACAGACAGGAGTACTAACCCTAACATGCAGGTCTTTTTTTTTTATTATTAAGTTTATTTCTGATTTTTCCCCTTTTCTCCCAATTTAGTGGCCAATCGCTCCCTATTCCAGTTCAAACACCCACCCTCGTACTGCATGTGTTCGCTAACTGCATCTCTCCGGCCGGCAGTCTCGAAGGAGTCGCCTCGCCACTTTCGTGACAAGGTGACTCCCAGCCGAACCACTGCTTTTTCCGACACACACAGAGACGCATTCATGTGACAAACACAAGCCAACTCCGCCTCCCTCCCGAAGACAGCACTGTCAATTATTGCTCCTTCATCGAATCCGGCCATAGTTGGATCTAATGAGACCGAGGCGCGCACCCCAGTCCCCAGTGGGCAACTGCATCGACACAAAGCCGATGCTTAGACCGCTATACCACCGTGGACCAACATGCATGTCTTTTTGATGGTGGGGGAAACTGGAGCACCCGGAGAAAACCCACCGCAAACACAGGCAGAACATGCAAACTCCACACAGAGGATGACCTGGGATGACCCCCAAGGTTGGACAATCCCAGGGTTCGAACCCAGGACCTTCTTGCTGTGAGGTGACAGTGCTAACCACTGGGCCACCGTGCCGCCCAATGCACAGACAGTTTCAGCACCACCAACTCAAAATGCCTTCCAGCATCTTTACTTGATCCCCTTTGGCCAAACATCAAGTCAACAACTACAAGCAATGTGTGGCCTTGGACTCTTAACCTTAAATTTGACACACACGTCAAATCTATGACTCAGAACTTCTTATTTTACTTAAGAAGCATAACTAAAATCTGACCAGCTGTTTCTGTTAATGATCTGGGGGGAAAAAAAATAATGCTTTTGACTCCTCTTGCTTCCACCGCTGCAATGCTCTATTTACTTGCTTTAGCCACTCCACCAGTTAGGTTGCAATTAGTCTGAAATAATGCTGCAAGGCTACTTGAACACTATTTGAATACCTCATATCACCCCTGTTGTGTTTTCTCTGCACTGAGTGCCACTCAGTTTTAGATTCACTTCAAGACTGTGTTAATCACCAACCAGTTTTATAGGGGCTCAGCAGATCAGAGATGTAAGATGGTGGCTGACCTTGTAAAGCCTTGTTGGTGATTAACACAATCTTGAAATCCTCTAACCAGAATTAAAACAACAGGCAACAATGTTTTTCTGACAACTGAGGAATAGCCTGCCATCCCGTGTATGCTGTCTGGTTTAATAAGCTCCTCAAAACATGTCTTTTTAAGTTAGCTTTCCACTTATGAACTGGTCTTTGCCTTTTACAATTTTATAGTTTTCCTCTTGGCTGATATTGTCATTCTACCTTTGTTTGTCTCTTTTATGTCTAGTTTGTTCCTGTCCATAGATGTACAATATGTAAGCATTTTACTGTCTTTTACAATTGTTTCTGAAAAGCACTTTGCAACTCCTGTTTGAAAAGTTCAGCATAAAAAAGATTTATTTAGATACTCTTCTGGAAATCTAAACCACTGAATTGGATCTACATTTTTGTCATCTCTCTTTAAACGACTAAAGTGATATGCTCACTGATTCGAACACCTTCAGTGGCATTAGACTTGCATTGGTTTTTATTTGGGCGGCATGGTGGTGCAGTGGTTAGCGCGGTCGCCTCACAGCAAGAAGGTCCTGGGTTCTATCACCGGGGTTGTCCAACCTTGGGGGTCATTACGGGGCATCCTCTGTGTGGAGTTTGAATGTTCTCCCCGTATCTGCGTGGGTTTCCTCCCACAGTCCAAAGACATGTAGGTCAGGTGAATTGGCCATACTAAATTGTCCCTAGGTGTGTGTGTGTCTGCCGTGTGATGGACTGGCGACTGGGATAGGCTCCAGCATCCCCGCGACCCCGATTGGGATAAGCAGCTTGGGTAATGGATGAATGGATGGTTTTTATTTGGTCTGGACACCACCGCAAGTGCCTTGCTACACCAAAGCTGGGTCCCCTTCCCAGCCATTTCCCTGGTGATAGTCTGACTTGCACTGACCCCAGCCCCATTCCCACCAGCCTCAAATTTCATCAGTGGCCACGAACAATGGGTAATGACATCCATACACCTTTCTGTTTGATACAACAGCAAGTGCATAACTGTGATTTTTAACCATAAAAACATGGAGATCAATGTTATGGGCATACGGACATTATTTGCTGTTTGATACATGTGCCACCTCTTTATACAACACATTTTTACTTCTCAACATCCACAGAAATACAGAGAAAGGACAGACTGCTCCCACCAGTATTATTTGGTAATTGAGGTAGTAATTCACCTTGGAGGAAGGCAGAGTTGGAGAGACATGGAAAAGAGGGTTCTGTTTGCATTGATTCCAGACAAGTCGGTACTCGTTTATTTCCAGTGGGGAAAGTCTTAACCACTAAACAACGTCCATGCACATGCTTGGTAAGTTTAAAGCTGTTATCTGGGTGTTAAACTGTGCACTGAGGATACTTTAATTAAAATAATTGCTTTGCGACTCCACCATGTTTTGCTTTCGCCATTTCATTCTTCTTCTCTCTTTCCCCTTCCAATTCTTTCTCAAACTCCCCCAAACTTTTCCTGAAGTAATCTAGTGCAATGCAATAAACAGTTAGAGGATTTTTTTTTGTTTTTTTGTTTGTTTGTTTCTTTCTTTTATGCCTGGTGCCAAATGTCCCACCAATGTCCTTGCAACTTAATAAGAATAAAGAAAGAAATCCAAAAGGCCAAAGGTCTAACCTGGAAGGGTAACAGCCAGCTCATCTCACTTTACTTTAGTTCCATAAAGAGCATTTCACTAAATGGCCATTAGGGGATGTTGGGTTTCTCTAATGGTTATAGACAGGATTTAAAAAAATTTAAAAAAATAGATACAGACATCACATCATAGAAAACATCAGTTTTTTTTCCTAAAAACCACTTCATATCAACTACAAATACAAACACAAATACAAGCAAAACTACCAACTACATATGAAGCTAATCTAACGTTTCATCAGTCATTCAGATAACCTAAGACTATGACTGGCAGACTACTATGACCACTAATCATTTTGCATTTTTCAACACGATGCTTTTTGCTTGAGCTAGTGAAGGGGACATTTACCTCTTCAATGAGCAATCTAGGTGAGCTATGTAGCAAGCTAGTGAGCTTTTCCTGCGACAGTGACACACTGTGCCCCCTGCGCTCACGCACCACACGCCAGCTACATCAGCCTCTCCTGGCAGCAGGACAAAAGGGCTGCATGCATGCTGACAGTCTGTGCCGTAAACCTCTCTGGTGATGACAATCACCAATCTCAAGATGTTATTTAATTATTTTTTTTTTCTCTCATCTGAATTGAGGGTCTGAGGACAGACAGTGTTGTCCATTATTGTTTCCTGCATCTACCTGCGTATCAGTGTGTAAATGTAAAGCCTTCTGAGGCTGTAACTGTGATTTAGGGCAGTAAAAATAAAACCGACTTGACATTCAATTTAAAGGAGAGACACGGAGGCATAAGGATGTTTGCTTGTGTATAGTAAGACAGAATAAAACGAACTGAAAGCAGATAAAAATTTCATTTGTAATCAGTGATTTCCAAGGCAGGGGTTTAAAAAAAGATTGAAGAGGTCACAATAAATCGAAGCAAATGCAAGAAAAAAAAACATTTGAAAAGGTAAGAGAATGTATTAGCCTATTCAATGTTGATAAGATAAGTGATGTATCTGATTGCTGAGGGAACATAACCAATGAATATTTGACAAAGCAACAGCTGGAAAGCCAACAGCTGAAGTTATTTTTTAAGAGCCGTGGTGTCACCGAACCGAGTATATAAAAGGAGTTTATTTGTCGTCATGCAGATTATGGTTTATGTGGTACTTCCAATTTCAGGCTGGATTGATTATGCCATTAGGAGGTTGCAAATAAATAGTTACGGAAAGGAGGGCTGCCCAAGGCCTGTTGGCGAATTAATACATTCCTCTAGCAGAGCATGACCACCATCCAACACCTGCGACAAAAATCAATCAGTCATGTTTACCAACTTCTGTCTTGTATAAACACTGCAGACAGCAGCGGATATTAATTGTACGTATGTCAGGGGATATCTGATGTTAAATCTTCTTAATTTGTCCAGTAGGGGAAAACGATTTTAAAAAATAGGCATTGGCAAAGCCAGTTTTCCCCAGGACAATGTAATCTAGGAATAATCTACGGAACCAAAATATCTCAAGAGCTATGAAAAGCTTTAAAGTTTTTGTTTTTCTAATACTTTAAAATACAAATATAGATCATACTGAGTAAATTAATCTTTGTTTCTTTTGGTGCTGCTATGTTTTATGTTTTCAGCACATTACATTAACACATAGGTCGGCAACCTTTGGGATGTCCCGTGCCATCCATCAATCCCATCCATTATCCGAACCGCTTATCCTGCTCCCAGGGTCGCTGGGATGCTGGAGTCTATTATCCCAGTAGTCATTGGGCGGCAGGCGGGGAGACACCCTGGACAGGCCACCAGGCCATCACGCAGGGCCCGAGCCCCCCACACACACACACACACACACACACACACACACACACACACACACACACACACACACACACACACACACACACACACACACACACACACACACACATTCATACCTAGCGGCACTTTAGTATGGCCGAGTCACCTGACCTACGTCTTTGGACTGTGGGAGGAAACCGGAGCACCCAGAGGAAACCCACGCAGACACGGGGAGAACATGTAAACCCCACACAGAGGACGACCCGTGCCACTATACAAAATTTAAAGAAAAACAAATCACAGATGAGTGCCAATTCACAAGCATTTATCCATTTATTTATTTACTGCTTCCGCTCGTCTCCCCGTTTAGATTCCGCATGCCAAAAGATCTGCACGCTACACACACACACACACACGTACGCGCGCACACATTATTATTTGTGCAAATGTAGGACAATTATTCATTCATTATCCAAACCACTTATCTAATTTAGGGTCGCGGGATGCCGCTGCCTATCCCAGCAGCCACTGGGCGGCAGGTGCCAGTCCATCACAGGGCTGACACGTTCCCACCTAGGGACAATTTTTGTATGGCCGAGTCACCTGACCTACATGTCATTGGACTGTGGGAGGACACCCACGCAGACACGGGGAGAACATGCAAACGCCACACAGAAGACGACCCCCCTCCCCTCAGGTTGGACTACCCCGGGACTCGACCCAGGGCCTTCTTGCTGAGGCGACCGCGCTAACCACTGCGCCACCATGCCGCTGTATGACAATTACTAGGGCGCAACATAAAATTGATTCAATCTTACCGATTTACTGTGACCCTTGTTTGTCGCAATATCTGGTAACCACTGCTAGATGTGGAGCGCCGTTTACGTCCAGACTCGTCAAGAGCTACGCTGAATACCGACATATCTTGCAATACAAGGGTTTGCTGGTGCCGTAGGTTTTCAGCCATGTTTGTTACGCGTCTCTTGCAGAAACGGGCATTCCCTTGTTCCGGTTGATGATCATGTTCTTTGTCGGGTAAACCATCAAATATGACCTGCGCACTGCTGAGGAAAGCCTCCTTTATATGCTCTCCATGGCTTCCCGTGTTAAATAATGCACTGTACGACTACACAGCTGCCTCCTCTGTAGCTTGGCTATAGCTGCTGCCTCCTCTGTAGCTTGGCTATAGCTGCCCCCTGTAGCTTGGTTTATGGCGGCACATCGGGTTGTAAACACGCTGCCTTGCTTCCCGTACTGGGCCACTGCCCTCTTGGTTGATTCAGCTTTATCAGTCTTCGGAGTTTTTTCTCGGGCCTTGTTTCAAAATAACGTTACACTTGAAGTTCGACACACAACATTTCCGCAGCGGAGACTGCACACTGCTCGGTCGTTTCACGGAATAAATCTGAATTCGTTTGTCCAAGACGGATATTAGCCAATATTACTTCTGCCACTGTCAGTTGTTCTTGACATTAAGCTAAAAAGAAAGCTAGCTTTCTATTGTAACGGGGGCAGTCCTATGCGGTTCTATGCTGGTCAGCCTGCTGCACGCCCGTCACTCTCATCATTAGCTCTGCGTTGTGTTCTATTTTGGGTGGGGCCCCAGGTGTTGTGGGGGGCCCTCAGTCTCTCATCATCATCATCATCATCATGATCAAAGAAGGAGGGGGGACACACAGGACTCTATTTGGCCCACCTTGCCATTTATTTTGGTTTCAAACCCTTCGACAAACGTCCAGTCCTCCAGCTGGAGCGGTGTTTCTTACGGACATGGGGGTCGAAGCTCAACCACTGCCCGGACTTCACTCGTGTGCGTTAGAAGGAGAAACCGTCCACGGGACTCCGATGTAAGAAAGGATAAACAAGTATTTTATCCCACAGCTTGCAGTAACTTCTTACAGGGATACTCAAGGTTACGTTCTCCTCAACCAGCAAAACTGTGCTACGGTAAGAAACACGCGTGGCTCGGTTCGATCGCTGTTTGAGACTCCTCCCACCAAACAAAAATGGCCTCTCCCGCGTTCCCTCTTCCGTGTACCCATAAGACCTCTCTCTTAAAGCGACAGTACAAGTATATGACGGTCGTTATAAAACATACATAAAAGTAAATAATAACATAAAATAAAATGTAGTAAACACAAATAACAGCACACAGACAGGATTTGGTGATATTTCATACTCAAACAAAATAAAATAAAAACATTAATTTTAACCTGGTTACATTCACCCCTCCTGAAATTCACCAACATCCTGACAGCAGGATAAAAAGAGAAAGAGGAAAGGAAAAGCCCATCACTGACTACTGGCACAAGTGAAAAGAAGGACCTAGTCCTCCAGTCAACTTAGGAGCTACCTCGGTTACGAGGTCCAGAAAATAATGAGGTTGATCAAGTCTCAGAATTCCCTTAGATCAATGTGACGCCTGATACGCCACACCATGCACTTGGCCAAAAACAACCCTGTCTGATAGACACCAAATAACTCACATTAAACTAGTTTGAATGACTCCAACCTCCATCAAAGTTCAAACCCTCACACTCCGTAGAAATGGCATCTGAGCCATAGATTCTATTAACCTGTTCACTGACCTCACCACCCTCCCTGTGCGTGTCCTAACCCGACCATCGCTCTCTACTTGTGTGCGTGAGACAGTGCGAGCTGCAACAACTGTATCGAGTGAGGGTGGTGCCCCTGTGTGTGAATCAGTGTGAGGTATAACACCTACATCGAGTGAGTGTGATGCCTCTATGTGTGGTGCATGTGTGTTGTGTGGTGCGTGTATGTTGGGTAGAGACTGAGCAGTGGCCCCCACAGGACTGACTACCAGACTAGACGGAATGAACTCTTCCGCTTCTGCCCGCTCAGATCTAGGCGAGTCTCCAAGTGATGAGACTGCTAGCCCCACTGCATCCCCTGAGACCGTCAGGCCATCTGCACTGTCCTCCTCATCGGACTCTGCGCAGTCAAGCAACTGACTGGTTGTACTGAACTCCTCACCTTGATCTAACTCAGGAAGGGGCAAGAAGTTGACCTCCAACAAACGGTTCCTGTGCACCACCCTGGTGTGCCCCTCTGCATCCTGAATCTTGTAGACGTGGATATTGGGGTTGACACCGACAACCGTGTACACTCCGTTCTCCCATTTGTCAGCCAACTTTCTCTTCCCTCGCTCACTCTGGTTCGCAACCAAAACACGATCCCCGACAGACAGGACAGTGCCCTTGGCGTGTCTGCTGTACTGTCGCGCCTGATGCTGCTGCTCAGCCGTGGAGTGCTTCTGAGCGATCTCCATTGCACTCCTTAGACAGGAAAGCAGAGACTGAGCATAAGAGTTATAGTCAACAATGTGAGGGTCATGCAAAACCTGCCTGAACATAACATCCACCGGCAGTCTTGGGACACGCCCATACATCAGGAAGAAAGGCGTGTAACCCGTGGTCTCGTGAACAGTGGCATTGTACGCAAGCGTGAGAGAATGGATCTGCTGAGGCCACTGTTGCTTCTGCTGAAGCGGAAGGGAACGGAACATATTCCCCATCGTGCGATTAAACCGCTCTGTCCCGCCATTACCCATAGGATGGTAGGCCGTCGTGTGGGACTTCGCTACACCCGCCAACCTGAGAAGCTCTGCAATCAGGTTGCTCTCAAAGTTTGTGCCCTGGTCAGAATGTATTCTCTCCGGAAACCCGGAAACACAGAATACATGATCCCAGAGTTTCTTGGCGACCTGCTTCGCTGTCTGATTGGCGCAGGGGAACGCGTGAGCAAGCTTAGTGAAATGGTCAGTAACCACTAGGACATCGACCGACCGCTGCTTACTGTCCTCAGCGGACCAGAAATCCATACACACAAGCTGCATCGGTGCGGAGGTTTTAATGCTCTCCAGGGGCGCGCAAGCAGCTGGCTCTGGGGTCTTCCCAACCACACATCTCCGACAGCATCTGACATATGGTCTGATATCCCTCTCCATGTCAGGCCAATAAAAACGCTGCCATGCAAGAGAGAGAGTACGGTCCTGGCCCTGATGACCAACGTGATCGTGGATGCCAGACAGTGCCTTGTCTTTCAGACTTAGAGGTAAAACATACTGAGACCTCCTCTGCTTGGACACTGGGTCCTTTGTCACCCTGTACAAGACACCATCATTGACTTCCAACTTCTCCCACTGTTTCAACTGCCTGAGGACCTTCTGGTCAGCACCATGCCTCTCACGTCTCGATGGCCGCTTCCGAACAACGACAAAGGGCAACACCTTGGAGATGCAGGGGTCCTGCTCCTGACTCAACCTGAGTTCCTCGGTGGATAACATTGGCAGTGTATCCTGACCACCCGACAGATGCTGAACATGCTGGACCAAACTGAGTGCTGTGAATACTGATGCATCAGGCCAGTCACATTTGGCTTGACAAAAAGCCTTGACCTCAGCTGCATCACAAGCAAACCCAGATCGCGCAATACTCACTGTTTGGGACTGGCAACTGAGTCTGAAAACATCCTGCACAGAGTCCCCCTCAACCCCGTCGGCTTCCTGAACAAGGGCCGGGTAGGGCTCCCGAAGTAGCCTCTGACTGACGGGCTTGGAAAAAGGGTCGCGACTCAACGCATCCACCACCACGTTTTTCTTCCCTGGCAGGTGTTTGAGATCAAAGGTGTAAGACGCCAACTTAGACACCCAGCGGATCTCACACGCGTCAAGCTTCGGCTTCGTTAGGAGATAAGTCAGCGGATTATTATCTGTCCAAACGGTGAAGCTTTGACCCTTCAGCCAGTGGCTGAACTTTTCACAAACACTCCACTTCAGCGCCATGAACTCCAGTCTATGAGCTGGATACTTCCGCTGTGAGGCACTGAGGGAGTTGCTCGCAAAACCAACAGGTCTGGCCTTGGACTCTCCTCGGGGCACTTGAGACAGCGCCGCGCCGAGTCCGTCCAAAGACGCATCGACCGACAAAATGAAAGGCACCTCAAAGTCTGGATGGGCAAGCACCACACACTCCAGTAACATCGTCTTCAACAAATCAAATGCTTCCCCACATTCCGCCGTCCAGTCTGCGGAGGTAAGCTTACGGAAGCTGCCATGGGGCTTCTTATCCTTAGCTGACCTCCCCCTCCTCTTTTGTCCTGCTGTAAGGGCGAACAGGGGCTTAGCCACGGAGGAGCAGTTCGGGAGGAAATGCTGGTAGTAAAATACCATACCAAGGAAAGATTTGATCCTACGAACAGAAGTCGTGCACCCATCACCTTCCATGAGATCCTGCACTGTCATGTTGGAGATTACCTCTACTTTGGAGGGATCGACAGACATACCTCCGCCATCAACCACATGGCCCAAAAACCGCACCTGCTTCTGCAGCAGATGACACTTTTTTGGAGCCAGTTTCAAGTTGTTCTCCCTCAACCTCTGAAACACAGTGCGGAGCCTCGACAGAGCCTCAACCTCTGATGGCGCGAAGACAAGAAGATCATCAAGATAGCACAAAAGCTTCGTGAAGTTCAGATCCCCAAAGATCCCAATCATCATTCTCATGAAGGCTGCAGGGCTATTACAAAGGCCCTGTGGCATGCGATTGTATTCATGCAACCCAAGGGGAGTCGTGAAAGCAGTGTACTTCTTGTCATCTTCATGCATTGGGATGTTGAAGAAGCCAGAGGTGAGGTCCATCGTACTAAAGAGGCAGTTACCACCCAGCGCGGCAAGACAGTCCGACTGGTGTGGCAAGGGATGAGCGTCTTTCAAGGTCCGATCATTCAGCCATCTGAAATCAGTGCAGATCCGAAGCCCGCCATCCTTCTTCCATACCATAACCAGCGGTGAAGCGTATGCGCTCGAGGACTTCCGGATAATCCCTTTCTCCACCATATCAGTGAGAACCTGTCTCAACTTCTGATAGTGGGCTGGGGGAACCCTCCTGTAGGGCAAGCGAAAGGGGCGCTCATCCACCAGATGGATGCGATGTGTGTATCCTGTGACCTCGCCACAGTCCAGAGAGTCCCTGGAGAAGATGTCATGGTACTCGGTGAGCAGCTGAGTGAGCTGGGATTTGCATGCCTCACTAACCTGACAGGAGCTGAGGTCAATGTCACTGAGTCCGAGCTCTGACAAACTCCTAGCCGGCTGGACAGGGGGACAGGCACTACCTGTGGCGTTGGACTCATGCCTCCCCGCAACTGATTGCAGTCCCTGGAAAACATTAAAGTCCTCAATCGCCAAGCATGGAAACACATCAGCCAACTTGCAGTTCCTTTTCAGCGTGATGGCTTTGTCAGATGGATTGACAACAGTCATGGGTACCCACCTATCACCCCAGAGCGGTGTGACAAGTCGACCTCCGAGGACACCACGTGGCATGGCCTTGGAGTCTGTCGGCTCCACAACAACAGTGCTTCCAGCTGACATAGGCACCTTAGCAGGAAGTCTGCCCCAGACTAAGTGCTCGTGCCTCGGTAAGAGTGTCACGGCCTGGGTGAGCTTAACAGTACCTATCTTCTCAGGAACTGCACCACCCCTCCAGCGCTCTACATTCGTGAACATGGTCAAGAACTGTTCAACGTCAGGACTAGACGGATGTTCCTGTCTGGACGCGATGTCCCAGTACTCAGTACCACTCTTGAGTACATGGGCCACATGTTTAATGACGTTTGTGCCAACTATCAGATCATCATGCTGACCGGGCACGACCAGAGTGGGTATGACAAAGGAAACACCATAAAGCTGCATGTTGAGGTCATAAAAACCATCAGGCCTAGTCTCCAGACCACCGCAGCCAATCAAGACAATGTTCTCTTCAGGCTGCTGCTTCTCAGGTAAAACACCCCCAGAGCGGAGCTTCTCTACTGCATTTTCACTGATACTGCATGACATAGAGCCAGTATCCAACATGCCATTAAGCTGCACACTCTGGTTGACAAGAACAGGAGCATAGAACAAGTCACTGAAAGCCTGAATCCTCTGTGTCGCCTGAATGACCATACGCGAACCCTGAGGTGCTTTGGCACACTTGTCTTTATACAAGTGAGCCAGGTCGGAGACATCAGTGAGGGATACATCTACTTTACCCACACCATTCCTCTCTAGGTGTGGGTTTAGTAGTTTAACGGACGAGACTGATGACCAGCTCTTCCACCAGGCTGAGAACGGAGCTGGTTGGGCGGCTGAGGTCGAGGACAGTCCCTCTTCCAATGACCAGGAGACAAACAGTTTATACATCGGTTCTCCCGGCTGCAGTGGGAAAATGTGGAGTGATCCAGAGACTTACAAACCCTGCACAACCGCTGCGGTGCGTCTGGCACCTGCCCTGCGACGCTAGCTGGCGGTTGAGTCTGCGTCGGTGTCCGGACTGCAGCGCTAACTGGAACCTGAGTCTGCATTGTGACCAAACGGTCTAGCAAGCTCACCAAACTCCTCATATAGTCATCACCGCCAGAGACAGGTGCAGGAGACGGTGTAGGAGACCTTGCACAAAATGGTGTAGGAGATGACGCATGAGCCGGGACGGGAGATGGCACCACCGGCACGGTCGTGTTCAAGTCGGGAGCCACATCGACTACAGGGACATGAACCTGTGAATGGAACCTACGCTCTACTGCGCCTGCTTCACGTTGTCCACCTGCAGCAACACGGGACTTCCTCTCCAGCATGTGCTCATCAAGCCTCTCTTGGATCTCGCTAGCAGACCATTTCCCTGCGGACTTGAACTTAAAAACATTGGCAAGAGACTGATCTGGACAGTGTTTGATAAACATCATGCTTACCTCGTGGCTTGGCTCTTCAATACTACGGCCTTGCCGCTTCAAGCATTCGTCAGCCCCCTCCACTGTCTTATTAAGCCTAATCCAATACTCCATAGCGTCCTCACCTGGCTTGGGCAGCGTACTGTAAAAGTCCGCCAGGGGCATACTCGAGTATGTGAGGTCACTGATGTACTGAAGTGTTGCTTCAGTACATCAAAAATAATGTGGGGGTTCGCTATGTGGTCGACAGATGTGTTGCACAGCTTTATCCTCACCACGTCCCCTGCTTTCCCCATAAGCTTAGCTAGAATCTCATGTGACTGCTCACTAACTGGAATGGCTCGCTTCCTCAAATACAAAGTCATAAGGCTCTCCCACTCATGAACTGTAAACTTATCAGAGCTATCGCCCCTGAAAATAGGAGGCTCCCTAGCATCTGTCTGCATTACTACTCTAACACTAGGAGCTGTCTCCAAACGCTGTTCAGCAGACCTAGCACTATCTGTGTGTGTGTTTCTAAGCATTTGTGTTTCCTGCAGCTTAGCAGTGATTGACTCTCCTATCTTCTCTGCTAACTGAGTAATGAGCATGGCTAACTCACCTACTGGCTGCTCGCTGTTACCTAGCACAGCCCCTTCGCTGATACCTGGTCTGGCCCGTTCTACGTAGCGTGTGGAGGTGAACTGAGGAGTGCCAAATGTGGTCGGGTCTCTAGGTCCTGGTGCTCTGGTGTCTGGTTCCCCGCCCTCTAAGAGCTGCCCGAAACTCCTACCTACACCTAGCCGTAAACCCCCCCCCCCACATCTAACTGGTACCCCCTCTCCATAGCACACTGGCGATCCAAAAGATCCTGATCAGCAATGTTACCCCCACCTACGTACGAACCACCCTCTGCCATGTTCCTACCTCTAACACTCAGATAAAATAAAAAATAAAATAAAAAAGTGAAAAGCTCAATTCATTTAAATAATTGAATCTAGAAAGCACTAAGAGATTGAAACAATCACATACAATCAACAAATTCACCAATAGATTAATCACATATGCACATATCTAGTAGTTTACATCAATAGATTATTCACACGAGTCCTTCAATCACATCAACTTTTTTCCTTTTTTTTTTTTTTCGTGTGTTTTTCTTCCTTCAATATATACAAATGTCCTGTTCACAAGCCCAGTCCATGGTAACCACAGCTATGACTGTCCAGTGTCCACACAGCTCAACTCCAGTCCACTGTAACATGAGTGTACAGTCTATAGAAATACCTGAGGACGTCTGGGGCTTGATGACGACAGCAGCCTCCCGCGGCGAGCAACTGATGTCGCTCTCAGGATCCAGGAGGGTCACGGCACCAATGTAACGGGGCAGTCCTATGCTGTTCTATGCTGGTCAGCCTGCTGCACGCCCGTCACTCTCATCATTAGCTCTGCGTTGTGTTCTATTTTGGGTGGGGCCCCAGGTGTTGTGGGGGGCCCTCAGTCTCTCATCATCATCATCATCATCATGATCAAAGAAGGAGGGGGGACACACAGGACTCTATTTGGCCCACCTTGCCATTTATTTTGGTTTCAAACCCTTCGACAAACGTCCAGTCCTCCAGCTGGAGCGGTGTTTCTTACGGACGTGGGGGTCGAAGCTCAACCACTGCCCGGACTTCACTCGTGTGCGTTAGAAGGAGAAACCGTCCACGGGACTCCGATGTAAGAAAGGATAAACAAGTATTTTAAAACAACAGCTTGCAGTATCTTCTTACAGGGATACTCAAGGTTACGTTCTCCTCAACCAGCAAAACTGTGCTACGGTAAGAAACACGCGTGGCTCGGCTCGATCGCTGCTTGAGACTCCTCCCACCAAACAAAAATGGCCTCTCCCGCGTTCCCTCTTCCGTGTACCCACAAGACCTCTCTCTTAAAGCGACAGTACGAGTATATGACGGTCGTTATAAAACATACATAAAAGTAAATAATGACATAAAATAAAATGTAGTAAACACAAATAACAGCACACAGACAGGATTTGGTGATATTTCATACTCAAACAAAATAAAATAAAAACATTAATTTTAACCTGGTTACACTATGCTACATTTTCACTGCCGCTGTAACGCTGCGCTCATGGACCAATCAGAGGGAGGGGCATGAGAGACAACGTCGATTGTGTGCACTGTCTTGTTGTCAAACACAATGGCGTATTTTGAGTCTAATTATTTCACTATTATCCATCCATTATCTTAACCGCTTATCCTGCTCTCAGGGTCGCGGGGATGCTGGAGCCTACCCCAGCAGTCATTGGGCGGCAGGCGGGGAGACACCCCGGACAGGCCGCCAGGCCATCACAGGGCCGAGAGACACACACGCACACATACATTCATTCATTTCTAGGGACAATTTAGTATGGCCAATTCACCTGACTGACATGACTTAGGACTGTGGGAGGAAACCGGAGCCCCCGGAGGAAATCAACGCAGACACAGGGAGAACATGCAAACTCCACACAGAGGACGACCCACTAAGGGTCATGACCCCACCAAGTGTTGTGACTTTGTTGCTTGTTTTTAAGTCTTTAAATGGGCTGGCACCATCTTATGTATCTGAGCTAATACACCAGTCAGAGCACTCAGGTCAACAAACCAGATGCTCTTACATGTTCCGAGATCCAGGCTTAAGAATAGGGGCGACAGTGGCTGCCCCTGATCTCTGGAACAACTTACCAGTTCACATAAGATCTGCTCAGACCCTACAGACTTTTAAATCTTTGTTAAAGACCTACCTCTTCTCGCTGGCATTCAATTCAAATTGAACTTGACACCATGAGTTTATTGTGCAAATATAATTTTACGCTTATGTTTTATTGTTTACATTTTATATTCTTTATTTCACTATTATTTTAAATCGATTTTTTTTAGTTCACCATTAGGCTAAATTTTATATCAAAATGTTTTTTATCAAAAAAAACTACCAAACGTAAATTAAAGTGGTCCAAGGACCCTCATAGTACCTGACACTGGGCCAGATCCGCCCACAGTCTGGCAGGTCTGCATAGGAATCATATCCGCCCATAGACCACCCCCTGCCTCTGCACCGATTCCATCAGATCATTATAGCAATCAGATCCGCTCCTAGACCGACGGACCGAGTGTGGTCGGTCGGTCTAGGAGTGGATGTGAAGTTGTGGCTCCTAAAGTTTGGGCCAGGTACGGCCCAAAGCCGGTACAGATCCGTAAGCCGGATCCACGCCGGTATTGGCTCGTTTAGCAAAAAGACACTGGGGGCGGATCCGTTTTGCGGATCTGCGCCAGTTGCTGTGATACATCCGGCCCGGATCTGGCCCAGTTTAATTTTGCTGTCTGGGGAAAGACAACTGGTGAATCGGCGACAGGGTCATGGAAACCCAAGGCTCATTGATACACGTGGGGAGTGAAGGCTAGCCCGTCTGGTCTGATCCCACAGAAGAGCTAAAAGAGCTGAAAAAGTTAATGCTAGCTATGATAGACAGGTATCAAGACACAGTGCATCACAGCTTGCTGTGTTTGGGGCTGCGTAGCCACAGATAATCAGTGTCCATGATGACCCCTGTCCACCACTGAAAGCGTCTACAATGGGCAAGTGAGCATCAGAACTGGACCATGGACCAATGGAAGAAGATTGCTTGGTCTGATGAATCACGTTTTGTTTTACATCATATGGATGGCAGGGTGCGTGTTCGTCATTTACCCGGGGAAGAGATGGTACCAGGATGCACTATGGGAAGAAGGTGAGCCAGTGGAGGCAGTGTGATGTTCTGGGCAATGTTCTGCTGGGAAAACTTGGGTTCTGGCATTCATGTGGATGTTACTTTGACACATACCACCTACCTAAACATCGTTGCAGACCAGGTACACCCCTTCATGGCAATGGTACTCCCTAATGGCAGTGGCCTCTTTCAGCACGATAAATGCACCCTGCAAAAATTGTTCAGGAATGGTTTGAGGAACATGACAAAGCATTCAAGGTGTTGCCTTGGCCTCCAAATTCCTCAGATCTCAATCTGATCAAGCATTTGTGGGATGTACTGGGAAGAAAAAAAAAGTCTGATCCATGGAGGCCCAACCTCGCAACTTTTAGGACTTAAAGGAGCTGCTGCTAACATCTTGGTGCCAGATACCAGAGGCCTTCAGAGGTCTTGTGGAGTCCATGCCTCGACAGGTCAGAGCTGTTTTGGCAGCATGAGGGGGGCCTACATAATATTTGGCAGGTGGTTTTAATGTTTTGGCTGATCAGTGTCTCTATACAAGTACAATACGCACTACTCGTTTAAAAATAGATGTTTGGAATGTCTATTATTGGACAGTTTCTCACTTTACTAGGCCAGTATGTTTCTCAGCAATCAGCGGACAAAATTATGAATACAATGGATGATGACATCCATGCAATGCATGGTCAGCTGTGCTTTAATTGTTGCCATTCTAATACTTGTTCTAACTAGAGTTAGTCTGATCATTCTTGTTGACTCATGATTCTACTACTCTAAAAACACTACTGGGAAGGAAATCATTTTTGTACCAATAAATAGTAAAATTGTACTTGTAACCAATTTCAGAAGCCAGCTGAATCAACATCATACCCAAAATCCCATGGGGAGTGCCAGCTTGGGTACCATTCCTGCAACATAATAGAGTGGCTCAAGTGTGCCACACTACAAGGGATAGAGTTTCAACTCTTTTTTTGGGGGGGGGGGGGCTTTCATGCTAGAATAATACTGTGAAGTGCTTGGAACCATTGCACTGCTTTTGAATGCCATATGGTATCATGACTCAGAATGAAAGTGATATGAAATATTGCGGTATGTAGTGTAGTATCATGGGGTAGAGGAAAAACATTATCAACTGTTCTAAACATCTCTGTAAAAGATCTTGATAAAAAAAGACACAAACATTTTAAATTCTAAATATACACAATGCTGATATAAAAGTAATACTTATATAATTATGCCCATATTTGTAATGTTTATTTTGTCACTCACCTAACAATGAGTGCATGAATACACCAATTAATAATTACTACCAAGTAATTTACATTCCATTAAACTATTCAATCATTATGAAATTAAAGCACTGTAAATAGATGTCGTATATGAGCAATAATAGCTTTCTTTTCTCACTTTTTGTTTGAGTTTTGGAATGAAATTGATGTGCTTTCAAGGGGAGTTATGTATTGCTTGTCTTCACCATGTGCACCTGATGTGTGTTTGCCTGATCACTGGCTCACAGTGATTGGGGCCAAGAGTTTGGGGGTTTGTAGAAATAAGATGTGCAATATATATATAATTTTAAAAATAGGTCAATTAGAATCATCTTTCCAGCTTAAGTTGTGTCAAAACAGTTTTTATCAGAGTGAAGGAATTCTATCAGCCAAAGAAAATGAAAATGCAGAGATCCTTCCCTCCTCACATCCTTGCACAGCAATGCCTTCTAATTTGTTCATCACTTAAATTATGTAATTTTCCACTGAGGGAGGTTTAAGGCATTGAAATAGAAATACTTAGCATATTAGATGAATAATTCAATGATTACTTGCAGGCATTTTCATGCACAAGTAGATGCCGATTACTTTCCCTCGACATTTAACACTTTGATTCTCTTCATTTCTATGTGTCACTGAAAACAATTCTCTTTTTTCCAGCATCAGTTAAAATCGAAATATAGGAACTTTATTTATCCCAGAGGGACATTCAGTTGTCCCAGTGGTAATGCACATGAGAAACAATACTCAACTTCATCAAAACTGCATTAATGCCAAAAAAAAATTTTAAAAAAAGAAACGTTGTTTCTCAACAAATTCTGCACAAATGGAATGAAAATCTCTTCATTTCATTTAACTAGTCTTAAGACTTTGGGTATGAAGACTCAATTAATCCTGTCTTTGTTTCTTGTTTAAATCTGTTTGAGATAACCCTAAATATAATGTGAAAACAACATTTCGAGGTTTATTTCCCCTTATTTTCTGCCTAAGTCTGTCAGACATTTAACTGCAATCTGTCCGTTGTCAAACATTTTCCCCAATTACATCCACAGTGCCACGAAATTGTCTCGGTCAGGCTGGTGTCATGACTGCGAAGACGACACATTTGATTTAATACCAACCGGGCACTAGCCAATCCCCCATTCCCCTTTTTCTCAAGCTGAGTTCATATCCTTGTTGTTTGTTTACACCATGTCCCTTCTGCTCCTTTATAAATACGGTTGGCATCATCAGAGATGGTGAAATGCCTGGTCTCTTCCCTCTGCCTGATGCACGCTGTTGATGAGTCTCATTCTCCCCTTCTCTTTTCCTGTGGCAGCAGCTCTCATCTAACGGCCTAGTATATCACACGGCTTTGAAAACATTCTTAGGCTCTCCTATGGTTGCCAGCTCCAATTAAATCTGGAATTTTAGTGTATCTAATGCAATTCCACCCATCCTTGCATTTCAAAGATGTGCTCTCTGTTTCTAGCCTGAGTAATTGTTGTGCTACATTCAAGTGGGATTGAGCTTGGACTTTTTTTTTCCCCTTTACTTTGAAAGGCGTACATTGCCAAACATCAATGAGCACCAGCACAAGATAAAGCTATTCCTGTTGTGTGGGAGAGCCTCACCTTTTTCCCTCTGAGAGATTTCATGACAACCGCTAATCCAGTTTTCTTGCCTGTGCCACTACAGAGCAACAACAAGGAAGCTATAAATTCTGCAGGAAATGGGGTCAGCCCTGTGGGGTTAGCTAACGAATAGCGTAGCAATCGTGAAGGTTGGGTTGAGGTAAGCATTGGGTTAAGGTTAGGTTGAGGTAAGCGTTGGGTTAAGGTTAGGGTGAGGTTAAGGCAGGTTAAGGCAGGTTAGGTTAAGTTTAGCCAAGTTCAGTGAAATAGGGTTAAGGGAACACCCGAGGAATCGAGTTATTTTGCACAAAAGGAAGCATCTACACCACAATGTTATATCAAATTTTTAAAAAAAAAACCTTTCAAATGGAAAATTTTCCGTCTCATGTTCCTTTTATAAAATAAAGTTTGGGAATTTTACTTAAAAAATCCTTAGTGTGAAGTCTGGCACATTAACCTATAGATTATATAATACAGAGGAATTAATGAAATTCAACGCAGAGCCTACAGCAGCATGATGAAACGCTCTTCGTGCTATGGAAAACTAAAACATGCCTTGTCTTTCAAGAGTGAAAGCCTTCAAAAATGTCATTTCTGAATTCATTAATTCATGAAGATGGGCGGAGTGGAATGAGGCATGGCATAATACGACTACGATGTGGTTGGAAAAAATATTTGAGCTTCAGAATATTGCAGTGTTGTGCAGATAGTGTAAATCTACAAATGCACTGCTCCACTTGAGAACCAAGTGCACTAATACTCCCTTGGTTCTCAAAAAAAAAGGAAAAAAAAGGATGAAAATATTGTATGAGGGCAAAATAATCATCTGATGCACATATGTATAAGAGTAAATACATTTATGGTTCAGATATTAAACAAACCAAAAAAAAAGTGTCCACTCATTTGATTTGTATTGTCATGGGGAAAGAAGTAAGCAACCAGCCACGGAGTGAAATTTTGCTTCTTCTCTTTCAGAAGGCATACAAAGGAGCAAAATGACAGCTCAAAAAAGAGTGAAGTGCTGAACAATAGTGCTTATCTACCAGCAGCTCTCCAGCTTGAGGTTTGATTTCCCCCCCTATCTGACCGACAGCTAAGAAGAAGGGAATTGGCAATTGGCAGGCAGATGCACCTGATTCACATCAAGGGCAATCAGTGGAGCCTCTGCCCAACATCCAAGTGTTGCTCAGGGAAAGCACAAGAGGACACGCTGAGGCGGGCTGAGGGGAAGAAGGGGGGAGCTGGGGGCGCAAGTGAGGTGGAGAATTTGGAATTGGATGACGGATGTGGCTTGATTACTGGTTAACTACCCCTGCTGGTGGACCACTTGGATTTGGATGAGAAAGCCCCTGGTGGCTGAATTATCAATTTGGAGTAGGCGAGACCCTATTTGAATCTATTGTTTCATTTCCAGGCAAGCTGACAGTTTGGGCCTCTGGCTCAGAGTGAACTGAGGAGTTAGATTTTTCTTTTTTTTTCTTTTTTTTTTTTACAGTTATTTGCCATTTCACTGACTCTTTAATAAAATCCCCAATCAAGCTTTTCATTAAATTTGTTTGTGTTGTGTTGATATGTCGTAAGCCCTTACACCAGCCGAACAGTGGGGTGTTACATGCTCAATCATTGGTAATGTTGAAGAATGTAAAACAGGGCGTCCGTGTAGCATAGCGGTCTATTCAGTTGCCTACCAACACGGGGATTTGCCGGTTCGAATCCCCGTGTTACCCCCGGCTTGGTCTGACGTCCCTACAGACACAATTGGCCACGTCTGCGGGTGGGAAGCTGGATGTGGGTATGTGTCCTGGTCGCTGCACTAGCGCCTCTTCTGGTTAGTCGGGGCGCCTTGGGGGGAGAATAGCGTGAGCCTCTGATGTGCTACGCCCCCCTGGCGAAACTCCTCACTGTCAGGTGAAAAGAAGCGGCTGGCGACTCCACATGTATCGGAGGAGACGTGGTAGTCTGCAGCCCTCCCCGGATTGGCAGAGGGGGTGGAGCAGTGATCGGGACAGCTCAGAAGAGTGCCATTGGCCAAGTACAATTGGGGGAAAAATGGTGGGGAAAGTTCAAAAATAAAAGAAAGAAAGAAGGAAAAGAAAAGAATATAAAGCAATGTAGGCCTGTAATGTGAGGTTTTTGTTGTTGTCGTTTGTTTTTTTCTTTCTTTTTTCTTTTTTCTTTCTTTCTTTTGATGATCACAACTCAGCTAAAAGAAATGGCGTGATGATTAGAGAATTTGGAAAGTCTAAAGATGACAAAGCCACACTGGAAATTGCGTGAGACAGAAGGTTCGTGGGAGTGGACTCCATTTTGACAAATGAATGATGCTGTTTTAAAAGCCACTTTTACAAAGAAAATGCCTCATTCATTTTCAAAGTGCGCTGTGTAAGATCACAGGAAACGGGTGTTGACAGCATACTTTCTTCTACACAACACAGCAGACAGTCATTACAAAGTCACATCCATTACTCATCATCTTCATAACAGCCAGATGAAATGCATGATGTCATATATTTCAGTTCTCAAAGGCCAGCGATGGAGCCGGTGTTACATTGCCCGTGAAGCCTCACCTGGCACGGAGGCGCTCCACCACAGCGCAGGAATACTAATAATTCCTTTGATGTAAGCGCGGCTTTGTTTTCCGACTCAAGTGGCAAATTAGAGCAAATGGCAATCTAGCACAAAAAAAGGCAGATAACATGACTTCAACTTTGCTCTGGGTTGCTTTTTGTACAATTACTCTGTGCATTTGTTGTATAATTATCATTGTTTATTATTCACGTTGTGGCCCAATTTGGTAACTGCTCTTTAAACGTGAGTTTTCTTCTCCATATCATCAAAACAACTTCATGGAAGAGCATTGTTATGCTAAAAATGTATTTCAATTTCACGTCTTCGTCACAAGCTTACGTTTTGCCACAGTGGACATGCGTAACTGCCATACGTGACAACATTCTGTCATTTTCATCTCGTTTTTTTAGAGATGTGATCATTAATTGGGTTGTTTTTAAGTTCTCATGAAAGGCACTATTGTCTCACTGGTAGTCACTTCTTTGGCGTGTTACCTCTGGATGAGTTTCTCACAAGCTGTGCTTGAGATAATGAACCCACCAACACACAAGTTGCAGAGCTGCCATTTTAAACACATTTACAAGCAGCAGTCTGTTGCTCCAGCAAGTTCATGGAGCACTCCAGGGCTACATTCAGACCTGAGTCAGACCTCAGGCCTTGATGCTCACTTATGATTTTTTTTTTTTTGCTCAGATCTGATTTTTATTGTTTCATTGTTGACATTCATTTTTGAAAGTGACCCATATAGGATATTAGTGGAAAGATATATCCATCCTGAAATGACTCACATGCACAAATCAACAACTCAACACAGCGTTCCATTTGGCCTAGCCGGCATGCCACATGTTGCATAGGGAAAATCATTTAAACAAAGTACTGGCGTCAGGTATTATGTTAAATCTCTATCAGCAGATGATCAAACAATGGCTGATGGTGTGGCAGAAGTTGTTGTAATGCTCCTGTTGAGGATGACTTTTTTTTCCCTTTTTATCTCCACCAGGCGGTAGCCCGAAGGGGATTTTGTTTGGTCGTGTGTGTGTGGGGGGGGGGCTGTCTGTCTGTCTGTGACTAATGTCGCCGACTACTGGACCTATCAGCCTAATTTTTTTTTGTGTACAGTTATGACTGCATGATGAAGAACCTCTTGTGCATGCGGTGATTAAAAACCTTCGGAAAACGTTTGTTCTCACTATCGCTTCTCCCTCTCCTCATTCACTCTCTAGCTCGCCCAACCAACTCTGCTTTCCGTCGTTACCCACTCTGAGTTAACCGTGCGCATGCGCGACTCACATCTACGGTTGACTCACATCGGGAAGCGATGGTGTCAAAACCAAGATATTTTGTATTCGGGTATGAGTTTTGAAAGTAAACGAGAAGTCAATCATATTTCGCAAGCCAGCAAATCATTCGCTGCTGATCTCATCACAGGGGAGCTGGAGGAACACTGGATGAACCAAAAAATAATTTGTCTTATTCACCTCGCTGCCACGACGACGTGCCATAGTCTCCAGTGTTAAAAGTTCATTATAAAAATACAATTTCAAGAGTAGGATAATCACAGTCACAGCTGGAAATCATCTCAGTGGCAACAATAAAAATTTCTCATGGCTGAGCTTTGTTTTCTTACTTTTTTTTATCAAATGAAAGTCAATCAGCAGAGCAACCATTCATCTTGATTCATTTTATCTCATGAAAACCGTGACGGTTAAACATATTTGAAGTTTTTTAGTAAGGGCTTTGAAATTATGATCTCTGTCACTTCATGTGAGACTCATAATAATAATAATAATAATAATAATAATACATTTGGATGGATAATACATTTTATTTATAGAGCGCTTTCCAAGTTACACAAAGATGCTTTACATACGTTAAAATAAACATAAACGCAACACACACAAAAAAACACAAAACATTAATCACACATTAAAAGCAATTCTGAAAAGTTGAGTTTTGACTAATGATTTGAACGTGGACAGATCGGTGCAGTCATTGATGTGTTTGGGGAGAGAGTTCCAGAGGGAGGGGGCAGCTATGGAGACGCTCTGTCGCTCCAGATTCGGTGCTTGGTCCTGTGTGGTGGAGATAGGAGGTTGGCATCGGAGCAGTGAAGGCTGCATGAAGGAGTATGGTAGTGGAGCAGGTCAGTGAGGTAGGAGGGGGCCTGGTTATGGAGGGCTTTGTGAGTGAGGAGAATGACTTTGAATTGGATCTGTTGTGGGACAGGGAGCCAGTGGAGGACCTGGAGAACAGGGGTATTGTGGTCACGGGAGTGGGAGTAGATGAGCAGGCAAGCAGCAGAGTTCTGGATGTATTGGAGTTTGTTTAGGACTTTGGTTGATGAGCCATTGAGAATGCTGCTGCAGTAGTTTATTCCGAATGTGATGAAGGCATGGATCAAAGTTTCGGCAGCAGAGGAGGAGAGTGATGGGTGGAGACGAGATATGTTTTTATACGTGGAAAAAGGCAGTTCTGGTGATTTGACTGATGTGGTGTTCAAAGGAGAGGTTGCTGTCAAAAATGATTCCGAGGTTACAGATGTGTGGGGAGGGAGACAGGACATAGTGGAGTTATCAATGGTGAGGTAGAAGTTGTATGTGGTTTTAGTAAGGAATTTGGGACTGATGATGATCATGTCAGATTTATCATAATTTAGTTTGAGGAAGTCGGCTTGCATCCACGATTTAATTTCAGAGAGGCAGTTGGTCACACTGCAGTAAGTTGTAGTGATGATGGATTTAGTGGAGATGTAGAGCTGGACGTCATCGGTGTAGCAGTGGAAGTGGAGACCATGACAACATGATGTAATGGGCGAGCATGTAAAGGATGAACAGGAGACTCCCTCCACCTAAGAGGCTGCGCAGCCACAGACTGACAGACAAAACGTTATCAGTTAGATTTTTTTTAACTTGAGTGCTGCATATTAACAACTTTATTTTTTCATATTTCCTGTTCAATCTTATAACGGCAGGAAAAACACTGGTTTTTCTGTCCATGTGTGCATGTGTTTTCCTTCTCCCGGCAGGCGAAAAAAAGGGTTTGTCGCCAATTTCGAACACCAGAGAAAGGGAGATACATATGCCTGGCAGAAATCTGCACTCCACTGAGTGTTTTTTAATGCAGTCTTACAGCTCTAATATTTTAGCAATGATTTTTGTGAATTTTCACATAAATTATAGACTCGTTACATTACAAAATTATTTAAAAAACATTAAGGGCTCTATCTTGATGAAACTGCACAGGCGCACATGGGTGTGTATTAGTATGACAACATGATGGCATCATTTATTATTATTCTTAACAGTAATTTACTTTTGTTATTATTGTCATCATATTTCCTTGGCCTAAGATAATGAGCTCAAAAGACCAAGTGGGGGAGGGGGGTAGAGGAGGAGGGGGGGGTTGGATGGGTTCAACAGTGGAACAGTTTGTTAATGCATTGTTTTATGATTCCTAAAATGCCAATAAAATGTTTCTAAAAAAAATATACATGATGGCAATAAAATTATTTCTAATTCTGACTCTGATTCCAACTGATGGAGTTTATTTAAGATGTTTAACATCGTATTGAGATATTTAACATCTTAACATACTGCAGAAAAAATACATTGGCTATTTTCAGCTTGAAACCATCCATACAGTCACCTCATGTTTCTGAAACATGACATTTAAAAAAGGAGCATCAATGGAAATAAGTAATTGTTAGTTCACTATCAAAATGTATCAAGAAGATAGGTATCACAAGAGTTTATCAAAATGCAATGTTGTATATGTCCACACAAAAAAAAAGGTTATGGTTTAACAGAATCTTGTTCAGTTCCTTCCTCCCTGAGCCTGATAATTGTCAATTCTTACTGTTCAACAGGTCTCCTGTTGAATTTTCCCAGAGCTCTCTATATTTCATGCTATTGTGAGCTACCTTTGGTGTCACATATTTTATTATTTTTAATTATTTAGAGTGACTAAAATGGCTTTTAAATAAATATTCAACCCTCGCAGTTAGACATAAATTCCACTGGTGCTTTTTATAGGTGAGTATGATGGACTCTCTTGCAGCTTAACCTTGTTTCAAAACAGATTTTTGCTGCATTTCCAGACAAAAAGAACATCTCACCATCTTGTGCTTTGCTTGCTTGCATCAGAATCTCTTGTGCTTGAGAAAAGCTGCCATGCAAGTTCTCTCAAATTGCTGATCTGTGGAGTACATCCCTATTTGATTATGTTTGTAGGGAAAGCTCTTTTGCCCCAAGGCAAGAGAGACAGTTTGAAATGGGGTCATCAGTCATTTCTTAAATTGTTTTTGCAAATGGGTCTTCTTGTCAATGAATATTAATAGAATACAAATAGTTATATCTTGGAGCTAAATATGGGTGAAACTGCATTCTAAGTATCCTTTGCATAGTACAGTGAGGTGAGATATTGGCATCGTGTGCTATCTATAATTGGGCAACAAACAGGTTTATGCAGACTCCTCTCTAAATGGAAATACTATGGTCACAGTCATTTGCTGGATTAGATTTAAAAGCATAAACCCACACAAGTATTACTCTTTTTGCTAAAAGACATTATGATCTGACGTATAGGCCTATACTGATCATACTGAATACTGTACATCCAGTGATCGGGGCAGCATAGATCAGGAGGTAGAGCGGATCGTCTAGTAATCAGAAGGTCGCTGGTTCGATCCTTGGCTCCTCCAGAGAGTGTGCCGAAGTGTCCTTGAGCAAGACACTGAACCCCTAACTACTCCTGATGAGCAGGTTGGCGCCTTGCATGGCAGCCTCCACCATCAGTGTATGAATGTGTGTGTGTGTGAATGGATGAATGTGAGGCGTACACTGTCAAGCGCTTTGAGTAGTCGGTAGACTAAAGAGCACTACATAAATGCAGTCCATTTACCATTTATCTTTTAAGCAAAATAAAGAGCGATAAAAGGTTCCAACTTAAACTTTAACCATCAGAAACGAAGTTTTAGAGTCTGGGAATATACAGTAAACAGGGGTTACCCACATCTTGCCCAGTTTAAGGAGTATTATCTCGAAGCAGAGCAGTGCCATACTCCTTTAGTCAATTAGAATTACAGCCGGATGTCTTAAACTGAGAAAAAAAAATATTGCATTTTGAAATGGCCAAGTCCGGGAGTCCTGCGCTTAACCTGACTGAAATGTTGTGGAATAACCTGAAGGGAGCTATTCACGAAAGACACCTCAAAGTTATTTTTGAAGTGAAGGAGATCTGTAAGGAAAAAGAAATGTCCAAAATGAACCCCTTAAATTAACCCTAACCCCTGCACAGCAGCAGTTGGGTCTCAGTTACTGCTGGCAAAAGAGGTTCCAGTTATTAGATGTAAAGGCCAGCACAGCGCAGCAGAAACCGAGTGGCGAGTTAAATTACTCGCGTGGCGTGTTCCCTGTTGCACACACAGGATGCGCCAGCTGACACCCATCATATAGAGAAGTCACTGCTCTACCAAACCAGCAAAAACCCTTTTCCTGTAGAAAATATTACTCTGTAGGAGGGTTGATGCCTGGAAATAGAAGTGTCCTGAGAACTCAAGTAGCCCCACACTGACTGAATAGAAATATTCTTCTTGGCTCACGTTGTGTGCGATTACCTCAAACGTTCATACACTTTTTCGTGCCCACTAAAGAGTGAAGTTAATCTGTGTGTTTAGTAACGACATGATGAAGTACGCTGCTGCTGCATTATTTCTAAACAAGAGACTGTATTCATCTCTCCTTAGGACCAAACCGTATCCCCCTCCCCCCCTTTTCTCTCCCCAATTGCACTTGGCCAATTACCCCACTCTTCTGAGCCATCCTGGTCGCTGCTCCACCCCCTCTGCCGATCCAGGGAGGGATGTAGACTACCACATGCCTCCTCCAAACCATGTGGAGTCGCCGGCCCCTTCTTTTCACCTGACAGTGAGGAGTTTCACCAGGGGGATGTAGCGCATGGGAGGTTCACGCTATTCCCCCCAGTCCCCCCCCACCACCCTGAACAGACGCCCCGACCAACCAGAGGAGGCACTAGCGCAGCGACCAGGACACATATCCACATCCAGCTTCCCACCCGCAGACATGGCCAATTGAGTCTGTAGGGACGCCCGATCAAGCTGGAGGTAACACGGGGATTCGAACCGGCGAGCCCTGTGTTAGTAGGCAACAGAATAGACCACTATGCTACCTAGATGCTGGCCAAACCGTATTTGAGAAAAAAAATTAACGCAGAAATCCAGGTAATTCCCAGTGATTCACAAACAAACTGCATGTGAGCACTTTTTTCTGTAGGATAATCAAGAGAATAATTTGATCTGCTCCCTTCATTTTTATGAATGTCACTGATGCGCCTCAAAGTACTTAAAGATACAATAACTAAATCTCTCTCTAGTGACCACTATCAGCAACTAGCCAGAACTGCATCAATGTCAGCATATTTATGCCCCGTCTCCTGGAGCAACAGGGGCCCAAAAGTGACACAACTAACGCTGATAACAAATCACAATTTTGTAAGCTACCTAACGCACATATCAAGCACATGCAGTGTAAAGATGTATTCATGATGTAAAACGTCTTGTAATTTTTATAACTTACCATAATGGCTTTATAATCAACAATGCCGCTTACCCGTCCAACAGCAGCATGGCCAGCTCAACATCAGCTATTACACCTTTATACGCACACAAAGTTTTTGCCCCCTCTCAAAAGCAATACCTGTATTTATTCAGAAACTGAACAAAAACAGCAAGACGAATGTGGGGAGGTGTAGTTTTGGTGGAGGACATCGGCTTCTGAAGGGTTGGGCACCCTCTACTCGCTTGTTTACCAAAATAAAAAATTCTGGCCCAGACTGCAGGCTGTGAAAGCCAAAATTTTCAGCACCAGGCAAACCATCATTTTGAAATTGGTACAGATTTTCAATTTTTTCCAGCCCCTTGATAAATGATAATCATATTTTGCTATGATTAAGTAAAAAATTTACTGATAGCAAAAAAATAAATCAAATAAGTTAGTGGCTCTTTTTCTTCGGTATTGCCGGACTCGATTTGTTCGGAAAAGTTCTTGGAGGCTTATTTTTCCTCTTTGTCATTACAGTCAAAATGTCTGATTAAAAAGCATTGTTTAGGGCATTTAGTGTTGTTTAGGGTGTTGTCGGGCGGCACAGTGGTGCAGTAGTTAATGCAGTCGCCTCACAGCAAGAAGGTCCTGGGTTAAAGCTCCGGGGTAGTCCAACTTTGGGGGTCGTCCCAGGTCGTCCTCTGTGTGGAGTTTGCATGTTCTCCTCATGTCTGCGAAGGTTTCTTCCGGGTGCTCCGATTTCCTCCCACACTCAAAAGACATGTAGGTCAGGCAAATCGGCCATACTAAATTGCCCCTAGGTGTGAATGTGTGGGCCCTGTGATAGCCTGGTGGTCTGTCCAGGGTGTGTCCCTGCCTGTCGCCCAATTACTGGTGGGATAGGCTCCAGCATCTAATGACCCCGATTGGGATAAGCGGATTGGATAATGGATGGATGTATGTATGTTTAGGGCATCCGGGTAGCGTAGTAGTCTGTTCCATTGTCTGCCAACATGGGGATTGCTGGTTCGAATCCCCGTATTACTTCCAGCTTGGTCAGGCGTCCCTACAGGCACAATTGGCCGTGTCTGCGGGTGGGAAGCCAGATGTGGGTATGCGTCCTGGTTGCTGCACTAGCACCTCCTCTGGTTGGTTGGGGTGCCTGTTCGGGGAGGAGGGGGAAATGGGGGGAATAGCGTGATCCTCCCACACGCTACATCCCACTGGCGAAACTCCTCACTGTCAGGTGAAAAGAAGTGACTCGCGACTCCACATGTATCGGAGGAGGCATGTGGTAGTCTGCAGCCCTCTCCGGAGAGGCAGAGGGGGTGGAGCAGCGACCGGGACGTCTTGGAAGAGTGGGGTAATTGGCCGAATACAATTGGGGAGAAAAAAAAGGGGGGGCGTTGTTTACTATGCCAAACTGATCATTAGAACTCTTTGGCATAATTAGGAGTCACTCATCTGATATGGAAGGTAGCGTTGTCCAAATACAACCTGTCATTTTAGGGGGGAAAAAGAGCACTTTATTTGTCTCTTATCTGTCATTCTGTCCAATCTCTTTTATAGTTACCTGGTCAATGCTGCGTAAAACGTTAATGTTATCACTCAACAACTGTTACACATTGAGAGCTCAGTGACACCAATGACATAGTAAATCTAGAATCTATATATAATATTGACCGATGCCTTTGGGTTTTTTTTCTCCTAATGAACCACATTCATGTTTTAAATGCGTTAATATTTTTGGGCTTCCCCCCCCCCTTTTTTTTCTCCCCCATTTGTATCAAGCCAATTATCCCACTCTTCCGAGCTGTCCCAGTCGCTGCCCCACCCCCTCTGCCAATCCGGGGAGGGCTGCAGACTACCACATGCTTCCTCCGATACATGTGAAGTCGCCAGCCACTTCTTTTCACCTGACAGTGAGGGGTTTTACCAGGGGGACGTAGCGCATTGGAGGAACACGCTATTCCCCCCAGTTCCCCTTCCCCCCTGAACAGGAGAGGGCGCTAGTGCAGCGACCAGGACACATACCCACATACAGCTTCCCACCCGCAGACACGGCCAATTGTGTCTGTAGGGACACCAAACCAAGCCGGAGTTAATATGAGGATTCAACCAAGGATCCCCGTGTTGGTAGGCAACAGAATAGACCGCTATGCTACCCGGATGCCCTTTAAATACAGTTAATGAAGCCTTATCGTATCTGTAATATCTATCTAATTTCACTGAATAATGGACAAAGCATTTGTTATATTGACTTGATTTGTTGAAATTGATCAGTGATTGTACACTGCCCTCCAGTGTAGGTGACATTGAGAGTACTGTCCATAGCAGTTTTTTTCCATCTGTGCCTTCGTTAAAGCAGTATTTTCCCCATGTGATGTTTACATTCCTAATTTCACTCATCGAGATGTAGTGTGTGATGTTAGATCTCACTATGTTGACAAGAGTTATTCCATTTGAAAATGTCCTGAAAATCTTATATTTTAATATCTAGAAGGCTACAATGTTTACATCTGGGTCACAGCGCAGTGGCTCGGGGAGGAAGCCCCTGTGATGCCTGTGTCGGTCTTATGGTTCAAAGACCCCCTTTGAGCAGTAGCACTACTAGCACTACTGACCGACAACTCTGCAGTTCATCTTTAGGAGTGGTTTTCAGTAGCTTAGTAGGGGAAAAAAAGTATTTTTCCCAAAATAACTACTTACTTATTCCGATGACTCCGATGTAGAACGGATGCAATACGTTGCAATACCCTGACACTGAAATGTGCTCTCCCCACTGTATGGGACACCACCAAGGAGAGATCAGAGCACAGCCAGAGCTGCATCAAAATTTATTAGTGGCTCATAGAATGGGAATGTACATCCTTGTGTAAATGAGATGCTGTAGCTGCACATTTGATGTTATTTAGGGGGGAGAAGCAAAAGAGCATGCATAGTACATGAGCAATGCCAGGGAGATGAGCTCCTGAATGAATTTAAATTTACCAGCTGTCTTACATGTTATACTTGAGTCAGATGCATAACCTGCATCATGCATCATGTTTCGGTTTGACCATTTCTGAATGCAAAAAAAAAGGCAAAGCAGAGGTTGCTTTTGTTCTCTAAAAGGAAATTCTCAGCAATTTAATTCATTTATTCATTAGAAAGTGCAATTTTTTTGCTCAACATACTGCAAAATATGGCCTCTTTGTCTAAAGATAAGTAGGGTAGTAAGCTTAAAATTCCCACAAATTGCCTGGATTTGACTATAGCATACCTTTGTTGCTGATTTGAATGAAGTCAAAAGCATGACTGAAATGTTTTATACCTGTAAAACTGAGTCAAATTTATCATGAAATATGATTTGTGGAGGCAGCACCAAAAAAAAAAGGAGAAAAAGAAAAGGAAAGAGCAAATGATAGTCTTGCAGAGCTTGCTCAGAGGGAAGTTAAGCAGGGAAGAAAATGAGGAAAATTGATTAGTTGGTGTGGAAGGACACGGCTTGATTTAGGGACAGACTGACCGAACGGACAATGAAAAGATTTGAAATCATACCCATAACTACTGGCATTTTGAGATTCCTTTCATCTTGAGATCCTACACCTCACAATGAGGTGAAGAAAGGAATCAAAAGCTACCTGAGTTTTAGCAGCACACACACAGTTTCTCCCTGCCTGGTCACATGAAAACATGAATTCTCCACAACAGCTGTGGCTGTTCATCAGTTCACACTGCAGTGGTGCATCACAATCTGTCTTGACTTAAGATGGAAATAAAATAACTTGGATTACACAGAATCACAAGGGATCCTGAACTGTGCCCCCTGGTTACGGTGCATGAGTTTATAGAGACGAAGAAAGGAAGAAAAACAACAACATTTATGCATCCTCTGGCGAGGACATTTATGAGTCTGTAACTTTGACTTATGACTTCGTGACCAATTTTTGGCATTCACGAGAAAATGAAATTAAATGTGATTATGTTTCCTCATTAGTGGGTATTCTGGCTGCTAAGTTTTGATAAGTTGCAGTTTTATGAGTGTGGAATTGGTGCATTTGGAGACTTGAGCATTCTGCGGCGAGGGATATAGTCGTCTGTCACCTCCGGTTTTGTCTCTGACTCACAGGAACAAACGGTTTTGTTCCTACACCAGGATTGATTGCAATGTAAAAGTATGTGTTAAGAGCATAAGATTGAAAGAGAATGACGCAATTATGGATAATATATGTGAGGGCGAACATGAACATTTTGTGATCTCTAAAGGAAAAGTTGCAAACATCTCTTTAAAACTGAATTCCTAAATAGATTTCCATGCAGTCCAGGAGGGGTATCTACAAAGCCATAAAGATTGAATAATAGGCCCCAAGTACAGGAAAATTCTCAAAGTGACCTTTCTTTAAATGGAGTCCTGGTGCTTTAAGATGACACAGAGCTCATAAAAAGGAACCGACTTGTTACCGATTCAGAGAGAGTTGCTGCAACAGCAAATATAGTGCAGAAATTGACACACTGCGCAGACGAAAGCTGTTATGACTGACTGAGTTTGCTGCAAACTGTGCAACAGCATGAAAGTTGACAAGTTTGGCATCTTTGAGAGCACACAAACAACAACTTGGGAGTTATCTGGATCATGAAATTAATCAAATTCTCAAACAACACCAACTTTTCAGTAATCTCAGGGAGAGGTGTTTCCAAAATCGACTGGCTGAACTAATCTGCACTTCCTGCTCTTCTGTAGGGCCAATTAAGCCCCGCTCATACGCAGCATGATTCAATATGGGCAAAAAACAAGAGTGGGGTTTGGGATATTTAGCATTCGACTTATGTGTTATATTTGACTGTTTGAACATACTTTGTTGTGTAAAAAGACGCCTGTGTGCAGATCCATGACCATTACGTTAAAGCACAGCCTAACTAACCCTAAAATCTGTTCATTCAGCTGTAAAATGTTCGAAAGTTTCAGAGGACATGAAGAGAAAAACCTTACTGAGGTTCTGCCTTTTCAAAGTACAAAACAATGACAACACGTGTAGCTAGTTATTTTAATCACTTTTTCGTCTCAGCTATTTATTCAATATAACTGCCCATTATCAGTTTTTCAATCATTATTATTCCATGTATACAGCCACATATTTGTCTTGAGTCAACAATAACCATCTGTTATAAAAGATCAGCTATTCCTAACATGAATTTGAGAGCAGGATAAGAGGCTTGAAACTGCTTGTCATGCTCTTAGGGTGAGGGGATGCTGCAGCCTATCCCAGCAGTCATTGGGCGGCAAGTAGGGAGACACCCATATACCCGTATTTCAAGACATCACAAAATAATTAAAATATATTTATGAAAATTATTGTTGTAATAATATTGATGTATTTGATATTGAAATATATTCAATTGAATATAATATTTTTTTTCTATAATATTAATTTGGCTCAACTCTTAAAGCTGCAGATTTAGAGGTTTACATGCAATGTCTCGATGCATGCTCAATAATCCAGGAAAGAAAATCACAGAAAGTTGAATCAGTTCATCTGGACACAATGTTTATTGAGAGAAATGTTTCATCACTCATCCCATTGACCTCTTTAGTCTCAGCTGACTCCAGGTATCAGTCTGGAACTGTATTGTTTGTAAGGGTGGGGATACCTGCAGCCAGTTGAGACTGAAGAGGTCACTTGGATGAGTGATGAAACGTTTCTCTCGATAAACATTGTGTCCAGATGAACTGATTCAACTTTCTGTGTCTTGTTTGGATGCTTTCTATCACTGGCTTATCTAAGACATTAGCTAATCCACAAATATGATGAATGTCTGTGCTTATTTTAGTGTTTACTGTTGGGTAGGATTTTCTTAAGAAAGATAAGATGCACAGCAATTTACGTCTTCACCATATTGGCCTATGATATAGAAGATGAGGGCAGGCAGCAGTTTGGTTTTTTCCCCCCTTTTTCTTCACAATTGTACTTGGCCAATTACCCTATTTTCTATTTACTATTTTCCTAGCTGTCCTGGTCGGTGCTCCACCTCCTCTGCTGATCCGGGGAGGGCTGCAGACTACCACATGCTTCTTCCAACACATGTGGAGTCGCCAGCCTCTTCTTTTCACCTGACAGTGAGGAGTTTCACCAGGGGACATAGCGCATGGGAGGATCACGCTATTCTCCCCAGTCCTCCCTGCCCCTGAACAGGCGCCCCGACCGACCATAGGCGCTAGTGCAGTGACCAGGACACAAGCCCACATCCGGCTCCCCCCCCGCAGACACAGCCAATTGTGTCGTAGGGATGCCCGACCAAGCTGGAGGTAACATTGGGATTCGAACCAGTGATCCCCGTGTTGTTAGACAATGGAATAGACTGCTATGCTACCTGGACGCCCAAAGTAGCAGTTTGAGAAGGACATGAAACTGTTGTAGCTAGCTAGCAGATATGGGGGTCAAGCTCATAGACAACCTTTACCAGACAATACCACAATGTCAACAGCTAAATCTCAGGTTTAACCGTGTAGGTGTAGTTTTTGTTTGGCGGCATGGAGGTACTGACACAACAGCACTGGCAACTGCGTTTCATTTTGAAGGAATAGTTGAAACATCAATGGAATAACCAGTGTCCAGAATTATCAGCAGATGTCAGTAAAAATTAACAAAAATAAAGATCTTCCAATTGTAACTTTAAGTAACAGTCATCTAAAATCAAGTCAGGATTTGGGGGGTATGAATAATAGACAAAAGGGACATATCACAACATTAAGCACTAAGAGCATCTGGGAATATAAGACTATTAGAGTAGATATAAGTATACAACGCTAGAATATAAATGAGTACTATTAAGTGGCAAAGAGACCCAAGTAATACTAAGCATCTTTGTGCAGAATGCAAAATAAGAATAAATATATCTGTCCACAAAACACCAAATGCTTAGTGTAAAGCCATGTAATCCTATTGGGGGACCCGTACAATATTTCTCTACAGTCTAATAAATGTCATGTTTGCTTGACAAGTCCTATTTTTCTTCCTAATTTGAATAAATAGAGGAAAAATTGCAGTCTGGCCATGAGAGACAATTTCATCAAGGACCACCCTTAAATGATGTCTCATCTGCATATTTCAATTTCAGCGGAGACAAAAATAGATCAGTGGCCAGGCTTATGCTGAAGTGACTCATGTTAAATGTCTAACACCCAGGCTAGGACTTGTCTGAGGCGCAGGCCAACCTGTTTGTTATACAGGAGCCTTTTCTCTACCCGTTTCTCATAGAGGGGGAAATAATGTTAATCATAACTCCATTGGTAATGCTTGTCAAGCATAATATGCACCTTTTCCTGGTGTAACTCTTCAAAGAGGCCATTTTTTGTGTGTCTGTGTTTAGAAATGAAAATGTAGAAATCCAGTCCTTGCAGATGATTCTAATGTGAAAACCTTGAAATCAACAGCAACAATGAAAACAAAAACAACAACAACAACAACAAGGCCAGTCTTACATTTAATAATTGAATGAATTTGAATAATTTATTCATGTGAATAACTGCAAGTACGTTCTTTAAATGCCCCTGCTTGTTGCAGTGCAGCTCTTCCTTCTAGTGTTGCTATCCATCCATCCATCCATCCATCCAGGGTCACAGGGATGCTGCAGCCTATCCCAGCAGTCATTGGGCAGCAGGCAGGGAGACACCCTGGACAGGCCGCCAGACCATCACAGGGCCCTAGTGTTGCTAATAGTATCTAGATGCAAATGCATAATATGAGCATGTTTGAATACACGATGCTGCGATACAGGTACTAGTTATCAAGCGTGTGTTGTCTTTCCCTGAGTGATAAGCATCCTTTTTCATATGTTTGAGTAGCTGGTTGGGCTTCCATTTCTTTTTTTTTCTTCTTTTTTTTTGTAGTTTTTTTTTTTCCTATCCAACCAATAAGCTACAGTCATGTAAGGTGATGCATGTATAAAGGCAGAAATCGCTTTAAAACCACACATGCTAAGGTGTTAGAGTGCATCAGTTGTCGTTCTTTATTTTGTATTCTCCTCTCGAGAAGGCTTACGCTGTAGGCAACATCTCTTCACAGCAACTCCATCTCTTAACAAAGGCAGCGCTGGGTTTCTTACCGCAACATCCTCCCTCTCGCTTCTCCCGTCTCTTTCTGTCAGTGTCAAAGCCAAGATAATCTCTTATTCCTGTTGCTCTTGGTCCTCAGTTCTTTCATGACCTTTTAGATTAAAAATGAGCCACAATGTGTTATCTTCAGTTGGCTGCTCTCTCTCTCTCTCTTTTTTTTTCCTGCTGGTTTTGATTAAATATTTAGAGTAGCATAGCAAGAGGCTTCAAAGTGAGCCAATGAGTAAATGAAATATTATGTGCTGATCAGTGCTGAGAAAAAGGTGTAAATGAGGAAGAGCTGGCTGTGGTTCCAGAAAGTTGTGATGGAAAGAAATGTGTGTGTGTGTGTGGGGGCAATCAAATACAAGCTGTCTTCAATACTAGCTTGCAACTGGGTTCACTGACAGCCATTTCTTATTCAACGTGTCTCCATACAAGCATTCAGGTCACACAGCAGAAGAAAAAAAAAAACCAACTTGAATACCCAAAGGTAAAAAGGTAGCACACACGGAGATCTTCAGGACAAAGTTGACTTATCTCAATTTCCCCAATTTATTCTGGCCATGTCAACTAACACGCTGACGTTTCGGTCTAGTGGCCTTCGTCAGAGCATGAAGGAAAATGGAAGTCGTGTCATTTGTAAACAGGAGTTGACAGGTGATTGGCTTAAAGGGTCACATGGTAATTAACTCCCTAAGGTCCCCGCACACGTCTTTTCTTGAATATTTTAACATTTCTGAGGGTTGATGGATTTCTGCCTTGAATCATTTTACACTGGTACCCCACGGAAGCACCCACGTTCGGCAGCTTCAGCAGCCTGTCTATAGTGTGGTTCAGGATCATGTTGTCTGGCCAGAAAAACATCAGTTTGCCTCTTAATCATGTTCACAGCATGAGATAATGTTTATGTTCCTTGACTGCAAACGTTCAGACAAATCTTTGCCCTCCTCCAGAGCATCAAGCGTAACACCCATGTTCTTTATTAAGTCACCTGAGGACAGCTTTATAGCAGGTCCCTCAACCATACATCTGTCATCTGAACTGCATTCAGTTTCTTCACTACCCTGCATAAATGAGAACAAAAAGCATCATAAACTGCCCAAACAGCATTCACTGCTCTTTAAGATGAGGCCACCCATCTCACATCTAGGACTCGACCAGTCTTTTTAATCAGAATGTATATTTCTGAGGCTGCAGAGCTCAGTCTCTCAGATTTTGGGGGGGACTGGTGGTACAGACAACATAATTTCTCCACAAAACTTGATTAATTTTAGTGCAGTGCTTGACAGCATCCCTGGGGTTGTTAGTTCAGTGGGTGCCGGTGTTACACCAAAATCTGTGACCCGTCAGATTATCTGACCCTGCCCTTAAAATGCATTATTTCGGCCATCCCCACCAGACGTTAAACCAAATCTTAACCACACCAACCCCACATAAAAAAATTAACCACCTCCAACACAATGCCCAATCTGAACCATTTCTAATTTTATGCCTAAATTTAACCGCAGCAATCTGACTGCTGTATCCTGTCTGAAATAACATGTTTTAAAAGCATGGTCACATAATCTGATGGATCACAGATTTCGGTGTAACACCTGTCCAGTGTCATTGCGAATCACTAATCTGAACTGGCCAGAGATAAATAAAAGGAAGTGGATAGTTCTGGTGAAGTAGAGATTGCATTCTCACAAGTGTTTTTAATGTTACACCTCCTATTCATGCGAATTAGTAGTAAACATTTAACGTAGTAAATGCGGCGCATTTGCACGTCAAAACACACTAAGATATCAACGGCAAAAACTGCCGGGAGAGTGTGTACTGTCAACGGGCCTTCAGAGCAGTGGGCTTTTATTTTCGGGATAATGGGCTGTCGATCAAATCGGCTTTCAGTCCAATGGGACATTTTTCGGAATATTGGGGTTTTGGAATAACGTGCCAACAGAACAACGGACAGCCCCTGAAGGGAACGCCAGGCTGCAGCACACGAAAAATTATGTATGAAACTGGAAATCAGATTTATTTACTCATTAGTTGAAGGTGCCGGAATGCCACCCCGGATCATTCAGGCCTACTTGAACCCCTGTCTACGGCTGATCTCTCCAAAATTCGACAACTCAAACCAACACAATCTAGATGAATAAACAGCACTACAGGTAAGAGAAAAAACATGTATTTTGGTTTTGGGGTGAACTGTCCCTTTAAGGCAGGCCATAAGATGCACGTTGTGACTCCATGACCATTTGTGTTCAAAGTCTTAAAATGCAGTCATTCCATGAAAACTAGTCCATTTTAATTGGTATTAAATAAATTCAATGTTTGATCACTCCGCTATCAATCTTTTAAAAAAAAATTTAATATCTGATCATAGTATTACTCAAGCAGAATTTTGCAGAATTTAGGATTATGCTGAACCAGACCATGGAAGTTGACATTTTTAAGAATTGTATCAGTCTAGCATTTATATTTCCACAAACAAGTATTGATGCTTATATATGGCTGTCAAAAAGGAGTGTCTTCTGATAAGTGGAGGCATAAGCTGCTCAAAAACAAAAAAACAGTTCAACCAGCCAACACAAGAGGAGAAAACAAATCCTTAATAGTCTACAATTAAAGGTTCGCTTTGGTTTATATGTTTCTGATAAACAGATCAAAATGGAAAACAGTTAAACCAATCCATTTACTGTCAAGGTAAAAAAAAAAACCTTTATAAACCACACTGAAAAACTCTCAATTTCAACTGGCTGCCCAGGTTTTTACTATATACCATTAATAGCCAACTAACCAATAATGTGGAATTAAAATCATTCTAAAGATGCAACTTTTCTCAGAAGTATGTATGTCTGAAGCATCGGCTATACGTGATAACATGAAGTGAAAAGACCAGAGGCAACACAACCAGGCATCAATTCAGAAACTCGAGAGGCGAAAAGCAAGGAAAATATAATAATAAAAAGATAAAATGGACAGAAAGAGTTGCTGTTGCTGTAACTCTCCAAACCCTGCAGTAAGCCTGCAATTACTGCAGTCATGGTATCTAATATGTTTATTGTACCAGTCCTTATTTAAAATGTGCCAGTGATATGCTGCCCGCTCTTACTACATCTCCTTCTACGTGGGAGTTTGTCCAATAAAAAAAAAAAGCATTGTGAAGTACAACAAAGCTGAGCCGTTGATAAGTAAGGGGCTCTGCATCAGGAACATGAAGGGGCGGGCTCACAGAGAGGAAATTAGAGCTGAACAAGGCCTGGCCAGGGGCCAGCGCAGCAAGGCCATCACAGCTGCCAAGTCTCAGGACAGAGTCGGACTGGAGAGTCTATTTACCAACAATGACTCATCATCGGATAAGGCGCTCAAGTTATAGGACGTACAAAAGACACGTCTAAACATTGAAAAACAAGGGACAATACGCGGGTCACTGGTATTTACAAAAAAAAAAAGAGTCAACAAACAAGTTGATTTATTAAGGGGATCGGTGAAATTATCACGCCCTGGCAGCATTTTTTTTTCTCCTCAATCGTATCTGGCCAATTACCCCATTCTTCTGAGCCGGCTGGGAAAGGTTGCAGAATACCACATGCCTCCTCTGATACATGTGGAGTCGCCAGCCGCTTCTTTTCACCTGACAGTGAGGAGTTTCACCAGGGTCACGTAGCGTGTGGGAGGATCACGCTATTCCCCCCAGTTCCCACTCCCCCTAGAACAGGTGCCCCGACCGACCAGAGGAGGCGCTAGTGCAGCGACAATGACACATAACCACATCCGGCTTCCCACCCGCAGACATGGCCAATTGTGTCTGTAGGGATGTCCAACCAAGCCGGAGGTATCACAGGGATTTGAATCGGCGATCCCCGTGTTGGTAGGCAACAGAATAGACTGCTATGCTACCCGGACGCCCCTTTCTTTGAGAGTTTTACAAAAAAAAAATGTTAAGTTTAACATAAATACGAGCCATGAGTCTTAAAATTTAATTTCAAATGTTTCGTTTTTGATGAAAACACAACATGTCATATGGTCCAGGCTGTTAGAACCACACCACACGTTGGTGGGCAGGCACCCATGAGCCTCTGTAGAAGATCACACATCACGTAGATGCTCTAAAAGCAGGGAAATATAATTATAAATCCTACAGTGGGGTTATTCTGTGTCACAGCTTACTAAAATTGCCGTTTCCTAATGGACCCAAACACATGGTAGTCACTGACAGATGAGAGCAACAGCCACCACAGGAGAGAATGCTCTCTCGTCTCCAAAACAGGTCTTTTAAGAGGAAATGGGCATACCACTCACAAGAAGGGCTATTTGGACTGCCTCGTTAACTACAATTTGTGGCAATTTGCCTGAGTTTATTTATCCTTTAGCCAGTTAACCAATTACAGTGAGGAAAGATTTACAAAAAAGAAAAGAAAAGAAAAAAAAGAATGAGCTGCATAGCCAGCAATGCAGGCTTTCAAATTTGACTACAAAATGTTAGTTTGTCAAAGACAATAGTACTTTCGGAAACTTCAGTGTCTAATGCAGAAATTAGTCCAGCATAAAACGCAAAATGGAAAAGCTGAACCCTTTGCACACAGTCTGTCTTTTGGTTCATCGTTTTCATGAATGTCGGGTGAATTTGTCAGTTTCTGGTACATCATCCATACGGTTAACTTAGTGGTTGACTTTCATTTGACCATCCTTCACCGGACATGTAAACACATGCGCTGTACCCACACACACCCAGTAGAAACCAGGTCCGCCTTGCTCTATCTTACTGACTTATCTGCCTTACTGAGTGATTCATTTCCTTTTCCAATCATTCCAGGAAGGCTATTCGACAAAATGTGCGTTGCCTCTTATCATCCGGTATGAGAGGAGAAAGGATTATGCATTATGCCTCTGAAGCAAGTACTCATTGAAAGAGATCCTAATGAGAGGCAGTTGCTATAGGACCAACTGAGCCGTTAATCTTCAGTTGTGAATTTCGCCTGAAATCATGTTTAAATATGTCAAGGGATGGATTTCACAGCTGAAGGCAGCTACTGAGCTCGCATGTGGCATTCGCCGGGTCAAAATGTGGCTGTACATGTATACTGACGCCTTTTGTCCCATTTATGTGCCACAAAAGAGGCAAGCCGTGAAAGGGAATTTTTTCTAAAGGGTCCATTATTCTATTATAAAACAAAGGAATGGATAAATTTAAAAAATTGAATGTATATAATGATGAATATTCCAGGATATCTGAATCAACCGGGTTATTTGCTGGAAACTGTGTAGATCTATTGGGTAGTCGCTGGAAAGATTTGTTCAGCTGAATCAAAGCCCTAATTTGCTCCTTAGAATGCATATGATAAACAACATGCAAGATGCTGTGAGCATTTATTATATTAATTACCTAGACTACCAAGTCTTGCATATTTCAAACCTCATGGGAGCTGGCATAAGGGTATGCGCAAAGGCGAATGTAAGCTTGTCCAAGTCTGAAGGATTTAAATTGCAGTATGCAAAATGCATGTTCTTTTTGTATTTAGGACAAGCCATTGGATCAAAATGATGAAATGTGTGCACCTACATAATACCCTGAATCCATTTTTAGTAATTTTTTTTATAATGGATTGCTAGAGGGGTACAAAGCACTTACCAGAGTGACTACACTGCCCCCCTTGCACTTGTCGGTGAAGGTGCCCCTTTTGGATGTCATACTTTTATTTTTTGCAGCATTTTGCCACCATGACAGCTGCCAATGATCACAGAACACTGTGCAGATATTAAAAACGCTGTTCATGGACGAATAGTTTTACCTCTGCATAGGGTTTTCAACGGGCAAATGGCCAATTATGAAGCGTACGGTCTCTTATGACTTGTATGTTGCTTCTGACCAACAGTGCTTGTCAGGGCTCTGTTGGATGGCAACACCAGTCATTTTTCATTAAACCTACAGAGGAGGCACTTCTTCACCCAGCAAGTGATGTGATTACGTGTTTGGCTGTGAAGATGTTAAGCAGTAAGATTAAACTGCTTGGAATTAAATCAGTTTCTCTCCGACGACCTCATCCGCTATTTCATCCATTTGTGTATTGGCAAACTGTTGTTACCTTCTTGCCATTCAGATGTTTGTTTAAATTTCTTTTAAAAAATCTCCTGATTTAAGTGAGTCTGCACTTTTTTATGCGGCCTGCTGCAGCTAGAATGCAGATTTTAGATGTCTTTCAAAATCGAGAAAACAGAGGCCAGAAGCAGTTCCTTGCCTTGCAAGGCATTCGGTTCAGACTGGACTTGTATTTTTCAAGTGCTATATGAATATAATTGAACTGACATGAGAGAGGTGGCCAAAAGCAATGCCTCCTCCCGCAGCTATGGATCAAGACGGCAGCGGATGAAAGGATGACAGGGAGAGTAACATGTGCATCAAGACAGACTGTAGAACCTGACTGCAATTTAGATGGTATGCTATTTCATTAAAAAAAAAAAAGTTTTTCGAAGGGTTTTTAATCATCGCAACCAGGAGAGGTTCTTCACCATATACAGTCATAACCGCACGAAATAGTTTAGGCTGATAAGCCCAGTAGTTTGTGAGATTAGCCACGGAAACGGAAACACACACACACACACACACACACACACACACACACACACACACACACACACACACATGCAAAATAATGGTAATTATTATCGATAATAATTATCATGGTAGATATTGAATGTTAACAGTACTGTTCTATGAGACTAGAGGAATCTTCTAATTTACTCAGTTTAAATGTTAAATGAAACGACGTTTAAAGCATCGCAAACTTCCAGGATTTGACGTCTATCTGATGGAAACGGAACGGTTGTTCGGGACTTAGTGAGGGGAGGGAGGCTGATCTGAAAAACAGCCGATAGTGCCGGGGCACTTTTAGAAGAATGTGGACATCGATATGTTATTAGCTAGTTTCAATTTGGTGGTTGAAAATCACTTGCCTCTCACAATCTTCTCGCTCTCGTTCATTCGACATTTTTGCACACAAGTGCAGGACGACATGAATAAAAAATGTGTTTTTCGGGAAAAGAAAAACATAATTCTTATGAAAAAAATAAAATGAAATATTTCTTGTTAATTTATCACACAAAGTATATATAGCGTTTTTTTCCGAAACCGTCAATGGTGTGAGTACTCGACTAATGAGCGGAGCGGAATATATATATATACACACACACATATACATATACATATATATATACACTCACTGGCCACTTTATTAGGTACACCTTGCTAGTACCGGGTTGGACCCCCTTTTGCCCTCAGAACTGCCTTAATCCTTCGTGGCATAGATTCAACAAGGTACTGGAAACATTTCCTCAGAGAGTTTGGTCCATATTGACATGATAGCATCACGCAGTTGCTGCAGATTTGTCGGCTGCACATCCATGATGCGAATCTCCTGGTCCACCACATCCCAAAGTGCTCTATTGGATTGAGATCTGGTGACTGTGGAGGCCATTTGAGTACAGTGAACTCATTGCCATGTTCAAGAAACCAGTCTGAGATGATTCGAGCTTTATGACATGGCGCGTTATCCTGCTGGAAGTAGCCATCAGAAGATGGGAACACTGTGGTCATAAAGGGATGGACATGGTCAGCAACAATACTCAGGTAGGCTGTGGCGTTGACACGATGCTCAATTGGTACTAAGGGGCCCAAAGTGTGCCAAGAAAATATCCCCCACACCATTACACCACCACCAGCAGCCTGAACCGTTGATACAAGGCAGGATGGATCCATGCTTTCATGTTGTTGACGCCAAATTCTGACCCTACCATCTAAATGTCGCAGCAGAAATCGAGACTCATCAGACCAGGCAACGTTTTTCTAATCTTCTATTGTCCAATTTTGGTGAGCCTGTGCGAATTGTAGCCTCAGTTTCCTGTTCTTAGCTGACAGGAGTGGCACCCGGTGTGGTCTTCTGCTGCTGTAGCCCATCTGCCTCAAGGTTCGACGTGTTGTGCGTTCAGAGATGCTCTTCTGCATACCTCGGTTGTAATGAGTGGTTATTTGAGTTACTGTTGCCTTTCTATCAGCTCGAACCAGTCTGGCCATTCTCTTCTGACCTCTGGCATCAACAAGGCATTTTCGCCCACAGAACTGCCGCTCACTAGATATTTTCTCTTTTTCAGCCCATTCTCTGTAAACCCTAGAGATGGTTGTGCGTGAAAATCCCAGTAGATCAGCAGTTTGTGAAATACTCAGACCAGCCCGTCTGGCACCAACAACCATGCCACGTTCAAAGTCACTTAAATCACCTTTCTTCCCCATTCTGATGCTCGGTTTGAACTGCAGCAGATCGTCTTGACCATGTCTACATGCCTAAATGCATTGAGTTGCTGCCATGTGATTGGCTGATTGGAAATTTGCGTTAACAAGCAGTTGGACAGGTGTGCCTAATAAAATGGCCGGTGAGTGTATATATCACAGTAAAAGAGGTCATAAGCATAAAGATACAGACAGAGCCAGCACAAACAACTGTCAACAGCAGTCCCATGCTGGTTGTTCGGCACCTAAATCAAACAGAGCCATTATTCATATTATTATCAGCAGCTGTGTTTATCCTGCTATGCTAACATCACAGAGTGCCAAGACCAGCCTGGCATGTTTTTCACATTTACATGGTTTTAACCTGCAGATGTGAGCAAACGCACTAAAATAATCTAGCGATTAGTCACTATTTAAAGAAAACTGTGGACCGGGTGTTTATTCTCAGTATGACCAGCAGGCCTAGCAATCCTTTCACATTACAAGGACTCTGGAAATGTAATTTGAAAAGAAAAAAAGACGAAGCCAGCGAATAGGAAGACTGACCTGATGGGCACAGGAAGAAAACATTCAGACAGAGGGCAGATCAAGGTAGCACGGCAAACATGATTCGAGCCCGCTTTCTAATTCATGGATAATGAAACGGCAAAAGAAGCAGGTTGCGATTGTTTTGCTGCTTTTTAGCCCTTTTTTATGCTCACTGTATTCTTAAGATAATTACTTTATCTTTTTCTGTATCTCTTCTATCATTTCTATTGTGCCTTTATGTAAAGCACTTTGGATTGCCTTTGTGAATGAAACGAGCTATATAAATAAACTTGTCTCCCCTTGCCTCGTATAAACTACCTGGAAATGTGTTTTTCACAAGAACACCGTAGACAGGAAAGGACGACTTGTTAAGGGCAGACAAGACACGAGTAAGTTGTCTTTGCATGTCCATCACAGTTCTCACAACGGGATAGGGTTAAAGACATTGTGAAATCCATCAATACACCTCAAGCAGTGTGTCAAAGAAAACTGAAAACTCCATGTCATATCCACTATGTACTGTATATTGATTTTACATCCCCCAAGTGTATGTGTGCGCGACAGATGTCCCCTTCTTCATTTGAGCCACTGCCCCTGAGGTAGTCTCAGTGTGTCCGCAGCATCATCAAACAGCAGATGGCTGAATGGGGGGGGGAAAGACTGGGCCTTCTTGTTTAGTACTGAGGTTTTCACCCTGTTACCTCGCACCCTGAGTGGTTCCTAATATGAATAAACACATAGATTATTTTTAGCATGTAAAATTGTGGTGATTAGTCATTAGGCAGTACAGCGACCCAAAAATCCCTCAATAATTCAGAGTACACGTGCCCTCCAAAACACATTATCAACCAAATTCAACGGTGATATTTTTTTTTTTTTGTCAAGTTTGACGTAATTACGTGTGTAACATCTCTCTGCCACGCAGTCTCCTGGCTGCTTTGTGGGACCCCATACTGCTTTTTTAATCGCCATACCCTGCATTCACAGAGTATGATGCGACACACCCGGTCAGAGTGGTTTTCTGAACAGGAAGTGCCACATTCACACCTGATTATGTTGGATAATCGAGTCGGACAAATCGGAACTCTAGATGCAGCACGAAATTGGCCGAGTTGTGACGTAACCGCTCTTTTTAATATGGCTCAACGCGGAGAGTCGCATGTGAATAGCATGAAATCTCATACAATAAAGCCCAAAATGAACCAGAAGTGGAAACTTAAAAGATGGACGGATAGTCCTTCGTAGCTGTTGTGCTACAGCGTTCCATTTCCTGTGGAAGGCACACATGCAGCAGACAGTACGCATCACATTCTGCATATGTTTCATGCTCATACAGGGTGCACTGTTGCTGCACAGGCTACTATTGTATAGGGCTCAGTTCTGCCCAAACATTACAAAGCTAGGTACATTAACATTTTTTATCCACTGACTGTATGTTATCAATGCAAATTTAAAAAAAAGAAAACACACAAACATGGCCCTTTTTTTCATATTTCCCCTATTTCAGAAATGGTTTTCACCCTTTTCAAAAGCAAAAAAATGTATTGACCCTGAATGCAGGCCCAACTTTACAAACATGCACATATTATCCAGCCAAGACCCACACATACACATACAAACGGTGCTGTCATATATGTTCACTGAAAAGTAGAAGGCTGTCACAGAGCTCTTCTCTAAATAACATCTAGGATCAGGTTTGATATTCTGCTGGTAGCCGTGCAGATCACACCCCCATGAGCACAATGTTTATTGAAACCTGGGGGCTTTTTAATGTCTGTTGTCTGCGGACAGTAATCTTCAATTACAGCCGGTGTGACATTGCATGAATTCCACCTCCCCTTGCCCAAATCCCTCAAAGTGGTTTGCCATTAACCTTGAAATGGTTACTGAATTCCCCGAGCTGACAGTGCGAACCAGGATCAATTTTTGCAGCTTTCCAATTTGATGGTGAAACAATGGTTGAGCTTCAAAGCTTTATCAATACACAAGAATATTTGCTCAGTTTGTGACCGGATAGCTCACAAAGGTCATTAAAACACCGGAAACTATGCTTCACCAGTATCTAAATTAAGCTTTTTGATATAAGCACCGGTTTAATGCTGGTTAAAAGCGTGAAACTAACCCCATCCGATCTAATAGTGAAATCCCTGTTTGTTTGTTCTTTTTTTTGTTTTTTGGGGGGGGGGGGTATTTTTCTCCCTTTTTCTCCCCAATTGTATCCAGCCAATTACCCTACTCTTCCAAGCCATCCCGGTCGCTGCTCCACCCCCGAGTCGCCAGCCGCTTCTTTTCATGACAGTGAGGAGTTTTGCCGGGAGGACGTAGCACGTGGGAGGATCACGCTATTCCTCCCAGTTCCTCCTCCCCCCCAAACATGCACCCGACCAAGGGAGGCGCTAGTGCAGCGACCAGGACACATACCCACATCAGGCTTCCCACCTGCAGACATGGCCATTTGTGTCTGTAGAGACACCGGACCAAGCCATAGGTAACATGGGGATTCGAACTGGGATCTCCGTGTTGGTAGGCGACGGAGGTAACAACTTACATTTACAGTTTACCTGTATGATACAGTTACCAAGACGACCATTAAAGAGCACTACATAAACCCATGCCCACCTACATATTTTGTAAAACACTGAATACTCAAGTGTGCCGTACAACACATTTCTAAAGAAAAAAAGGAACGTGCTGTGTTGCAATGACTGCAAGACAAAGCCCGACATCTTCTGAAAGGTATTTATAAAAATAATAATGACTGAAAAAAAGAAATCATCAAATCACTAAGCAACTGGCTGTGCATATGTTGCTTTGAAGGTCAGTCTCTTTGAGTCAAGTGATATGAATAGTCTGACCTTCACGGCTCTGACAGAATCAATAGAAAAATCTAATCAGATGATGTCAGTCAAGGCTCAAAACCAAATTATGTCAAGAGCAAGAAGCCAGGGATTCATGGTCAACCCATTAAATGGGGACAGAATGTTAAGTATAATATTCTTAATTGGTGAGCACTTCAATGCATCTGTGTTATCTCTTGCTCTCCCAACATTTAAGTACAATGCATATTACAATAATCTTTTTAGCACAGTGGAAATATTGAGGCATTCAACATAAGAATACGGATGGATGCAAGCGATTCCCCTTTCAGCTACGAGGAAGAAAAAAACAAAACGATCTTTTAAATGCTCAAACATTTGTAGATTTTTACTCTTACTTAGATTGTGGCAGTTATTAAAGTACGGTATTCAGTTGCATAGCAAAATAAAGCTGTACTGATATCCTCATTTTCAAGCAGTATTGCACAGTTTGTATTGATTGAACGGTGCCATGTGCCCGTTTCCCTTGGCAACATCAATCATCCACATCCTGTGATAAACTGCAGTTGTATTGCTACCTACCAAGCCATGTCACTACCATGTAACTACCCTGCAACTTATTCAAAAGGCATGAAGTGAACAAAAATGGTGAAACAAACAAAATGAACAACTCACAACAGGTTGAGTTTGCTCTAAACAACCCCCACATATAGTATAATTACAATAATATTGTAGAGCTTGACCTTCATAATAGTATAGTCAGCCAAATCAGCATAACATGCATGGGTCCAATGTGTTTAGCTGCAGTATTTCTATACTCACACCAGGAGAACTGGAGAAATACTTAACAGTCTATCATTGTGGGTATTTTTTTTTGTTTTTCCCCAACAGGTACATTCCTTAGTTGACTTGACTTTGCTTAACAATTCAATTAAATTTCTAAGTTTCCCCATCTTGGAATTATACTGTTGTTTGCGGGACAGTCCTAATTTATTTTGTAATTAACTTACTGTCAGTATCCACTAAGGGGGCCACATCTTTGCGAGAGAAAATGGATAGAGCATTTAATACCAGTAATCTGTTCATTACGAATCAGAAGAAGAACACCATTAGTCCATTATGTCATTTAAGGTAGTGGTTCTCAACCCAAGGGCCTTGAATGATTACAGTGGGTCAGAAATTGTGAAAGCTAATCTAATGAGAGAAATGCAGCCTCCAGACATTGCCCAATAACCAACACGAAATGGCCTGGAAAGGTAAAAAGTTCACCATCTGGCACATTTACCCTTCCAACGGTGGGTCATAAATAGCAATCACTTTACTTCTTGGGTCACATACTGAGAAGAAGCACTGAGTTTCACCTGATAAAGGGTCAGCAATTTGTTTTCGTTGTCCGCCTATCAGAACAAATATCCTTTCATTTTAATCAATTCTGCTGTCTCCATCGGGTCTGTGCAGTCAGCACCACCACCCGCACGCCACCCAGACCAAAAAAAAAAGAAAAAAAAAGACATACTCATAAAATGACAGTAAGTCACTTTATAAGACAGCATCAATGAGAGATTATATTTAGCTGCTTATGTTTTTTTGCTTGATTTCACACTTTTCAATTTAATGACTTAAAGTGAACCAGCTTGGACACAAATGTGTGCCATGCCCCTGTCTGGCTGCATATGTCATCTAACCCCGTGTCACAGTGAGGAAATGTTTCAAATGAAGACATAGCGGCCTCAAAAACACTACAGCTTTTTTTTTTCTTTTTTTTTAAGAGCGGCCATCGTGATATTTCTGTGATAAAACGAAATTCAAAGTTGACAACCAAGAATCTAACAGAGTAAGCCCACATTAGCAGAGACAGTAAGTCACAGCTTTGGCTGTTATTTCTTCTCATCCCAGTTCCTTCCATCTTCTGCAACTGATTCGTTTGAGAGACTGAAAAGGTTAAGACGGTCAGCGTACTTGGCATTCAGAGAGAAATGCTTTTCCATGTATCAAAACAAAGCAGGTGTTAAATCAGTCAGCAATCTTGCCGTTCTCACCCAGTTTCTGCACAGATCTCCCTTTGATGACAGTCAGCCAGCAGTGGATTTCAATTCTGCTGCAAGTCAGCTTGTGGATTACATTCAGGATAGCTCTTCTTTTTTAAAAAGATGACTACCCCATCAAAAAAAAAAAAAAAATCAACCTAACACGTCTCCTTGGCCTTATTTTTTCAACTCTTTCAGCAGAACTCCTCCATCAAGACCCCCTCACTCCAAGGGTGTCAACGAGACCGAAGAACGTGATATTTTGCTGGAGTCTGGGGCGGAGAAACTCCACGGGGGGGTTCAAGATGCTCCATCGGAGGTGCTGTGCAGCTGATCAAAGACATGCCCGTGGTGTGCAACCTTGTTGCCTCAACTCAAAAACAGCAAGAACCTCTTATCAGAAACGGGCTGTGAAGTGTTTCTTGCTGCCACGTGCCATTATTTGGTCCGGCCATAACATGTCTGCTTAGCCAGACTGCATCCAATCAGGGAGTAATTAGAGAGGACAATCTGTTTTATCTCAGAGGCTAGAAACTATTGTGCCAGAGATGAAGGTTATCACTGATTCTGACACACTGATAGCTATTGCAATAATCCACTGACAACTTGTACAAGCAAGATATTACACCTTTTTAAATCACCTCAAACCGTCTATTCTTCTGCTACTGATATTTCTTCAATCTAGGTTTATGAACATCTCTGGCAAAGCTATATAAACAGAACCCACCTTCGCTTGCATCAAAGGCATTAAAGAACTGGGGGCACCATCATGTGGTAATAACTCAAGATATCATTCATTTTTGAATGGCTCAGATATCATTCATTTTTACAAGTCTGCTCTAATATTGACACACAGACCGCTCACGACGTAGAGGTGAACATCATCCGTGAGTTATTTTCCATGCGGTCATGTTAATTCACACAGACCTTGGTGGGGTTCCTCTAGGCTTTATTATCTACAAATGTAAAATGTCAGATATAAAGTGTCCCTATCTTCTTTTTTTTTCCTTTTGTCGAACTGAATACGATTTACCCCAAGAGAAACTATGGCAGGCTCAATCTATTGTTATCTTCTCTTCGTTCTCTTGTCGCCAGAGGATAGTTTGTTATTAAAATGATGTGTCAACAAAGCCCACGCGGGTACTGCGTGTTCCCGTATTCATGCAACTCATTCAGCGCTCAAGACATGAGAGCCAAATGAAATCAAAGTCACACTCAAAGCCCATGATAAGAGGACTACTTATTTTACGTTGTAAATACCGAGGACACGACAACAAGATCTGTCGTATCTATCTACCGCAGTGGGACACTTTGATGGGCTCACACCAAAACAACGGTATTCCTGATCTGCTGCCCGTGTTTCTAAAGTTTAAAACTAGCTTAACCCCCAAAAAGATTCAAACATGAATCCATTGTTGCACTCACAGCAGACGTGAAACAGGATTTCCCACTTGGAAACACGTTTCCCATTTCCATGCAATCTGTTAATCTGTGACTTTGCCAGCCCAACTACATACACAGCAGTAACAACAATTGGTGCCACTTAACAATAAAGCATATCAAATCTTACTTTATCCAGACACATGGGTCCATATTAAAACTATATAAAAGGGTTATAACTGGCTACTAATTGTTTCATTAATGTTAATAAATCGTTTCTTAATGTGTTATAAATCCTTAATGTAGCGAATTCAGGGGGGGCAGCCCGGGTACCGCCACAGCCGGGACGCGAACCCGTATCTCCCACGCCGCAAGCGACAACGTTAACCAGTCGACTAAAGGGTCCGACCCGTTAGTCAAGGACCAAAGTGTCTACTTATCCATGCATGTTACATTAATAAGATGTTATAACACAAATGGAGAGAGTTTTTCCTTTGCCAAGTCGGGAGCCCACTACAAGAGAGTCTACACTTTTCTTGGAAACCAAAGAACCAGCGAGGCCTGCAGATTGACATTCTCAGAGAGAGGTTTACATACAACGTGACTTTAAAAAGTAGTACAATGCCTATACAAAAGTTGATTTGTGTGCGGTAGTGACATCAAGTAGCCTATTCTCACCCCCCACATCATCACCAAAACGTTGACGCAACACAAACTATTTCTAACAGAATCAGAAACATGTTTATTGGCCATGTAGGTTTGCATATACATGGAATTTGACTCCGGTTTCATGGCTCTCTCCGTGTACTTAACAACACAACAATCTTCAGATATATACTCAAGGATTGACTTATACAGGCGAAATAAGAGGTGATAAAGTGCAACGGTGCAGAGAATATATCAGAGATGCTGAAATAGATGTTAGCAGGTTACTTACATACATGCCTGAGGTAGATGGACATGACAGAATGCATTATAATACATTCCAATGCATTATAACATCGTATTACTTTTATACTGGACTAATAAATGAGTAATCTATTTGTAATTATAAACCTTTATAAAGTGCATACTATATAAAGGTTTAGAATTGCCAATCAGCAAACTGTTTTGGGTTTTTTTTCCAGGAACCTGGAGAGAAGTGGATCTTTAAAGTTAGTTTTATGTAATCCTTTAAAACAGCAACAGGCAAAACAGATGATGAATTCACTCAATTTTGCATCCCCAGTAAACATCAATCAAGTGAGTGCTCTATTCACTTCAGTCTTCTTCAACAACCTTTCTTTTCACCTCTTGTATGAGTTTTTCCGGATTATGAGCCAGTCCTAACAGTCTCTCTGGGGAGGCCAAGATGATGTGCCAACTATAGGCTTGGGGATAATTAACTCTGCATTCCAATTAGGACAAGCCATCCACTGAGGATACAACCAGGGACAGGATAAATACCCAGACATTAGTATGGGTGAAACAGAGGCACAGGAAGATGACTGAATAATGAGGGGGAAACATGCGGGCTAAATCTAAAAATACAATGAAATGCCTGGATAATTGATTGATGCTTATTTAAGCTATGTGAGATTTCAGTATATGCCCCATCATAAGCATTAGCTACACAGCAAGTCTCAATCACTTTTCTACAGGGAGCGTCCATATTAGTAGGGCTCTATGTCTGCCAAGTGTGTACAATTATTTGGAATTAACCGTCTTTAGCCAGCTTATCACCATACTGTACAAGGGAGAAAAAGAGGAAATACTATGCCATAGCTTCTGTTACTACAGTTGTTGTTTTTTATTTTCTATTTCTTATTTTTTAAATTTGTTTAGTCTTTACAGAAGGCTGGAGCCAGGCCCGGTTCCAGATTGCTTTAATGGGGGGGGGGGGGCTATCAGAGATTTGGGTTGGGAAATGTTTTATTTATGTCACAGTGTGCTGCACTATAGTCTACAGGCTGTTCTCCTCATTTTAATGTCAGATTACTACAGGCCACATGCATGACCTGTTTATCAACTCACTACTAAGTACAGTAGATCATAAACATGTATAGTAGGCTAACTGTATACATGTACTAACAACATCAACTAACAATCCCATAAACACACAACATCCCATGGACCAGATCTATTAAACAACTACAATCTAATATAAAAAACTAATAGTCCAAGTAAGATTACAATATTACAATAAAAAGTACACCTCATACTAATTTAATGCTATGGTAACAGGCAGTATTGTTGTTGCTGTTGTTGTTGTGTTGCGGTTATTATCCAGCCATCCATTATCTAATCCACTTATCCCAACTGGGGTCGCGGGATGGGAATTGCTGTTGGTATTACTATTGTCATTATTATTAGTTTCAACATTAGTATTATTACTATATTATACTACATCTACGTATAATACACTGCACAACTTTCAGTTTGTCTTAACAGGACACTCAACTTTGTAAAATCGGGCACCACATCAAACAGAAGATATGACACTATTACTATATAATATACTATTCAAGAGATGAAAGACTATCTTTGAAATGCATATACACTTCACTTGATATCTCTCTGTTCATTCCTTATCTCGATATTCTACAGTAAGTACACAGGTTGATATTTATAAGTTAGCCTAAGTATGTAGCATAAGATAGAGCTAGTTAATGTGTAATGTGTGCCTGTGGCTGTAACTTTGATGAGCAGCTGGAATTGGTGATAAATGTTGCGTTTTTAATTGTAATAAAGTGCTGTTCTGCAAGCCTGCAGGAATGTATTTTGAGTTGGAGGTGCTGTATGTGGAGGGGAGGGGCGGGGGTGTCAACCCGTAGTAAATATCATGACAGCACCACTTCCAATTGGCTCTGACAAAAGGGCCGGTGCCACCCAAATTGACAGCCAAACTTAACCACACACACCACACCCATCACAACTGAATAGAGATTCAATTCATTATATATAGCCTAACCAAGACAACAATTAGCCTCGGCCTGGAATACCGATCCAGAACCACTGGAAAATAATAGACCGCTATAGTTATTCAACCAAGTTCAATTTCATTCAGACCCAATCACTGAAACAGAAAAGCAGCCTTTAATTTTACAACACAACAAAAGCAAATTAAAAGGCATACTTTACAAAGGTAGAAGGATATTGAGCTTAATTTATTAAAAGTTCTGAACACGTGTTAAACTGTAGGCCTAACAGGCCTAATGATTGTATGACCGCATATACAGCAGGCTAATTAAAACTCAGGTGTGACCTCGTTCTGGTTTTCCAATACGTAAGTAATACACGCGTGTAAAGAAACATAATTATCTCCACTAATTTGTGCATAAACTTTCAGTTGAACTGAACAGCTGATAAATCGTGCCCATTTACTACACAGTGGCAGCACATAATAATAAATCAGCATTCTTACCATGTGCTGCAGCCACAACACTCCAATGTGTTTTTACGCTCTGGGGTGACACTGATGAAAGTTTTCATCATGGCATGAATATCCAACTGCACAACAATGTCTCCATGTACATGAACGTTCTGCTTCAGATCTATTACGCTTTTTAGCCAGGGATGGAATCGTAAAGAAATCCGAAATACACCTTTGTGCCATGTTGTAGCTAACTTCTGTACAGGAGCACAAACTGTTGACCCGAGAAGTTCCCACCACTATTCATACATGAGCATGAGCAGCGCGCCTCGCCCTTGGTGAAAATAATAACAATAATAAACTTTATTTATATCACACCTTTCTAAACAACATTACAAGGTGCCTTACACAACAGGATAAAATAATGCACATAATCCAGATAAAACAGCAAAATACAATACAAATATAGGACAGTATGCCAGATCCACTCCACAGAACAAGGTAAAACATGGTCAGGATAAAGTCACCAGAGCATAATTAAAACGACGAAGGGAATTAGAGCCGATAAAACAAGGATTATGATGAAAACAATTAAAATAAGGTGATGAAAGAAAAATATAAAAATATAGATACTTAAAAATATAAAATTCTATAAGAATAAATAAAGAAATATTGGGCAACAATGGATTTACTATTAAAAAAAAGCCTTAGTAGTACTATCTTAGTAGTTGTAAGAAGTGATTTAAAAGAAGGCAGTGAGTTTGCCAACCTAATTTCCTCAGGAAGGGAGTTCCAGCGCTGTGGGACTCTTACAGAAAATGCTGGGTCGCCTTCAGTAACAAGGTTGGCCGAGGGAACAGTTAAAAATGACCTGCCTGAGGAGCGCAGGCAGTGGCCAGGCCCATGGGGTGTGAGTAAATCAGTGATATATGTAGGAGTGATGCCATGTAGGGCTTTAAAAGTAATTAGTAAAAGTTTAAAATCAATCCTATACCTAACAGGTAGCCAGTGAAGCACTGCAGGAATGGGAGCGATGTGCTCATGTCTCTTGGAATTTGTTAACAGTCTGGCAGCTGAGTTTTGGGTGAGCTGGAGGCGGGAGACGGACTTTTGACTGAGCCCTGAATGCAGGGAGTTACAATAATCCAGACGTGGGCGTCCGGATAGCGTGGCGGTCTATTCTGTTGCCTACCAACACAGGGATCACCAGTTCGAATCCCCGTGTTACCTCTGGTTTGGTCGGGCGTCCCTACAGACACAATTGGCCATGTCTGCAGGTGGGAAGCCAGATGTGGGTATGTGTCCTGGTCGCTGTACTAGTGCCTCCTCTGGTCGGTCGGTCGGTCGGTCGGTCGGTCGGGGGGATAGTGTGATATTCCCATGTGCTACATTCCCCTGGCAAAACGCCTCACTGTCAGGTGAAAAGAAGCGGCTGGCAACTCCACATGTATCGGAAGAAGAATGTGGTAGTCTGCGGCCCTCCCCAGATCAGAAGAGGTGGTGGAGCAGCGACCAGGACAGCTCAGAAGAGTGGGGTAATTGGCCAGATACAATTGGGGGGAAGAAAAAAAAAAGGGGGGGGTTAAAACGCCACACAAAAAAAAAAAACACCAGTATTCAGATTACAGATACTTTATAAATTCTGATAATATTTCCAGAATACTTCTAGCATTTGCTGCTTTTTTACTTGAGCACAGTAGCTTATTACTGGGGCATGTAACCCAAGAAATTGGGGCAGGTGATTTTGGGTGGGCAGAGCTAAAATTTGGGTGGGCAATGCCCACCTCTGCCCACATCTGGATCCGACCTGGGTTGGAGCTCTGGTCTGACATGAGCGCAAGACCTCACCATATAAAGTTAACAGTCTATGTTGATTTTTCTACTTGCAGAGGAAATTATATCTTAGTATTTAATGTTTTTAATGTAGATTTTGTATGTGCTGTTTATGCCAGGAAGAACACCAACACACCCACAGCATGTGCCTTAAATACAAGACCTCACCACATAGGTGAGGCGTTGTTTTTTTATTATTATCATTATTTTTAGGACTGCATACGGTATTAGATCATACCAGTCTTGCACTGCCTCTTTTCTGACTGGCTCTGCAAGACTTGCATTACCCGTACGATGTTGCATTTGAACAAACTTAATTGAAAATCCTCCCAAGATTTAAATCAACCTTCTTTACTGGGGGTAGGCAAAGTTGCCTCCAAGACTGACCCTGATCCACAGGTTTCATCAAAACATCAATACAGCAGTTTGAATTTTTAACATCATAATTCGTTCTAGGACTACAAACCAAAAATACACCAACCACTTTTCACAACCTTCTTTTCACATAATTCTCATATTCAGAATTATCACACAAGTTTTTTCTACATTTACTAACAGATTTTTTTTTCCAAGTCTTAAAGACATCCAAATTAAAACCAGAAAGTAGCACAGAGAACATTTGCTTTGTTCAAGGTAAATGTCATTCAAGAAATCAGAATTTCTTAAAACCTGAAAAACTGACAAGATAAACTCATCTCGGTATTTTTTCAGTCTACTGACCATATGGCATTAATTATAAACTATTATTAATACATATCTAGTCCTAACATTGGACAAACACCACGTGTCATGTTATACAAAAGATGGTTACTCTTCACACTTGGACTGGTGAATATAACTATTTTATTTTCAACATCACTCTAAAACATCACTGAAGAATAAAATAGTGCCTCCGAGGGTGGAGTGTGGTGTTCACCAAATGGATGAAACAAACTACTAGTTCCTAGTCCACACGTACATGGGTTATTTTTTGAAAACGTAGCTTTTTCTAAGCATTTTGGCCTTTCATCCAAACGCAAACTGCATTTTAGGTCACTGAAAATTGACTTTTTGGAAAACTCTTTCCAGGGCAACGATTTTCAGAAACTCTGTTTTTGGTGTTGATGTGTAGATGGGGAAAACAGAGTTTCTGGCTTGTTGTTGGCTTTTTTTTTGGGTTTCTGTTTGGCCAACATATCTTTAGGGTTAGGCTCATATCACCGCCTGGTGGTTTGGCACGCTCCTGCCAGCGCATTCATTGTGTTGAGCAGCATGTGTTTTCACGTTTTCATTTGGACAGAGATTTTTTTTGGGACCCCCCCCCTTTTTTTTTTCCTCTCCCAAATTGTGCCTGTCCAATTACCCCACTCTTCCAAGCCGTCCCGGTTACTGCTCCACCCCCTCTACCACATGCTAACTCCGATACATGTGGAGTTGCCAGCCGCTTTGTTTCACCTGACAGTGAGGAATTTCGCCAGGGGGACATAGCGCGTGGGAGGATCATGCTATTCCCACCAGTTACCCCTACCCCCCGAACAGGCGCCCCAACCGACCAAAGGAGGCGCTAGTGCAGTGACCAGGAGACATAACCACATCTGGCTTTCTACCCGCAAACACGGCCAATCATGTCTGTAGGGACGCCCGACCAAGCCAGAGGTAACACGTGGATTCGAACTGGCGATCCCCGTGTTGGTAGGCAATGGAATAGACCGCCACACCACCCGGACGCCCTGAGATTTTTTTTTTAAACAGTGCTTGTGTGTATAGACAAGATTTATTTTTAAGAACGAAGGAGGAAAATCCCTGTTTTCAAAAATACCCATGTATGTGTGGATCAGACATAAGTCTAATGGTTTATTCTCCTGGATTTCACAAATATTTTCTACACAGAATTTGTTTTACAAAGATGACAATACATAGCACGGCAAAAAAAGTGTTGTGCCCTCCTTTCCCCCTTATAAATGAATTCATCGCACTGCACAAAGAGCACAGAAACGGATCTAGAGGTTCTCCAGTTGAGAGAAAACACTAGTCCTTTGGGTTTCTGTCTTCGCCGTGCGGCTCTATTTCTCTCCATAACGTTATGACTACAGAGGATAGTAATCATTTGACACAGCAGAGATGACATTGTAAGTCCGATGCCTTTGCTTCTAGTCTATACCACTTCAGATCAGATTTTCCTGCTCACACTCTGTCATGTAGAGAGAGGGTTCAACCATGGCAAATCAGTTTGCTTGAAGTGCTTAAAGGAACAGAAAGGTTTGGAATACTCTTGCTAATGTTCTTTCTCTCAAATCAGCAATATACCCCACAAATTTAGCTCAAATGAGGGCAAATACTCGTAAAATGATATCATACCTTCACATGGAAAGTTTATTCTCTGATGCGTATCTGTTAACACAATAGAATGAAAGCGAGTGATTTTTACATACACAAATTAGTCTCCAACTCATTGTCAGAGGATTTATCTGCAGGTTTTGTCCCTTGATAGTCACACATGGCCTGGATTTTTATTTTTCCATCCTTGGAAGAGGGTTGTTCAATATTGTTTCAACTGTCTGAGATCAACCGCTATGAAGTGCATTCTGTTTCAGGGGAGATTCACACTTTAAACATTAATTCATTCATTCCTCAAACTATTTGATTTGAAATTATTCATGCACAGAGGGGCTGCCAAGGACTATTATTACCAGCATATGAGACAATTCAACACTGATCACTGTATCTTTTACCAAGCAGAAGGGTAATTAGCGGCTGCACACCCGGTGGATTTTTTTTTTTTTGGTGAATTTTACTAAGAAGCTAAAAGTCAATAGCTCGGTGGGTGTACATACATCGAGAGGCACACAATGGGTACACTAGGGAGAGGAGGGGTCAGAGACAGCATGGTGCAATATGACAAGATACAGACTGAGCATAGCTGTTCAAACTTAACAGCCCCTGGGTTTTCTGTTAGGTGGCAAACTGTCAGCATCTTGAAGTCTACCTTGAGTTGACGGGACATATCGGCAAGTCTCCTTCATAGGCTGCCCGCCACCCCATCACTGGAAATGGAGAGTGTTGTTCTGTGAGCACTTCAGTCAAGTTGGTAACAAAAAATAAAACTCAAATATTAACATTTATGCAAGGACAGAATAATGTCAGAGGACACTATTTGGGTCTACAGATTCAAAATTTTCCCAGTCCATGAAATATTTTGAAGTGTTATAAAGTATCCCTGGCAATAGATGCTTATAGTAATTAATACCAATAAAATTCCTATTCTAATAGAGCTCACCAGGTATCTGAGCACTTGTGAAATAAAATGCATTTAGCTGAAATTGAAATGTAAAGCCTTGAATTAATAATACTTAACAGCAAAAGCAAATCTGATCTAAAGTAACTCCATTGAAAATGAAACAAAGCCGGTGAATTACGTCTGGCAGATAACTCGAGTGGTGCATCTTCCAAGCTGATTCAGCCGGTCTATATTTACACCATGCTCGACTAATGCTCGTTCTACTGCCATCCGTGCGTATTGCTCCCGCCTATGCATATTCTTTGCCTCCCACCACCTCCCCGTATCCACCTGCGGGCTGTCTTTCTCATGGTTCCCCAGTGGAGAATTTTGCAGTCCTCTCCTCTGTGATCTTTTCTACTGGACATGTGAGCCATAAGGGAGCGAGAGAATCAGAGCCCTGACATCCTATTCGCATATGCTGCATTTCAAAAGATTTGTTTTTAATTCATATGCAAGTTATCTGATGGAAATATGGTTAATGGTTCCTCACAAAATATGGGCCAATATTTTTTTTTTTAACCAGCTGCATTCTGGCACCTATTTATGAGGCTCCCATACCTCTATGGTAAGCAAAGTTGATATTTGTTTGCAACTTCATATCAAAAAAAAACTCAGTTTTCTCAATTTCCCTCCCTCAAACAAAGTTAATTGGCTCATCTGTCAATGAGAATGGGTGATGGATTTATTGGTAGCTAGTATGGCACTTAGGTGTAGTATAGTGACACAACTGTGAACTCACTGCTACTGTCTAAGTAAATCTATAGCAGCTGTACTTCAATGCAGGCTTTGTGATAGCCAAAAGGCAATTGTAATTGATGACCCTATTTGTTTTATTTGTGTCTGAATAAATTTACATTTTCTCATTTGGCAGATGCTTTTATCCAAAGTGGCTTATAAGGGAGTCAGTAATTAGCAGAAGGAAACGAGCGGAGGCAACTGGCATAGTAGAGTGATACACAGTAATTGTACCATACCCAATAGTGCATATAAAAATCAAGACGGATACTCATTATACCTTTATGCAGGAAATGTTGTTCGTCCGCCGCAGCAATGAGGACCATCTAGTCATCCTGTAGGGGTCGATTTCTGTGGGTGTGAAGATGGCTGGTTAGTCCAATCTACGCCCTGAATGTTCTTTGGCAGTGTGGGCATGGGATAGTGGGAGTAGCTGGAGGGTTGCTGGCACGGTCTTTCCTGGCCTGCCTGCGGCTCTCTGCTGCAGCAATCCTGGTGGCCTCACATGTGCTTGCACCATTTTGGACAGCTACACGCCACTCTCCTCTTTTCAGAGCTTTCTGTTTCCATGTGTCGTAGTTGATGGTGAAGGCCTTTAACGAAACCTTCAAGGTGTCTTTGAAACGCTTTTTTTTTTACCACCATGGGAGTGCTTGCCTTGCTTGAGTTCACCATATAACAGTTTCTTTGGGAGCCGGTGGTCTGGCATGCGAACTACGTGGCCCACCCAACAAAGCTGTGATTGCATGTGGATGGTGTGTATAAACGGCAGTCTTGAGCGAGTGAAGACCTCTGTGTCAGGGATCTTGTCATCCCACTTTATGCCAAGAAGTTTTCTGAGGCATGTGGTGTGAAAGTGGTTAAGTGCTTTTGCATGGCATTTGTAAACTGTCCATGTTTCGCAGCCATAAAACAGTGTGGTGAGAACTATTGCCCAATACACTTTAATTTTTGTCTCCTGGCTGATGCCTCTCCTGTTCCACACATTCTTGTGGAGTCTGCCAAAAGCAGCACTTGCTTCAGCAAGTCGTACTCTCACCCCTTCATCAATGGTGACATATCTGGAGAGAGAACTGCCCAGGTAAGTGAATTTGTCAGCCGCATTTAATCGATGCCCATTGATGGTGACGTTGGGTACATTGTATGGCTTGCCTGGAGCTGGCTGATGTAGTACTTCAGTCTTTATTATGTTGATGGTGAGGCCGAAGTTGTTGCAAGCCTCTGAGAACTTATTGACACAAAGTTGCATGTTAGCTTTGGATGTAGCATTGAGGGTGCAGTCGTCGGCAAACAGAAGACCGTTGAAGGTTGTCATTTTAACTAACGTTTTTGCTTTAAGCCGCTGAAGGTTGAAGAGAGAGCCATTAAAATGGTAATTGACAACAATGCCAGCATCCTCCTTTCTGAAGGCATCTGACAACATGGCTGAGAAACATAAGGCTGAACAGGGTTGGGGCAAGGACACAGCCTTGCTTTACTCTGTTAGGGACAGGGAATGGCTCAGATGCAACTCTGTTGTCTTGGACTCTGGCTAGCATGCCATCATGTAGCTGTCGTATGATGGTGATGAACTTTTTTGGACATCTGTATTTTGCCATGATTCTCCAAAGGCCGTCTCTGCATACAGTATCAAAGGCCTTGGTCAGATCAACAAAAGTGGAGTACAGGTCAACATTTTGCTCGGAGCATTTTTCTTGGAGCTTGCGGACAGCAAACACCATGTCTAAGGTCCCGCGTTCTTTCCGGAATCCACACTGACTCTCAGGTAGAAGTCCTCTCTCTATGTGTGCGCTGAGGCAATTTAATAAAATTCTTGCAAGTGTCTTGCCTGCAATGGACAGCTAGGAAATTCCACAAATTCTATGATTGCTATGTTAAAGGGCTCAGGCTCCATCCCAGCTGAAAATTATAAAGAAGGATGGCCTACGATTGCTAAGAAACTTCAGCAGTTGTTTCATCTCATATGGCAAACTGAAACAGTACCTCAGGACTTTAAAGATGCCTCCATTATCCACCTCTATAAGCGCAAGGGAAATCGCCAATCATGTGACGCAGGAAATACTTGATAAATGAATATGACATTTATGATAAATTTACCATATATTTGTTATGGCATTTGGATAGCCATTGACTGTAAGACAGCCCTATGTCTCTGGCTGATCAGAAACACAAAAGGCAACGTACTAAGTTATAAAGCTTTCATTCCTGATTGGTCGGAGAAGAGTTTGATGAGATAACCAGTCTACTTAAGTTTCTGGATGTTGCTACAACCAAGTCTTTGGAGCTATACTGAAAACTGGCATGTCCAAATTGAAACCGAGCCTTGAGAAACTTTATTTTAAACAATAAACAGAATCCCCCCCACAAAAAATATAGTCATTATTCATTTCCAATGACCGCTTCAATTTTTCAACCATTCAAGCCTGGTTCAAATTCAGTTTTCCAGTGGTTTCATTTTCATTTGTTTGATGTAATGCAAAGACTGACACAGGATTAGTCCAATTGGTTCCTCTGGATTAAGACAAATCTCTTTTTCACTCTTTCTGCTCAACTTAAAGAGCAATTTATGACAAGCAACATGTTCAAATCTTCAGTACAAAAAGTGACGAAGGCTTTCATTTCCCCATTCTTCAACTGCTTTTTGCTCATCACTGTTTTATGATTACTATGTTAAAGGGCTTTGTTATTCCCGCTAGGCAGATAGCCTGGGGGGGATTATGCGTTTGGTTGCGGTCGCATGCGTCGGTTCGTGTGTATGTGTCTGACTGTCTGTCTGTCTGTGGTTTATCTTGCAAACCCCTGGACCCATCAGCCAAAAAAAAAAAAAAAATCGTGTAGTTTGACTGTATGATGAAGAACCTCTCGTGTTTGTGATGATTAAAAACCTTTGAAAACCGTTTGTTTTCGCTACCTCCGCTCCCTCTCTTCATTCACTCTCTAGCTTGCTCCACCGATGCTGCGCTCTGTCGTTGCCTAATCTGAGTCAACCGTGCGCATGCTTATTTTATGGCTTTATTTGATGGTGCTTTTTTATTTTTCTCTCTTACAATCTTTTTTGTGAGTCATTTTTAACAATTTTATCCTGTTCTGTGAAGTACTTTGTAACCTTGTTTTGAAAACTATTGTAACAATCATGGATTAATAGACTCGCTAGCCCTTGGCTAAGGGGTCGGACCCTTTAGTCGACTGGTTAGCGCAGTCGCCCCGGGTTCACAGCGCGGCTGCCGGGTACCGGGCCGCCAGGCTGTCCCGCTGCCCCCCCCCCCGAATTCGCTACATTGGTATCAGAATAAAGTGTATCATTATTTGCATCTTACCAGAGACAGAGGTCCTGAGATACTTCCTGTCAACCAGTGGCTGAGAAATACAAAAATAGTTTCATAGATTGACAAGTGTACATAGGAAATCAACGCAAAGAGGTACAGCACATCCGATTACTTACTATGGAAAATATGGAGAGTTCTCATTCGCCACTGCTCCAATGGAGGTCAGAAATCAAGGCATTTTCACGGGCCGTAGATTGTATTGTTCTCGAACACGGGTTACACACTGTAAAACTACTACTACTACTACTACTTTCGGCTGCTACTGTTAGGGGTCGCCACAGCGGATCATGCATTTCCATTTCTTCCTGTCCTCTGCATCTTCCTCTGTCACATCAGCCACCTGCATGTCCTCCCTCACCACATCCATAAACCTCCTCTTTGGCCTTCCTCTTCCCGGCAGCTCCATATTCAGCATCTTTCTCTCAATATACCCAGTATATTTCCTCCACACATGCCCAAGCCATCTCAATCTTGCCTCTCTTGCTTTGTCTCCAAACCGTCCAACCTGAGCGGTCCCTCTAATATAATCGTTCCTAATCCTGTCCTTCTTGATCATGCCCACTGAAAATATTGCCTACCACAGCTTTAAATACAAAACAAATGAGCTATCAATACTAGGTGGTCTAGTATCACTGCTAGGCAGCTGTAATGGCATGACAAAAACAATTGATGAGTATGGCAAAGATGGATTATGTTAGTAAAATACCGAATGAAATATCTGCATTTAAGTTGAAGCTTGAGCAAATACAAACATTGAAAACACTTACAAGAGGGAAAGTTGTTTTTGCAAGCTCTGATTGAACAAACACTTTTCCCAAGCTCACCAAGATCACCTAATTTGAGAGAGGCTTTCTAGGTTTTTTCACAGGCCCACTAGGGGCACCATTATGCGTTTGATGCAAAACGTCGACTTGAAGCATAGTAGAAGTTCACAGTCAGGGAAAACAGGAGATGCTGAATTAAAAATGAAGATTTTGGCTGAACAATCCATTTTTTATCGCGCGTAAATGTGTGTTCAAGAACAATATGAGCTACAGTCCCTGGAAATGCATTTATGTTTGACCTCTGTTGTAGCAGTGGTGAGCAAGAACGTAATTCATAATTAAAAGCCTCAATTTCCATAGTAATTCAGCAGAATGCTAACACAATGTCACTGTATGCGTTCTATCAGAGCTAAGCACATCCTATGTAAACATAATGGACAATAAAATTAGATGCAAAAATACAATAATCCACTAAAGAAATAGCAACATAACAGCTGACAATTATTTTTTTTAATCTTTTTTCTACCAATTATGAAAAATTATTTAATGCAAAATTTCATTTGCTTCTCTGGGTTCCTGCAGCTTATAACTAACTGCCAGAGAGAAATCCTGCTTCTGCAAGGCTCCACGCAGTGAGCGCTCCCATCTCAGCATGCCAGGTAAATAAATATATGTGAAACTAGGCTGTAGCTCAGGGATATCTACACTGTCAGGGTGGTGCTTGCTGCTCTCAGGCCTAACAACTGAACAGAAGCACTGACACTACAGCCATCCTTTTATAGAGCTCTGTGTTCAGGACTGTGTGTGTGTGCGTGTGTGTGTGTGTAAGAGAGAGATAGACAGAGAGAGAGAGAGAGAGAGAGAGAGAGAGAGAGAGAGAGAGAGAGAGAGAGAGAGAGAGAGAGATGTGAAACATGAATTGATTGTATTCTGTATGAGTTACTGTATTCAATTTTTTTCCCAAGTTTGCCTCTGATCTTAAATGATTTGCAGCTTAGGTGCGACCTTTTCTTCAGCTCTGAAGCACTGTGAAAAGCACTGAGGGGAAGCAAATTTAAATGTCATGCTAGTGCGAAGACATGCCAATGTGGGGAGGATTCTGTGAAAAGTGAACACTGTCAGACCAACACCACACATGAACGATGTGCTGACGCGTGAATTTCTTGTTTGTTTTTAATGGTATTTGGTTTGCAAAAAGACATTACGTTTCTCATTTGGCATTGTTAATACCCCTTTACATGACATGAGTACTGTCAAATGGCTCCCAATCACAGTCAAAAACCATCCAAACTTCATACTTGCATTTATCTCTAATTATTCCATTCCACTGTGCCAAGTGTTGTCCCTGTTTGTCTACCAGAAACATGTACACTTGATCAGTGACGCTAATTCTCTGATTCCTCTGCAACAGACGCAAAAAAGACACCGACTCTAATGCTTTTTGTGAACAGCTGAATCCGGCCTCTGAGAAGCTTCATACAGTCACCCCTCACCTTGGAGGTCTCTAATAAACATGTTTTTGGAGGAGGTTGTCTTTGACAAGTGTTTGACATTGTAAATTTCATTATGCAAATATAATTGATCGGGGGACATTTAAATCACCGGGGGTGGTCCAGGAGGTCAAACTGGTAAACTAATTCAAAGTGAGTGTAATTTTCTTTTTTATGGATGAAGGTGATGATGTGGGCAGTTCGGTGCCCCAGAAAAGCTACTATTCATTGTCAATGTCTATCTCATTGCCCTCCATTGACAATATTCTTAAGGACAGCTGTCCATTGAAAAATAAATATGTACCTCTTGCTCCCATAGGGGTCAATGCAATCAATGTCCCCCCAAGAGTTGGCTGTCACATTAAATATAGGGGCAAAGACATACTTAAGTGAATGAAGTGGAGTGGCTCAGTTAGGCTCAACAGGATTTCATGCTTGGGGCATGAAGGGGACGGCAGGCACTGGTGAGGATGGTTTAGAAATGTCCATCACGGGAACAAGCATGGTCCATGTCACAGTGGTTGTGACATACCCTCTGGAAACGCCAAAGCATGACCTGCCCTGATGAGAGTGGCAAACCCAACTGCCCAATTTAGACAAGCAGCCTCTCTTTCCTGTGGTCGGGTAACAGCAGAAGTGCAACAAAACAGCACAAATAAACTACAAGCATCCTTTGGAAAACAGACGTTCCTGTTGGAGCTGCCTGCAACAGGGCACCATATGTGCTTGCTGAGATAAAGCGGAAAGGATGAACATACCCCCCATAGGTAAATGCTCATCAGACCACAGTATTGGCTGCTGTGTTTCCAGATTATTCCATCATTTACTGGCAGTGCCAGGCACTACCCTGCAGCTCCTGATATCCTCTAAAGAGTTTGGACCATGGTGGGTTGGAAACTGGTTCAAAAGAACTTTTTCCGCATCCCTGGAAGCACTGCATATGCTTAGTTGTTTGGGTTTTTACCCACAACACCTGTGGCGATTCTTGTTTTAAGATTCTGCTTGGCTATGCATACACTTGTGGTTTGAATTTTTTTTGAGATTACATCGCTATCTCTTCACTTTGCTGGAAAATGCCCTTTACGCCTATTCTGTGGCTGCTTTTATTTCATGCCTGCACCCACATTATTCTTTCCTCCTCTCCTCCCACGTCGTTCTACACTGCTGATGAGAACATCTTGGCTAAATCCTGTCCAGGCCATGTTAAATTTTCATCTCTGTGCAAGACAAATAAGTGGATAAATTATAACTTTTGTGAATTCATTACCGTTTGTTAATGAGGCTGGGTATCATCAACCTCTAAAAGTCTCATTAAAAGGACAGGTGTAACCATAATCATAGTTCATGGGGTGCCATGCCAGTAAACAAACCATTCAAACACTTAAGTCTAGTCTGTTTACTCATTGTGACGCATAGGCAGCCCTGCTGTTTATGTAACCCCTAATAAAAATTCAATTAGCAGCAATGTCAGCAGCTCATCCATAGTCATTGTCATATTATGCAATTAACTTAAATAAGCTGGCCTCACATGCAATGAGTTTTTAATAACACAAGCAGAAATGGTTTATTCTGCTCACTACAGTGGTAAATGCTGTGGCTGTAGATGGTGGTGCAGCAGCTTAAATTGTGTTTTCTAGTTAGTAGGAGTCATGAATAAACCATCAATGATTGATTTGATTTCTCAGATGTATGACTACTTTTTTTTTCTTTTCTTTTTACATGGTGATGCTGGTCACGTGGCTCGGGTCCTGGGCTGTTCCGGTGGTGCCTGGACACTGCTTGGCATCCTGCTCATCATAGTCTTCATAAATTGTATAATTCCATTATAATTCTGTTATTCTCTTTCAACGTTGTATTCTGTAAATTGTGCAAACGCAACATCCATTGCACGCTGTTTCCTCCTATTTTTTCTCCCTGTTAAAGGGTTGGTTCTTTTTTTAGAGAGTTGTTCCTTATCCAATAGAAGGGTCTTAGGACAGGATGTTGTGTTGCTGTAAAGCCCCCAGAGGCAAATTTGTAATTTGTGATATTGGGCTATACAAATAAATTGACTTGACTTGACTTGATTTGGTCATATAATATCTATGAGCTATTCTCTGCTGGTCTGTGACATACAGAAATAAGCTGTTTAGTTGTTTGAATAGCCCCATCCTTAAGGAAAGTCACATCGGTTCTCCTCAAGTCCAGGACCATCCTACCAGTATAGTGAACAGTTATCGATTTACATTAGATTCCAACCTGTCATCATATGATGTACAAGCTGGATCTTCTCCAGATGGGCAATGGACTCACAGAACAAGCATTCACCCTTCTCATTTACATGCACACAGAAATCTACCTATTGCCATGACTTGGAACAAGCTGAGCAAGTCTTGCGCAAACCGTGTCAGTTTTCAGAGTTTCAGCCAAAATTGATGGGATTATGTGAATATGATAATTCCCCCTTCCCCCTATCACTACAAGCAACACTAGTGATTTCTACCTCAATACTTCAAAACTAAAAACATGACAATACTTAAATACCTAAAATTCTTGTCATATTCAAACAATGCTTGTTTTGCACCCATTATACCAGGATTGCTCACATTGAGGGTAGCATGGTGGTGTAGTGATTAGCGCGGTCATCTCACAGCAAGAAGGTCCTGGGTTCGAGCCCCAGAGAGGTCCAACCTTGGGGGTCAACCTTGGGGGTCATCCTGAGTTGTCCTCTGTGGGGAGTTTGCATGTTCTCACCATGTCTGCGTGGGTTTCCTCCGGGTGCTACGGTTTCCTCCCACAGTCCAATGACATGTAGGTCAGGTGAATCAACTGTACTATATTGTCCCCAAGTATGAATGTGAGTGTGTTGACCCTGTGATGGACTGGCGGCCTGTACAGGGGGTCTCCCCGCCTACCGCTCAATGACTGATGGGATAGGCATCCCCACAACCCTGGTTGGGATAAGAGGCTTGGATAATGGATGGATGCTCACACTGAGCTTAACTTGCAACTTTGGCATATTAACCTTTGGTACAACTTGAGAGGGCTAAACATTTATATTTTCTTAGGGCTTAACTCTGAGATTGACAAGTTTTTGTTGCATTACCATGCCTCTGGTATCTGCTCTTTAGGTTTCTGTTTGTGCGCACATTCTTAATATACTAATGTCAAAAAAAATCACAGTATTGCACCTTTTTTTTCCAGTAATTCACTATTCGTGATTTTAATCAAAGTAAACAGATGTTCGATCTGGACATAAGCATTTACATTTAATTTCTTGGACAAAAGTCACCACACTAATTGTTTGATTATATGGAGTACACCATTCATTTTCATAAAAAATAACATGGCATTTTACAGGTTAAATTCTCTCCCTTTTTTGAGTATAATTGCAACCCTCATTGTAACAACAGTACAAAGAGCGTAAAAATTGGGCTTATGAGGAAAAGTCGAGGCTATGTTCGAGAAATTACTCAGATAATGACAGATTTACACTTCTGGCATTTGGCATAATCAGTGACTATGTTTGAAATGAAAGAGAGAAATAAAACATCATGGCGGGGTTAACATGTATTAAAATGTATTAGAAAATCACAAAGACGTTCGTAAACCATATTTCGATATTTAATGTATGAGTGACCCCTAGAATAATACTATGTTAATGAGTGAAAGGGTAATGACAGTATTTATTGTGTAAACTGTTGCTATTTTAAAAAATTAATAAATTAAATACATAACAGCCTGCAATAATTTGCAATACAGAATTGATAACAGCTTATATCGTGGTCACAGAGAATACTCGTTTCTGACTGGCTGGTAAAAAATTTGTATACCATGGTTACAGAGAATACTTGTTTCTGATTGGCTGGACGCTGTGCATTCAAACACCATGGTCATGGAGAATACTCATTTCTGATTGGCTGGAGGATGTGGGTTAAAACTGTGTATACTATGATCGCGGAAAATACTTGTTTCTGATTGGTCGGAAGGTGTGGTTTAAAACTGATTAATGCACACGTAGTTCAGCTCAAATTAAAACCCCATTTTGAATTCACATGCTGGCCACCAAGTTACTCTGTAACCATAGCAACATGGTGAATTAGTAGCAAGCCCGGTAAATATTCAAATCTTTAGCTTTATGGTTAAATTTTGCTTCATAATTTTTTAATTAGGGATAAAAAAAATTTAACAAAACATATGTACATGCTTTTATTTCACATCTTTGGTAAGCGACCATGGTAAAAGTGGGACAATCCACTCCAAGGTGCGCATTAAAGGACTTTAACACAAAGGACACAAAGAACTTTGCCTCTGCATTGTGCATTAAAATCCTTCAACACACACCTTGTAGTGGATTATCACTTACTTAACATACACCTTCTCATGGATTATCACTTATTTATTCTTACAGAGAGTCTGTTCCCTCAAGAGTATGTAAACATAAAGCCAAACTAATTGTTATTCGATGTACTACCTTTTCCTAAACGAGCAACTTTCATGACACCCACACATCACTTGAATCTTAAGATACACGTTGCACAAAGTGATTTCTCATGCTCTGAGAACCATTAAAATTGGGCTCATATACAGTGCAATACATGTTATTTCAGGCAACTTGCAACTTGCTTAGTGCTAAACACCATCTTCCGCGCCCAGACTCAGCATACAGCTACACTACACTACACTGAACTACACGACACTACACTCAATTATGGACCCCAGGAAGAGTAGCTGTTGCCTTGTAACAACTAATGGGGATCCAAATAAACAACAAACGATAAACAATGAACAGTCTGCATACTAGGGCTCACATATAACCCAGAGTAGCTTCTATCTCATGTGTTCCTACTCTTAATATTCTTCTAAGCAACAAAAGGCAGACACCACAGCTAATTATGCTGGCCTCAATTGGCATGTTCAGCAGTTCAAAAACTGAGTTATAATGGCTAACGATAGACTTAAATAGGTACAATTACACCTGCAGCAGTAAGCAGCTGGAGTATACGACTACACATTTCTCCAAATTCAATACTTTCAGGCCAACAAGTGTCCTTCCTAGTCAGCCAGAGTCACTAGTTTATACTTTTTGGCTTTCTCAGAAGCTGCCTTTATAGCTTATTCTAATCCTGAACAACAAATCCCTAACTTATCAAGCAAATGCAAAACCATCTGCACCCAACTTTCACAGAATGTACCCTGTGTTTTCATCCTCAGTGTTCAACCTTGAGTGTGGTGCACAGTGTATCTAATCTTATTTCTTTCACATGCATCATCAACTATGTCTGCCATGACACAGTGGATGATGCATGTGAAAGTATGCTCTATATATCCGATCAACAGAAGTGGGTCAGGTCTTAGGCTGGTGCTGACTTTACTAGGTAGAACTGTGAATGGCTGACCCATATATGCTTGCGTATTTCCCAATCCTAAGCATGCCATAGTTTCCCCAGCTTGCAGTAGTAATTCAATTATAAGGTGAGGTGCCAGAGTAGGCACACATCAGCACGGTTTGTTAAGGGACTTCTACTATTTAAGGAACCTGCTATTTTCTCCTACCTTGTTTGTTAATTTACAATTCCTCCTTTGCTCCTTCAACACAAAGTAGCAGAAGTGAAATGAACTTGCTTAAAGTTTATTTGCATAAAAAAGTGTTAAAGTAGAAAGACAGCCCAACAAATTTCCTAGAACAGGAGATCGTTGTCAAGCTGGTTAGGTTGCAAGTACTGTTTTATAATAGTCCTATCCATTTAAGTAATGAGATTCTACTTGCTATGCAACCAGACACTATATTCAGATTCTGTTGTCAACTTGGTTTGGGAGGTGTTGGATTAATGGCGATTGTATAACACATTACGCAACCTTTCAGACACTTAAGGGAATGAACAGTTGGGCATAATGGGACAACCCAATATGCCGCTCAGATTCTGCTAAACAAGCTGTAATGAAAATAATTTTCAACAAGAAAAGTGCCAGAATGAACTGCAGAGGTGTATTAAGTAGTTTAGTTTAACCAATATGGTTCACATGGCCAATTCTAATTGTGTTTCATTTGCCTTTTGAGGCAAAGGCCCCATGAAGCAAAATTAATAGACTCATTCGGATGAAATGCTTTCTTAATTTCTGGGTACATTCTCTCATCTATTATGCATATTAACATTTTAGTAGACAAACAGTTGCATGGTAAGCCAGCTCAGTGCAAATCGTGTATATCCATCTTTATCTGCAGATATTTCTAGTGCTTTGGGGAGAGTTTGGTGACTTGACCCTTTAAATATCGTCTCAACTTCAAGGACAGGCAGGCAGACTGACTACTGAGCTACAGTCCATATACCCAGCAGGTGACACCATGGACCCTTTGTCTGGGTTGCGGACGATAAGGCTGAGATTGACAAGGTCATGTTCAGCAGAGACATTTTCTAACTCTCACAAGTGACCAACGCTCACGTCTTCAAAACCTGTCACGTCTCAAGCCCACTCTGCCAAAGTCACCTATGTGTGCAACTGTAAAACAGTTTCACATTTCTATCTCTTTTTAAGCAGTTTTATTTTTTATTTGAACACGCTTTGCTTTATAGATTTTATGATAATGGGTAGTGCAAGAACATAAAATATTTCATGGCTCAACTTTTAACTTTAAGTAAGCTAATATGATAGGGTGCATGTTAAATTTATGTCAAGACATTTAAACACGATGATGCCAGCAATGAAATGATCTGGAGCTTTACTTGGAGGACATTTCTGCCTGCACTGTAGTATTCTGTCCCAGTTTTGTAGAGTCACAGCTCTATATTCACACTAGATTTCATCCTTAGACAACTGGCGGCGGGTGGGGGTGGGGGGTTCTCTGATTCCAGGGAAAACTGGATTAAGCAAAAAACAATGTGGATCGTCAAAGTTGTTTTTGAATAGATTTGAAAGAGTTTTATATCTTCTTTTTTTTTATCTCTGTTAGCGAAAGCTCAATGTGTAAGCAGTGAAAATAACCTTTTGTTGTGCCTATTGGAATTTATACAACTAGCATACTACATAATGACCTCACAGAAATGAAGCCATGCAAAAACTCTGCAAGTTGTAGTTGTAAGCAAATTAATCATGTCTGCAAGTAGGCAGACACTTGTGTTTGGTAGTGCAAATAGCCACTAACCTCACACACTCACAGACACACACACACACACACACACACACACACACACACAAGCATAAGTCATTGTACCTACACAGGAAGGTTAAATAGACCCAATACAGGAAGGTTGCCTTGATGAGAGGCACACTAGAAGCAACAGTCTTGTTATGCTCAGCCACATTTGAAAGAATAGGATTGATAAAAAAATTATGAGTTCTTGGTGACTAGTAAGAAAACAACATGTTGTTATTCTCAAACAAAACACGACACAACATCTAGAAATCTAGAAGCAGGCAGTCAAGAAAATTAGCTCATTTACCTGTATCAGATCAGATCAAACAAAATGTGCAATTTTTAATTTCTTCATATATAGATATAAGACACATTATCCTCTCTCAATGTTGTATTCCGTAAATTGTGTTTTATTCTGTCCACACAACATCCATTGCATGTTGTCCGTCTTGGGAGAGAGATCCCTCCTTTGTTGCTCTCCCTGAGGTTTCGTCCTATTTTTTCTCCCTGTTAAAGGGCTTTTTTTTTGGGGGGGGGGGTTGTTCCGATGCGAGGGTCTAAGGACAGGATGTTGTGTTGCTGTAAAGCACCTTGAGGTAAATTTGTAATGTGTGATATTGGGCTATACCAGTGTTTCTCAACCGGGGGTCCGCGGACCCCTAGTGGTCCGTGGTGTAATTGCAAGGGGTCCGTGAAAATAAAATATCTTTAAAAAAAAGATCCTATGACATTTATAGAAATAGGATTCTTTTACTCAAATGTGGCTGAGACCTTTATCTACCTAAACTATAAAGGGTAACAGGACTTTTTTCTCTAATTACATCTGTTTCACAAGTGTAATTTATTGTATTTTAATAAGAGATCTCGCTCCCGTTTGCATTGTTAAAAGTTACTGCATAAAAATTCTGTTGTTACATAAATCTGAAAGTTACTGAATACATATTCTGTTTTGTTACATATATCTGAAAGTTACTGCATAAGAATTCTGTTTTGTTAACTATATCTAAGTTACAACTGAAAGCTCTTATTTTTGCCCCAAAGAGTGAATAAATGCTATAATGCAATTTAAAATGCAGTTTCTACAGTTTCTATCAAATTGCAACCCCCCTCCCCCAAGATCAGGTGGAGGGGTCCTCAGGGTAGATCAAAAATACGCAGGGGGTCCAGGACCCCAAAAAGGTTGAGAACCACTGGGCTATACAAATAAAACTGACTAGACCTAAATGTTATTTGGTCATTTGAATTACAGGGTGAAGGGTAAGGATCCGCCCTGTAATGACCTGGCGGCCTGTCCAGGTTGTCTCCCCGCCTACCGCCCAATGAATGCTGGAATAGGCACCAGCATCTCCGCGACCCTGAGAGCAGGATAAGCGGTTAAGATAATGGATGGATGGGTAAGAATGCATATTTGGTGACATTGAAACCCAAATTCCAAACTGCACTTACACAATTACAGTCCTTGATGGTTGCAAAAAAATAAAAGAAAAAAAAGGAAGGTGACACGCATTTGCCAGATTTTGTCTTGGTCACCTACAGTTGCTGCTGGCAAAGAATCAATACCTTCCTAATCAATCGTCAAAATCCTGTGCAACAGTGCCTTCCAAATGAACTTAATTATGTCTCCATTTACATGCACCTTCAAGCAAAATTAGCTATCAAGACAACCATTATTAAAAGACCAGTCCAATGGATTCTAACATAGCAATTGCTGCCAGAGATGAAATAACGGCTGCATAACCAAGATTCACAGCTCCACAATAGTGGCAGCTGCTCCAGTTTCTAATCAATACAGACCAAAAGTGATGGTGAAACAGATGATGATTTACTCGACCTCTTAGGGTTTGTGGATTTAAGGGCATGGGTATCATTTTAATGGGCCCTCTCTAAAAGAACCTTTCAAGAAAAGACTTCTCCAGGGGCTCTCATAAGACTTAATAAATTGTTTTTTAATCCCAGCACCTGTCATCAAAATGTTAATTTGTCAAACACAGCAAGGAGGGTTATTTCGTAAGAGCCTAATAAACAGCTGAAGGGAATTTTGTGAGTGCAGCTCCAGCCACCTAATGCAACTACAAACAAGAGTACTGTTGGTGCACATTCTGGTGTAGTTTTTGTATATTCAGCTCTGCATGAAACGTCCCCGGTAACCTCCACAGTCCTCTGACTCAGTCTATGTTTATGCAGTATTAGGCTCCAGTATTTGTAACTGTGCCCCTATTAGAAAGATTATGAGATTAGAGGCACATTAGAATGCATCTCTAATCCCAAAAGTCAAGTCAGGACAGTAAGCAACCCAAGGGGGGAAAACAATTAATTTATTAAAACACTACAACTTAGAACAGAGGAGCTGTGTGAATGAATGGCATTGAATCTGTGCTGCCTAGATAACCAACCAAAACAGAACCTGTGATAAATATGAAATATTTCCTGGCATGCTGATGCTAGTATTTTCTATCTGGCATTTACTGCAACTAATAGGAGGTAATTTCACCTCGTTTGTGCATTTGAGTTTGTGAACCCATATATGAGTGCATCTGTATTTGTATGTAATTGTGTTGCACCATGCATGCATAATTTGTGTCAGTGTGCACATGCTTGTGATTATTTTATATCAAAGCTTGTAGTATGTATGTATGTACATGCCTGATATAAATGGCCAGCTGCAGGATCTTGCATTATTGTAAACACGACATCTTTGTCCCTTGCTGTTTTGGCATGCAGGAGCTTCTTTCGCTCCTGGGGAAACTATGCGTTGCCAGTTGAATTGACAATCACTGGAGTATGCCCCCCTCCTGTCATTTTGTCAACACTGTCAGTGTGTGGAGCTCAGCCAAGCAAGATATCTGACAGACAGGCAAATGGGAGAGGTGGACCTCAGCAACATAACACCCGCTCACTTCCCTCTCTGTGCCCGGTGGTGGGGTTCAATGCACACACACATATAAGTGCACACACAAAAGTAGGGTCCACATTTTATAACACAGCCCTCTTTCTTGCTCTCTGGCACTGTGCATTTGACCTTGGCACAAGTGGTCATAACAAAGATTAATCAAAGAGATATGATCATTGAGACAGTAAATTGCACCAGCTGGTTTCAACTTAGTCACTAAATGGCAAACTTGCACTCAGAAAATGAAAATACCCAATTTATTTTAGACCCATTCTCTAAAGCCTTCTTAAGACTCCAAGATTACAACCCTCCATGAATATGGGCTGTACAGTATTTACTGTTTTTCTTTACTTGACTCTCTCAGAAGTAGAGTTTTTCCTGTGGGTGGAATGTTGTTTTTCATTTTCTTCGAGTGACAGCAACGAAAAGGGTTTTGCTAGAATACTGAGCAGATGAATGCCGAGAAGTGGGTGTAAAAGCTGAGAAAAGTTCAAGGCTAGGCTGCTTTATACAAATAAAATGGATGGGCTGCAAGCGCTGCTTTTGTGAAAATCAGACTACAGAGATAGTTCTGACAGCCCAACTCCCACATGGGGTTACACACCTAGCAGGATCAACTGAGGAAGGCTAGGCGTATCCATCAGTAACTACATTTGAGCAAAACTAATTGGGATACTGCTCAAATCTAAAATGTTACATTCATAGGGTTAGGTATCGAGAATGAGTTCCAACATGGAACCGGTCCCAACTATGAACGAATTTTCTGCATCTCCCCGTGTTTGCAGGGGTTTCCTCCGGGTGCTCCGGTTTCCTCCCACCATCAAAAAGACATGCATGTTAGAGTTAATACTCCTGCCTGTGCCCCTGAGCAAGGCAATGGAAAGAAGAACTGGAGTTGGTCCCTGGGTGCTGCAGCTGCCCACTGCTCCTACACAATAGGACGGGTTAAATGCAGAGAACAAATTTCATAAGGTGATGGAAGGATGGATGGATGGATGTACAAAGACAAGTGGCTTTCATTTGGTATTCATTAAGAAACATGAGTTTCAAAGCCATTTATCAAAAAAGTGTAGTTTCAGTCGGGTATATAAAACATCTGAAATGCACTTTTTTTAACTAACTGCCAGTCTGACTGGCCTCATCCCTGGCTACGCCATGTGTCAACACAACATGTTTATGACTGTTTATGACAAGGGAGGAAGGACATCCAATATGGTAAAGTGTTTACATAAGCAGGAATTAACCCTGGGAGAATGCATAGGTTTTCATGTCTCTGCCATTCCACCTTGTAATGCCTGAGATTCACCTGGTGCTATTATGATTATTATCACCTTGCAGTCAAGTACAACTAATAACAGCAGACATCAAACCTATATGTGTATGAGAAGATAGGGAAGGATATCTATATTCTATATTTCTCTTAGATACAAGTTCAAAAAGCAATAAGGCCCGTCCTCCAGTGCATCCCCAGAGAGATCCTGGTATGTATGGGAAACCACTGCACGGAGGGGGGAGAAGAGCACAGAGAGTGGATGAATGACAAGAAATGTTGTTATTAAAGGCTTACATCCTTTCTCAATCGCTGAGTCTCCTGCATACAGGGAACATGGATTGATATCTTGTTATCTACAGGATCTTTATTTAAATTTTGCTATTATTCAAGTACAAATTGACTGCATTTACATTGTGTTTGGTATATTTTATGATCATAACATCAGAATTCATATTTTAAAGGTACGATCCAGAATGGGATGCGCTGCCGTGGCTATGTGAAGTATTGCGATGACAATCTAAGTTTCCAACAGACAACAAAACCACGATGTAAGCTTATCTCACCATTAGGTCAACATTGTGAATTTGTTTGACAAACTGAGACAACTGAAAGCTCAGAAGGAAATTAAAGTGATGCAACACTGGCTGCCTTTCTCATTCGTAAGTAATAAAGCGAACAAATGTTTACGAAGTCTGACCAAAACAATGGCTGAAGTGGGGCAGACACCCAGTGTACATCAATTATAGATTGTACCTGTAAAGAATATCATCTAGGTGTGGGAAATGGTAAATGGACTGCATTTATATAGCGCTTTTCTAGTCTACCAACCCACTCAAAGTGCTTTACCGTGTATGCCTCACATTCACCCGTTCATTCATACACTGGTGGTGGAGGCTGCCATGCAAGGCGCCAATCTGCTTATCAGGAGCAGTTAGGGGTTCAGTGTCTTGCTCAAGGACTCTTCGATACGCTCTCTGGAGGAGCCGGGGATCGAACCAGTGACCTTCCAATCACTAGACGACCCACTCTACCTCCTGAGCCATGCTGTGCCACTGTATTTGAGTGTAATGTTGCAGGGAGATGACCAGTGCCCTAAACCCAAGGTATTATAATGAGGTAACAGCTCCTTTTCGGTTTTGAAAAATGTTGGTTATTTTAACTCAAAAATTATGATGGGAATTGGAACTGGGATTCGACAAGTGCTGAATTCAATAAGCAGAAGTCAAGTCAAGTCAGTTTTATTTGTATAGCCCAATATCACAAATTACAAATTTGCCTCAAGGGGCTTTACAACAACACAACATCCTGTCCTTAGGCCCTCGCATCGGATAAGGAACTCCCCCCTTAAGTACAGTTCTGCAATTTTCTAGTCTACCGACCACTCAAAACACTTTACAATCTATGCCAAAATACACTGATGGCAGAGCCTGCCATTGCAAGGTGCCAACTTGCTCAACAGGAGCAGTTGGGGGTTCAGTGTCTTGCTCAAGGACACTTTGACATGCTTCCTGGAAGAGCCAGGGATTTAACCAGGAACCTTCCGATTACTGGACGACCCGCTCTACCTCCTGAGCCATGCCGCCCCTCTGTAAAATAAAAAATGACACCCAACAGTGTTGCAATGATGTCTGGCATCAACACAAGTTAACCTGCGTAGAAGTGATTAGGAATATTACAACCTTTATTGAAAACCTCTTCATCTTTCCCACTGTAACCTGCAGGAGCAGACAGGACTCCTAGCATGAAGGGGGAAGGAAAATAATTCAAAAATATCTTATCGCTCATTTTAACATCCATTTAATAATTTATGAAGGCTATTACAGAACCAGACTTGAAATTGGAATTGTTAAAATCCACATGATACATAACCCAAAACACATGGCCAGGGCATGACACATGGGGTCTGGCTTTATCAAAAGCTTTTTGCATTATTACCACCTGACACTTCAAATTCCCCAATAATCCTAGGTTTCTTTTCTAGTGAATGCACAGAGGTCTCAGAAATGCCATCATCTTGCGAGCTGTACGAAGAAAAATGAAATCTAAAAACGCTATCAAATATAAAACAGGAACATCTGTAAACTAAACACCCACTGTCCATGTTATTGAATGGCTTATCCATGTCAAATGCCCTGTGTCAGCGCCGAACGCCTCCGCTTCTCCATACACAGAGCACTGCACACTTATCAGTTGACTCTTTCATGGCAAAACACCACTAAAACAGGGTGATAGGGGACTTAAATAGAACCAGCACTTGTCAGCCAAGATGGATTCTGACACCTGAATATGCTCACAAAATGATTAGATAAAAAATAACAGAATCCACCCAGGCGTCTTCGAGGAGGTGTGCTGGCAGCTGATAAAGGATTCAGATTTATGGAGCCTTCAGAGAAAGAAGCAGATATAATGTTTTCTGAAAAATGCTATAAGTGAGCTTGGCTGTGACGTACAGTACTTTATGCTCAGTAAAATGGACAGAAAATATAAGGAAGGTGTTAACAAAAGTCAGGAAATCGGTTTGGCAGGTTGATTTGACAAAACCTGCAATCAACCTCTGCTTCTACATTTTTCATATTTTGGTATGGAGACGCTTCACTTTGTTTGGTCTTGAATCATACCAAACTGTTTTTTTTTCTTTTTGCCATTTCAACAACACAGAATCCCTCCATGGAAATCCCTCCATTGAATCCCTCCATTGATTGCCTACAATATAGAAACCTTTCTATCAACACAAGAGTAAAGAAAGGTCAGTTATTATCAAGTGACACCACAGATGCTTTGTTGAATCTGGTCCATGACACGGAGGGTCTATTGTCATTTCTGGCATCCCAGAATCAAACTCTCCACACATTTCCTCAACACTACTGAGACCGCTGTAATCCTGCACTACCTTGACCTTTCTCCCGCTAAGAACGCTCACAGTCAGCCCGCGATATGTCACCAAATAATTTCTCATCTCAGCCGCAATCACACTGAGAATAAACTGTGGAAATGTCTGACCCCTTGGCTTAAAATAGCCTACTGAATAGCCCATGAATTAGATTATACCAACAATCACAGGGTAAAGGTACAGCTGACCTACTGACTTGGCTGAAACAGCTTGTTCAGCAGCTGTCTGGAGCCAGGCTTCTTTACAGCGAGGGACACGAGCTTTTACCTTCAGCAGGGTCACAAGCTGCCTTGTACCCTGACATAAATCTTGAGTAAACCGGTGGTGGATGTAGCTCGAAAATCACACAAACCTTGTTTCCAAGTATAACTGCTCATCCTCTTGCTAGCTGAGTGTATCTAAGCGCCTTCCTTTCATATATCTTATCTACCACCTCATTCCTCTTCCCTTTCATGTGCCACATCTTCCTATGGCAAAGTGAATGCTAGAGAGTAAACAAACTAGCGTTGGTTCACAAACGCAGGGCAGGTCAAAGACTGATAATGACCGTCTTGGGTGAGACTGTGAGTTGCTGGGCCACTGTATGTCTGCTCCAGTCCTTCGCTTTCCTGTCGCAAGTCAATTATATTTTTCTTGCTACTTACACTCCTTTAAATAAAAAGTTAAGTGGATGAATGGAGTTCTCCCTGCCCAAGGCTGGGAGAACCACTTTTTTCCCCCACTCAATCGCTTTCAATTTACAATTTCATTTAGCAGACATACATCTGAGAGGTAGTTAGCTTGTACAGTATTAGGAGTCTGAGCCACGGACTCTTACTGGAGACTCATCCCAACTGCGGTTTGAACCCCGATCTCCAGCGGGAAAGCTGGCACGCTTACTTACTGAGCTATCAAGTCGCCAGAACACTTGGTTATACCATCCTTGCAAATGAGCACCTTTGCACTCTGATTATGTCTTACATTGCAGTGTCTAACACAAGAATATATGGGGGCTCACCTTGCCACAGGTTGAGGTTTGGGGGGGGGGGGTATTGGCATATGCAGTTCCTCCATATTGATATAAGCTCTTTCCAACATTTCCACCTTCATCTCTAAAATTCCTTAATTCACTGTTGCCCCCTATTGAGTCTTGTTAGGCTAAATTTGGGAACTTCCAGGATTTGCTTCCATATTGTGCTACACAGCTAAGACACCCCTGGCCATTTCCTAAAACCCTTGTTTGTACACAGCCAATATGGATGCCACCACCCTTGGTGGGTTGATAAACGTTTATTAACTCTAGTTAGTCATAAATACTTGTTTAAAATTCACCAAGAAGTACCATTTAGCCATTCACTATATGGATAGTATAAGTAAGACAGTAAACTGAGGCCAACCTTATATTCTTCTTGAAAGTAGATAATAAAAATGAGTCAGGACACTCCTTTTTCAGCATTTAGATACCTTGGCTTGAGGAGTGGACTAAAGCACTTTTGAGTGCGAGTGTGTGGTGTTACAGCGGATGTGAATGAATAACACACGAAACAAAAGTGCAATGTGAGATCCATGCCCCCATGTAGTTTTCCGATATAGCGTAAGTGAGAAGACAACATGTCTCTCTGCTCTGCATGTGTTCCTGTAAGGAAGATGTAACGGCTGCAAAACATCTTACCATCTTACAGACAGGCCAGTGTTGACAGCCAGACAGCATAAAGAAATAAAGATAACAATCACATGACGTAGTAAACAAATTGATACAAAAGACAAAACACTGAGATCTCTCGCTCTGACTTCCTATTGATTTGTATTATTTATGACCCTCCTCTTTTGTTCATGCCAAAACCAACATCTCCACACTCTCTGATCTTTGTAATAATCTGTGAATAATGCCCCTGAGCACTTCGGTTAATTTCATGACATGCCAATTATGAACATTAAAGAGCCGAAGAATAAGATGAGGTAACAGAAAGATGAGCGATGTTAACCTAATGGTAAGCGAAGTGAGCCACTAATAAGGGGGTGCCAAGTTTTCCGTCCCTGTAAAATCATGCAGAGCAAAGTGAACATGTAACTCGTCTCCATTTCCAAAGAGCTGTGGCTGAAAAACTTTTGAGCAAAGCACTAAATCTCAAACTGCACCAGTGGAGATGTTGAAGACTGTGGTAAGACAGGTATGATGGAGTAGAACTTTATGAATGCATAGTGGGGTAATAGATAAAAGGCAAATAACAGATAGGAAAGTGATGTGATAGCGTCGCACTCCTGTATTAAACATTTAATCCTCTTGTAAGTTTACAAACAATGGGAATTCCTTGATGAATTGCTTAATGTTGAAAAGAAGTGCTGGGGTGGTTTGGAAAACATTCTAATGAAGAACTGGAGTATTTAAAAGTCAACTCCCTTGAGGTTCCATCCTCATTTGTCAACAGAGTGTGTCTGAACCCCCCCCCCCAACCCTCCCGCCCTCCCTCCCTCCCAAGGCCCTCAGCAAATGACACCGATATGTTGATTAATGTAAGGATCAAGACAACTAATGAGCTGTTCTTGTGACTCACCTTAGCAGTCCTCCTCACATAGCAGAGATGAACTACGCTAGATAATCCATACCATCCAGTTGACGCTCTCATCCAAAGTGGTGAACTACAATTTACATCGGATTTCACCTCCGTTAAAGGGACAGTTCATCCCAAAATAATAATAAAAAATACATGTTTTTCCTCTTACCTGTAGTGCTATTTATCCATCTAGATCGGACAACCCCGTGTTACCTCCGGACAACCTCCGAGTTGACTGATCACTGCCAGCAGTTTCCAGCTTCCGCCTTCGTGAGATCGACAACGTTTTTTTTTTTACTAAGTCTTCTCTATATTCTGCCCTAACATCTTCATGTTGTTCTGATTTAGCTATTTTCTGTGCTTAGTTCACTTATCGATAGATTCTCCAGTTTTCTTTCTTATACGAGTCTTGTGTTTAGTAGGCAGCGTCTCGTTCCTAGTTCGTTACTAGCTTTGAGCTTAGCCTAGCTTAGCAGTTAGCTCTATTACATTCGCAGTCAAAGCAGCCTCGTTAAAACGATGGTTTGTGGTGACTGCTCCGTAGTTACAGATAGGTTGTCTCTACTAGAGAGACGTGTCCGTGAGTTAGAACAGCTGCTTTCGGCTAGGATTACGTTAGATGTGACGGGCACTCCAGATAGCCTTAGCCCCGGACCTGAAAGCAGACAGCAGCGTCTCCTTACAGAAATCATGACCCGGTTACTTAAGTTAATCCACAGACCTCGTTGTGAGCAGGTTCATGTAGGTGTAGTTCGGTCTAAGAAAATAGTTCCTCCATGATACTGATCACAACAAGGTATGTGGATTGTCTTGAGTAAGCAGGTCATGATTTCTGGAAAGAGACATTGTTGTTGAGTTTTTCAAATGTATTTTTGGGGCACTTTGAGCAACAAAAACCGATTGTCATCCATTTCCATTGTATTTGAGAGAAGGCAGACATCTCAATGGCCGTTATCTCCAAAACTCGGCAACTCACATCAAAACGATCTAGAAGGATAAATAGCACTAAAGGTAAGAGGAAAAACGTGTACTTTTGATTCTGTGGTGAATTGTCCCTTTAAGCTATGTATTGGGCGTGATACCAGCACAACTGATAGCGCTCAAAGCTGCAGTGCGGAAGTTTTGTCTCCCCCTTCTGGTAGTGAGAATAATTACTTCTAGTTCAGCGCTCTTTAATGAGGAAAAGCCACACCAATGGTTATCCATATTTGTATTTGTCGTCGATCGCTTTCCTTTTTTTTCTTTTATTTTTACTTTAATCCTTCCTCTGAATGTCGAGTTTCTTTTTTCCTTGAAATATCCGAAACTTCTTGGCTGATTCTTAGGGTTTTCCGCCAGTTGGTCCCCGGGTGCTGCAGCTGCCCACTGCTCCTAGCTACACAGCTAGGGTGGGTTAAATGCAGAGCGTAATTTCCCCACGGGGATCAATAGAGTATATCAAAATAAAAAAATCAAGTCCATTCCTGGGCGTCCGGGTAGCGTAGCGGTCTATTCTGTTGCCTACCAACACGGGAATCGTCGGTAGGCATACAGACATGTTGTGAAGTCGGTTCATTCATTGTTCATGCATTGCAATACCACCACGCCACCAGAGGGCGCAGTAGTCTAATGATTGTTGCTGAGTAGTACGGCGCTGAGGGTGATGAAGAAGTGAGATTAAAAAAAGAAAGGAGTTGAAAACGTACGGTGCTCGTCTCTTGCCTCGTTATTATTTTACAGCTATACTAATGTGATAAAGTCTAGTATAGGACAAGACACAATTGGCCGTGTCTACGGGTGGGAAGCCGGATGTGAAGAGTAGGGTAATTGGCCAAGTACAATTGGGGAGTAAAGGGGGGGCGTAATAATTGCTGGTTGACGTAAAACGCGTCACTACGCATCACCTGTAGTGCGCCAGCGCGGGAAGGAAGCGCGGGAATGTCGCCCCGGACACCAGATTTAAAACTCCGGTATACTGCGAAAGAGAGTGATTTACCCGGTGGTGACAGGCTTAATTATCATTGTGTGAACTTGCTTGACAAGGGCTTGAATGTAACAGACATTCATTTATATGTAAAATTCCCGCACTATAGCTTTCATGTGATAACAGCACATGAGGGAGCACTTGATATTTGACCATCGGGGTTTAGGACCACACTTTCAATGCTTAACGGCATCAAATCTTTGGTTTTTGAAAAATGCATTAACCAGGTTTGATGGCCAGCTTGGTTCATAATAACACCCAAGGCAAAAAATTAAACAGAATATTAAGTACCCTAGATTCTAAGCCATTTATAATTCAATTCATTTCATTGGCTTTTTCTTTATGGTAGTGTTACCCTTTGTTAAACATGTATGGCGCTCTAATGAGAACTGCTATGAAGTTAATTGTTGGAGTAATGATGCTTAGATAAAAGTTCAAGCCCCGTCAGAGGATAATCTCTGTTAAACTTTGAGGGTACTGCAAAGCCGAGCGGTTTTTGCTTGATGATATTTGTTATTTATGATCAGTCTAATGTAAACTGCATTGTTCCTGCTCATTCAAATACGACTTATCTCAGAGGCTCACAGCAAGTTATCAGAATTACTATCTGGAAAGAACACAGGAGCTGTTGGGTTTGAACACACAGCGACACAGTTCAGATCGCATTCAGGGGATTATAGTATACTCGGATTGATGGGATGTCTGTCAGCTTCAAACTGAATGGGATCCTATGAACAGTGGGCTATAATGCCAAATTGACTTACTCTCTGATAAAAAAAAGACTTACGTCCACATCACGACACACCGTAGGCTCCGAACAGCAATCTAGGATGACGAAACGTAGTATAGGAATGACAATGATGAGCAGGTAACAACTGCATATCCTTTAACCATAAAGGACAAGTAGATTCCACTATTGAGGACACATTTTGACTCAAAGCTGTTATGCTCCAGCTCACAAACAAGCCACTAAAAGCAACAGAATAATTGAATAATACAAAAGATAATTTTATATGTCATAGTATCCTGCTTAGGGAGATGGTGTTCCCTTTTGGTTTGTTATGATCATGCATTTTGCTCTAAAATGTAGGAAAAGAGCCGTCTTACCCAGACAGAACATCAGCATCGTGTTTACAGTGGCTGAACATTTACATCCCCTGCCAATCACAGCAGTGACAGAGATACACTAGCATCGATATGCGCAACAAAAGGGAAAAGGAATCAAGGGTTGGTGGATACAACAAAAGCAACAAAGACTTGCATCGAAACCTGTCCAAGTACCATCGACTATGAGGAGCAGCCGTGAAGTTTAAAAGCACTCAAGGCCAGCACTGTTAATGTTAGGAACACGCCCAAATACTTTGGTTGATAAAAAATTCTTTTTCTTTTCTTTTTTTATGCCATTTTATAAATTCAATACATTTTACAATGGATTTGTTCTTTTTCTATCAAGAATCAATTGCAAAACTACAAGGACGAATAGGACATCCCTCGCTCTCTCTCTTTTTTTTTTGTATGTTGACGACCCCCCTTTTTTTTCCCCTCCCATACTGTGCTTGGCCAATTACCCCTCTTCTGAGCCATCCCGGTTGCTGCTCCAGCCCCATCAGCCGATCCGGGGAGGGCTGTAGACTACCACATGCCTCCTCTGATACATGTGGAGTCGCCAGCCGCTTCTTTTCAGCTGACAGTGAGGAGTTTCACCAGGGGGATGTAGCGCGTGGAAGGATCACACTATCCCCCCCCAACAGGCACCCCGAATGACCAGTGACCAGGACACATATCCACATCTGGCTTCCCACCTGTAGACACGGCCAATTGTGTCTGTAGGGAGGCCCAACAAAGCCGGAGGTAACACAGGGATTCGAACCGGCAATCCCCGTGTTGGTGGGCAACAGAATAGACTGCCACGCCACCCGGACACCAGGATGAATAGGACTTGCATTATGCATCACATGTCATCCCTCTCATTGCATTGAAGAACATTCATACCTTCCCGGAGTACTCCAAAAAAAAAAAAAGAAAAAAGTAAATTTTCAACCCGTATGTTGGGAAGCAGGTGTTTGCTGGACGTTCCTTTGCTGTACTTGGCAAGCTGATTGGGATTCTGTTGAATCTGTGAGATGGCTCCATTCTGCTTGCATTTTTGCTAACGCTGGGCGACATTCACAGAGCAAGACAGCTGCATAGCGGGTCACCTAACGTTCAGGGTTGTACAGGAGGCCGTGGAAGAAGACCCGAAAGCAGCAGTACAGCCCGGCCTGTTAGAGTTTCTGGCAGTGTTTTGTCTATCTGCCGATAGCCAAAACCGCTCATTTTCAGCTGGTGCCGAAACATGGTTAAAATTTTGATATTTCCCTAGTTGATGTCGATCCAGTTATGGATCCATTATCTCTGTCTAACAGCCAGAGTGAGCAGCATGTGCCATTTAAACATTTCAGGTTTTGCTCTCATCCTACACAAAATGAGAAATAATCAGAGCAGATAATTGTTTTACCATACGCTCTCTACTAAGACACTTACTACATGATATGCAAATTTCTGTGATGAGAGTTAATGTAGTTAAATAATAAGTTTTGGGGCCTTAATTGCTTTTATTTGGGAAATATAATTAGAAACGGCAGGAATGGATTAAGGCCGCAGTGAGATGAATAATAAATCAGCTGTGTGCTATGACACTCCAGTAACCTGAATAAGATCTAGAAAACAGGTTTAGTAAATATCAGATGGAAATTGAACATTAAAAAAAGCAAAAGGTCTGAATGAGCTTTGTTCTACAATCGAGTTTGCAGTTACATATAAACCAGAACCATGTTCCTTTATCCAAGGTCAACCCTACTGGCTCTTCTCCCACTGACTCTTGACGAAGACTTAAGTCTTTTCTAGTGTTATCTAGGAGTACCATCTGGAGTACTCTTACAGAGAATGAATTGAGATAAATACCATTTCCATCCTGGGTGACTGATTCATTCACAGGTTCAAGGTTTAGGTCTCTGACGTCTTGCTTTAAGATGGCATGGTGGCTTCATAGCTTGCATGGTTGACTCACATCAAGAGGGTCCTGGTTTTCATCTGAGCTCTTCTGTGAATGCTTTTCTTGTATCAATGTGGGTTTCCTCCCAAAGTCTAAAGAAATGAATGGTAGGTTGATTGGAGACAAATTGGCCATAGGTGTGAGCGATTATGTCTGCTGGCCCTGCGGTTGATTTGTATGCTGTCCATTGTGTCTTCCTACTTTCCACCCTGTGCCTGCTGGGATGGACTACAATCCTAAATTGGATTAAGTGGGCGTAGACCGTGAATGAATGAATTTCTTGCTTTGTGATGAAAATTGTTGCACTAAAAGGGCGAAACAAGGCTCCACAAGTGAAGAAGAGGACGATACTAAAAACAAGAACAGGCTGCGGTGAATAAAGTACAGATCATTGTTAGGATAATGAGAATGAGAGGTGCTTAAACTTATAGTAACAAATTTAAAGAGTGGAATAGTAATAGAAAAGACATGATTACAGCACATAAAACTAATCTGTAGAAATAGGTCCTCAGAAGGGACATAAAGATGACACTGGTCCTGCCAACCTGAGATCCATGCAGAGGTTATTCCTGCAGAGGCCACATCTGTAGGAGTATGCAGAGGCCCCTTGGCCAGGGATCTGAAGTTTATAGTATTTGACACGTACAGGGTTAAGGGATCAGAAACATTTCTAGGTTGCAAACCTATTTGACATTTAACTTTTCAGCAAAACGTCAAAATCAATACTAAAACTAACATGTACCCAGTGAACTGATGGCAGAATTCATGTAATATGGTTTTGTGACTGTTGTTGCTGCTGCAGTTTTGAGCCAATTAATTTAAATTGGGCAATTAATTTAAGAAATTGTAAAGGTAAAAAGGGTTGCAGCGGTCAAAGCAAGAGGAAATTAAAAAGCATGAATGGCTATCCAGATTGCTGAATCATAAATGGTCACTTAATTTTGTAGATGGTTCTTAATTCAATGAAACTGGACTGATCTACTGTCATAGATAAGGTCAGCATTGAGGATTCAGTGGTAGGGGGGCTTGACAGCGTGCCCATCAGGTTTATGGAGGCTATGTGGCACTATTACTGATTTGTCTTGTAGTAAAAAAAAAAAATGTTGGCCATCAATCACATACCATGCAGCTGAAGGTGATGGATTTTTAATGGATGTAGTGATGTGACATAGAAGGAGCGTCTAAATAGGAAAAATTATGATCCCTAAAACTGAAGCTTACGAACACACACAGTTCTGCTGAGGACATTGTTAAGTTCCCAGTTCGATTAGAAAATTGTTCTCAGGAAGATACAATAGACAATTAAATAATGACGTCCTTAATGCCGATCCAGGAAATTAGGTAATATTCAAATATGTCTGTGACTGAAATATTGAATATTTGGTATTGAGAAAAAAATGTACACTATCCTAAACACAAGGAATAACATGCATTCTCAAATTTAGCAGTTTCTACGTCAAGTAACATGATTAAATATGTTTTTCACCTGGCTACAGTGATGAAAATGTATTCTGTCCTGATGTGGATAGCGTGGCAATGTCAATATTTCATAAGTCTGTTGATTCCTTGATTTGCATGGCTTCCTGAAATGCTTATTGCATGCATAGTGACAGTTCTTTCCCACAGAGAGCATGCTGTGGACAGAGAAACACCAGAGAAAAGAGGCCGTTTACCTACTCTACAATCCCCCTGTCTTTGTCCCTCATTCTATTGATTGGTTTTGTCTGATATTTCAATGCAGGATAACTGTCTGGTTGAGCATGATACAAAGACAGAGCAAGCAGATGCACATACCACAGGGTACCCTCTTATTATCTTTATATGATCTTTTCTATTGTTTCTGCTGGAAAACATTTTGGTCCATAATTTGTAACTGGCCTTTCTTTATTTCACCCTGAGAGAAAAAATAACTTTGGAACAAAATCTTTATTGATTCGTTTATAAAGACCACAGAATATTTTTCTCTATTATGGGGGGATTCTACATCATAACAGATCTTCTTTTAGTTAATGGCTTGCTGAGCCATCTCAACTAGAAAGCAAAGAAAGCCCACTCCTGCAGTCAGGCTGTGGGTTTATTAAGCTAGTCCTGTTGGGAAATAGTAAAAAATTAAAATACAATGTTGAAAAACATCTCAAAATGATCTAGGTTTAACTTTGGTTTGCTGACTCTTCCTGTTTAAATGTATAAAATACTAGTTCTGATATTGTGTATGATAAGGAGCATATTGCAGATTCTGCATGTGTGCCACGATGACTTGTCCCAATAAAATACAATAAATAGACATTATAGCATAAGCAAACTGCAAATTATTTCCACCAGACCTGCTCAATAACTTGTTTTCTTTGCTATGATCCACAAAAATGTTTATTTTAATATGTTGTGATTTAATGTGAAAGTATTTGACACTGTTGTCCTACACAACATTTTACCAGAAAAGGTTCTCAGTATAGTGAACATAGAAAGGTACACGCATAGTGAGAAAACACCCTATTTGTAAAAACTGAAACAATTAAATGTGTTCCCTCTTCATATTCCAGAGTGTAATTCTGTTTCAGACAACAAATTATGATAAATTTTCTTCAACTGTGCAATGTTCTAATTGACTTGGGTTTTATTTGTAAACCTAAAGCTCCATTAGGCTCTGTTTACTGATTTGCCTCTTGCATTCTTTTTTTTCTGCCTTAAGTTTACGTGCATCCATAGCTTAATAGCATCCTGTGCGAGGTTGCAGTACATCTCTTGCCAGTTGCAATCAGTTCAAATGTACTCGCTGCAGGAATCCGACAGAGTAACAAACAAGACAGACTACATGACATGCAAAAGATAAATAATGCAAGCTAATTCCTCACAAGCAAGCAAAAATCTCACAAACGTGCTTTAACTTTGTCTATCATAATCAATAATTCTGCCTGTCTCTTTAAGACACATAAGTGACAGTCTGAATTAAAACTTTTTTTTTTTTCACTCCGGATATCAAACCCTTGAAATTTTTCTCGCTATTAAAATCTCATTACATTCTTACTGCATGAGACGAGGTAACCGCTATTGTGAAGGTATTAATCTCTTTTTAAACCCTTGGCCACGTAGTTGCGCATACTTCCGATCTATATATTCTTATGTCAAGTTATAGCATGTGTAACCGAGCGTATTTCCGCCCGCTGCGGGATTCGAACCAGAATTGTACTGCACCACGAGGCGACCTCGCTAACCGCTCGACCAAAGCCAAGGGGGGGCCCGCCGGGGGGGCTCGCCCATCCCCGAGCCAATCGGCCAGTGCCCGCCCACCCCCGAGCCAATCAGCCGGTGAGTCCTTTCATTTTATTTATTTATTTATTTATTTAGTACTAGTTTACACATGTACTGTAAGCCACAGGAGACTCAGAAGCAAGGACATTTCCTGTCTCCGGAAGTGGAATGACAAGCAAGCTGTGGCTCAGACTTCCTTGTGTTCAAAAAAATAGACTTTGGCCTCATAACAAATGCCTGCAAGAGGAGAGAGAGCGAGCACAAGTGCAATATCCGAAATGTGGCCTTGAATATAAAACATCTGGGCTGCTCTTCACCCCGCGCAGATCATGGTGTCCTTTTAATTACTTTCTCATTTGTAGGGGCTACCCAAGGTTCTGTTTATTGTAGCCCACTTCATTACTGTCATTCGGCCAATGTGGTTGCCATGGTGCGCCCATTACACGGTGTCCTTCGAATTTCAATTATCATTCACAGTCTGGGGCTGCTCGGTAGACGCTACCGCGCTACAGACACGTGTCATTTTCTCTCATCTCCGGGGCACAAGTTCCGCCCCTCAAAGTCAATAAGGTCTCTGCGGAAGGCGTCGTTTTGATGGGTTGGAGAACCATACCCGTGGACACACGTCTTCCCCCAACACAAAGCGCTGCGGCACAGCAGAACTTGCAACGTGGGTGCGTTTTCAAAACAATTTACAAACTCGCCGTCCGTCTCTCAGAGACGTCCACCCAGACGCCTCTAAACCCAACCGCTGCTCTGATTGTTGCGTGTAAACTGCAGCGCCTTGCACCGTCTTGTCTTACACAGTAATGGCCCTTCATTGCCCTTCACTTAACAATCACGACAGATCTGGTCCGTCTGGCAGCACAGCCAAGACCCC